>NC_091433.1:184383114-185031594 GCF_964237555.1 Oryctolagus cuniculus | reverse complement strand
TTCTCCATCCCACTATGGGCTCCTGTAGCCTGCAGCTGATCACTCTGTAGGGGTTGGCCTTTCTACCTCGTGTTAAAGACACAGACATGAAAACACTCCAGGAGCTCACTGACTGAGGGCTCCTGCCCAGAGTGGTAAACAGGCCACGGCAATGGAGTGAGGAAGGCGCTGAGAAGAGGGGCAGGGTCGGTGAGAGAAAAGAGCAAGGAGCTACACCACCCCACTGAGGGAACGTGTGTCTTGTGGGAGTGTTGGCTACAGGTCTAAAGGGTCTACAAGTTCTAGATGAATGAACGTTAATGGTTTCTTTTTAGGAAAGCAGGTGTGGTGACATCTCTTGATCGCAGACAAGTTTCATGCTAGACTTTTTGGTCCACACTAGGAGTACCCACATTGAAGCTCATGTGCCTGGAGGGTTTCTGTAGATCCCTGGGGGCCATGTTCATCTTCACTTCTGGGTCTGGCAAGATCTTGACCGATGTTGATGTTAAGTGTACGAATCTGCATCTGGAACATGGTCCACAGGGCAGGCTTGCATTTTGGATACAGTTAATGAGACCTTGCCATCTTCAGAATCGCTAGCTGAGGTCTCTGTGTTTACATTTTTTTTATTACCCTGACTTTATTAATAGGATATTTATTTTGCTAATTGTCTTTATAGCCATTGCTTCCTGTAAAGTCTTTTGGCTTCCTGTTTGAAAGGACAGAGAGTGGCAGCTCACATGTTGATGACCCATTTGTCTCTTTTTAAATTCTAGGCATACTGTGCAGTCTCTGCTTTACCCTCCTGCACCACTCAGGCTACCAGGCTAACCTGGACCCTGACTATCAATGGCCCATGGAATGAAATTTCTTTTTTCTTTTTTTTTTCTTTAAGATCTATTTATTTGTTCAAAAGGCTGAGTTACAGAGAGGCAGAGGCAGAGAGAGAGAGAGAGATTGAGAGAGAGAGAGAGAGGTCTTCCATCTGCTGGTTCACTCCCCAAATGGTTGCAATGGGTGGAGCTAGGCCAATGAGAAGCCAGGAGCCAGGAGCTTCCTCCGGGACTCCTATGTGGGTGCAGGGGCCTAAGGCTTTGTGCCATCTTCTGCTTTCCCAGGCCATCAGCACAGAGCTGCAGCGAAGTGGAGCAGCCAGTTCTCAAACTGGTGAACATATGGGATGCCAACACTGCAAGAGGCAGATTTACCTGCTAGACCACAGCGCCACGCCTAGAATGAAATTTCAATAGTCTACCTCTTTCAAAGACAAATTTTTACATCTTCTCCCCCATAAATTAACATAATCCAGTTATGAAAATGATCACACACAAATATTGTATCTCATGGACATTTAAACTTGCTTAATTATCATTTAAACTTTCTAATTATCCTTTTTAAAACAAACTTAATGAATTATAATTTATGCACCATAAATTCACCCATTTTAAGTGAACAGTGTAACACTTTTTAAACTTAAGGAGGTATGCAACCCTCACCATAATCCAATTTTAAAACATTTTCACTCCCCCAGAAAGACCCCTTTCCCCACCTGCCTGTTCCCAACCCGACTCAGGCAGCCATATTCTGCCTCCCTGACTTGGCTCTCAACAGTTAGTCTCTCCCTAAACTAACTTCTTTCAGAGCTCAATTTTAGCAGCACACCTGGCTTGCTTGCCTTAACAGATTTTAAGTTCTTATCAGGTTGGACCACATTTCATCTTTTCCACATTCTCTCAGACTGGCACTTGTTGATTGTCATCTACACTTCAAATTCAGTGTGTTTGAGACTGAATGCCTCATTTTCCTCCTCGAGCCTGTTTTTCAATCCATGATTTTTTTTTTGGCTAGGCAGAGTTAGACAATGAGAGAGACACAGAGAGAGTTATAGACAGTGAGAGAAAGAGAGAAAGGTTTTCCTTCCGTTGGTTCACCCCCCAAATGGCTGCTACAGCAGGTGCGCTGCGCCGATCTGAAGCCAGGAGCCGGTGCTTCCTCCTGGTCTCCCATGGGGTGCAGGGCCTAAGCACTTGGGCCATCCTCCACTGCCCTCCTGGGCCACAGCAGAGAGCTGGACTGGAATAGGAGCAACCGGGACAGAATCTGGCACCCCGACTGGGACTAGAACCCTGGATGCTGGTGCCACAGGTGGAGGATTAGCCTAGTGAGCCGCGGCACCAGCCCCAATCCATGATTCTTGATCTCACCAAAGAGCCACCTTTTCTATCCATTTCCTCCTGCCAGAAACATGGAGTCATCTTCTTATATCACACTGGTCACAAGGCTTATACATATTAGGTTAAATCATTCTCTTACTGAAAACCATTTAAGGAGTCTTTAAAACACATTTAAATTCCCTGTCGTATATAAGAATTTTATGTTCTGCATCTTGCCTCCCTCTCTCTGGGTTCATCTGTTTTATTTTTTTAAAAGATTTATTTATTTGAAAAGCAGAGTTAGAGAGACAGATATCTTCCATCTACTGGTTCATGCCTCAATTGGCTGCAACAGCTAGAGCTGGGCCAGGCTGAAGCCAGGAGCCAGGAGCTTTATCTGAGTCTCCCATGTGGGTGCAGGGATCCAAATACTTGGGCCATCTCCTGCTGCTTTCCCAGGTGCATTAAAAGGGAGCTGGACTGATAGTGGAGCAGCTGGGACTTGAACTGGTACCGATATGGATTCCAGCATTGCAGGCATCATCTTAACCCACTGCACCACACTGCCGGCCCCTCCAGTTTCCTCTTCCACGAGCACCTCACTTGGCCATTCCTCCTACTGCCCCCTCTCCTCACACCCATGCTGCAGCAAGTTACAAGCATGTTGTTTTTATTCAATCCATATTCATTAAAAGTTACCATGTGCCAAGCCTGAAGTCACAGGAGTAAGTAAAGTTCACAGCTCCTAGCTTCATAGAACATACTCTCCAGTGGGGAAGACAAAGCAGTTATTGTAATAAAGTGTCAGATGTATTCAGATGGGGGGGGAGTGGTATGGGTTGCCATGGGAACTAGAAGCACAGGGAATGAACTTCTTCTGGGGAAAGAGAAGCTGAGCTCGGAGGAGGAGCAGGACCCACTCAGGTGAATACCATCTTCTTTCTCCCAAGGCTATCTACAAAATGGTGGGCACTGTGATCATGATGAAGATGAATGAGGATGGTCTCACGCCTGAGCAGCGAGTAGACAAGATTTTCAGCAAGATGGATAAGAACAAAGACGACCAGATCACGCTGGATGAATTCAAAGAAGCTGCAAAGAGCGACCCTTCCATTGTTTTACTTCTGCAGTGCGACATCCAGAAATGAGCTGATGTCAAAGCTATGGACTGCACAGAAGTCTCAATGTTCCATTCAGTCTGCAGCTATACACACACACACACACACACACACACACACAATATTGCTTGGACTACCTATAAATGGACTTGCTTCTTGTGTTTGAAACACTTGTGTGCATGAGAATGTCATTTGCTAATGAATTTTAAAATCATATATTATAAAATGAGACAAACAGACAACCTGCCACAAAGTGATCTGTGTAATATCATTTCATAAAAAAACAACCTTCTTCCCCCAAAGCCTGGGCAGAAATGTGCTGCAAAGAGCTCTATGATTTCTTGTACATGTTTTGCTAATGCTCGTGTCTCCTTGATTACATAATGTTAGTAGCACTGAGACCCTCACAGTAATGTAACTCAATTAAATTATGCTGTGTCGCCACTCTCCTGTACAATAATGCCAGACGGACGTACAGAGGGGCCCTTGGCTCCTGTGTCTGGTCCACACACGAGAGCTTCCATCATCGGTGAATATAAATATACTACATTTGCATGCCTTTTGGGTTTGCCTTAATTCTTACCTCATTTGCATCCTATCAATCTGGAAAGAGCTGTGGTGGATGAATGCAGTATAAAACTTAAAAACCCTGCTAAATGACTCATAAGTATTATCTATCTATATATACATATACACAAAGATATTAGTTATTGAAAGTAAAAAACAAAGATGGAAGTGTGTTGATTTCTGCTTGTTTTCAGAGGCTTCCAAAGAAGTGGCAAAAGATGTCCCAAATACATTTATAATGTTTGATTTCCCCTGTAATTCTTAAAGTTTTAAATTTGAAGCAGGTGTTCATAATAGCCAAGGGTCAGCTAGCAAGGACTTACTAACTCTACCCTTAAACACACAGCTTTGAAGAGTGAATGACAACAAAGCAACTTTCCAACTTTTTAATCCAGGCCCCCAAAAAAGGGACAATTCATACGGCATGTAACAGTTAAAGAAAACAGAAGACTTGTTCATTCTGGAAAACATGTACATTATATGAAAATAAACCTTATCTCTGTGTATCTTTGTGCTAATTAAACGCGATGTTCTACGCAGGGATGTGGAGGGCACGCTGCATAGGCTAAGGGCGTTCTCTGAGACAGGCCAGTAGGACGGAAGACTTCTGCCTTCTGACTCTGGCTTCTTATTTTTAATGATGGAGTAAAACCCTGACCCTCTTGAGGAAGGAAGCAGGGAGACTGCATCCCAAGTGCTGGCACTTTCAGGACGCACCGGGAGAAGCCAGTGTCTTCACACGATGCTGCACTCCGGGCGACGGAGAGTCTCCATCAGTGCTGTCGTCCACCTACGAGTGGTTATTGGCCAGTGTGACTGAGGAGGTGACTCTACAATTTCATTTTAATTAATTACATGTGCTATGCGTAGCTAGCAGGTATCATGTCAGACATCCCAGTGCTACATTCTTCCTTGAAGTACTTATTACCCAAGGCCTTTTTGCTAATCTTCTTCCTTTGTCATGAACGACACTAGAGACCAGGGCCTGCAGGGTCCCTTCATTCGCTCAACAAGAAGCTAATCAAGCAAATTTCACTATGGGCACTTAGGATACCAGTGGTGCCTGAAACTGACAGAACCCAAATTCTGCCCCCAGAGAGCAAGGCCCCTACTCTAACAGAATGTCCTGGTACCCTTAACCCCTGAGCAGAGCAAGCCCCAAGTGTACACAAGAAGAAACTAGGGAGCATCCGTCCCTCCCAGTGCTCTTCCCTCTGCTAAGAAAGGGTGGGGTGGGTGTCATTCATATCACATCCTCATTGGTCACAGACGTGCACCCAACACCGTTTCTGTGCATCTATGTGTGGGGGTGCAGTCACTAAACACACAGATTGCAAGAACTATGAAGAGCACAGCCAGGTAAGAGCGAGAGTGACAGGACAAGGCAGGGGCTCTTCGCAGAAAGGTGCTAAGGGGCACTTGAAGTAGGACATTCTCGAAGGGAAGAAGCTAACCTATAGGCATCTGGGGCTCTTGTGGAAAACAAACCCAGAGCAGAGTCACCGGCTGTTTTTATCAACAACACAGGGATCGGGCCAGCAAGTGAGAACCTTGTTATTTGCATGTGTTCATTCTCACTGCTGGGCAGTGTAGACTGGTGCAGTGATCCTGGAGAGAAGTCCAGCAGTGCTTAGAGTTAGACCTCTGCCCCAGCACTCTCACTCCTGGGGATACTGTCCCAACTCTCACAGACAGCCGCAAGGGGGAAATGGCCCAGGACATCAGTGCTGGCTCCATCTGTGGTGTGGCTGTTCAATGTGACCTCGAGGTGCCTTGCTGGAGGAGTAGGTAAGTACAACGCAATGGATTCCACACTACACACCACCTGGAAACAACGGAGGTACACACAACAAGGTGAACAAGTGTATAAAATGCCAAGTAGAGTAGAAGGAATAAAATCCACTGCACCATTTGTTATTTCATATATATTATGTATGTGAAAAATACACTCACAAAAGGGAATATCCCATTATAATGGTTTCTATGGGGGGAGTGGTAACGGGAGTGATTCTGTTACTATGTCGCTGTAACAACTCAACCCCCAAACCTAATGGCTTGAAAGAAAAACAATGATTTCACTCTTACGCATGGTGTCCAGGGGTCAAGGAAGTTAAGAAAGGCCTCACGGATGACTCTGGTTTGGGGTCTCTGGGATAGCTGTACTCAGGTGGCAACTGGAGGCTGACTGGGGATCCATTCTTTCGGTCTCAGGACTTCTGTACCTGGGTGGGCCTGTGCTCCCTCCCAGCACGGCAGCCTCAGGACAGTCCCAAGGCTCACCTGGTGGTTTGGGACCCCAGCACAAGTGTTCATGCATAGTTGCAAGCTTTATCTTTTCTGACCTAGCCTCAGGAGTCAGGAAGTATCACTTCCACATTTCATCAGTTAGAAGAGTCACAAACCCATCCGTATTTGAGAAGGCAGTTAGACTCCATTACTTTTTGAGTGAGGCCTGACAGAGACTGCTGTCACCATCTTTAGAAAAGTCTGCCACAGTCTGTCTGCAGTCACGATTCACCTGCCTTCCCATGCAGGATGTGTTCACCCCCTGGCAAGAAACCACACAGGTCCCATACTTTCCAGTCAGGGGTCAGGCCTCGGGGCTCCCCGTCCAGGGCTCCTCAGATGTGCTTCCTCAGGAATGGCTAAGGGCATTGTTGCTCCAAAGGCAGTGAACCGAAGGGAGAATTATCTCAGTCCGCTGCCCCCCACACAACATAGCATCATTGTGTAGATGTAGAATAACAGCAATGGACACACACATTCCAAAAAGGGGGCAGTGACAAGGTCCATGGCAATTTTGAAATCCAGACAAATACATCTTGTAAGTCCCTTGACTGGGGCTCAGTCCTGCACCTGGGGTTGTTCTCCATGCCTTTGTGCTCTGCCTTCTGTGTTCCTCTGAGCTATCTTCTTTTCATAATAAAAAGTCTGTTTACACAGGAGTGGTTTTCTCAGTCTCCTGCCAGCCATAAAAGCTTGGAAGTATAGACTGCTTTTCATTTTGTACTGTCCCTCTTTCAGTCTAAGCAGATACAATTCTTTTTAAAAAGATAGACATTTCTTATGCATCAACTTATAAAACCTATGAGGTTCATTATGAGATTGCTATGGAACAAGACCCCTGATAGTATTGAAAGTCCTATTGTTTAAAGAAAGAATTTAAGACACACCTTTAGGTTGTATCTGAAAAGCTCTAAAAACACTAGCTTAGGTGTTGAGGTACTGAAAAAGAATCTCATAGCCCCAGCCTGGATTTAATTTTTGCACTGAAGCCATTTCACAATTTGAAAATCATTTGCCAACCTTAGAGTTTGAGAATGAAAAGCATCCTGGCTTCCTTCCATGCAATCATTTGTCATTTAGTTCATCTCTCACATTTTGCTACAGGTAGCTAGAGGCATCCAGGGGGTACTTCTCATTTTCAATCTAGACATCTCCTTAGCTGGATCATGTGGCTTATTAGCTACATTTCCTATCTTCCATTATTACCATGGCATCAAGTCGATACACTCTCCACTACTAAACAATGGTCTCCTTTTCTCTCAGGTCTAGTTGCATCTTTAGTCCTCACAGAAAGCATTCTTGAGACTCCAGGCTTGTTAACATTTTCAGGAAAGCCCTTTAAACCCATAACCTATCTCCCCAAGACCCTCAAGCAAGTGCTGTGTGGTTTAGATTATTCTGGTACCTATTCTAGTTTCCAAAACCTGTTCTGGGGCCACCACTGTGGCACAGAAGGTTAACACCCTGGCCTGAAGTGCCGGCATCCCATAAGGGCGCCGGTTCTAGTACCGGCTGCTCCCATTCCGATCCAGCCCTCTGCTATAGCCTGGGATAGCAGAAGATGGTCCAAGTCCTGGGGCCCCTGCACCCACGTGGAAGTCCTGGAAGAAGCTCCTGGCTCTTGACTCCTGATCTGCACAGTTCCAGCCATTGCGGCCAATTGGGGAGTGAACCATCGGATGGAAGACCTCTCTCTCTCTCTCTCTCTCTGCACCTCCTCTCTATGTGTAACTCTGACTCTCAAGTAAAAAAATAAATAAATCTTTAAAAAAAAACCTGTTCTATTTTTTTAAAGATTTATTTATTTGAAAGACAGAGTTAGAGAGAGGCAGACGGAGAGAGAGGTCTTCCATGTGCCCAGCACCCACATGGGATTCCAGCGCTTCAGGCCAGGGCTTTAACCTGCTGCACCACAGCGCCGGCCCCTCTTATTACTGTTGCCATGTAACAAATCACCCCAAAATTTAGTAGTTTAAGATAATTCTGGTTTTTGTGGCCATGTATTAGTGTGTGGAGAGTTCTGGCTTGGTATCTTCCATCATTAAAGGTAGATGATGGATCAGCTGAGGGCTGGCCTGACCTCTCCCTGTGGTTTCTCCACACAGGAAAATTAGGTTTCCACATTATGGGGCAGCCTCAAGAAAACCAGGTGGGTTTCATGACAGCATGGCGAGCCATTTAGAACGCCAATGAGTATTCTAGAGATCAAGGCCATTTTATTACTATTATTATTCTCTTTATTTGAAAGGCTATTTACAGAGAGAGATCTTCAATCTGCTGGTTTACTCCCCAACTGGCAGCCAACAGCGGGAGTTGAGCCAGTCGGAAGCCAGGAGCCTGAGCTTCTTCCGGGTCTTCCGCATGGGCACAGGCCCAAGTCCTTCGGCCATCCTCTGCTGCATTCCCAGGCACATTAGCAGCGAGCTGGATCAGAAATAGAGCAGCCAGGACTCGAACCAGCGCTCATATGGGATGTCAACATCACATGCGGAGGCCTTACCCACTACGCAATGCTGGCCCCCTCATTGCCTTTTCTGACCTAGCCTTGGAAGTCACAGTCTATTGGTTAAAAGTGAGTTACAATGTGCCCAAGTCATGGAGAAGACAGTTGGATTCTATAAGACAAGGAAAGCACTTGGGAGGAATCTATTTTGGCCATATTAGGAATATAGTCTGAGACAGGGAATGAAGAATGGAGATGTTTCAGCAGCTTTTAAGTCTCCTCTGTGGAACACCAAGTAGGAAAATAGCTCCAGAAATAGATGTATTTAATTCTATTTCATTAAAATGGCAGTCTACATTGTAACTGGTTTTCCTGAGGCCATCTTTATAAGAATCTGTGTGAAATAATTCATGTTTTTCTACCAGACATAGGGAAAGCAATCTGATCTGGAAGACTGCATGTTTCAGACAAATGTAGTCGTGACGCGGTGTTGCGGCTCCCGTGTGCTAATGCTGTGCGCCTGGATTTAGTGTGAAAACATCCACGACAAATGCCAAGAAGTGTTCCCTGCCAGGCCAGCTCTTAGAACTTTAGACACCACGACTTCCACTCTGGTGGTTATGTCGTAGCCCCAGGGCCCTTCTCTGTGAGGATGGGAGGGGTGGCCTCAGAGAGAGCTGCCCCTGTGTCCCTACTGCAGGGGGTGCTGAGGGCATATCAACCTCTGTTTTAAAACAAAACAACGTGAAAACAGTCATAGTTGAACAGCTGCATTTGAAGTTATGATCACTAAGTCTATTCATAGTACCAGAACTACTGTACTAGAAGTAGTTTTTTTGTGTTATAAAGGTTTCATTTTATATATGGCAGTTACTTAATGCAATTTTTAACCCTTTAAGGTAAATGGGACAGATGTACATAGTTGTTCGCAATGCCATGAAAGCATTTCCTTTCTCCTGAGGAAAACTGAATTTCTTAGACTACCTGGCTGGCCTTGTAATTTAAATTAAAATAAAATTTTGGAGAAACAAAACAAAACAAAAATTTCAAAGTATTATATGGGGGCTGGTGCCATGGCACACTAGGTTAATCCTCCGCCTGTGGCGCCTGCATCCCACGTGGGCGCTGGGTTCTAGTCCCGGGCTGCTCCTCTTCCAGTCCAGCTCTCTGCTGTGGCCTGGGAAGGCAGTGGAGGATGGCCCATGTGCTTGGGCCCCTGCACCTGCATGGGAGACCAGGAAGAAGCACCTGGCTCCTGGCTTCAGATCGGCATAGCTCCGGCAGTTGCGGTCACTGGGTGAGTGAACCAATGGAAGGAAGACCTTTCTCCCTGTCTCTCCCTCTCACTGTCTGTAACTCTACCTGTCAAATAAATAAATAAAATCTTAAAAAGAAAAAAAAAAGTATTACATGGGCCAATGCTGAAGGTGAGCCATGAACTGAGGTGTATGTTTAACCCAACAGTGCAACTGAGTGCCATCTAAACATACAGGCTGCCACAGGGCTCCTCGCCAGCCTCTGTATCTCCAACAGCCAGCGGTTCCTGTCTGAAGGACTAACTACAGGCATCCTCTCACTCAAGCGGCCCTAGGTTCTAATGGCTATTGTTCACATGCAGGGGCCATCTTAATTACTGTACTGATTAGCTATTTAATCCCTCTAAAGGGAGAATGTCCCTAAGTATCTTTATTTTCTAGCGTCAACTCTTTCTGCATTTGTGAGTCCTAAGTTTACATATTCCCTCTCTATTTATTGAACTCCAAACTTTACACGAGAGGAAAATCAGCTTGCTCTAAGGCTTCATTCTTTCTGTAATTCATTCAGGATCTGTATCTGGATGAATACAAACTCCTTTCTTAGATGCTTCACTTTCCATAGCCCGAAACCAAGAAGTAAAGCCTGGGCTCAGATGTCTTCAGAGAGGTTTACAGTGAAGTCCAGCAAGGCACTGAGAGTCAACCAAAACTTCTAAGTAGACTGACACCCGGCTTCCTCAGCTCCTTTCTCATAAACTAAGCTTTTCAACAGTATGGATTTTCCCCAGCATTTTGCTGATTTCCAGATTGCTAGGCCATGTTACTGTTTTCCAAGTTCTTAACACTGATCAAGCACATGAGCAACTAAACTGCTATCTCAAGTAACTAATGTTTGAGTAAATATTGACTATCACATTCTCAGTCAGCTGCCCCTGCACTGCCCTCCACTCTGCATCTTCGCTATCTCTGTAGATAGCTTTATTCCGCATCCACTTACTTAGGCTCCAGGCCCCAAGGCAGTAATCCATGATTCCTCTCAAACTCCAGTACTCTGATCGTAAGTCCTGCTGACTCTACTCCAAATCTGCATGCTTCTGTCTCCACCACCTTAGTCCAAATCACTGAGATCTCTTAGCTGGACCACTGCAAGTCTCAATCGCTCACTGTATTTTTTGCCTCACTCTAATCTACTCACACAGCAGGTGTGATTCTCTTAAAATGCTTGTCTGACAGGTCTAAAACACCTGGTTTAGATCTCACATGATCTTGTTTCTTACTACTTCTGAACCTGTGTTCACAAAGCTCTACAGACTGGCCTTAGGATTCCTATGCACGAAGTTCTTTCTCACCACAGCAACTGTGCACCAACTTCCAATGCCTGGAATTACTGCCCTATATATGTTCCCAAAGCCTGCCATTTCAGACCTCTGCTCAAATACTTTTTCCAAGTCTTCCTTGAACACTTCCCCTAAAATACCACTCCTCTCCAGTCTCCTCTAATCCTTAGTCTGCTTTATTATTCACAGGAACTACCATGATCTGAAATGATACAGGGCCTTATATCTAACTAATTTTAAGCTCCCCAACAGCAGCTTCAATATCACTCACTGTAGTATAAAACAGACCCTAGCACATGACACGAACTTAATACTTTTGAATTGCTTAATATCTATATTCTTAACTGGAGAAAAACTACACAGCAAAAGCCTTCTTAAGCTTGCTATTAGAGCATAGACTCAAGTCACTTCTGTTGCTGGGAATTCTACCCAGATGCTCATTGCAAGACTAAACATTCAATTATCAATATTACTGAGAATTAAAGAAAATGCCATGTGCTGACTCAAAGAAACAATATTTAAATCTATATTATTCCTTTACCAATCCTGTCCTTATGCATGCAATGTTTTGATAATTCTTCAAGCCCGAGGACTTTTAGTTCAAATTACAAAACATCAGTAATGGTTTAAACTTTTAGGGTGGTTAAAAGTTTCAAACCAATGTCCTGAAAACCTGCATGGTCAAAGCAGAAGGCATCTTTGTGAATGTGTAAGCCATGAATCTAATCTTACTGCCTCATGGCATCAGGGACACTATCATCCTCCCTGCATCTAACATGCACTCAGAAATTTTCATCATTCTGATTTCTTGTTTACATCACAGTCAGCATTTCTGATCCTGAATCCCAGCTGACAGTTTCTGACAAAGAATTTAAGCATTTTGATCTCCATACATAAACAGCACAGACATTTTGAAGACATTAAAAAAAGGTACTAGGAGATAAAAGGGAGAAATAAAATTTTGGAGAATATTTAAGATAATACCTGAATCTTTTGTTATCAATTTGAGAAAGTATATAGTATTCATACCTTTCTTTACTTGGTTTGCTTTACTTTGGTTTTTGTCATTCCGAGATTGATTTTAATCATTTCCATCCAGATTTGAGAAGGGAAAACTTAGGATTCAAGCCTGTTTCCCAGTTACTTCAGTCATAGCTGCAGGGATAACTAGGTTTGAAAGTAGCCTTTGTGATGCATTTAAGTCACCACTCCTAGGGAGGCTAGACATAGTTAATTAACACTATCTTACCCAATTCACAAAAGCATAATCTTAATACATATAAATTAAAATTTTATTTTTGGAAGTTACACATTTTAAAAGGACAATTTCTATTTTTCTAATTACTATTACTAGAATTTAGAACAGTAAATGAATCACTTATGATGGCTCTAAGACCAAAGCAGTGAATATTCTTCAACTCTTTAATCAAAGATTAAATTTCCCATTGTGTATTAAGAAGCAAAACATTCAGAACTATCATAAAAACTCAGACACTGAAATTCTTTAGCTAATAAGTTTATGCATTTGGCATATTCTACTTCCATTTTAAATTTGAAAAAGTACATGTATGTTAAATGATACAAGTCAGTTATAAATATAACTTAAGAATCAGACTTTGTGTGGTCAGTGGGGAATACTTAAAACATTCACCATACATTTTCTTTTTTCTGTAAATTCTTAGAGTAGAAAGCACAAATTTTGGACTTCTTATTTGGCAATTTAAGACTAAATTGGACTCACTCTTTCATCAAAAAAAAAAAAAATCCAGTTTTCCCAACTGCAGAAGTGTCTCTGCTTGTAAAATACTGTTCTTAAAATATTTTCTTCAATTTCATAAATATTTTAATACTTACTGAAATAATATAAGTAATGCTTCCTGTTGATATCCAATGTGTTTAAAAAGTTCAGCTAATCAGGCAGCAATCCTAGTCATTTTCTTTTAAAAAAAAATCTCACAGATGATTTTTTTTTTTTTTACAATATATTCTATGTGATCATTTAAGCAGCACACTTTGTAATATCACCAAGGTCAGTATGTTCTGTAACTGATGTCAGCTCACCAACAGCTTGGCCCTGGGCTATTTTAACCACCAGCTACTCCCACCAGTTCTGCAAGAAGCCACTGTCCACTCCCGATTTTCCCAGCGCTTCTCTCAGTTTGGGCTGCCTGGTGCTTCTGGCCCATCTTCCCTCTCGGATACATCTGAACCTGAAAGCTCCTGCATTGCACACTGAGCAATTACGTAAGCCAGGCAAGTGTTCCCAGGTAGGGTGAAAAACCACGTCATTATCAAGTTTTGACACAGTTACAGGTGCTTAGTTGGGGGAAGGACAGTTCAAGGACTGAGAAAAAAAGCATCATGTAAGAGCTGGCAGTGGCTCAGTGCTTTGTAAAATGTCTTGTAAATGGATATGCAGCATCTTCAACTTGATGAAGTAAAAAAATTAGAAGTTACATATATAGTTGCATCTCTGGAGTTAAAAATTGCCTGGAGGGCAGGATTTTAGACAAGAATGTACAGCCCTGCATAGATCTGATGTAACTAATAAAAACCAAAGTCTGTGGTAAGCCCATCCTTGTCCACAGCCTGCCCTTATACCCCACCCTCTGCAAGGAGAAATTCCTCTCTCACCTGCATTTGATAGTAATACCATAAAATACTTTGGAAAAGCAAAACTATACATAATCAGGTGCTTAAACTTTTATTTTAATTCTTACAAAATACTATATAAATGAACCCAAACCGAACAGATATGTACATGTGCATATGTACAAAATTTTACTTCTGAAAAAGAATCTATAAAAGTAGATGGTAAGAAAAAAAACTTAAAAAGATTGAAAAACGGTACTATGAAATTGATTTCTCAAAGGAAAGTAATAGTAATTTAAAATTGCTGGTTGTACTTGCACTTCTAGGCTTGTTTAGACATTTTATTGTAGACAGAGATATAAAGGAGTTTCTTTTATTCCAGTCTCATTTTATTATGTCATAGTCCAGAATTTTCTTCCCTTTACAAATCTTTCAACATGAAGACAAGAAATGTCAAGTTCCATATCAACTTTGGTCATCTTCTTCCCCTTGAGTCACAGGTCGGAATGGCAACGTAGTCTGTCCTCTTTCTGGGTCAGACATCCGAAGAATTCTAATCAGTTTACTTGAAGGAAGTGAGCTAAAAGAAGCAAAATTAAGAATTCATATGTCTATGAAAATTCTTACCCATTACAAAAAGTTCTAACACTACCACAAGAAAATATAAATCTACATGACTGTTACCCTCTAATAACAGGACTTTATTTTTTTTTTAAAGATTTATTGATTTGACAGGCAGTTAGAGAGAGGGGGAGAATCAGAGAAAGAGGTTTTCTATCTGCTGGTTCACTTCACAAATGGCTGCAACAGCCAGAGCGGGGCGAGCCCGAAGCTAAGACCCAGGAGTTTTTTCCAGGTCTCCTATTCGGGTGCCGGGGTCCAAACACTTGGGCCCTCCTCCACTGCTTTCCCACACACATTTAGCAGAGAACTGGATAGGAAGTGGAGCAGCCAGGACTGGAACCAGAGCTCATATAGGTTGCTGGCATTGCAGGTGGTAGCTTTTACCCACTATTCCACAATGCCAGCCCTTGCGATCTGTCTTACTACTATCTAGAGTTCTAAGGGAGATATAACTTGCAACAAGGAATTAATTTACTTTCACTTAAAAGAAAAAAATCTTGCTAGAGCCCATAGGTTTTTAGTCTGGAGGAAAAACAAAATAAAGGACATTTATATATTGATCATTTTTAACTCCTGTTCTTATCTAGCCCAGAAGGAGTTACCTGACAATTCCCAATCACAAATTTAAATCTCTAAAAGATCACATCACTCTTTTAGACATAGTGACACAGCGCCTAAAACATGAAAGTAACCAATAAATGTTGACTGGCAGAAGAGAAGAAAGTTCTTCATTCAGAAGTATTGGTATTTGTATGTCGCCAAGACTAGAGATATCCTGAATTATTTCTTTAGTCTAAAGAGAATTACTAAAATTACATAAGATGGCCATGATAACCACAAACGAGCAAATTCAAAATAGAAACAGCAACAAGTTGGAGTAGGTGTTTCACACAGTGGCTTGAGTTGTGACTTGCGATGCCCACATCCCTTTTCAGAGTGCCTGGTTCAAGTTATCAGTTTCTCTGCTTCTGAATGAGCTTTTTGCTAATGCACACCTTAGAAGATGCAGATGATGGTTCAAGTATTTGGGTCCCTATCACCCACATGGGAGATCAAGATTCCTGGATTCGGCCTGGCCTAGTTCCTTGATTCAGCCTGGCCTAGCCCTGGCTGTGGTAGGCATTTGGGGAGTGAATCAAAGGATAGGAGATATCTCTTTTCCCTTTCAAATAAAATAAATAAAAAAAAGAAAGAAAAAAAAACAAAAACAAGCCAATCATCATATTCCATTCACTTATTTCAGCTATAAAAAGATAACACAAACAAGATTTTAAATATATGTAACAAAAGTCATCTTAAATCTCCAGATCTAACAGACACTAATTTTTCTTTTCAATGATCATTTATGCATGTGCATTTTACAAATGAAGATTATAAAATATTTCTTTCCCTTTATATACATATGTATTTATATATTAACAGAAAGTTATTAAAAGTTACCTCATGCTTTGAGGTGTAAGCAAGATAAATTGTCTAAAACGCTGGGAATCTGCCATCTTAAGTATCATGTCCATTGCAATTCTCCTATTAACCATATCCTGAAGAACAAAGGAGAAAGTCAGAATTGTGTCAGTCACATTTCTATAAAAGCAGCATTTTGATGGCTGATATCTACTCCAAAATTTTCATCTGGGGCTCATCTAATACCCTTATCTATGACATCAAGAAATGCATATAGTGAAAGAAAAGACAATATCAAAATTATTAGAGGAAAATGATTGAAGAAACATTTATAAATATTCCACATAATTTCTGTAGTCAGAAGTATTTATATTATGGCCCTTCCCTCAAAAAATTGGATTCTAATGATACAACTAAATGCTACAAAATGAATCTAATTTTGGAATCTAAAAGTTTCAGAAAGAAAAAGAAACTGTAAGAAATAAATCTGACCTACAAGATAGGTGAAATGACTCCATGATGCCATTTTGGACAAAAACACTTCATGGCAAGAATAATCATCTTTTCTGATTTGTATCTCAGAGGAGTTTTTAACCCATCTCTCACCATGATATTAGGAAAAATTCGATAGTGAAGACTACACAAAATTCACAAGCTTAAACTCTCACTTGTGAATAGCATTTTCTAAAAGTTCAGTATGGTTAGGCATGAAGATGCCATAAATATAATTAAGACATGGTTGATACCTCAAAAGGGCTATAATATGGTAGGACAGCCAGACATGAAAGCAGGTGACTGCAACAATAAAATAATATATAATAATGTATTTCAGAACGCAAAGATAATATAACATCTGGAGCTGATGTAAGGCAGTGCCAAGGAAACTCTGAGAAGTTCCTAATCCTGCCTGGCAGGGCTCTGCAGTTGGATGTAGAAGGCTGCAGAAAGAAGACATTTGAGTCAAGGCTTGAAAGATTAGCTGAGTTTGATACACAATGAAACAGAGCACACTTGGCAGGGGCATCATGTTTGGAAAACTACAAATAGCTCAGCATAGCTAAAGAGTCCACAGATACTATTATCATGAAAAGCTTCAGATTCATGCTGGAGAATGAAATTTTAATTTTATATATAATAGTCAATCATTGAAGGGTAATCAATTTTACAAATATTAAAATCAGCAGTTTTAACAACAGGGGGTTATAGTAAGCCAAGAAGTGAGAAGTAGTGAGAAGAGTGGGAGAAAACAGTAGAGACCACAGAAAGACTTAAAAGAAGAGCAGAGAGAGGTCATATTTAGTGTGTAAGTAACAACGTGGGAAGATTCAAAGATATAGCACAGTTAGTGATTGGGGCTTTAATAACACCTGCCATTAATCCAGGGACAGAACTCAGGAAAAAGAGGCTTGGAAAGAAAGGTACAGTGACTTTCAGGCACACTGAGTTTAAGATGTTGGCTGTTTACCAGGTCAAGTCTGACAGGTAGAGGGCACCTGGATTTAGAGTACAGAAGAAATGTAAGGATGAGATGCTTCCATTTTGGTGGGTGTTCACTTGCAGGCAGAGGTTTGGGGACTACTACATGCATATAGGGGATAGGGAGGATAGGAGGTATCCAGGAGTAACAGCCACAGCATAACAAGTCAATGAAGCCCTCAATCACTTAAGGGAGGCAGCTTGGAGGACTGAGCACAGGACTAGAACATGGTAATACCAGAAAAGGGGAGATAAGCCTGTGGTACAAAATACTTCAAAGAAATAAAGGAAGATTCAAAGCTCATTTATGACTTTTGCTAAACAAGTTTTGCTGGATCAGAGCAGTCTAAACTCAGATTATAATGGATGTGAGACACAAAGACAGGAAGAGAATAATGAATTACTAGTTCATGAAAACTCAGCAAGTGCCTGCAGCATAGTAACTGCATTACATGCAAGACTTTGCTTGACCTCACTACAACGCTGTGAAGCAGGATGTGTTAGTTATCCTGTCTTATAGAAACTGAGAGCCCAAAAGGATAAATAGCCTGCCTAAAGGCATTGGGTAACCGGTGGCAGAGGTAGGTCTCAAATTCTAGGTTTTAACCTCAAAGTCAAACATGCTTGTAAAAAGTGTGGATGTAAAGGAAGAAAGAGCTAACAGCAGTTAGAGTTGGTCAAAGCAAAGGTGGCGTACTGTGTGAAAATGAGAAAGCTCTCTGAACAAAAATAAGCTAGGAAAGAAGCTAAAGGAAGTACTGTTATCCATGATGGCAGAGAAGATATAAAATCCAGGAGAGAGAGGGTCTCCAGAGGACTGGATGACAGCAAGGAGGAACCTACATTCCCTTCTCCACCACTAATCACAGACTCAAATGCCAGGGAAGGGCCTTTGCTGCCAATGGTAAAACTAAAGAAAATTTTGCTTCTTTTGAAATATGTTTCACACAAACAAACAAACAAAAATTGGACAATTTAAATTTTAACAATACCATGTAGACATCAAACTCATCCAGGCATCTGAAAGGGGATTCAGCAATGGACCACAAGGAAAGAATGAAGCACACAGTGGAGAAAGACCGCTCGCCTCCGGACAGGGCTCGCATATCATTGAAGGCAGCTTTATTGCCCTCTCCAGGCTGAACCTTCAAGAGAACGAGGTGATAAGGAACAAAAAAACAAAGTACACAGAAAGATTAAATTCTTTGCAATACAAGCAAATAAATAGGCTTGCAGTTATGTAAACCAAAGAAAACAATTATGTAGTGACTGGAAGTGGTATCTACCCCACTCAAAAGTATTTTATAATGAAAGTGATCTACACCTATGTTAACAGTGCTTTTCATGGGCCAGCACTGTGCCATAAGTAGGTTACGCCTCTGACTGCAGCGCCAGCATCCCTTATGGGTGCCAGTTCATGTCCTGGCTTCTCCTCTTTTGATCCAATTGTCTGCTATGGCCTGGAAAAGCAGTGGAAGATGACCCAAGTGCTTGGGCTCTTGTACCCATGTGGGAGACCCAGAAGTTCCTGGCTCCTGGCTTTGGATCGGCCCAGCTCTGGCCACTGCAGCCATTCCGGGAGTGAACCAGGAGATGGAAGACCTTTTTCTCTGTCTCTCCCTCTCTCTGTCTGTAATTCTACCTCTCAAAAAAGTAATAATAATCTTAAAAAAAAAAAAAGTGCCTTTCGTTTTAGCATGAAAATCAAATTGAAAACTTTTTCTTACCATTACTGTTAATTCAAAATAAGGGATTTATATCAGTTTTCCTATAACTCTGACAGTTGTAAACATTCTAAAAGACTGAGGTAATTTTTTTTTTTTAATTACTTGAATTACAGTGACATCTAGTGGTTATGCTGGCAGACACAGGGTCAAATTGAAGAGGTTTACAATGGCTAAATAATGACATAAATGTATTGAAACACAAAAATACCTCAAAAAATATTTCTTTACAAATACAGGTCCAGTGGAACAGTAAAACAAACAAAAAACAATTAATGAAATTCAGATATACAGGTACACAAAGTAAAAAACAAAAAACAGCACCAACCAGTTTTATGTAACAGACACACTGCTTCCAATATTTTCAATCCACTATTTAAAAAATTCTGTTGCTAACAAGTGAACATTTGGCTATTTTTTTTTCACTACTGTAGCAGCTAAACATATGTGGAGTATCTCTTTGAGGACACAAGCACCCATTTTTCTTGGGTTTGTGCCAAAGAGTGAAAGTACTTTAGCAGACATTGACAGACAGGTTTTTAAATTAGTTCTATGAAATAATACTGCCATCGGCAATGTATGAGTTCTAATGCCACATCTTCAACAGCACTGAACTGCCAGTCTTGTGTTTCAGTCATTCTAACAGACGTGTAATAGTAACTTACTGTGGTATCTATTTGTATTTTTCGGATGACTAATGATTCTGAGTACTTTTTCATGTGCTTATTCATCAGTTGGACATTTTAATTTATGAAGTTCATGTTTAAGTCTTTTGATCCTTTTAAAGTATGCCGTCTATCTTATTACTTACTATTCTTTAAAAGCCTCCTTTATTATGTATTGCAAATATTTTCCCTAGTCTATAGCTTTTCTTCAGACTCTTAGTGTTCTTTCTGATGAAGAGAATTTTAATAAAGTATAAGTTATCAATCTTTTTTCTTGAGTAGGTTATTGCTTTTTATGTCCTGTTAAAATTTTCATGAAGAAACTCTCTTCTGGAAGCTTTATTATTTTACATTTTACCTTTAGGTCTCAGATCAATTTTTAAATATTTTTTGGACATTTCAGGTAGGCAGTCAACGTTTATTTGCTTTTATTTATTTTTCCCAATGAACACCCAGTGGTTTGAACCCAGGGCTATTCACAAGATCACCCCTTTCTCACAGGCCTGCAGTAGCATCTGTCACTAATCAGGTGGCCATTATGCATGGTTCCCCTCAGACTAGCTACTGTTTCACTTCTTTTGTATACTGGCTTTCTAGTATGCAATTCCCATTCTTCTATCTTCATTATATCCTCCTACTGCAGTTTGTAATTGCCTTTCTTTTTCTAGCATCCAGAGATAAAACTTATATAGACCATTCATGTGCAGCCTTCCTTTTCCACTACCACAGGTACTCAGAGCAATAAATTACTTTCTGAGAAATCCTATGGCTGTATCTTGAAAGTTTTTTGATATGTTTTATTTTTACTGTTTGGTTCAAAATACCTTTCTAGTTCTCAGTTCTTTTTATTTAGAATTGTGCTTCCTAACTAACATCTGGGTTTATCTTTCTGTTATTTCTATTTTATTTTACTCTGCATTAGTTATGACTTCAATCTTTTGAAATTTCTTGACATGCTATGACTAGGAAGAAGATCTATTTTGGCAAAAGTTCCACATACATTTCAAAAACAATCCATATTCTGTGGTAGTTTGGTTAATTGTATAATTTAAATTTTCTATAGCATTATTGACTTGCATGATTGTTCCATTGGTCATTGAAAAAATTCTATTAAAATTTCCAACTATAACTGTCAATCCTACTTTGCCTTGAATGTATTTTGATACTGTGCTATTAGACACCTACATGTTATTTGTAAAGTAAAATTTATCAACATGAAATGCCTCTTTGTTTTTTCCTAATACTTCCTGCATAAATTCTTGTTTGTTATTAATACAGCTTTACCAGCTTTCTTTTGGTTAATATTTGCATGGTGTCTTTTGCTAGTTTTACTTAGGCTCTTTCTCTGTCATCATATTAACATTTAAAGTGTCTTGTAGGGGCAGGTGGCTGACACAGTGACTTTGCCGAGGGATACCCACATCCCATCCTGGAGTGCCTGGTTCTAGTTCCAGCTTCTCCACTTCCAGTCTAGCTTCCTGCTGACACACACACTAGGAGGCAGTAGATGGCAGCTCAAATAAACTGCCCCCCCAAATGGGAGACTTGGATAGAGTTCCAGGCTCCTGGTTTCAGCCTGGCCCAGGCCTGAATGATGCAGGTGTTTGGGGAATGAACTAGCAGATTTAAGATCTGTCTCTGTCTAGACTCACTCTCTGTCCCTCTCCCTTTCAAATAAAATTAAAACAAACAACAACAACAAAAATTGTCTCATGAAGAGCATAAAGTTGACTCTTATATTTTTCTCCAGTCTGATACAACCTTGTTTTTAACTCAATTGTTTAGTCCACTTACACTTAACATGATAACGCATGTATCTAGATTTTAGCTGTCAATCTACTTCCCATTTGTCCCATTGTCCCATGCTTGTTGTTTTTCCTCCCCTTTTTGCCATCATTTTAGTTGAGTATTCACTCTTCCATTCCTTTCATTTGGTCTTCACTGGCTCTTCATACAGTCTTCTAAAAATTTTTAGTGGTTTTTCTAGAGACTGCAATACATGCCTCTGATGTTTTATCTTAAATTAGTATTGACATTACTTCCTGAAAGGTGCAAGAACCCTCTAACAGTCTCATTCCATATATTCCAATCTCCTTTTTGTGCTGTTCTCATATATTTTACCTTTATATCTCATAAACTTCTCAAGATACTTCTGCTATTTTAGACAGCCATAACTATTTTATATTTAGCTACATATTTACCATATGCAGTGTTCTCTCTGTTCCCTTTGTTTTCCCATGTTTTTATCTGAGATAATCTGTCTTTTACCTGAAGACCTTTTTTGTTGTTTCTTTTGGACAAGCATATGGAACAGGAATTTCTTCAGTTTTGGTCTGTCTGAAAACTAAGATGTTTCACCTTCATTTTTCAAAGATAACTTTGCTAGTTATGGAAAGCAGCTTTAAGATTTACTTTTCGGGGCTGGCACTGTGGCGTATCAGATAGAGCTGCTGCCTGCAGTGCTGGCATCCCATTTAAGCTCCGGTTCAAGTCCCGGCTTCTCCACTTCTGCTCCAGCCCTCTGCTGTGGCCTGGGAGGGCAGAGGAAGATGGCCCAAGTCCTGGGGCCCTGCACCAGCACAGGAGACCCAGAGGAAGCTCCTGTCTCTTGGCTTTGGCTCCACGCAGCTCTGGCAGTGTGGCTGTCTAGGGCATGAACAGGCAAATGGAAGACTTTTCTCTCTGTTTCTGCCTCTGCCTCTCTATAGCTCTGCCTTTCAAATAAATATTTCTTAAAAAAAGAGATGATTTACTTATCTATTTGAAAGGCAGAGGGACAAAGAAATAAAGGGAGAGACAAAGAGAGAGATATCTTTCATCTGCTGGTTCAATCTCCAAATGGCCACAAAAGCTAGTGTGAGACCAGGTTGAAGCCAGAAGCCAGGAACTCGAGGATGGTCTCCCACATAGGTGCACAGGCCTAAGTACTTGGACCACCTTCTGCTGCCTTCCCAGGCACATTAGCAGGGAGCTGGACTGGAATCAGAGCAGCTGGTATTCTAAGTAGTGCTCAATATGGGTGCTGGTGATGCAGGTGGTAGCTTGATCTGCTGTCCCACAATGCTAGACCCTCTTGTTACCAAATTCCACTTTTTTTAAATCCTTTAACACTTTAAAGTCCGTCAGATGATGTTTACCTTCCACAATTTCTGTTTAAAAGTCTTCCTTAAGTTTTACTCTTGCTCACTGGGAAATACTGTGCATTTTTTCCTCTTGCTACTAAAAGATTACCTCTGTGTTTAGGTTTTCAGCTTTTAGACTCTTTGAGCTCAGATGCAGTTTTCTTTGTATTTATCTCACTTGAGGTTTGCTGAGAATTCTGAATCTGAGTTGAGGCATGTGCAATTTGAAAATTTTAAGCCACTATCACTTCAAATATTCTTTCTGCCTGTTCTTTGTTCTATAGGGACTCCTCTTACCATGTTAACCCTGCTAATTGTATCCTCTTAAGTTCTGCTCAGTGTTTCTGCATCTGTTTCTAGGTTGCTCAATTCAGGTATTTTCTTTTGAGCTGCTCTGAGTTCTGCTAATTTTGTCTTCTGTTTTGTTCACCTGGCTCTTCAATACATCCCATGAGTTCTTAATTTGATATTCCAATATTCATTGATTATTCCTGAGATTCCAAATGTATGCTGAAGGTTTTCATCTTACTTGTTTATGTTGTTTATGGCCAGTTCTATTTTCTTTAACAATGATAATGGCTATGGGATGGCACTGTGGTGCAGTGAGTTAATGCACTGGCCTGTAACACTGGCATCCCATATGGGCACTGGTTCGAGATCCAGCTGCTCCACTTCTGATCCAGCTCTCTGCTGTGGCCTGAGAAAGCAGTAGAAGATGGCCCAAGTCCTGGGGCCCCTGTACCCATGTGGGAGACCAGACCTGAAAGAAGCTCCTGGCTTTGGATTGGCCCAGCTCTGGCAGCTATTTGGGGAGTGAACCAGAGGATGGAAGACCTTCTCTGTCTCTCCTTCTCTCTGTGTAACTCTTTCAAATAAATAAATAAATCTTAAAAAAAAAATGATAATGGCCAAAATATTAAGTCTGCTATCTTTTATTTTCTATCTTTGACGTACAAATAAAATACAATAAATTGCACATACTTACAAATGTACAATTTCAGTTTTAACAGATTTATACATCTATGAAATCACAATTCAAGATAAAGAATATATTTATCATCTCCTAAAATTTCCTCATGCTCCTCTATAATCCATACTCTGTTCCACTGATCCCTTGTCTTAATTACTGTATCTTTGCAGAAGGTCTTGAAGTGAATTAATTTAAGTCCTCCTATTCTGTCCTTCCCTTTATAGGTGCTTCACATTTCCACAAGAATTCTAGGATCAGTTTGTCATTATCTACAAAAAATCCCACTAGTATTTTGAAAGGAATTGCACTGAATCTACAGATCAAGTTAGGGAGAAATAAAATCTTAATAAAATACTAAAATCTTCTGATTCATGAACACCATAATCTCTCTTATTAAGTCATTTTTCATTTTTCAGCGTTATTTTATAGTTTACAGTGCACAGGTCTTGCATATCTTTTGTCAGAGTTTTCTCTAAGTATCCTGTATTTTTGAAACTGTTATAAGCGGTTGTTTTTCAATTTTAATTTCTGATCGATTGTTGCTAATATGTAGAAATTTAATTCATTTAAAAAATTTTTAAATATTTAAAAAAATTTTCTTTATACACATATTTTTAGAGATTTAATTTTATTTATTTGAAAGAGTTACAGAAAAAAATCGAGATAGAGAGAGGTCTTCCACCCACTGGTTCACTCCCCAAATGGCCACAATGGCTGGAGCTGAGCCATGTGCCAGGAGCTTCTTCTGGGTCTCACACCCTGGTCATCTTCTACTGCTTTCCCAGGCCATAGCAGGGAGCTGGATTGGAAGTGGAGCAGAGGGGCTTGAATCATATGGGATACCGGTGCTGTAGGCCAGGGCGTTAACCCACTGCACCATAGCGCTGGCCCCTATAATTCATTTTTGTATACTAATTGTACCTGCAGCCTTGCTCGCTGTACTAAATTGAGTTCTTCCTCCTGTAGGTTCCATCAGATTTTTTGTGTAGATGACCAGGTTATTTGTGACCAAAGAGAATTTGACTTCTTTTCCAATATGTATTTCTTTTAGTTGTTTTGTTGAGTTACTGAACTGGTTTGAACCTCTGTTATGATACCGAATAGAAATTATGAACATAGACAAGCCTGTCTTGTTCCTGACTGTAGGGATTAAACACTCAAGTCTGCCTTTTACTTTATGCTTGACATTTTTATAAAAGAGCAAAGGAGGCTCCAGATGATTCAATATTTTACAAAATGGGACTTCTATTAGGTTGGAGTTATGATAGGACTGATGGACTGAGTAGTCATTTTAGTAAGACAGAATCCTCCTTTCATTCATCTCTGCTCTTTGGGCCAGCCACATACAACCCAGAATTCAAGAACTGACTAACTGAAGTTTTAGTCATATGCCTAGCAGTTTGCTCAAGTTTCTACACGTCTTACCAGCCCTCTTCTTCCACCACAAAAAACACAATTGGGGCCAGCACTGTGGTGTAGCGGGTAAAGCCACTGCCTGCAGTGCCGGCATCCCATATGGGCATCAGTTCGAGTTCCAGCTGCTCCACTTCCAATCCAGCTCTCTGCTATGGCCTGGCAAAGCAGTGGAAGATGGCCCAAGTCCTTGGGACCCTGCACCCACGTAGAAGACCCGGAAGAAGCTCCTGGCTCCTGGCTTTGGAGCTCCTGGCCACCTGTTGTGGCCATCTGGGGTGTGAACCAGCAGATGGAAGATCCCCCCACCCCCGCCTCTCCTTCTCTGTCTGTGTAACTCTTGACTTTCAAAATAAATAAATCTTTTTTTAAAAAAAGTTCAGAATCAGCAATGCCCTCAGGAAAGAAAATACTCAAATACTCAGCAACTGTCAGCTTACATTGGACAGGCTCTCCCACCCCTTGGAATTCCGATTCACTGCTGCTCCCACACCTCTTCAATGTCTGAAATGAGAACTTTGTAATTTCCCTGGCTTTCTCATAGCTGAAAGTGAGAACAATGGATCACCATGGCATAGCACCTCTTTCCACATGGACAATTCCTCTTTTTTTTTTTTTTTTTAATTTGAAAGATAGAGTTAGACAGTGAGAGAGACAGACAAACAGAAAGGTCTTCCTTCCATTGGTTCACCCCACAAATGGCTGCCACGGCCGGAGCTATGCTGATCTGAAGCCAGGAACCAGGTATTTCCTCCTGGTCTCCAACGCGGGTGTAGGCGCCCAAGCACTTGGGCCATCCTCCACTGCCCTCCTGGGCCACAGCAGAGAGCTGGACTGGAAGAGAAGCAACCGGGACTAGAACCCAGCGCTTGTATGGGATGGCGGCGCTGCAGGCGGAGGATTAACCAAGTGAGCCACGACGCCGGCCCCTGGACAATTTCTCTTAATACTTTCAAATCTCTATCTTTAATAACTGAATTCCTTAAAAATAAAGGCTGAGTGAAGAGGAGCTACCAATTTTTTATTGGTACAAATTTAAACAAGTGGAGGGTAAGAATCTACTTTCTAATGTGCTAAAATGCAGAGGTGCCAAACAACAAAAAGGCACCCAATTCATTCTAAGTATTAAAATGAAATGATAAAATTTAAGGCCCAATTCATTCTACATATTAAAATGAGATGATACAATTTAAGGCAACTAAGAGTAGTAAGCAATTATTTGAAAAATCTGTCCAAGATTACTTAGACTGAGTAGCTGCTCTTGATCTGACAACACAATTTCTAATGTCATGCCAGTAAGCACTCTTTTAACACATATAACCATGACTTTGGAATGCTGAATGCAGTAGCTTTGTTTACTCAAAGGAGGTCAGACCTAGGATAGCTTCAAAGTAAATACTGTGAAGGATAAATTAGGAGGGACAGAACCTTCTTGGCTTCGTAGAGTGAGACTACAGATTACAGAGTTTATCTAACAGCCCACACAATTTAAAATTCCGTGTGAATTTAGAAAAAAAAAAAAAAACAGTGCAGCAGAAAGACAAGGAAAACATTTGTCACTGAGGATAAAATTCCTAATTATCATCTTAAAAGGATAATGTGGCTTGGGAAAAAAACACTGACTAGCAGCTTTATTCAGCAAGATCAGTTCAATTTTCAACATGTTGGCAAAGACTATTCTTTTTTTTTAAGTTTTATTTATTTATTTGAAATGCTGAAATACAGAGAGAAGGAGGGAGAGAGAGAAAAGGGAGAAAGGAGAGAGAAAAATTATCTTCCATCCTCTGGTTCACTCCCCAAACGGCTGCAGTGGCCAGGACTGGGACAGGCCAAAGCCAGGATCTTTTTCTGGGTTTCCCACATGGGTGCAGGGGTCCAAGTACTTGGGCCATCCTTTGCTGCTTTCCCAGGAGCCTTAGCAGAAATGGATCAAAAGTGGAGCAGCCAGGATTTGAACCAGCATCCAAAAGGGATGCAGCACTGCAGGTGGAGGCTTAACCTTCAATGCCACAGCACCAGACCAACCAAAGACTATTCTTAACTTTCTTTTTTTTTTTTGACAGGCAGAGTTAGACAGAGAGAGAGACAGAGAGAAAGGTCTTCTTTTCCGTTGGTTCACCCCACAAATGGCCACTATGGCTGGCACACTGAACCGATTCAAAGCCAGGAGCCAGGTGCTTCCTCCTGGTCTCCCATGCGGGTGCAGGTGATCAAGCACTTGGGTCATCCTCCACTGCCTTCCCGAGCCACAGCAGAGAGCTGGACTGGAAGAGGAGCAAGGGACAGAATCTAGCACCCCAACTGGGACTAGAACCGGGGTGCTGGTGCTTCAGGCGGCGGATTAGCCAAGTGAACCGTGGCGCCAGCCTATTCTTAACTTTTTTTAAAAAGTTCTTTCTCCCAAAGACAGCGAGTTAAAGTTTACCAATGTTTCATCAAAAGAAAAGCAGCAGCCAATATTGCTAAAAACTGAGATAAAAAGAAAATACTTACTGAAATAGTAAGAGTTTCGTTCTTATGGTCAAAATTCATCTTTCCACAATAGGCTCTCTGAGATAGTAAGTTGTCAAAGTACAATTTGCATCGTAAAGTCAAACACCTTGAAGTAAAGAAATGGGACATATTAAGAAGACAGAGAACCACAGAATGATCTAACCAGGCAGAATTATGTTGAGAATGGCTGCCCATTTCACAGGTGGGTTGTAGGTGATCTGTTCCCATGTCTTATGGTCATTTCCAACCTCACATTTTTACCAGTTCATTTACTTCCATAAAAACACTCATATCCCACATTTAATATACCCCATTACAGCAGTTAGTCCACATGAATAGATCAATAATTAATTTACACTGTAAGGCATTACATAAATCTTGTGCTTGAGAGGATTAAACTCTAGTAGTATTAAGATGCATAAAGTTGCCTGTTTCCTCCAGTCTTTTTGTAATGCCACTTTGTAAACTTCTTTCTGAGTCTAGTCTTGGCTTTCCATTGCAACAAAATCTTTTATGGTATGCACCTGATTAACTTATAGCATGTTAAAGAAAGATATTCCACCTGGGTAATTTTTGTCAAGATTTTTTTTTTTAACTTTTTTTTTTCCTCACCATTTTTTTTTTAAACTTTTATTCAATGAATATAAATTTCCAAAGTACAGCTTATGGATTACAATGGCTTCCCCCCCATAACGTCCCTCCCACCCGCAACCCTCCCCTTTCCCACTCCCTCTCCCCTTCCATTCACATCAAGATTCATTTTCGTTTCTCTTTATATACAGAAGATCAGTTTAGCATACATTAAGTAAAGATTTCAACAGTTTGCTCCCACACAGAAACATGAAGTGAAAAATACTGTTTGAGTACTAGTTATAGCATTAAATCTCAATGTACAGCACACTAAGGACAAAGATCCTACATGAGGAATAAGTGCACAGTGACTCCTGTTGTTGACTTAACAAATTGACACTCTTGTTTATGGCATCAGTAATCAACCTAGGCTCTTGTCATGAGCTGCCAAGGCTATGGAAGCCCCCTGAGTTCACTGACTCTGATAATTTTTAGACAAGGCCATGGTCAAAGTGGAAGTTCTCTCCTCCCTTCAGAGAAAGGTACCTCCTTCTTTGATGACCTGTTCTTTCCACTGAGATCTCACTCGCGGAGATCTTTCATTTAGGTTTGGTTTGTTTTTTTTTCCAGACTGTCTTGGCTTTCCATGCCTGAAATACTCTCATGGGCTTTTCAGCCAGATCCGCATGCCTTCAGGGCTGATTCTGAGGCCAGAGTGCTGTTTAGGACATCTGTCATTCTATGGGTCTGCTGTGTATCTCACTTCCCATGTTGGATCATTCTCTCCCTTTTTTATTCTATCAGCTAGTATTTGCAGACACTATTCTTGTTTCTGTGATCCCTTTGGTTCTTAGTCCTATCATTATGATCAATTGTGAACAGAAATTGATCACTGGGACTAGTGAGATGGCATTGGTACATGCCACCTGGATGGGATTGAATTGGAATCCCCTGGTATGTTTCTAACTCTACCGTTTGAGGTAAGTCAGCTTGAGCATGTCCCGAATTGCACATCTCTTCCCTCTCTTATTCCTACTCTTATATTTAACAGGGATCACTTTTCAGTTAAGTTCCAGCACTTAAGAAGAATTGTGTATTGATTACAGTATTCAACTAAAAGTATTAAGTAGAACAAACAAAAAAAATACTAAGAGGGATAACATATCAAGTTGCTCATCAACAGTCAGGGTGAGGGCTGATCAAGTCACCGTTTCTCATAGTGTTCATTTCACTTTAACAGGTTTCCTTTTTGGTGCTCAGTTAGTTGTCACCTATCAAGGAGAACAAGTGGTATTTGTCCCTTTGGGATTGGCTTATTTCAGTCAGCATAATGTTTTCCAAATTCCTAACAGGGATCACTTTTCAGTTAAAATTTAAACACCTAGAATAATTGTGTGTTAATTACAGAGTTCAACCAATGGTACTAGAACAAAAAAAAATACTAAAATGGATAAAGTATTACATTGTACATCAACCGTCAGGACAAGAGCTGATTAAGTCACTGTTTCTCATAGTGTCCATTTCATTTCAACAAGTTTCCCCTTTGGTGCTCAGTTAGTTGTCGCCGAATCTACAAAGAAATCAAGAAACTCCACAACATCAAAACAAACAACCCACTTAAGAGATTGGGCCAAGGACCTCAATAGACATTTTACAAAAGAGGAAATCCAAAGGGCCAACAGGCACATGAAAAAATGTTCAAGATCACTAGCAATCAGGGAAATGCAAATCAAAACCACAATGAGGTTTCACCTCACCCCAGTTAGAATGGCTCACATTCAGAAATCTACCAACAACAGATGCTGGAGAGGATGTGGGGAAAAAGGGACACTAACCCACTGTTGGTGGGAATGCAAATTGGTTAAGCCACTATGGAAGTCAGTTTGGAGATTCCTCAGAAACCTGAATATAACCCTACCATTCAACCCAGCCATCCCACTCCTTGGAATTTACCCAAAGGAAATGAAATTGGCAAACAAACAAGCTGTCTGCACATTAATGTTTATTGCAGCTCAATTCACAATAGCTAAGACCTGGAACCAACCCAAATGCCCATCAACAGTAGACTGGATAAAGAAATTATGGGACATGTATTCTATAGAATACTATACAGCAGTCAAAAACAACGAAACCCGGTCATTTGCAACAAGATGGAGGAATTTGGAAAACATCATGCTGAGTGAATTAAGCCAGTCCCAAAGGGACAAATATCATACGTTCTCCCTGATCAGCGACAACTGAGTACCAAAGGGGAAATTTTTGTCAAGTTTTATCATGGTATAGTTTGCAAAAATAAAAGTCAGTTACAAAAGAAAAAAAAGCGCCCCAAATTCCTGCTCTTGGAAAGAGGAAAGGGGAGTGGCACCCTAAGCGGAATCTGATGGTCTTGCCACTGGGGAGACAGAGTTGGGGACATGAATTGTATGTAGTGGAGAGGAGTGTACAGTACAAAGTAAGGATTCTAGAGGGCCTACAAAGAGGTCTGCCCCAGCTGCATTTGAGGACACTGCCTGAGGCTGGGGAAACACCTGAAGAAGCAGCAGATCCCTTAAGCGCACACAGAGCCAGGAAGAGCTCATAGACCCACTCGCTCAAGTGAAGGACTGACACAGTACTTAGCAGAATACTGCCTCCAGTAAAGGCAGCTCTACTCCCACCTAACAAAGCTTAAACAGCTTCAACAAGGATAAAGATAAGTCCTTCATGTACTACTAATATAACATGGCCATAAACTTGAAACACGCATTTCAAAAACTAACCCACAAATATATTTTTTATGGTTTTACCTAACTTGCCCATATACTCTAGACCTAAGTAATTTTTAAATCAACTTCTATAGTCTTAAGATTGAGGGTATACAGAGAGTTAAAAACTATGTTAGTGGGGAATGCCACCAGGGGAAACAGAGGCAGGGTAAGGCTGCCTTGGATTCAAACGTATTAAGTCATGCCTTCCTGAAATTACCCTTTGGTATGTTTCTGTCATTTGTTGTATCTGCTGAGGTCAATCTATTCCTGTGAGTCTGTGCACCTCTGGGTATATTATAAAGAACATACAGTTTCTGTGATCCTGTGTTCATTTATTTAACAACTTTATATCAAATGCTTGCTATACTTCAGGCACAGTTATAGGCACTGGATATAAAGCAGCAAACAGAACAGAGTTCCCCTGTTCATGGAGATATACATATCTCCCCCATCTTAGGTTCCCCAAGTCCTTGCTTCATATACCCTTACTGTCTGGTTTCCTATTAGACATTCGTTTCCCTTGAGAATATGCAATGCCTAAGGGTGAAATAGGCTATTTCAGAATGAATTTCAAAGAACTCACCTCTGAGTTACCCACTAAGAGACAACTAACAGAGTGCAGAAGTGGATAAGCTCTCTAAAGGGCCCTCCCAACCCAGAATACTCTTGATTAGATTACATAATCCCAACTGACAAAGCAAGCACTAGTTTCTGCTGTTAAGTGGGTCATATAATGCTTTTAATTTCATTATTTATAAAAGATAATGTAAAAAACAAAGAAAACACATAAGTGTAAAATATATGGTAATTTTTTAATGCACTTACCTTCTAAACTGTTGATATGTTTTGTACCTGTGGGTCATGATTTCTTCTAATAATTTGATAAATCTTCTTAAAGTTCTTACTTTGTTATCCAAGTCAAGATAGGTTTCTCTTGCTTCTTGGTATTGTCTATTTGATAAACAAAGTATTAACTAAATAAATGCCATTCATAAAAAGCCTAAGAAAAGTAAAGTATCCAATATATTTAACTGATAGGGAAGGGCAGAGTGATAAGGAGGCCTAACAGCAGCCGATTTCATACGCTCTCAGACTGAAAGAGTGCTATGGATTGAGACAGTGCTTGGCAGACTAGGAAAGAACAAAGTCCAAGACCTGGTCAAGGTAGAGGAAGCATATGAGCAAGTGCCCAGATTCAGGCCAGAGAAACAGATTTGGAGAATGCCAGCATTTACCTATCTTCTAAAAGTAAAGAGGGCAAAATAGGAGAAAGGTTCCTTTTAGTGAGATACTAGTAAGGAAGAAAATAATGTAGGGTCAGCATTAGAACTGCCCTAATCAATACTAAAAGAGGACCAGCGCCATGGCGCACTAGGTTAATCCTCCGCCTGTGGCGCTGGCATCCCATATGGGTGCTGGTTCTAGTCCCAGTTGCTTCTCTTCCATCCAGCTCTCTGCTGTGGCCCGGGAAAGCAGTGGAGGATGGCCCAAATGCTTGGGCCCCTGCACCCGCATGGGAGACTAGGAGGAGGCACCTGGCTCCTGGCTTTGGATCTGCGTAGCTCCGGCCGTTGAAGCCACTTGGGGAGTGAACCAATGGAAGGAAGACCTTTCTCTCTGTCTCTCTCACTGTCTGTAACTCTGTCTGTCAAATAAATAAATAAAATCTTAAAAAAAATACTATAAGAGATTAGGACAAAGAGGCCAAGAAGGCATAGCTACTGAGTAGTGCTATTAGAGAGAGCAACAATTACTGCAGCAAGAGAGCCTTAAGTGTGAAAGCCAACCCTGGCCAAGGCTCCCACAGCTATTCCTTCTATCCTCCTTCAAAGAACCAGTCCAGGAAAATCCAATTACTTAAAAATCAGTAACCAAAAAAATGTGTAGGCATAGCATCCTTATAAACATATTTATGGAAAACTGTCCCACAGAGAAAACTTAGTAGAATACCTCCACAAAGCAGAAGAAAACTGCAAGTGAACATCATGAATTAAAATGAAACATGAAACAAGAGCTATGAGGAAGGAATAACTCAACACAGAACTAAAAGAGCAGAAACAAAGAATAAACAGAGAAGACAGACAATAGGAGGAGGTAAAGCAGAACTTAGAGAACCCGAGATAGGGAAGGTGGAAGGGTCCACAGCACACATAGATATGAAGACATAAAGAGCAGCAGAGGGGCGAACAGAAACATGAACAACACAGTAACAGAAATGGAGATAACAGCAAGCAAGATAATTAGAGAAGACAAGGATCATCCAACATACATACAACTGCAAGTTAATAATAACCTACTACATATTTTATGAAGAACACAGAGTATAAGAATGTGGAAATGCTAATTATGATTTGATCAGTGTACACTGTACCCTTGTATTGAAATATGCTATATTCCATAAATATAGTTATTACATATTAACACAAATATATTTAAAAATGGAATAGAAAAAAATTTTAAAGCAAAATACAAGGATATTTCTAAGAATTAATTCTTTTTCTAAAAAAAGATTTATTTACTTATTTGAAAGGCAGGGTACAGAGAGGCAGAGAGTTTGAGAAAGGGAGGAGAGAGGTCTTCCATCTACAGTCCACTCCGCAAATGGCTGCAACAGCTGAAACTGGGCTGATCTGAAGCCAGGAGCCAGAGCTTCTTCTGGGTTTCCCACTCAGGTGCAGGGGCCCAAGTGCTTGGGACATCTTCCACTGCTTTCCCAGACCACAGCAGAGAGCTGGATCAGAAGCAGAGCAGTTGGGACTCGAACCAGCACCCATATGGGATGCTGTAACTGTGGGCAACGGCTTTACCTATTACACCATAGCACTGGACTCAGAATTAATTCTTAAATTCACATTTCAAAAAAACACAATCTATACCAACAAAAGAGTAACAAAATCTGCATTTTGGACAAATTCTAGGATTTTTTTTAAAGAACATTTATTAGTAGGGAGCTGGGTCACAAGTGGAGCAGCTACGGCCGGCGCCGCGGCTCACTAGGCTACTCCTCTGCCTTGTGGCGCCAGCACACCAGGTTCTAGTGCCGGTCGGGGCACCGGATTCTGTCCCGGCTGCCCCTCTTCCAGGCCAGCTCTCTGCTACGGCCAGGGAGTGCAGTGGAGGATGGCCCAAGTACTTGGGCCCTGCACCCCATGGGAGACCAGGAGAAGCACCTGGCTCCTAGTTTTGGATCAGTGTGATGCGTCGTGGTGGCCATTGGAGGGTGAACCAACGGCAAAGGAAGACCTTTCTCTCTGTCTCTCTCTCTCTCACTGTCCACTCTGCCTGTCAAAAAATAAAAAAAATAAAAAAAAACAAGTGGAGCAGCTAGGCACCCTGACATGAGATGGTGGATGTCACAAACAGCTACGCCACAATGCCAATTTCACATTACAGTATTTTATAGACAAGTATCATCAAAAACAAAACACTCAGGATATAAAGTATGAACCATGCATTTTATATTAGGCTAAACTATCCTTCAGATAGAAAAGCCACAAAAGCAACAAGAATTTATGAACCTACAAAAATGCAGAAAATAATCATGCTAAGTCATTCTAAAGAAAAAAAGAGGACAAACAACTTTACAAGTAACATGGCCATTTAGAAAAAGATAAAATCCATTCCTTAAACAACCAAGCAGAATAAATTTAAAACAGATCAGAGATCCAAATATAAAAATATGAACACATGAAAGTACTAAAATAGCATAGGTGAATGCCTCCATAATTTTGATGTAGAAAGCCTTTTAAACTATGATCCAAAATCCAGATTTAGAAAATGTTGACAAATTGGCCTAAATAAAAATAATCTTTCCCTGGAAAAATCAAACCAAACAACAAGAATACAAACTATTTCAAAAGAGAAATGATGAATTAAGAGAAACACTTACAACAAAGGCTAATATCTCTTAAAAATATATTTTTATAAATTAAAATTTAAGGGAAAGATTAAAGAAAAATGGTATAGAATATGAACAGATTATTCACAAGGTATAAAAATGGCTCTTAAACAGATGAAAAAATTCTCACTATTATTCATAATGATGGCATCCAGCTGTGACTACCTTAGTATACCAATTCTCATCCTAATGGCAAAAATTAAGCTTAACTATCCACCATACTCCCTGCTGGCAAGGCTGTGAGGAAGCATCCTCTCACACAATGCTAGTGCAAATGCAAAAACAGTACACATCCTAAAGTGGGAATTTAGCAAATCTCTAACACAACCACACACTTCTGGGAATTTGTCTTGCTGGTACAGCTAGACATTCCTGAAATACGCTCATTCACTGCAGCACTGAGACTGCAAAATACTCGAAATGACCTAGACACACAAACATGGAATGACTGAATAAACTATGGACCACACAAAAAAGCTATGATCAGAAAAAAAGAACTGGTGCTTTATAAGGGGTGGGTGGGAAATGAAATTGAAGGGATAAGTGAGGAAGGACACTCTTCTAATATTCTTTTGTGTGAAGCTTTGACTTTTAGAATTGTGTTAATTTCTACATATTCACACCAAAATGAAATTATAACAAAAGGATGGGAGAAATCTAAAACTGACTACAGATAAGAACAAATACAAACATTTCTATTTCAAGTTAATAACTATCACACTAAATAAGAGAAAAATTAATCCAAATAACTAGAACACTATTAAGTTTACTAAATACTACAGAAAATAATTGCAAGCACAAAAATTTGTTTTTGTAGATGTGCAAAGTGGGACAGTAAATGTTAATGTTCTCAACAGCCAGGTTCCTACTGTGGAAAAACGAAGACAGAAACACAATTAAGGTAAGGCCAAAGATGTTTGTAGGATTAGAATGCCACTAGAGATACCAACACGAACTCACACATTCAGCTCTATTCACTGAATAGTCCTGAAATGCTTTCCCAGTAACAACTAGCACCCCAGAACAAAAAACGGTGTTTAGAGGTACCATTCCCCAAATAAAAAAACCCAGGGCTCTTTGGAGAAATGACTGATCCCAAGGCTGAATCAAGGAAGGCAAAAAAAAAAAAAGGAAAAAAGGAACATATTTAAAAGACATAGAAACCAGATTGAAAAGGCTCTACTTGAGTAAGGTATAACTTAAACATATAAATAACAAGAACTGGGGCTGGCGCTGTGGCGTAGTAGGTTAATCCTGCACGTGGTGCTGGCATCCCATATGGGTGCTGGTTCTAGTCCTGGCTGTTCCTATTCCAACCCAGCTCTCTCCTATGACCTGGGAAAGCAATGGAAGATGGCCCAAGTCCTTGGGCTCCTGCACCCGCATGAGAGACCTGGAAGAAGCTCCTGGCTCCTGGCTGTTGCGGCCACTTGGGGAGTGAACGTTCTGTAACTCTACCTCTCAAATAAATAAAATCTTTAAAAAAATCCTTTAAAATATTTAAAAATAAATAAATAAATAACAAGAACTGATTACAGCCCATTAATAAAATAGGAATCCATTAAGTCCATGTTATAACAGGCAAGTAGGTAAATGAAACAGGTACTTGAGGGAGAAGGCACTTCCTTGCAAATGACTGATAGATAACATGGAAGATGCAGAGGAACCAGAAAAATCATAATTTTCACAAACAGTATAGTTTAAGATTAGTTGAGACAAGAATCACTAGCCGATGGCAAAATCCAGGACTGAAAATATGAAAAGCCAGGTCTTATCATGGCTATAAGGTGTCCTTCCACACAATGCTTATTAGTTGCAAGGGAAAAAAAAAAATACTGAATGAAACACATAATGCAGAAGCTAAACAACATCTTTACTGAGTGGTCACAATTAACATCACCAGTAAGAGAGAGACAGAGGGATGATATGTGTCTCTGGATATTATACTCCATTATTTACACAGTATCCTGGCCAAGAATACAAACATGAATTACCAGCAGATAAACCCAAACAGAGTAATCTGTAAAATAATAGGACAAATGAAATTATGTGATTCTAAACTGTATCCTATAATGTAGGACAAACACTGAGAATTGACAAAACTGGAACAGGACTGAAGGGACTGAGATTTTATCAATGTTAAATGTCTTGCATATCATCAATTTACACTGAAATACTAAGGGTCATGATGATATATACATGTGTTCATGTGTACGCGTCTGTATACATGTGAAATACTAATATAGCCTTTCAATAATGTTTGGAGTCTTGTGATTTTTTGACACTTACCATGTAATATATGTTTATATCAACCATATCTGGGCAATTTCTCTTTCCAAGACACTATTAATTCTAGATGGAAAAATTCACTAGGATTCAAATTTTGCTTGAAGTCCAGCTACTTCATAAACCATTATTACAACTATTATTTATATTTTTGCATTTTACCACCAGTAAGAACAGAAATATAACATCTGTGTGATTAGCAGAACATGGAATTAAATTTGTATTTTCCTTATAGGGCCAGCACTGTGGTGCAGTGGGTAGTCTCCATCTGCAGTGCCGACATCCCTATGCGCTCTAGTTGAGTCCCAGCTGCCCCACTTTCAATCCAGTTCCCTGCTAATGCACCTTTTGGAAAGAAATGGAAGACAACCCAAGTACTTGGACCCCTGCACCCACGTGGGAGTCCCTGAAGAAGCTCCTGGCTCCTGGCTTTGGCCTGGCCCATCCCAGGGCCGGTGTGGCCAGTTGGGGAGTGAACCAGAGGATGGAAGATCTGCCTTTCAAATAAAATTAATCTTTAAAAAGAAATAAATTTGTATTTTCACTGAAAAATAGAGCTTTTTGCTCAGGTTTTTTTAAAGCCTTTTTTAACAATGGCATGTGAATCTACAAGTTATCACAAGATTTAAAATTTGCTTAAAAATCACTGTATTATTGGTGTATGAATGAACAGTTAAATCTACTGTTACATGAAAATATATTAATGATTTTAGAATACAAAAAAAAATCAAAGTATAACAATTAGAGAAGATAGCTCAATTTTTTACAGTTTAGCAGTGAAAAAGGCCTTTGAAAATGGTTCAAAATCTATTAGTCATACAAATAAAAACACACAAAACATAAATACACACTGAACACATAAATTTCTGCATAGTAATAAAGGCTCCATTAACTACTAAAAACATGAGAAACACTACTCACATATTACACAAAGAACTCATCTTTTTAAATATATGAAGGGCTCTTAAAAATTGAGGAAAATATTCATAGAAAAATGAAAACAATATTTCACAGAAAAAAAATACAAAGCAATGATTCTCAAGACATGAAAATCAGAGGTGGGAGTCTGGCACAGCACTTAAAATGTCATCTGGAATGGCCGGCCACCATCTCATTTTGGAGTTGCCTGGGTTTTAGTCCTAGCTCCACTTCCCAAATTCCAGGTTCCTGGTGTACACCCAGGGAAGTAGTGATGACTGTTAAGTGGTAAGGTCTTATCACCCATGTAAGAGTCCTGGATTGAGCTACTGACTCCTGGCTTCAGCCTGGCCTACCACTGGCTGTTAAGTGCATCTGGGGGAGGGAACCAGCAAGTGGAAGAACCCTCAGTCTCTGTCTTTCACATCAAAATTAAAAAACAAAAAAGATACAAAAATGAAAAGATGCTCAATTTTACTCAAAATTAAAGAGAAATGCAAACTAATACTATACTGACACAAATTCATTTTGGGGAAAAAAATCTATCAAAATGTATTATCTATTATTATCTGTTTTAAAAGCATTTAATATTTTAATGTTTCTTCCTATTGTATTCTGACATTTTTGAAAAGACAATTGAAATCACTCCTATTCTCAGCCTTTTTATAATATGAAAACTTCATAATGTGTAGTATTTGCAATTTTCTAAGGTAATTTAACCACTCTCCAATTGTTTCTATTCTGAATTTTTCAATGTTATAAATAATGCTGCAATAGACTTCTGAGCACACTCTTTCTCATTTTAGATTACATTACAGCAACAAAATTGGCCAATTGAAATTTTAACCAAATATTTTGACACAGACTGCCTAAATGCATCTTCAGAAAGATGTTAACAGTAACAACTAATATAATGAGGCCGGTGCTGTGGCTTAGTAGGCTGGGGCCTCTGCCTGTGGCACCAGTTTGTGTCCTGGCTGCTTCTCTTCTGATCCAGCTCCCTTCTCATGGCCTGAGAAAGCAGCGGACGATGGCCCAAGTGCTTGGGTTCCCGCACCCATGTGGGAGACCCAGAGAAACCTCCTGGCTCCTGACTTCGAACCAGCCCAGCCCTGGCCATTGTGGCCATTTGAGGAGTAAACCAATGGATGGAGGACCTCTATCTCTCCCTCTCTCTGTCTATAACTCTACCTCTCAAATAAATAAATAAAATCTTTAATAGAATACAAACCCTCCAAATATATTATGTTTTCTACACATTCTGTTTACTATGGACTATCTTCATTACAATTCTGTAATGAAGTGCATCAGTTTTGTAGATGAGGAGACAAAGATTCACAGAGATAATTTCCAAAGCCACATAAGTAGGCAGAACTGCAATTCAAACAGAGGCACTCCTCCTTCAGAATCTGTGCTCTAATTATACAAAAGCAGCCAGCGCCATGGCTCACTTGGCTAATCCTCTGCTCACGGCACTGGCACCCCAGATTCTAGTCCCGGTTGGGGCACCGGGTACTAGTCCCGGTTGCTTCTCTTCCAGTCCAGCTCTCTCCTGTGGCCCGGGAGATCAGCAGAGGATGGCCCAAGTGCTTGGGCCCTGTACCCACATGGGAGACCTGGAGGAAGTACCCGGCTCCTGGCTTTGGATCGGCGCAGCGCCGGCCGTAGCAGCCATTAGGGGAGTGAACCAACAGAAAGAAGACCTTTCTTTTTTTTTTTTTTTTTTTTTTTTTTTTTTTTGACAGGCAGAGTGGACAGTGAGAGAGAGAGACAGAGAGAAAGGTCTTCCTTTTGCCGTTGGTTCACCCTCCAATGGCCGCCGCGGCCGGCGCGCTGCGGCCGGCGCACCGCGCTGATCCGATGGCAGGAGCCAGGAGCCAGGTGCTTTTCCTGGTCTCCCATGGGGTGCAGGGCCCAAGCACCTGGGCCATCCTCCACTGCACTCCCTGGGCCACAGCAGAGGGCTGGCCTGGAAGAGGGGCAACCGGGACAGAATCCGGCGCCCCAACCGGGACTAGAACCCGGTGTGCCGGCGCCGCTAGGCGGAGGATTAGCCTAGTGAGCCGCGGCGCCGGCCAAGAAGACCTTTCTCTCTGTCTCTCTCTCACTTTCTATAACTCTACCTGTCAAATAATAAAAATTATACAAAAGCTTCCATTTTTACCAATAAAAAGTGTTTCATTGAAAACTCACTGACTTGGAGTATTACTGTCTTTTTTAACTTATTAAATTTATTGTATTTAGCTTCTAACTGTTTCAATTTGTATTTCTTTGATTACTTGTGAAGTTTAACATTTTCATGTCCATATGAATCTTACAGACATAAAGGCATTTATGTTAAAATGTCATTTCATAATGAGTTTTTAGTAATTCAGAAGTTTATTGTTAACATGTATATAAGACTATTTCAGCTAAAGCTATCTGTAGTTAGTATTTCATCAAAATTTAAGATTTACATATAAATATATATTTTTTAAAAATTTAAATCATTTTATTTGAAAGACAAGCAGGGTGGTGGTGGGGGAACGGAAGGGAATGAAAAGAGGGAGAGAATGATATCTCCCTTCTGCTGGTTCACTTCTCAAAGGTCTGCAATAGCCAGGGCTGGACCAAGAAGCAGCCAGGAACAGAGAACTCAATCTAGGTCGCTGAAGTGGATGGCAGGAACCCAACTAGTTGAGCCAGCACCCGCTGCCTTCCAGAGTCTGCATTAGCAGCAAACTTGTACTATAGCACAGCTTTACTTGAGCTCGCCACTCCAATATGGGTTGTGGGTGCTATAGGTAGCATATTAACTGCTATATCAAATGCTCACCCCTGTATTTTTATTATTATTATTATTTAAATATTTATTTTATTTATTTGAAAGGCAGAAATATAGAGAGAGAAGTCTTCCATCTACTGGGTCACTCTACAAATGGCTGCAAGAGCTGGGGCTTGGAGCCAGGAACTTCCTCCGGGTCTCCCACATGGGTAGCAAGGGCCCAAGCACCTGGGCCATCCCCTGCTGCTTTCTCAGGCCATTAGCAAAGAGTTGGACTGGAAGTTGTGCAGATGGGACCCGAACCAGCACCCACATGGGATGTCTGTGTGGTAGGCAGCGGCTTAACCCACTATGCCACAATGCCTGCCCCTACTTTATTACTCTACAATTATTAAAATATTTTTTAGAATATTTATTTATTTGAAAGGCAGAGTTACAGAGAGGCAGAGGCAGAGAGGAAATCTTCCATCCCCAAATGGCCACAATGGCCGGAGCTGGGCCAATCCAAATCCAGAAGCCAGGAGCTTTTTCCAGGTATCCATGAAGGTGCAGGAGCCCAGGCACTTGGGGCATCTTCTACTGCTTTCCCAGGCCATAACAGAGAATTGAATCAGAAGTGGAGCAACTAGGTCTTGAACTGGCGCTCATATGGGATGCAGGCACTGCAGGCAGTGGCTCTACCCACTATGTCACAGTACCGGCCCCTATTTTTTAAATTTATTTTTTATGTCTTGAAAATACTCGTGGAAAACATAATACATTAGAACAGCTAACAACCACTTACCTCATTATTTCCTCTCGATCTCCATGACTAGCATGTTCTGCCTGTATCTTTTGTCTTAATCGATTAATTTCTTTGTCTAGAATTGATGCAGATTTCTTTACTTCTATCCGCTCTGGGCAGATTTGTCTTGCCTGCGACGTTTTCTCCTAAGAAAATAAATGTTTAATACTTTAAGAATCTTCTTTGATATGATAATTCATTATACTATTTATGCCAAAACATGCAAAGTAAAATTCTGAACTTAAGTTTAAGAAATACATTTTAATTATTTAACATCAACGTTATATAAACTTTATATGAAGGATACAGTCTAAAGTCATTATAATTCTTCAAGAGAAAACTACACTACTCTGTACAACTTAAAGAAAACCAACAAACAAACCCTCAGGTTTGTGTAAGATTAAAAAATGCAGAGCTCTTTCAAACATGGTATTTGTTTTATATTAACAACATTCTGTATTTATAGTGGTCAACAAGAGCAGTACTAGGAGCTAAAATGGAGCCTAGCCACATTCAGCTGAGAAGGGGTGCCTTTTTCTGACCCCACATGGGTATCCACATGCCAAGCTGTGTACCTAGGGAGCTATGTCAGATGAGAAAGTATGACGTTGTCTGACCCACGCAGGGCACATGATTGAACTGCTGCAGTCTTGCCTAGTTAAGTCCCATTCTTCAAGGGCTCCTAAGCCTCTTCTGTTGATGCAACAGAACACTTGTCACTATAGAACAGAAATTCAGACAACCTGTTTCTTGGAACATGGTATTAGGCAAAGCACGTTTCAATAACCATGACTAAGGTTCTAAACAAAATAATTTGAAAGAAAAAAAAATGGATGACCTCTAGTTCTTTTTCTTTCATGTCCAGTTCTCTTTTCTTTTTATTTAAAGTATCTAAGTGTTCTTTTTGTTTATCTTCATAATGCCGCTTCCCACGTTTTTGATTATCCACTTCAGAGTCAGCAAGGTTTAATTCATCCTGTTAGAATCAAGGCAAAATAATAAACAATGTTTAAAAACATTTCCAACCAAGTAGTAAACTAATTAACAACTCAATAAAGTGGCTAGGACTATGCTGCTTGAAGAGGCATGTGTTAACAGTTCCTATCCTTGCGTGTTTGAAAAAAAGCAAGCAGTTACAAAAATCAGAAAAACACATTATAGGGGCAAATGTTTAGCCCCTATAGCAATTAAGAGGCCTACATTCCATATAGGACTCTGTGGGTTTGATACTCAACTCTGGCTCTTAAGTCCAGCTTCCTGCTAATGCACACCATAGGGGGCAACAATGCTCAAGTCACCAACAATGCTCTTGCCAACCAAATGTGAGACCATATAAATTGTACTACCAGTTTTGGTCCAGCCCAGGTTTGGCCCTGTCCCTGAACTGCAGACATTTAGGGAGTGTACCAGCAGATGGGAGTGTTTCCTCTCTATTTCTATCTATGCCCTTCAAATAAATAAAACCTAGAAAACACATCATGGGGGCCAGTGCTGTGGTGTAGTGAGTAAAGCCACTGGCTGCCATGCCAGCATCCCATATGGGTGTCAGTTCAAATCCTGGCTACTCCACTTCTGATCCAGCTCTCTGCTCTGGCCTGGGAAAGCAACAGAAGATGATCCAAGTGCTTGGGTCCCTGCACCCACATGGGAGACCCAGAAGAAACTCCTGGCTCCTGGCTTCCGATCGGCTCAGCTCCGGCCATTGCGGCCAATTGGGGGAATGAACCAACAGATGGAAGACCTCTCTCTCTCTGCCTCTCCTCCCCTCTCTGTGTAACTCTGACTTTCAAATTAAAAAAATACTAAAAAAAAAAAAAAAAAAAAAAAAAAAAAAGAAAACACATAATCAAATTCTTACATGAAGTCTACATATTGTAGTACTGTTAATTTTATTTTGGTTAACAAGGTAATTCTGGGGAAATCCATATTAGCCTTGAAAAACTTAAAACACGGGTTAGGCATTTGGCATATCTTCTATCAGAGTGCCTAGATTTGATACCTGGCTTGGTTCCCAACTACAGCTTTCTGCAAATCAAACCCTATCACTGTGTAGAGATATGCACTAAGTTCCTCTCTCTCAGCTTCACCTACCCACTGGAGATTGTTGTGAGCCTTTGGGGAGTGAACCAGTGAATGGGAACACATGCTCTCTCTGCCACTCAAATAAAAAATTTCAAAAAGAAAAACCTTAATACAAGTGCTCGATACAATAGTCCCCTCTTAACTGTCAAGAACACATCCCAACACTCCCAGGAGATGCCTGAAATCACAAATACTACCAAACTCTACACATGAGGAGTCTTCAAAAAGTCCATGGAAAATGAATATTGTGAAAAAAACTATGCATGGATTTTGAAAATTTTTTGTACCAAAATAAGCATCTCCTAATTTTCTTTTTTTAAATTTGTTTTTTAAGGAATACAAATTTCATAAGCACAACTTTAGGAATATAGTTATTTTTACCACCATATCAGTCTTCCCATGATTATTTTAAACATCTTTTAATGTTCCCATGTTCTTTTTGTAGTATACTAGTATACAGGTTAAACTTATAAATTAGGAATAGCAAGAGATAAACAATAAGAATAAAATAGAAGTCATAATAACATAACTATAGTAGTACTTCAGCATATGTGGTTTCTCTAGCTAAGGCATACTTTTAGACTGCAGGTAACGATAAGTAACTGAAAATATGGAAAGTGGAATTGTGAATATAAGAAAGGACTGTTGTATACAGTTTTTAAAAATGTGCAAAGTACAGTACCAGAAAGTGAACTGGTGGTTTCCCAAAGACAGAAGGTAAGAAGAAGGGAGAGATAAGAGTCCAAAGGATCATGGACATGAGGATGTTCTGTTTCTGATTTGTGGTCATGGTTTTACAGGCTTATACGTGTCAAAAACATGCTAAAGATTTACATGTGTATTTATTGTATGTCAATTATCTCGACAAAATGGTTTAAAAGGCTGATGACTTAAGAGCCACAAAAGTGTTCATTCCAGTAGAATAAATGAAAATGGCATAACTTATGTAGTTGATGTTACAGTCAAAGATTGTGACAGCTTATAAAACAATGGTTAGTAACTAACGTTTCTAAGCATTTTCAGTAGAAATTGAATTGCTTTAGGGAAACAATTAACCTCTATATGGAATCAAAGCAGTAAAGTATATATCAGGATTAATTTATACTGGTTAATTTCCTCCTAGCAACCTTGGGAATGGAACCAGTAAATTTGTAAAATGATAAGAGAAACTACAGATGTTAATTTCCCATTTCCCACGTTTACTGTTTGATCTGTCTTTATTTTTATAAGCTTCCTTGCTATGTACTATCAAATTTAAATTAAAAGATAAAACCAAGAATATGTTATCTAATTTACTGATACTGAAACAGATTTAACAATGTCTCATTCAGGCTCAATGTAGGTCTCACTTTCTGTCCAATAAAGTTAATTCAATAAATCATTAAGTTTATAAGTATAAATCAAAAGAAGCTGATCAAATCAGGAAAAAAAATGTTCACCATACTAAGACTTCAGCAACTACATATTTAAACAGCATACTCCAAATGCTCACTACCCTTCCAACACAGAATGAACCGAAGTTCTAAAAGCAAACAGATTACATCTGGGAGCTAGCAATATGCCAGGTTTCTAGGGAGATAAAATTATTTTGTTAGCTAGATCTCCCTTGTCCTGTTGTTACTGATGGCTGGTATGACATGATACTGAGAAGGAAAAAACGCCTGGATACTGGCTGATGACATTCAGGTTTACTAAAAGACTCACCTCCCACCTTTCAATTATTTGCAGCCCAGGCAGAGAGCTAAAATCAAGAATTCTTATTGCCTTCTGCCCACTTTTTCTTTCCTTGAATTTATTTATGGACTCCCAATTCCAGGAGTTCTTTTAGTCTACAAATCCCTAAAAAAACAGAAGATCGGTTACTCTTCATCACTTCTTGTTTTTAAGTTTTCTAAGATCAACAATTTAGGTGCCAGTCATTCTTTTTCTATACTGTTTTAGTACATTTCATCATTTTAAGAAGCCACAATCTGGGGCCAGCGTTGTGGCACAGCAGGCTGAGTCCCTATTGTAGCATTGCTTGAAGCACCAGCTGTCAGCTTTCAGTGCTCCAGGGAAAGCAGCACAAGACGGCCCAAGTACTTGGGCACCTGCCACTCACGTGGCAACTGAGCTCCTAGATTCAGCCTGGCCCAGCCACTGCAGCCATTTGGGGAGTAAGACAGAGGATGGAAAATTTATTTATCTTTCTCTTTCAAGTAAATAAATATTTTTTTTTTTAAAAAAGAAGCCATGAATCATCTTTTAACTATTTAAAAATTTGTTTTCCTTAACTTCTATTGCAATTTCATTGTTGTAATTCTGAGTTCTGAATTATACTTTGTCTATTCTTGGAATGTGAAATATTTCTTTATTTCATTGCTTCTCATTTTTTCTTAAAATTAATTTTTTCTTATTTTTTACTTTTAGACTTCCTGTAATTTTAATTCTTATTTCCTATAGTAACTACTTTCTTATTTTATGTATTAAATACTTCTCCTTCTTTCAATTGAAATATCTAAAATTTATATTCCACTTGATCAGTTAATTCCTCTTTCTTACTTTTTATTCTCATTTTAAATAGAAAAAAATTAAACAAATCAAATTATAGTGGCAGGTAGAAATCCCAGCTACATAGGCAACATTGAAAACCAACACCAAAGAGACAGAAACTATTTCAATGCAGTTATTCCTGCAACTTCCTTTAATATTCTTCCTCATTCTTCACATTATATTCTCTAAAATTTCTAATGAAGACGACTATAATAAAATTCACATACAGGCAAATTCTTCAAACTTTTAAAATGTTAAAATACCTTTTGATTCAAAGGGTAATTTCTCTACAAATTAGTGATATTAACAATATACTTTTCTCCTTAGAATATAACATCAAGGGGACCAGCGTTGTGGTATAGGAGGTTAAGCCTCTGCCTGCAGTGCCAGCATCCCATATGGGCACCGGTTTGAGTTCAGGCTGCTCCATTTCTGATCCAGCTCCCTACTAATGCACCTGGTAAAGCAGGGGAAGATGGCCCAAGTCCTTGGAAGCCTACACCTATGTGAGAGATCCAGAACAAGCTCCTGGATTTGGCCTGTCCCTTCCCTGGCTGTTGTGGCCATTTGGAGAATGAACCAGAGGATGGAAGCTTGCTTTCTCTCTCTATCCTCTTCTCTGTGTCTTTGCCTTTCAAATAAATAAATAAATCTTTAAAAAAAAATTTTACAAAAATCTGTCTCTGTTACTCGGCCTTTCAAATAAATAAGGAAATAAATAAATAAGACTTAAAAAAAAATAAAGAGATGGTAGCTATTTTCTAAGTAAATTATTTAAAAAACTTATTAACATCAAATCTTCTTAGTGTCTTACTGTCTTATAAAGTTTAGAAAATAATTGAGTTATTCCTAAAAATGATGACAATAAGCTATCTGATAATTAAGTTTATTAAGTCTCATGAAGAATTTATTAAATAAGTTTTGTCCCTAAATCTGGCCTCAAAAATTAATGTGCTGGGCTGGCACTGTGGCGCAGTGGGTTAACACCCTGACCTAAAGCACTGGCATCCCATATGGGCAGCTCTCTGCAATGGTCTGGGTTCCTGGGCCCCTGCGCCTATGTGGGAGACCCAGAGGAGTCTCCTGGCTCCTGACTTCGGATCAGCATAGCTCTGGCCGTTGCAGCCAATTGGGGAGTGGGCCAACGGATAGAAGACCTCTCTCTCTCGGCCTATCCTCTTCTCTCTGTGTAATTCTGACATTTAAATAAATAAATAAATCATAAAAAAATTTATGTGCTAAAAATAAAGAAAAATTCAGCATGCAGGGGCCTGCGTAGTGGCGTAGTAGTACTGCCTATGATGCCAACCTCCCATATACGTGTCAGTTCACATCCCAGCTGCTCTACTTCCAATCCAGTTCCCTTCTAAAAGCAGCAGAAGATGCCTAAGTGTTTGGGCTCCTGCCACACATGTGGGAAACCCAAACTAAGCTCCTGGCTTCAGCCTGACCCAGCACTAGCCATTGTAGCCATCTGGAGAATGAACCAGTAGATGGAAGATCTTTTTGTCTCTCTCTCTCTGTAATTCTTATAAAATAAACAAATCTTAAAATAAAATTCAGCATGGATTTTAACTGATATGTTGATAATCAGGAAATAGGTAGCACTCTATTTCAAATCGCCTTTTCTAGCAATTAAACTTTGCAATACTGAAGGAAAGGTGAGAAGCCGAACAAGCAAGCGCACTATCAGCAGAGACATACTAAAAATGTCTGTTTCTGGTTCTGGGAAAAAAAAAATCAAAAATAAAGAGGCAACAAAGCTGTAATCCTCCAAGGAAACTGAAATTTAGAGATTTAGTCTCCTAAAGGCAAGTGTTCAATAGTAATTGATTTAATGATGAAAAACTCGTCCCTACCATTCTTTACATTCCATTTTTCTATAATTCTGCTTTAACCAAAAATTCTTTTAGGGCAATATCCAATGAGAACATGATTAATACACTATGGGAATAAAACTAAAACATGAAATGCACATGTTATCAGAATAAAAACAGCATTTACCTTAAGTGGATCTGCTAGTTCTGACAGTTGATTAATTTTTAATTTAATTGCCTCATACTTATTTTCTGCTACTATTTTTAGACTTTTAAGATACTCCATATTTTCTTTTTGTTGCTCCATATTTTTCTCAACCATTTTCATTTTACTTTTATTTTCTTGGGCTTCATCTTCCTGGTGACAGTTAAAGAGCATATAGGGTTAATTAAAATACTTAAGTTATCAAATAAAAAAATTCTGAGAGAGAAGTAGAGGTTACAGGCAAAGCAAGTCAAAGACAAATACAAAGAACACAATATTTTTATGCCCTTAATGGTAAATTAAAATTAGAAGAAAACAGATCAACAAATGAAGAGAGAGAACATTTAGGAAAGAAGTTAAACAATATCTGCTTGGCGTAATAATCAAAAGGAATAATCTTGATTCTGCTTGCTCACTCTCCCCATCACAAAATATACTTGGTGTAAATACATACATATCTTATGTCAACATGTTAGCTGGTAAGTGAACAAAAATAAAACACAGTCCATTCCTTAAAGACATACAGTCTATTGATGGAATTAAAGCAGAAAAATGGAAAACAAAGCTACTGTTAAGGAAACAATGACAAACTCTTAATAGAATAAAGCTTCATCAGCACAGGGACTTATTCTGTTTTGTTCACTGTTGTATTCCTCAATACTTATGTGCTGCCTGATGTAGAATAAAAATTCAACAAATATATATTCTGACTGAATTTATTTCATTTATTCCAACTTAGAGAAATCTAAGCTGAACGTCATAAACAGATGCCTGAAAAAATACTATTGAGTAATATATGTGGTCAATTAGAAAGAAAACCATTAGCTTGAAGAAAAGAAAATGCAAAGAGACCAACTACAACTGACTAGGAGATGGCCTTGACATCTGTGTCCACCCAGACAGACACTGAGAATTCTGAGCAGGCCCATACAAAAATGTGTTTAATTGCAATTCAGCTTTGTTAAAACTTTACTTCAGGTGGTAAAAGACAAAATCAATCAGAAATCTGAAGGCTTTTCACCACATAATTTTAAAATCAAAACGATGTAAAAACAAAAAGCTGAGAAATGATGCTAGCAACCAAAATGCTGGTTTTATCCTTTAACATTACATTTAAATAGGAAAAAAAAAAAGGAGGAAGGAATTTTACCAAGGTTGCAATATCTACAGATTGGTGTTCTTCTATATTCTCCAATTCTCGAATTTCGGAAGTATTTTTTCTGATTTTCATCTAAAAAGAAAAATATTTAGATTTTAAAAACTAAACATAAATAATAATAAAAAATCCTTGGAAAGGACATATTAATCCAAAGCTTTACTATGCATTATGATGCAAAGTTTTCCTTAATTAACAGATGTACACTGGTTTTAAATAAACCAAAGAAGGTTCTCTATAAATGTCAGCCATTTCCATGCAAAAAAAAGATATAAGCAGTCCATCTCAGCATTTACAATGAAGAAATTATTGACTGACAAAAGAAAATATTTTTCAGAAACATCCTAAGTTTGAAGTTACCAAAAAATTATTCTGATTCAGTGGTTTTTAAAATGTGATCCAAGTACCTGTGGGTATCTCTGAGACCCTTTTAGGGGGCCCAAAATGTTAAAACTGTTTTCATAAAAACACTAAGACATTCACCATTTTTATTAGCATTTTTCTCCCAAGTGTACAGGAGGCTTATATGATGTGTAATGTCACACCAGACTGAATATCAAAGCTGATAACTATTCAGTTGACCTTTATTATACAGACATTAAAGATTTACAAAAATATAAAAATGTCAATCACATGACTAAATTATTTTGGTTTTCAGAAACACAGTTTTCATAAATTATTTTATTTGTTAACATGAATTATTTTTAAATGAATATTCTCACATTTAAGTATTTTTAATGTAAATCCTGATAGATATAATCCATGTAAATAAAAGCTCTTTTAAGTGTTTTAAGGCAGAGCAACAGAGAAAAGACAGAGGTCTTCCACCTTCTGGTTCTCTCATCAAATGCCTGCAACAGGGTTGGACCAGGCTGAAACCAGGAGCCAGAAACTCCATCTAGGTCTCCCATGTGGGTGACAGGGGCTCAAAGCACTTGGGCCACCTTCTGCTGCTTTCCCAGGTGCATCTTCAGGAAGCTGTATCAGAACTGGAACAGAATTAGCACTGCCATATAGGATGCAGGCAGCACAAGCAGTGGTTTAACCTGCTGTGTCACACTGCTGGCCCTGCTTGTTTTTAAAAGCTTTTAGTAGTAGGGCTCAAGCCAAAATGTTTGAGAACTATTACTCCAAGAGAATGGCCAGGATCTTAAAATTCACCTGAAGTTCTAAGTTGAGAAAAACAAAATGTGTTGTTCTTACCTTTAGCTCTTTGTAATGCAGTTGGCACCTTCTAAGAAATTCTTCGTTGCGTTTAATATCCTTTTCAAGGGCAGACAAATGTTGCTGAAGGTTTACTATCTGCGCCTTTTTATTTTCAACCTCATTTTCCAAATCACTTGATGAGAAGAAAAGAACAAAAAAATTTAAATCTATTTCTCAACATTACAAATGTATTAGGGCTTTATAAAGAACAGGTGTTTTGTGTTTTAATTTGCAAAATCCTGTTCAGCTAAACCATTTCTATCATCCTACCAAGTTGCTAACCACATAAAAATCTATTCCAGAAATTTTGAAAGTATCCTAACACTGGAGTCTTTCTTATTTCAGTAATAAGTATTTATGCTATGACTTCCACATGTGAGGTACTGTGCTTAACAGAGGCAGAAACAGAATTAAGACACAACTCCTCCAAAAGAAAGTAATCAGGAAACAAGCTATAACATCAAAATCTGCACTACATTACATGTCCACAGTACTATACTGGGTTAGAAGAATTGAAATACCCAGGTCGGCACCGCGGCTCACTAGGCTAATCCTCCGCCTATGGCGCCGGTACACCGGGTTCTAGTCCCGGTCGGGGCGCCAGATTCTGTTCTGGTTGCCCCCTTCCAGGCACCCTAGGTTCTAGTCCTGGTTGGGGTGCCGGATTCTGTCCCGGTTGCTCCTCTTCCAGTCCAGCTCTCTGCTGTGGCCCGGGGAAGGCAGTGGAGGATGGCCCAAGTGCTTGGGCCCTGTACCCGCATGGGAGACCAGGAGAAGCACCTGGCTCCTGGCTTCGGATCAGCACAGTGCGCGGGGCACAGTGCGCCGGCCAGAGTGGCCATTGTGGGGTGAACCAACGGATAAGGAAAACCTTTCTCTGTCTCTGTCTCTCTCTCACTGTCCACTCTGCCTGTCAAATAAAATAAAATAAAAAGAATGAAATACCCAAGGCAGAGAGTAAGGAAAATAGGAAATTTCCTGTTGGTGAAAAACACTAAGATGATGATAAGGAGAACAGGAAAAAAAGAGATGGAGAATAAGCAGTCTCCAAAGCCATGCAGAGAGGCTGCACGTAGCAGTCCACTGGCACCAGAAATGAGTAGTTCCTGCCCTGCTGATCCTAGCACCTGTCTTCCAAAGTTGTGGCTTGAAGGATGAGAACCACTTTTGCAGTAAGAATAACCTAGCCTTGTTCCAGGAGTTTGCCATATTCTCCCAAAGATGCCTACTTTTCCATTTTTTAACACCTCTGAAATTGAAACCATTTTTCTAGTCCATGGTTCAATTAGCAGCATTTACTGGTACATAAAATATCAGAACATAAAATATTTTGTGATGTATACAATAACTTATTTTATCATATATAAATCTATACCTTTATTAAAAAACAGTAATTTTACCAACTACCAAAATAATTTTTGACATTTAGGGCCTAAACCAAAAGTAAAAAATAACAAAATGAGTAGACATTATTATACAATTTTTTGAAATTTTGAAATTTTGTGAAATAAAGCAATCAACATAACCTGTATTAACAAAACTTATGCATTTTACAACTTCTTTTTTCCTGCAGACTAATGGTTACAAACTGTCATATATAGGGCCAGTACCCCGGTGTAGCAGATAAAGCAGCCGCCTGCAGTGCCAGCATCCCATATAGGTGCCAGCTTAAGATCCGGCTGCTCCACTTCTGATCCAGCTCTCTGCTATGGCCTGGGAGAGCAGCAGAGGACGGCCCATGTGCTTGGGCCCCTGTACCCACGTGGGAGACCCAGAAGAGGCTCCGGCTCCTGGCTTTGGATCAGCCCAGCTCCGGCCCTTGTGGCCATTTGGGGAGTGAATCAGCAGATGGAAGATCTCTGCCTCAGCCTCTCTGTAACTCTGCCTTTCAAATATATACATATATATATATATATATATATATATATATATAAACCTTAAGGAAAAAAAAACCTGTCATATACTATTCCTACTTGGTTTTTAATTAGTTTTGACCCAGATAAAGATACTAAAGGGTACAGTAAGCCTGAGCCAAGGATACAAGCCCCTTGTGTTGGATGAATGCACCTCCCTCTGCAGCCCATCTAAAACAGCACACTCCTCCAGCTCTGGCCCTGTCCTGTGCTTCACTTTTCCCCACAGCACTGGGGACCACTGAGAATCCAGGACAGAGTTTTGTGTACTTTGTTTCCTGCTGTATCTTGTACCTATTTAGTACCAGGTACATTAAGTCCTCTTTAAATATCTGCTTGAAAGAACAAATCAAAGAATAAAATTTGAAAAACACTCTTCAGCACTTTGTATAGAAAATGTTACAGAATTCTGACTCAAAATCCACAGGTAATTTCTTAATGAAACACACTGGTAATTATTCTAAAGGATTGCTGATATATTACATGAACTTTCACCACTGGAAACCACACCATGATTAATAAACAAAACCCAGTGCCACAACACAAGTGCTGATCATTTTACCTTTTTCTGTGGATGAACAAGCTTTACTGTGCTTTATAATATCCATTGTGGTTATTTACTTTAACGTTGCTCTTGAAATCAAACAAAAATGGCTACTATTATTTGAAAACAAGAAATCTTTTTCAATAAAAACCTTATTTCTCCTACAAATACAAGCCATTTAGAATACTTCTGCTCAAGTTCCTTAAATATTTATTTTACTTCAGTTCTAAGTTTTTCTACTAATGATCTTCCAAGTTATTAACTCAGATCCAATCTATCAATCGCTCCTCTGAACTAATATAGCTGGGAATCATGTATTTTTTAATTTGATTCATTTTGCATGCTCCTGAATCTTATTCCGTGCATTATTAGTTTTTCAATTACCTTCTCAATTTGTCTCCCTTAGCAGCTCCTATTTTCCCAGGCATGTGTTCTAATTGTGTTGATGGATCTTTCAGTAACAGAGCAACTCAAAGTACCAGAGGCATAATAAAGAGCTTGAACCAGATGTAAACTCACACATGGAAACTGTACCCTCAATGAGAAAAATCAGCAGACCTCACCAGTGAACATGGTGATGTAGAAGATGTACATTCTAAGTTAAGCTCCTTATTTCTTTGTGGACGGATCTGCTGGTAGAGAGAACACATTTTGTGTTCTCAGTCCTAAATACTGCTGCTAAAGTGATGACAGAAACTATCAGCCTAGAATTCTACAACCAACTAAATAATTTTTAGGGGTAAAACACTAAGACAGACCAAACATGGTTCTCCCTGAAATAACCACTGAGAGAATAATATGAAAGAAATGAAATACGAAAGGAAGCAGTGGAAACAATGCAGTAAAGCTACACTTGACTCCTACCTTATTTCAGAATCCACATCTCTGGTTAGGAACTTAGGTCTTGTATTTTCAGATGAATAATAACGTCCTGCAAAAACCTGATCACCATCAGCGGTAAAAGCTTCTCTACAATTTTTGGGTGGCTTTTGGGACTGCATTACTGCCCGAGCTACTGAATTATTCTAAAATAGAGAGGAAAATACATTTTCAAAGCCTTGCCAAAGCATCTTACATGGACACAATTACAAAATAAAACATTTCCTTATTATCTTAAAATAATTCCAGTATTCTTAAGCATTCAAATAATCTCATTAAAAATAAGAATTTCACAAACAACTTTTCAATGTCCAAAGAACTGCAATTCTTCAGTCTTTAAAATAACCTAGTAAACAATACTTCAAGACAGAGCAATGTACATTGTTTTTAAATTCTAATACTGCATCTACTTAAAATTAAAAATTATTTTAAATACCTTTTCACATGAAAACATTTACTTTAGACCAATTTACACAGATACTATTTTTTCCTAAGATTTTTCTCTTATTTTCACTTTACTTGAGAGACAAGATCTTCCTATCACTGTTCCACTCCCTAAATGTATGCAGCAGCCAGGGCTGGGACAAGCAGAAGCCAGGAGCTGGGAACTTAATCCGATCCAGCTCTCCTATTCAGGTTACAAGGACCTGGGTGTTTGAGCCAGCATCTGCTGCCTCTCAAAGTACACGTTATTATAAGGAAGCTATATCAGAGGCAGAAAAGTCAGGCACTCCAGTATGGCATGCGGGCATCCCAAGCAGTAACTTAATGACTATACTAAACAGCCATTTATCTAAACGACTTTTATATCCTAAGAAAGGTATGAGCAAATACAAATACTAATAAAAAATTATTGGCAATATAGGGAAAGCTTGGAAATACTTGAATCCTAGGGGGATAGTGAGATTAGGTTTAATGGAAGCCTAATCAACCTCTTTATTTTCTGCCAAGTATCCTTCTAAAAATATGAAAGAACCAAGACACAAACAATTACAGCATGAATGTGTGTGTGTGTGTGTGTGTGTGTGTGTATATATATATACACACACACATCTGGGATACCAAGACAATTATTTCTGTTTCCATTAATAAGAAAAACAGATTCTCATTATGTTTGTCTTCATTGCCCAGATTTGTTTTGAATCTTCTGTCCCTTCTCTGCAAGCATTCATGCCAATATGAAACAGAATCCGGTAATCCAACAAGCATGTAAAAATACACAATGAAAAAAATACTGATTTTAGAGAGCACAGTTATATGAAAAAAATTGTAAAATATCAAGGTATTTCATTTAAAAAGCAGAATAATCGTAATGTATGTATCTGTCAGCACAAATAAAAATTAGATTTGGCAGCCAATCAAGAGAGAACGAAAAACTTCTATAGCAACACTTCCAAAAATTACTATCAATTTGTAAAATTACTTTACAAAGAAAAGCTAAAAAGTTACCAAGTCCCTTGGGACAGAGAACACACAAACCATCCAGTTGTATACTATCTTGCAGGTTTTCTTATGAGGAAAAAGTACATGATGAAACTAATCAATAGCTCTACGAACAAAGGGCAATGGGAATTTATAAAACCTCTCTCAGTTTTCAAAATTTTAGAGTAATATAAAATACAGCAAGCATCTTGTCTTACTTTGATCAGCAGCACTGTCTCTATGCCCCTCATGTCAATCAGGCTATTTGCAACAACTGCATTGTCTATTTCTAAAGCTGTCAGAACCGTGGGAAACTCTGGATGATAAGCAGCTCTAGAAGACAAAGATACATAAGGATTAACTTTGCAATTTTTAATTATAAATATATATATAAACTTTATTAACTATAGAAAGATCTTTTTGGTAGGTGAGAAGATTTCAACACAATATAAAATATTTGATAGTGTTTGAGAAAACATAGCTTTAACAGGATTACTTACTTAGCAAACACAAATACTATATGCTAGGCACTGTTTTAAACATAATGAATATCAGCTCACTTAATCCTAGTAACAACCATATGAAATAAAAACTATTATTCTTTTTTCTTCAGGTGAAGATGCTTCAGAGTTTATTAAGTTCTGTAACAATAATAAAGCTAGTTAAGCAGCCAGACTAGGACTTTAACCAGGCAGTTCAGCTTAGCTATCATGCCATATTGTCTGTTATAATTACAACTTCCTTCAATCTTACACTATAAGTCAATTTAAACACTTAAATTGTTAATTCTCCCACTGATAGGAGATAAGAAAGGTTAAAGTTTAGTTTATTAACAGAGAGGAAATACGCGAGAAAAAAATATTCTCATGAATTCCAATTTGGGCTTCTTAAAGAGACCCAAAGTGCATGTTACAGTTAAAAATTTAAACATTTGGAGGCTGACACTGTGTGGCAACAGATTAAGTCATGGCCTATGACATTGGCATAGCATATAAGAGTGCCAGTCGGAGTCCCAGTATCTCTGTTTCTGATCCAACTCCCAGTTTATTTATTTATTTATTTATTTATTTATTTTGACAGGCAGAGTGGACAGTGAGAGAGAGACAGAGAGAAAGGTCTTCCTTTGCCATTGGTTCACCCTCCAATGGCCACCGCGGCTGGCGTGCTGTGGCCGGCGCACCGTGCTGATCCGAAAGCAGGAGCCAGGTACTTATCCTGGTCTCCTATGGGGTCCAGGGCCCAAGCACTTGGGCCATCCTCCACTGCACTCTCTGGCCACAGCAGAGAGCTGGCCTGGAAGAGGGGCAACCGGGACAGAATCTGGCGCCCCAATCAGAACTAGAACCCGGTGTGCTGGCGCCGCAAGGCGGAGGATTAGCCTAGTGAGCCGTGGCGCCAGCCATCAATTCCCAGTTATTGCGCCTGGGAAGGCAGTAGCAAATGATCCAAATACTTGGGAACCTACCACCCACATGGGAGACCTGGATGGAGTTCAAGGATCCTGGCTTTGGCCTGGCCCCGGCCGTTGTGGCCGTTGTAGCTGTTGTGGCTATTTGGGGAGTGAATCAGAGGATAAAAAATCTCTCAGGGGCCAGCGCCATGGCTCAGTAGGTTAATCCTCCACCTGTGGTGCCGGCATCCCATATGCGCACCGGATCTAGTCCTGGCTGCCCCTCTTCTGATCCAGCTCTCTGTTATGGCCTGGGAAAGCAGTAGAAGATGGCCCAAGTGCTTGGGCCCCTGCACCCACATGGGAGACTAGGAAGAAGCACCTGGCTCCTGGCTTCAGATCAGCGCAACTCCGGCCGTTGCAGCCATTTAAGGGGTGAACCAATGCAAAGAAGACTTCTCTCTGTCTGTAACTCTGCCTCTCAAATAAATAAATAAAATCTTAAAAAAAAAAAAAATCTGTCTCTCCCTCTGCCTTTCAAATGAATAAAAATAGATCTTAAAAAAATTTAAACATCTCAGCACAGAAGAATGAATATACCAAGAACAGCAGGTTTTAGAGCAATGAACAGTTAAGGGAAGGAAAGGTGGTGGTGTATTCTTGGGTTTCTTTAGTCCCAGAATTCTAAAACAAAGTATCTTTTGATGCATAAAACATAAAACAGAATATAACAATCTACTTGGGGAGTGACCAGTAGATGAAAAGATCTCTCTCTCCCCCTCTCTGTAATTGTCTTTCAAATAAAAATCTTAAAAAATAAAAAAAGAAATGGAGATTTTAGGAGCAACCGGTTTTAGTACAGAAATCAGGAATGTGGCTCTCAGACATGGTAAGTTTGAAAGGTCTACTGGAGATTCAAGTGGAAAATATATACCGAGTATACCACACTGTAATGTTCAGAGGAAACAGCCAAGCTATAGAGGTAGTTTGATAATTATCGGTTACAATGTGCATATAAAGTCATTAAACTGAATGAGTTTACCTAGAGAAGTGTACAGCAAGGAGTTTGTAGCACTGATTCAGCTAGAGGTGAGAAGAATAAAAAAGATACTGGAAAATTAGGAAAATCAGAAGAGTATAGTCCTACAAGCCAGATGAAAAAGTGTTGCAGGAAAAAGAATGATCAACAAAGTCCAATAGTGCCTGTTAAGTCAAGTTAGTGGATAGTAAGAACTAATTACTGAATTACACAGAAGAAGTTTCTTGATGCCCAGAAAGGAGCTATTTTGGTATGTAGTCAAACTATAAAAGCCTGACTGGAGCATGTTCAGGACAGAAGAGGAAGAGAAATTGGAGATACAGAGAATTATTTTGAAGAGTTTTTTAAATTTTATTTACTGTAGAGGAAAACAGAGAAGTGAGACAGAAACAGCTTCATGGCCTCCTTAGGATTAAGTTCAAGTAGAACTAACAACAAGGATACAAAAAAAAACCAGGGAATGGGTGCTCTACAAATGACAGTAGCATCAATGAAACAAAACAGGGCAGGAGAAGACATAGGCAAGGGAGTGGAAATCTAGAGGGGAGACAGTGGTACAAGAAGTTCTGGTGCAAGGCAAACCTGGCCAGTCCCTTGCAAACAGGTTTCTACGCTGGAAGGAGTAACCATTCTGAGGAGGATACACCATGAAGCAGTCACTAATTCTAGTTTGCCTGAAAGCACCAAGTTATAAGCCCTTCACTTTGCTATTCTTTCTTGGGATTCACTTCATTCCGGCTTATGTTACAATTAATTTTACACTAAGAGATGCTATAAAAATCACTCTAGAACTAAAAGTAGAAAGGAATATTAGCAATAAAATGTCAGTGATGAGAGACAAGGAGTCCTAGGATAATATCAAATAGGTTCACCAAACAATGTTAAGTAGAAAACATCATCAAGACACTGGAGCAAAGGAAAAAATGCACATAAAGTCTAGGCAGGCACAATGGGCAAAAGGAGTTACAGGACAAAATGAAGGATTCTAATTACACTTGAAAGAAACCACTTAACATGATTTCTATAGGCAAGTAAAAGAAAAAATAGTACAACCAAATTTAACAGTTGGAAAAAGCATGCTGAAAACTTGGCACATTTTTAATGTCTCCAAATATAACAATATACAAGAGAGAAGTGCTAATAGACCAAGTACAGAGCTGTGGGAAGCATAATAACAGAAGAGGTGAAAGATACGAAAGGTAGAAGAATCAAAAAAACGGCACGATAGTAACAAATGGGGTAGTTTCAATAAGGGGTATTAAATAGCACGTAATGAATAACAAAAGGTAAATGTATATACAGAAATAGATACAGATTTTTATGGGGTACAGTACAATATTTCAACATACACAGTGCAAACTGACCAAACCAGGTAACTGGGCTTTCCGTACCCTTATTTTTTATTTGTGTTTGGAGTCTACCAGCTCCTCTCTTCCAGTTCTTCATATATATATATCATATAATACATGATTATGAACTATATTTGCCTTTCTGTGCTATAGAATACTAGAACTTATTTGTGGGGAGCAACTCGGACTAGACTGTTACTGGAATTAAGACTTATTCTATACATCTGCTCTCCCACAATATGGCACTGAGAAGGCAGTAACAACTTCTACGCAGCTGCCTCTCGCCAACTTGAGTGATGACCTGCAGGAGCTGATCCTGCTCCTGATTGGAGGAGAGCAGCGTACTCGGCGTGTGGGTAGCAGAGTTGGGATTGGTGGAAGAGGACTATAAAAGAGGAGAGAGACAACATGCACCAGGAACATCTGAAGGAACACCTGAGCAGCCCCCGAGAGAGCCGGCCGGTGGTGTGCCGCTTCCCCGCGAAAGTGGGGAAAGTGGCAGGGGGAACCGCCCTTCCACGGAGGTGGAAGGGACGGTAGCCAACCCAGGAAGAACCAGCAGCAAACCTGGGGAGGGCCGAGCAGACAAAAGAACAGCGCAGGGTCCTGTGTCGTTCCTCCGCGAAGAGGGGGAGCGACATAATGGTGCCGTGACTCGGATGTGAAGCCTAGGCAGGGTTTAGTGTCGTTCCTCCATGAAGAGGGGGAGCGACATAATGGTGCCGTGACTTGGATAGGAAACCTAGGCAGGGTTTAGTGTCGTTCCTCCACGAAGAGGGGGGGCGACACTTATTAAGTGATTACACTCAACTTCCTTTGATTTCTTGTCCCTTTACCTTAGCCAACTTATAGTTATCACTATTTTAAGGTCAGATTACTTTTTTACTTCCATATATAAGATAGAATATATGGTACTTGTCTTTCTGTGTCTGGCTTATTTCACTTAAAATAATGATCTCCAGTTCCATCCATTTTGCTGCAAATATCAAGATTTCATCAATTTTTATGGCTGAATCATATTCCAATGTGTATATATACCACAATTTCTTTATCTGGTCATCTGGGCATCTGGTCATCTATGGGCATCTAGGTTGATTCCATATCTTGGCTACTGAAAACAGTGCTACAATGAACACAGGAGTGCAGGTACCTCTTTCACATGCTGGTTTCATTCCCTTCAGATATATACCCAAAAGGACAGCTGGGTCATATGGTAGATGTATTATAGTTTTATGAAGAATCTCTATTCTGTTTTCTGTTATGGCTGTACTCATTTGCACCCCACCAACAGTGTACAAAGATTTCCTTTTCTTCATATCACCAACATGTTATTTTTTGTCTGTCTTTCCTATAAAAATTGCAAATGCTATTTTTTGCAGAACTCATTTTTGTCTCCATGCATTTTGCACAAAGAATTCTATTTGTGTAAAAGGTATTTAACATTGTCTGACATTTGACAAACTAATCAGTTAAAAGACAATTCATTTATAACCTCTCCTTTGAATTCTTCCCTGATCTACCTACTAAGACATGAGACAATTACTCACTCCTTCAGTTGAACTGTATCTGTATCTTAGGATCCAATTTTGTCAATGCCCATAAGAATAAATTAAAGATAATTAGTGAAAAGCCAGCACTGTGGGGTAGTGGGTAAAGCCCCACCTTAAGTATTAGCATCCCAAACGAGTCCCAGCTGCTCCACTTCTGATACAGCTCCCTGTTGATGTGCTTGGGAAAGCAGGGGAAGATGGCCCCTGCACCCATGTGGGAGACCCATAAGAAGCTCCAGGCTCTTGGTTTTGGATCGGCTCAGCTCTGGCTGTTGCAGCCATTTGGGGAGTGAACCAGGAGGTGGAATACTTCTGTCTCTTTCTGCTTCTGCCTCTCTATAACTCTGCCTTTCAAATAAATAAATAAATCTTTAAAAGATAATTAATAAATGCATACAAATTCACTAGAAAGAGCATTCCACTTACCTTTCAAAAAAATAAAAATAAAATTTTTAAGAAAAAGTAGATATAGGAGAGAACAGATTTTTAAAGTAAAGTAATGAGCCCATGATATGGGATAAGTCCAGGGAGACAGGATTAAGCCTGTGAGCTAGAGGCCACACCCCCTTGTCCCGACTTGATTTTACCTGTATCCACCCACCTGTCAATCAGACTATGTGAGCACTCCCCTTTGGGAAGTGAATAAGACACTGGAGAGCATTGAGCGCTCCCCACCTCCCCCCATTTTACCAATGTTCCTGCTCTATTGCCCTCTCGATTGCAGTCTCTGGCCTGCTCTCTGGAAAAGGCTGGTATGGAACTCCCCTGTGTACTTTTTTCTGACCCACTCTCCCTTAATAAAGCCCTCATGTTCCTGTGTATTTCTTTAACTCACTAAATAAATCTTAAACCTTACCATGTTACATTTCTCCTTTGAGCCAGTGCTTAGAATTCTTATCTACATAAATGTCAAGAACCCGAAATATTAAATTCTGCCTTAAGTTAACTTAGAACATAAGTAGTAAGCAAAGAGGCCAGTTTGGGTATGTTGCCCATGAGAAGGGTCATCAAAGAAACAATTTCAACTCTTTATGAACTCTGTGAGACACTTAGCCAGGTAAATCACGGATAGAGTGCCAATGTTCTTCCTTAGGACCTCCCTCTTAACTGGTTACGTCTAAAGCATTTCCATCAGTACAATTTCCATGGCATACTATATCTATTCTCATGTCTCCCACAAGACTTCATGTCACAACCATAAGGTAAGGGATATCTCTTGTCACTATTTCTCCAATGCGTAAACAAAAATTAAAATGGATTGATGAATTTTTAAAAAATTATCTGAAAGGCACAGTTACAAGAGAGAGAGGTCCTCCATCTGCTGGTTCACTCCCTAAATGGCCACAAAGGCCAGGGCTGAGCCAGGCTGATGCCAGAAGCCAGGAGCTTCATCTGGGTATCCCAGTGGGTACAGGGGCCCAAGCATTTGGGCCATCCTCTGCTACCTTCCCAGGCATATTAGCAGACAGCTGGATAGGAAGTTGAGTAGCCAGATCTTAAACCAGCACCCATGTGGGATTCCAGGATCACAGGCAGTGGCTTAACCTGCTCGGCCATACTGGCACCCCCGGCTTGATGAAATTTTATAATTCAGTACTAGAGTTAATGTTGTTTTAACTTTTTCCAACTTTACATGTGACTAAAAAAAGCCAGAAACAGTATTTAATTACTGATGTCTTACCTGTGTCTTACATCGTACATCTCGTTCCGAAATTCAGAAACTAGTATTTGTGGTCGAGAGGTCCCTGGCGAATAAAATCTTTTCATCAGTGTCTGAAGTACCCTTTCATCAGCATGATTATGGCAACAATAGGCTTGCAGAAGTCCTTTTAAGCACGATTCAATAGCCAAAGCATGCTCAGGGTCCCGAAGATGAATGCAAGCTCCTAAAAGTAGACAGGACTCATGAATGCTCTTTGACGCATTGATGGAATCATCTTTTTAACAGTTCAAAAATGACTGAAAATATTTTCAAAGTAGCTTAAATGACATTACAGAGTCTACATGAACTGAATGGAAAATCCTCACATAGCCCCTGGACACAGCAGGGAGAAATCTACTAAATCTTGTGAAAAAAAAAAAAAAAATACCCTACTACAATGTAACTCAACAGTGATGTTTCTACATAAGTCTATTCCAGTCTAGCTCTCAATGGTGTTTTGAAAATCAAGTCAAACGATGTACACATTCTTTATTACTTTCTGTAAAATCACTTAATATTGGGATTATAGATTTAAGGATGGGAACAAAGCCTCGTCTACTGAAATGGACTGTGGTATGAAGGTATTTATATTGAAATGAACAGATATTATTACTGCAATACTTAGATGCAACCAAGTACTAATAAAATTTATTGCGATTTAGAACACCATTTCACCAAATGATATACAATTATGCAATTCCCCAAAATATGACCAAAAACATTCTTTAAATTTCATGTATGTATGGGAATAATTAAGTAATCAGATTTTAGAGTTCAAAGAGGATGTTTCCAAATCATGTTTTCCAACCCAAGTAGGAACTCAGAAAGAAGTCATTTTATAAAGGTCATGTAAAATTCAGGTAAGCATTCAAGTGTATCTTGATGTGATTAAATTCTCTGATTTAATCAGTCATGCTCAAATTTGCTTGTTTAAGAAATAAAATAAGAACCAATTCTTTTCTTCTTCTTTTTTAATCTTTCCTCTCCTTGCTTGAGCGTCACATCTTTTCATCCCTGTCAGCTTCTGTGTCAGTTACAGGGAATTTGGTTTTTTTAAAGATTTATTTTATTTATTTGAAAGAGTTACAGAGAGAGGTAGAGACAGATAGAGAGGTCTTCCATCTGCTGGTTCACTCCCCAGATGGCCACAATGGCCAGAGCTGCACTGATCGAAAGCCAGGAGCCAGGAACTTCTTCCGGGTCTCCCACGTGGGTGCAGGGGCCCAAGGACTCGGGCCATCTTCCACTGCTTTCCCAGGCCAGCAGAGAGCTGGATCGGAAGAGGAGCAGCCGGGACTAGAACTGGAGCCCATATGGGATGCTGGCACTTCAGGCCAGGGCTTTAACCCACTGTGCTACAGCGCTGGCCCCAAATTATTCAATTCTATAATTTTCCTTTCCCTAAATTCTCTTTCTTCAGGTTAATTAATGGTAAAAAGAAAAGCCACAAAATTTAAAGTGATTTTACCATTATTTAAAAACTATAAAGTCTACAAGTAAGTATATTATTCTCTTTTCTTCTCTTTTTTAAGAGGCAGAGAGATAGCAAACTTCCATCTGCTCACCCCCAAATGTTTGCAATGGCCACACGGGGCCTAGTCAAAGTTGGGAGCTGGGAACTTAATAAAGGTCTCCCACACCAGTGGCAGGATTCCAATAATTTGAGCCCTCACCATTGCCTCTCAGTGTCTGCACTGGAAGGAAACTGGAGTCAGGAGCAGAAGTCAGGTACTGAAATCATGTACCCGAATATGGCACAAGACCAAGGTCTTAACCACTAGGCTAAATGCCTATCAAAAATGTATAAGTCTCTGGCCTTTACTCTCTTTTTATCTTTTTGAAACTAAATTCAAAAGACCCCTTTCTTCAAATACAATGTTATTATACCTAGTGTTTATGATATCCTTGGTAAGTCATGACAAATACCTAAAGGGCCTACAGGTTTGTAGGTAAAATGTCCTCGTCTATAAGCATCATCTATTGCTTCAAGAAGAGCTGGAACATGAGGGCCAAATCTTTTCAGTCGATCAGTTTTACTATCTTTCAATTCTTTCAGTTGTATCTGATTATAGTTCAGTGTATGCTTCACATCCAATTCTTCTCTCCTAAGAAAAAGGCAGAAAAAGAGATACACGATAAAGTGACACAGAAATATTCAGCTTTTCCCCCCGCTTTTTTTTGACAAGCAGAGTTACAGTGAGAGAGAGAGACAGAGAGTAAGGTCTTCCTTTTCCATTGGTTCACCTCCTAAATGGCCGCCACGGCGGGCGTGCTGCACCGCTCCGAAGCCAGGAGCCAGGTGGTTCCTCCTGGTCTCCCATGCGGGTGCAGGAGCCCAAGCACATGGGCCATCCTCCACTGCCTTCCCGGGCCATAGCAAAGAGCTGGACTGGAAGAGGAGCAACCAGAACAGACTCCGGCGCCCCAACCAGGACTAGAATGCGGGGTGCCAGCACCACAGGCGGAGGATTAGCCAAGTGAGCTGTGGCGCTGGCCTCTAGCTTTTGCCCTTAATACCTGCATACCAACAAATGATCCAGCTGCCCTAAAATCTGAAAGCAGAGTTTTTTAATTTGAAAATAATGGTTACCAAGGTAAAATTTGGCGTGAAGAAAGTGATACAATAGTGATGGCCCAAGACACCTATAAATGTGAGAAAAGTCTTATAAAAGTGATTTTAAAATATCCTTCGTTACACAGAAAAAAAAAAAAAAAACAAAAAAATCCCATTTTCTTTTCATAGAAAGAGAAAAACCATACAATATGTAAGCAACTGAAGAAAATTATGCCAAAATTATAGCAAACTTACTTAATTCTGGCATATTCTTCCTTGTCCTTTTCTATGGCCTGCTGAAACTGTTCAATCTCTTGATTGACGGAATTCTCCTGATCATGTAAGGCCTTTATTCTCTCTTTTAACCAAGATATTTTCTTTTGCCTTTCCAACCGCTCAGGTTCCAAAGACTGATCAGTACTAACAGTAAATAATCCAAAATGAAAAATGTTAAGTGAAAAACCTGACAGTTAAAAGACATGAACCAATATAATACAATTCCATTAGCCATATACAGAAAACACAACACTCCAATGACCTAGCTTACTTTAATACAAAATCAGGTAACTGTGAAAACTGCAAAATAACTATCATACCTTTTTTTTAGTTCTTCAATTCTTTTACAAAGCTGCTCATCGTCTTTCTTTAACGCTTTATATTCATTTAAGGAACGGTTATATAAAACCTAACAAAAAATTAAGACACATTCCAGTAAAATGAAGAAACAAATACAGTATTTTCAAGTCCACTTTTGCCAAATTTTCAAATTGGAGGTTGAAATGTTTATAAATATATATATATTTTAAAGATTATATATTTATTTTAAAGATTTATTTATGTATATGAAAGGAAGAGATAAGAGATAGAAAGGGAGAGGGGGAAGATATCTTTTATCTGCTGGTTCACTCCCCAAACGGCCACAACAGCTGGGGCTGGGCCAGGCAAAAGCCAGGAGGTTGTTCTGGGTTTCCCACATGGGTACGGGGACCCACGGACTTGGGCCATCTTCCATTGCCTTCCCAGGTGCATTAGCAGGAACCTGGATCAGAAGTGGAATAGCTGGGACTTGAATCAGTACTCATAGGGACACCGGCACTGCAGGCGGAGGCTTAACCTTCTACACTACTGCACCGGACCCTTTATATATATATGTGTGTATACACACACACACACACACACACACACACACACATATGTATACATACATATTTACATTTATATATATATAAAGTGCATGAATGACCACTTGAAACCACTGCATTTTTTAAAGTGTTGAAAGCAGATCAGATTTCAACCCAGATACAAATCCTCTACTTTTAAAAGTAGGTAAACAGTTCTAGTATTTGCTACAGAGTTTTTAATAGTCCAGGTTAAATAACTTCTCTCACCTCAGCTTCATTATAGGCCCTTTTTTTAGCAGTGACATCTGCTTTCAATGCCATACATTCTGGTGCTCGTGCATTTGTCTCTTGACTAATCTTTTCTAGTTTATCTTGAATATCCTTGTATTTGTTTTCTGCTTCATTAAGTCTGACCTTTAAGAAAATAATATTATTGGGGTACATTTTCTTTTTCTTCCATAAAGAGAAAACCTCGAAAATAATTATTTATAGTTCACATCCCAATGAATTTAATTTTGCTCAAAATATTAGGTAAGCAAACATATAAAATACCAAAATATGCTTTAATTTTAACACACATCTAGTTACCCAACAAATGTGCTATCCTCTGGCAATATAGATACAATAATAACTGTCTTCAAGCAACACAATTAAAGGAAGATAAACACAATGTAGCCGAGAAAGACAAATTAATGACACAGTTTGCATGTAAATACTATTTAAGTAACATAAAACAAACTATAGGTCTTCCAGAAAAATCCAAGAATGCCTTCAAGGAAGAGGTAGTACCTGAGCTGAGACTTGAAAGATTAATCTAAGCGTATAGGACATAAGTTGGGGAAGAGTGTTAAAGATACAGAGAACATGTAAGAACAATATTCATAATTTAGGAATGAAAATTTTGTATGAGCTTGAATTGAGAGGATGATGGTAGGAGATAAGATGAAGGACAGGTGAGTCATGCACTCCATAATGAATGATCAGTTTACAATTTAATTCTCTCAACAGAGAGACTACAAAGGACAAAATTTGCATGTTATATCACTCTGGAAGTACTTGGAAGGGAGGGTGGGTGAAGGGAAAAATGAAAGGAAAACAGTTCAGGAATAAGTTAATATTGTAGAACAAAAATAGGGACAAAAATGGGACACTGACAATAGGAATGGGTTGATAGAGACAGACATGCAAAATATTTAGATCAGGTTGGTAAATACTTCCCATAGACAGCCAAACAGAGTATACTTCAAGCTTTGTGGGCCATACAGTCCCTGTCACAGCTGTTCAATTCTGCCATTGTAATAGAAAAGAACTCTGTGACAATGTGCAGAATAAATTTTTTTTAAGTAAAAATTTAAGGTGGATCCAAGTGTTATACAAATTCAACATTTATACACGATATCAATATTCATTCATACTTTCATCTTTAAATTATGTTAACACAAATTTAAAGTCTGCTTTAGATGATATTTCTTCAGAAACCAATCCAATACTCATTCTAAAAGCAATAATTAAACACATACAAGGGGCACTCCAAAAAGTTCATGGAAAACGTACATAATGAAAAACCACACATAGCTTTTGTGCCAAAATAAACTTACCTTTTACTTCTATTTTCGATGAACCTTTTGGAAGTACATTCAACCTATGGGAAAGGCTTCACATAAGACATGGTGGGAAATGGTGTGGATGCCAGTGGTAATGAGCTGCCTATCAGTAAGTGGCTGGGCTGCTGGGACACAGAGGTGGCATCTACAGTAATGGAGAAGAACAGGTAGCAGTGTCTCCCAGGCCTACTGCTGCCACCAAGAAACAATCCAAATGTAAATTCTGGCACATGAAGACTATATGGGAGTAACTGATCATGTCTGCATTGTAGAATCTGGAATCAGGATTCAAAGTGAAACGCAAAAAGTTCAAGCTGAGACAGTACATACTCTTACTGCCTTGACAGTTTTAAAGAGTTCTGGGCTGGGTTTTGATGCATTATGTCTCAGTGCAACTCATTATGTTGGAAGTTAAAAAGAATTTCATGAGAAATTAATTTCAAATTCTGGGGAAGAAGGCAGAGTGAATCCTTGAAGGGATCAGTTTTTTACAATGATTTTTAAAGAGGATGATGACAGAGGGGAAAAAAGTATTAGAAGGAGGGAAATCATATAAGGGACAAACCCATTTTTTGATTGCTACTGATCTACTGAACTGCAGTGGAGGTCAATTTGAGAGGAAAAATGTGACCGTGAACATTAAGGGGGCCGGCGCTGTGGTGTGGCAGGTAAAACCACTGCCTGCAGTGCTGGCATCCCATATGGGCACCATTTGGAGTTCCGGTTGCTCCTTTTCCATTCAAGCTACCTGCTAATCTGCCTGGAAGACAGTGGAATATGGCCCAAATGCTTGGGCCTCTGCACCCATGTAGCACACCCGGAGGAAGGTCCAGACTCCTTGCCATTGAGGCCATTTGGGGAGTGAACCAGCAGATGAAAGACCTCTCTCTGTGCCTCTAACTCTGCCTTTCAAATAAATAAATAAATCTTTTAAAAAAAATTAAAGAAGACAGGAGAATTCTCTGTGATACTGAGATTTTCTATAGTCCCACTGTGGAGAAAATGCTAGTATGTGGGCTGGTTTTCTTTAATTCTTGAGGTAAGATAGTCTTGAATGCAATGCTTGCTGTTGTTGATAGGTGATCGCAAATGTGCGTTGTGCTCTCTTTGGAATTGTTTCAATCTCATCTAATGCTCACAGTGGATCAAATATAGATTTTGATAGCAAAGCAACTGTAGTCATGAACTCATGTGAAAGAAGTCATTATTGACTTTATCCTCTTTAGAGTTACACTGTCATAGCTGGACATAAAAGATGGGGGGGTCTGTAAAAATATTTCTTAGGAATGTATTGCTTAGTTCCAAAAAATGGTTATATTGAGTTCTCTATCACTTACTGAAATAGTTGTAGACTGAGAGGTATATTCTGTATAAATCAGCCAGATGTATGTATATCTTTATTGTGTTAGTCATTAGGCTGAAGAAAACAAACTTTAAAATGATTTTTTTAAAGAAAATATTTTAATTCATTTTTTGGATACTGTTTTCATTTAGAAAAACATTGTGCTAGTACTGAATATAAACTGGAGTCTTTTGCTAAGCACCAGCAATAATCATATCTTAAGGTTAAATCCCAGAAAAAAAATTGCAATAAAGTATATGTGTATAATATATATATATAAAGTATGTGTATATAAAATTATATACATAAATAAATAAATAAAGACATGGTGAGGCAAATACAAATGTCAGAATGTCCATGCTCTCCAAAAATCTGCTGCTTAACAAACCCAGGATGTCCAAATGCTTAAGGTAAGGAAACAAATACCTAAAGACAATCAGAAATCACCTTTGCTTCCTTTTTGAAAAAGAAATGAGCATCTGTTACTGGATCATAACAGATACTAATTTTAGACTGTGAAATGTTTAGGGGGAAAAATATTTAAGGCTTTTCCCCGTGAAAAGTTGAGAAATGAGGCTGAGAAAAATATTTGGTGATAATTTCCAATATTCTCTCAGAAATGAAACTTTGAGATAAGTGATGGAAAGGGCTAAACTTTCCACTTACTGCTTGAAGAGAGAGTAAGAAATTCAGTCCAGAAATCACTGACTGTAATCTTCACCTTTTCTATTTTCTTTATATACTCATCATCTTTGATGGACTGATGTCATAACCCTCCAAAGAAAAAAAGACCTATCTGCTTTTCTTGGAGGGAGACAGGAAAAAAACGGGCTGGGGAAGATTACATCTTAAACCACAACCAAGCCTGGGGGTCAGAAATTCTTAGGACAAAAGAGAACACAATACTAAGAGTTGAATAGTTCACAGACAGAGAGTACACCAGGAGTACATTTCTATAAACAAAGAAAAGGCAGGAGTTCTAACAACATGAAGAGCTCTACAGTAGTAGCTGCACAACTTTGTGAATATACTAAAACCCACTGAACTGTAAACTTTAAATGAGCAAACTGTATGGCATATGAATTGTACCTCAAAAAAGAAGCATACAAATGGTGGATCAGCTAAGTGGTAAAGGTCTACATGGAAATCCCCCAAAAGGATACTGCCATTACTGACCACGCAACCACTGTTTACCTCTAGGTCTCTGGAAAATTTTCATGCTGTTCAGAGACGTTTCTACCTGGGTTCTTAGATCTCAGGTTGAAATGAACCTTACAGACCAAACGACTTATTTTACACATGTTCCACTTGTGTGAGATTCTCTAACAGGAAATCTTGGTTCTGGGTCCTATACTAGTTTTCTTAATGTTCCATAAGCAATCTCAGGGCATTGTTTTTAGTTCTGAATTCCCATACTTCCTGATACTTAGACATAATGTTATTCTAACTGAGTGTTATCCTAGCATCACTTCATTCTTAATGGGCTTCTGTGTTTCAACTTCTTAATAAAACCAAAAGTAAAAGCTTCCCATTCTAGTATCTCTCATCAGTAACAAAAACCCATTGTCTACATCATGAAAAATCTACAGCCTTAGCCCAAGACAGATTTGTCACAGTCAAACACAGGACTTGTTTTTTTCAAGTGAATTGCTTGCAACAACAGTCCTCATTAAAAGCTCAGGTGTGCTTCACATGAGTAATAAATTCAAATACAAATAAACATAAAGATTGCAACTGTCACTTTTGTAGGTCACAACTAGTCTAATATCTGCCACTTCAAATGAACCTACTAAATTTCTATTTAAAAAACTGTAATTACCTGCTGTTCTTCCATTTTCCTATCAAGTCTAGCAGCACGATCTTCTCCAATTTTGATATTATCTCTGATAGCATTCAATTGTTTTTCAATTTCATTGACCTAAAAAGAAATCATATAGCAAATCACTGGTAAGACTGTCACCTTAGACATTGTGTATATTGTTAACATGTGAACAAGCAATTAAAGTGAAATTACCACTGCCCAAGCCATCTCATGTTTCAAGTACTCCAAATTAGTCTTCATTGTACTTAAACCAGCAATACTTTGAAAACGTTCTTCTTTTTCCAAACACTGGCGCTTTAGTTCAGTAAGTCGCTTTAAAAAAGAAAAAATACAGAATATATTACTTAAAAGGCATTTTGCAAATGTATTTCTTTCGAAAACAATGCCTGAACAGGCACTCCATAAAGGTTTATTAGGAAATGGCATCTTTAAAGTGGCTCTTTGGTACTTTTACTAGGTGCAATAATTGTTTCCTTTTACTAGGTAATTTTGTTAATTACCTAGTAAATGACAAAAATGGCCCAACAGTCTTCATATGATAAAAAACATGAATTAAAGATTTAAAACCACAAGCATAGATACAACTCACTTCCCCATTTTCTCTCTTTATTCTGTACTTGATTGGTCTGTTCTTTCAAAATATAACCAATATTCATTCCAAAGATAAATGAAGTATCAGAAAGAATCTATTTCCAAAATCAAAGTTGTATTATCCCTCGCTCTGGCTTAAGAAATTTAGAACCCATCAGACAGAAACTCCTTCCCTTCAACTTATCCTTCAAATCTTTTTTTTTTTTTTTAAAGATTTTTTTGTTTATTTGAAAGGCAGAGTTACAGAGCGGCAGGCAAAGAGGAAGAGAGAGAGCAGTCCTCCATCCACTGGTTCACTCCCCAAACGGCTGCAACAGCTGGAGCTGGGCCTGTCGGAAGCCAGGAACCTGGAGTTTCTTCTGGGTCTCCCATGCGGATAGAGGCCCAAGCACTTGGACCATCTGCTTTCCCAGGCTACAGGAAGAAAGCTGGATGGAATGTGGAATAGCCAGAACTCGAACTGGTGTCCATATGCAGGTGGCGGCTTTACCTGCTACACCATGGCGCCAGCCCCATCCTTCAACTCTAAAATCACCTCTCTTCCCTTTGCTCCAAAAGAAAAGATGCCCTTTATTTCCATCTCCATGCCCTACACTTAAATCTACTGACTTTCCATTCCATCTCTTCACCTTGCTTCTACTTTCACCCTCTACACTGACTCCTTTCCATTATCACACTTTACTCCCTTATTTTGCTGATTTACGAACAAAAATACCACTACCCATTCCTTGGCACCATCTCCTGCTCTAAACTTCTCCCTTTCCATCCAAGCTACATGAAAATTATCTCTCTCTGGGGCGTGCACTGTGGCCCAGTGGGTTAACACCCTCGCCTGAAGCATTGGCATCCCATATGGGCACCAGTTCGAGACCTGACTGCTCCACTTCCAATCCAGCTCTCTGCTATGGCCTGGGATAACAGTGGAAGATGGCCCAAGTGCTTGGGCCTCTGCACCCATGTAGGAGGCCCAGAGGAAGCTCCTGGCTCCTGATAGGCGCAGCTCCGGCCACTGCAGCCAACTGGGGAGTGAACCATCAGGTGGAAGACCTCTCTTTCTCTGCCTCTCTCTCCTCTCTCTGTGTAACTCTGCCTTTCAAATAAATAAATAAATCATAAAAAATTGGAAATTATCTCTCTTCCATTTCTTCACATTTTCAGCCTTACAAATCTAGCTTCTGTTTTCACCACTACTGAAATCCATCTTGCCAAAGACATCTATATTGGTTGAACTCTATGATTAACACACACTTATTCTTAGGTGTTTAAATTTTAACTGAAAAATGATCCCTGTTAAATATAAGAGTGGGAATAAGAGAGGGAGGAGATGTACAATTTGGGATATGCTCAATCAGACTTGCCCCAAATGGTGGAGTTAGAATCATGCCAGGGGATCCCAATACAATCCCATCAAGGTGGCATGTACCAATGCCATATCACTAGTCCAAGTGATCAATTTCAGTTCACAATTGATCACACTGATAGGTCTAAGAGTCAAAGGGATCACACAAACAAGTCTAGTGTCTGCTAACACTAGCTGATAGAATCAAAAAGGGAGAGAACAATCCATCATGGGAAGCGGGATACACAGTAAACTCATAGAATAGCAGACATCTATGAAGATTTTATTATAAATACTGTGAGTTTTCTTTTTCTTTTTTTTTTTTTGGTGGTTTGATCACACAGCACATCTCAGTCAGTCACGACTACTTCCTTCTCAAATTCTCTCTCCCTTTAACTTCTATCTCTCAGGAACATGCTTTCTTTCTTGGCCTGAGCCCACTCTTTTCTCCCATGCAGTCATCCACGTTATGCCTGGAGCTTACATACTAATAATATATTGATGGCACCTACATTTTTACTGAGGCCAGACTTCTCTATTCTTGTCTCACATATGCAACTTCCTACTTGACATTTCCTTTGGATGTAGAAATTCCACTTTCCTTTTAATGAAGTGCTCAAAATGGAATTCATCCTTCTTTAAAAAAAGAAAAAAATTGACTCCTTTCCCTAGCTTCCTATCTCAATAAATTTATTGGATTGCTAGGAAAATTAGTGGTGAAATCATTTAGTCACTCATAAAACAACTGCCCAATCCTTTCAAAACTCTTATTCCCCTTGCTACTGCCAACACCCTTACTTCAGCCACCTTGGTATCTTTGGACAATCATATCTTCTTTACTGATTTTGCTATATCTGTTCTTATAGGACTCTTTTAAACAATTTAGTAACCTACTGAAAATGCACATCTATTCAAGTCATTCACTTTCACATCTTCTACTGCCCTTAAGTTGTGTAAGATCCTTCACAATCTGGTTTTTTATCTTTCATTCTGGTGTTCTTTACTCTAGCCCACCCAGAATTTTTTAAAATATTTTAAAAAGCACTTAACAGTCCTTTGACCTTGAGACTCCCACCATGCTAATACTTGGAACATCCTCTTTCTCATCAGCCTTTGCCTGGTAATATTCATCCTTCAGTATCATCTTAGACATCACTTCCATAATAACCCCCTCCTATCACTGCTCTCCCCAATGCCCACGCTCTTTCAAGCACTTTTACACAAAAGCTTGTCTATATGCCTTTAATGGTGCTCAACATAATCTAATTATTTACCATCTATTTTCTACTAGATACTTAGTCTATTGCCCCATGAATCCCAATATGTATTCGCCACTCTCCGCTCATGGTCAAGGTACAATACACGTAGGCATACTGTAGAAACTTAATATTTGTTGACTAACATCTAATTTCTAACCATCACATACTTTTTCCAAAAAACGAAGAGTTCATTTTGAAAATGTAGGATATTTAATGAACTAGAAAAAAATATTAAATGCACATTATGCATCAGCAATTCTGAAATATATAAAAAGGAAGTATACTACAAACTTCATAGCCAAAACATCGTGAATTGTTGAGGACAAATTATACCATGAAGAAAGTGATATTTAACCCCAAGAAGTCCAAAGCAAACACATTTCTTCCAAGTCCTAATATTATTTTTTAAAATAAAAAAAAGCAACACTTTTTTTTATACTTATTGGAATATGCAAACATTTCCTTTCCTCAATAATAACAGTGTTACTCCAATCAAGTGTGCCAGAATAATTCTGTGGTTATAGTAGTTCTTTCCACACTATCACCTAACCCAAGTCTGAATGGATAATGTGGGGAATAAAATATATTCACTCTTGATTTTTAAACTTTCCTTTAATGAACTATACAACTACAGACCTAACAAAATATACACTTCTCAAAAACTTATAAAGTAAAAAGGTTACTGTAACATCTAGTAATTTCAATTCCTGTCAATTATCATTATAATTCTATGTCAAAAGGACAAACTAAAAAGTTGCTGGAAACTCAGATGGCTGTACATAACCGACTCACAACAAAAACCAAGATATGGAATCACATAAAACTAGCAGGGCATTACACTAGAACAACAACTGCATTGTAAGCCTTCTGACTCTGAGGTCTCTGATTCTCAGACAAAGTGCTGCATCTTCAAGAATCTGAGGAAGAAGGTATATAACTGATAGAAAAACAAAGCACGTCATGGTTGGCCTACGTGATTTAAACATCAAGCAAGTTTGCACGGCTGCCAAGCTTGTCAGTACTGATGTGACAGCTACTTTAAGTTACCAGCTGCTTAAAGAATGTTAACATTTCACTTGTATAATGAAAGTCATCTACTTTTTGGTAATTATATATTCACATTATGTTTATTATTAGCTTGAGGCTTGGGTTTATTAGTCTCATGAAAGAAACACTGTATTTTATAGTTAAAAATTACTTAAAATAGTGAAAACTACTAATACCTTATTGTGGAACCAATCAATCATGTGGCATGGAAAAAGCATGTAAGATACTGCCTTGTCCTGTAGTTTACACTCTAACAGAATATGAAGACATGCACATACTATTATTACAAAACAAAAATGAATAAAAACAAAATCCTGAATATAAAACCTAAACAAACTTCAGCATACTCTACAATATTATTAGTTTTATAAATGTTTAGATGAATATCTAATTTTCTTTTTTTATAAGATTTTTTTTTTTTATTTGAAAGACAGTGTTAAAGGGAGAACTGGAGAAGAGAAAAAGGTCTTCCATCCATTGGTTCACTCCCAAATAGCTGAGTTAATCCAAAGCCAGGAGTTAGGAGCTTCTTCCTGGTCTCCCATGTGGGTGCAGGGGCCCAAGGAATTGGGCCATCCTCTGCTGCTTTCCCAGGCACGTTAACAGGGAGCTGGATGGGAAGTGGAGCAGCCATGACTTGGACCGACGCCCATATGGGATGCCGGTACTACAGGTCAGGGCCTTAAATCACTGCACCACAGTGACAGCCCTGAATATATAATTTTCTAATACAATTTTAACTACTGTGGAATCTGAACAACCTCAAAAAGGTTTATATTAACTGCTTACAAACCTCTTCTCCCTGATTTATCTGCTCCTTTGTTCTTTCTTTTGTTTCCATAATGTATGAATAATCTTCCTTCATCTGTTCAAGTTGGGTTGCTTTCATAAAGAACTGTATCAACAACAAAAAAACACAATTACGAGCCTATAAATTTTTACAGAACTGTGAAAATTAAAAAGAATTCAGTCTTTGAGAACTTTTAAACAGGAAGATAATTTAAAAACCTAAGTACACACAGACACAAAAGAACATGTCTATTTGAGACTCAAATTTAAAGAACCTGCTATGTTTGCATCCATATGCTCTTTTGCAAAAGGACTTAAGACCCCATGGAAAAAACTACCTCTGTAATACCATTCTGAAAGTTCATTGTCACTAATTCTTCCACGCTTTAAGCAAAAATGACAGAAACCATTCCTTTCTTTGATCTTAGTGCATCTTTTTAGAATAGGCAATGCCAAAACTTATTCAGAAAACTGCAAACTAAATTTTAATATTGTCAAATATTTTTAAACTGTTCAATAGTTTAAGATTTATAAGTTATTATGTATATATTACCAACTCTTCCCTTCTATTTCTCTTAATATCAATTTTAGAAAATAATAATTCATTTTTTCAGAATCAAAAGCCAAAAAACTGAAAACAAGGACCTGCTGAGGAAAGCATGTCAACATCATACTTAATTTCCTACTCTAGTCCTATGACATTACATTGAATAAGTGGCTTCTAGAAAAAGAGTTAACATAGTATCTATTATGTGAAGAAGACTAATGTTTGGTATTTATCTACAGGTATTCATTTTGGATAGTTTTATATTTACTTTGGCACCTCTTACTTTGTATTTATCACCCTCATTTTTAGACTGCAAGAACTGCTTGCTCATCTCTTGTGTCAATACTGAAACTGGATTATCCACCTGAAACAAACAAAAAAAAGGTCTTTTTTAATATTCTATTTTAATGCATTATAGATAAATAAACTGAATGTACATTACAACTGACCTACAGTATCATCAAGAAAGCTAAACACTAGCCAAAGCTTAGCATTACTGTAAAAATACAAAGAGAAAATGTGACAATTTTCAATGCAGGGAAAATATTGTAAAACTTTATGATTCCAAATAAATAGTCAAAATTCAATATTCAACCATTTTAAGAGGGTATAAGTGCAAGACCCTCTGAAATATTAGAAATTTTCTCAGTTCGACTTGTTTTTAAAGATTATCATTGTAAAGACACTGGTGAATCATAGGACAACAGAGCAGGAAAAACTGAAGCACAGGGTGGGCTGTCCTTAGCCTCCTATGCAGCCATGGGCAAGTTAGTAAGTTTCTACAGCTAAACAGAAAAATTTAACTCAACTATTTCTAATTAGAATCATGAAAAGAAGTATATGTTTATTTTTCATTCAGCAATGTTTCAGATTTCCCATGTGTCTCCATTCCTCCATGAGGATATTGTAAAACAAATAGAAATGAAGTCACTTCTATCCCCTGGAAAGAGAGTCATGTCATTTTGAATAAGTCACTGTTCCAATACACTAATTTAGACTAATAAGTTAAATTATCAAAGTACAGTTGGAAAAGTATAAAAAAGAACACGACTTATTTCAAAAAGATTCAAGTTCATATTGTATTTGGTACTAACAGCAAAAAAAATCTTGCTCTTAGAGCATAAATTATGAATATAGATGAAAAAATAAAACGCTTTAACACCTATAAAACACATATTGTGTAATTTGTTAGTATACCAGTGATTAAATATTTCTTTTAAGTAAATGCTATACCCTCTCTTCGAAGATAATAAAAAACATTTAAGTACTTGTGAAGAAACTGCTACATAAAGTTTTCTTTTTACATACGGACCAGACTGACTGCCACATATTTTTTACAACACTTCCCTAGACTGCAGCTTCAGGGTGCATCTGACTTTTTAAAAGTAAGGCCTGAGGTGGGTGTTTGGCCTAAAAATCAACACAGCTGCATCCCATATCAAAGAGTCTGGATTTGATATCTGTGTCTCTAGTTCCTGACTCCACTTTTCTGTTAATCCAAACTCTGGGAGGCAACAGTGATGGCTCAAGTGATTGGGTTCCTACTACCCATGTTGGAAACCTAGATTGAGTTCCCAGTTCCCAACTTTGGCCTCAGCCCAGTCTTGACATTCATGCACATTTTGAGGAGTAAACTTACAGATGAATGCTCTCTCTTCTCTCTCTCTCTCTCTGTTGTCTCTCAAAAAACAAATAACACCTGATGCACTGGTTTTAATGACAGACCTTTTACTATCCACTTTGGATAAATAGCTTCATCAAAGTGTACAGTTTTTCTCTACAACCTTTTCATTCTTTTTTTTTTTTTTTTTAAGATTTATTTTATTTATTTGAAGGACAGAGTTACAGAGAGAGGTAGAGACAGAGAGAGGTTTTCCATCAGTTGGTTCACTCCCCAGAGAGCCGCAACGGCTCAAGCTGCGCCGATCCGAAGCCAGGAGCCAGGAGCTTCTTCAGGGTCTCTGTCGTGGGTACAGGGGCCCAAAGACTTGGGCCATCTTCCACTGCTTTCCCAGGCCATAGCAGAGAGCTGGATCGGAAGAGGCACAGCTGGGACTAGAACCGGTGCCCATATGGGATGCCAGCGCTTTCAGGCCAGGACTTCAACCTGCTGCGCCACAGCACCGCCCCTCATTATTTCTGATAGGTTTCTAGTCCCTATACTGCTATAGGGATGATTTAAGAACTCTGCAGCTTTGCCTATACAGATCTTGCAATGAGCCAAAAGGTAAATACAATTGGGTAAACTTCAGAGAAGGGAGAATGCAGGCATAGGGGACAAATAAAATCTGGTAATTGGACACATAAAATACTCTCCTCCCTTCTAGCACTGACCAATAATAGAGTAAAAGCCATCATACAATTTTAAATTGTATAGTATACACATTAAAATTCTAAAAAGAAACAGGTAAAATTAATTATAATCCTATTGTAGTCCAATATATCCAAAATATCACTTTAACATGTAATCAACATGAAAACTGAGCTATCTCTGTATTAAGTCTCGATAATCTGTAACTTTACAAAAAAGCATACCTCAGTTCAGATCACCTGCCTTTCAGGTGTTCAAGATTCATCTACTTGCGACCAGTGATTATAATGAACACCAAAGTTTCAGACCTTTAGTATATTAAGGAACCTGAACTTTCAGTTATGGGTTTATTAAACCATCCGAGAAGAAGGTTAAAGAAATTAGCATTAAAATCTTTAAATATTTTAAGAACTTTCTAACAAATAAAGCAGTCCACAGAAGGAACTAAGATACCTTGACAGAATGATTTTCCTACCACCATACTACATGCTACAGGGACTCCTGACATCTACAAAGGGTGTGCACAGAGTGTGCTAACTATGGAGTATGGTAATCATGGAGTATAGCAACCATGTACAGAGCGTGGCACCTGTGCTGAGTAACCACAGGGTGCCACAAAGTGTGGCCCTCACACTGGATAACCTGTAACATTCCCTTAACATCTATCATTGCATAAATGTTAAGTTTTGGTCTTCATGATTCTAACAAAGTGTATTCTAGTTGGAAATGTATTTACCGTATCTGCTTTCCTCATTTTTTTTTTAAAGATTTATTTATTTATTTGAAAGTCAGAGTCACACAAAAGAGAAGGAGAGAGGTCTTCCAACCATCGGTTCACTCCCCAACTGGCCGCAACAGCTGGAGCTGCGCTGATCCGAAGCTAGGAGCCAGAAGTTTCCTCCAGGTCTCCCACATGGGTGCAGGGGACCTAGGACTTGGGCCATCTTCTACTGCTTTCCTAGGCCATAGCAGAGAGCTGGATCTGAAGTGGAGCAGCCAGGTGTCCATATAGGATGCCGGCACTGCAGGCTGCAGCTTTACCCACTACACAGTGCCAGCCCGTCCAACAAGGAAGCCCACTTGCCATATGTAGATTTTCAACTTCAGTAAAATTAAGTACAATCAAAAATTCAATTTTTCAGTTATACATTTCAAGTGGTCAGGAGTCACTTTTCACTAGAGGTTACCTGGTCAGGCAGTGTAAAGACACTGCACACTTTTAACATCACAGAAGGTTGTTCTGGCAATTTTGCTCTGAACCAAGCTGAGAAAGAAATCCCAGATCCTAAATGTACTTTTTCTGCGTTGACTGATCTTGATGTTCTTAATCCTGGAATAATAATCCCAGTGTTGCAAAATATACAGAGCACTGGACAATAAACAAGGATGCGACACATGCAGTGGTTAAGATGCACTTGGGGGGGCGGAGCCAAAATGGCGGAATAGTGAGGGCGCGCACCGATAGTCCGGGAAAATTTAGTTTAATAAAAGCGGAGTTACAGTAGCCTCAGAAAAAGGATCAGGAAAAACTTGCAGAGGAAACTCTTCCGGAGCTATTCGCTGTGACCCAAAGGACCTACTGGGAGAGCAGGGTCGCCCACCACACGGAAGCCGGACTGCGGGAGCCGCAGAGTCTGAGCGCCAGTGCGGGAAGGGGAGTCTATGTGACAAAGACAACAGCAGGGAGAGGAGGGACGCCAAGGGCGCTGGAAGGGAGGGACACATCTGCGCTGGAAGCGGAGGTGAGCTCAGTAACCAGAGACATTGGCTGGGAAACGGCAGACAGAATTTTAGAGGGACGCGGGTTTTGAAGCGGGAAAGTACAACAGACTACAGGAGAGAAGGAAAAATAAATAAATAAATAAATAAATAGGTGGGGGCATACTGGTACAGACAAGTTCCACTCTCTGCCAACCTTGCAAAGGCAAGCAAGAGACAAAGAGCTGGGATATACATAATAAAAGGGGAGAGTTAAGCCTACAATTCAGTAGCCTAGGCAACCCAGTGGGAGTCCGCAGGAGAAATGGAGCCAGCACAGACTCTTTGGGTAGAAGCCAGCGGAACCTAAATACCATCCATTCTGCTCAGCCTTGCAGTATTACTTACCTCCTGAACAAAAAATAAAATAAAATAAAATAAAGTAAAATAAATAAATGAATAAATAAAGAGAGATTTACCACGCATAACCTGAGGGTGTCACCTTTGCACACCTGTAACCCTGAAGAACCAAGCAGAGCTCTCAGGCCACACCCATCTCAAGCCTCCAAGGCTCCTCCAACAGCAGGCAGTCCACTTAACAGGGACATAGTATAATAATAAAAAAAAAAAAAAAACTGTGGGGAGCAACTCTGACTATACTGTTACTGGAATTAAGACTTATTCTATGCATGTGATCTCCCACAATGTGGCGCTGGGAGAGGAGCATACAGCTTCTACCCAGCTGCCTCTCACCAACTTGACAAGCTGCAAGAGCCGCTCCTGATTGGAGGAGAGCAGCGCGCTCGGCTTGTGGGTAGCAGAGCACGGATTGGTGGAGAGGACTATATAGGAGGAGAGAGACAGCATGGTAGTGTGGGTTGGTTGGAGAGTGCGTTGGAGAGTTCGCGGGGAAGTTCGTTACTTCGTTCTTTCTCATTTCTCTCTACTCATTCTTGCTTTGGGAGTTTGCTGTTTACTTATTCTTACTTTACTATAGAAAGGACTTGTAAAAAAGGGAACAACAAGCGTCCGGTACGGTGCGGCTCCTCCGCGTGCGGAGGAGCAGCAAAAACCTCACAGTGAGGGAAACAGAATTAACCATGCCAAGCAATAAACACAGAAATCGAGGGAACAAGATCAACGATGACATTATGATGCCTCCAAATAAAAAAAACACCCCAAGCCAAGATTATGAAGATGATGAGATAGAAGAAATGCAAGATACGGATTTCAAAAAATTTATGATAAGAACATTTAGAAGTTTTCAAAAGCAAATCCTTGAACTACAGAAATCCTTATTGGACAAGATTGAAAATCTCTCTCGTGAAAATGAAATTTTAAGGAAGAATCAAAATGAAACGCAGAAACTAGTAGAGCAGGAAAGTGTGATAGTGAAGAGAAATCAAAATGAAATGAAGAGCTCAATAGATCAAATGACAAACACATTAGAGAGCCTTACAAACAGAATGGGTGAAGCAGAAGAGAGAATATCGGACTAAGAAGACAGAGCACAGGAAAGGATACAGTCAAACCAAAGAAAAGAAGAGGAAATTAGAAATCTAAAAAATATTGTTGGGAATCTACAGGATACTATTAAAAAAACCAACATTCGAGTTCTAGGAGTTCCTGAAGGCATGGAGAGAGAGAAAGGATTAGAAGGCCTTTTTAGTGAGATACTAGCAGAGAACTTTCCGGGTCTGGAGAAGGACAGAGACAGCCTAGTACAGGAAGCTGATAGAACCCCCAGTAAACATGACTAAAAGAGATCCTCACCACGACACGTTGTAATTAAACTCACCACAGTGAAACATAAAGAAAAGATCCTAAAATGTGCAAAAGAGAAACGTCAGATTACTCTCAGAGGATCTCCAATCAGACCCACAGCAGACTTCTCATCAGAAACACTACAGGCTAGGAGGGAATGGCGAGACATAGCACAGGTGCTAAGAGAGAAAAATTGCCAGCCCAGAATATTATATCCTGCCAAGCTCTCATTTGTGAATGAAGGTGAAATAAAGACCTTTCATAGCAAACACAAATTGAAAGACTTTGTGGCCACTCGTCCGGCCCTGAAAAAGATACATAAAGATGTGCTACACTCAGAAACACAGAAACACGGCCATCAATATGAACGAAGGGAAAGGAAGAACACCTACCAGTAAAAGAGCATGGGAAGCTCAAAGCATATACTAGAAAATATCTCCGGAAAAATGGCAGGGCAAAGTCACTATGTATCAATAGTCACATTAAAAGTGAATGGCCTGAACTGTCCAGTTAAAAGACACAGACTGGCTGACTGGCTTAAGGAAAAACACCCAACTATTTGTTGCCTACAAGAAACACATCTCTCTAACAAAGATGCATGCAGTCTGAAAGTGAAAGGTTGGAAAAAGATATTCCATGCCAACAAAAAACAAAAAAAAGCAGGTGTAGCCATATTAATATCAGACAAAATAAACTTTAATACAAAAACTGTTAAGAGAGACAAAGAGGGGCACTATATAATGATTAAGGGTTCGATTCAACAGGAAGATATAACAATTATAAATGTATATGCACCTAATTACAGGTCACCAGTCTATTTAAAAGATATGTTAAGGGACTTAAAGGGAGACTTAGATTCCAATACAATAGTACTGGGGGACTTCAATACTCCACTCTCAGAAATAGATAGATCATCCAGACAGAAGATCAACAAGAAAAGAGCAGATTTAATCGACACTATTGCCCAAATGGATCTAACAGATATCTACAGAACTTTCAATCCTACATCTAAAGACTTTACATTCTTCTCAGCAGTGCATGGAACCTTCTCTAGGATTGATCACATACTAGGTCTCAGCAAATTCAAAAGAATTAGAATCATACCATGCAGCTTCTCAGACCACAGTGGAATGAAGCTGGAAATTAGCAACTCAGGAAACCCCAGAAAGTATGCAAACACATGGAGACTGAACAACATGCTCCTGAATGAACACTGGGTCATTCAAGAAATCAAAAGAGAAATCAGAAACTTTCTGGAAGTAACTGAGGATAACAACACAACATATCAAAACTTATGGGATACGGCAAAAGCAGTATTGAGAGGCAAGTTTATACCAATAGGGGCCTATATGAAGAAATTGGAAAGACACCAAATAAATGAGCTTTCAGTGCATCTCAAGGACCTAGAAAATTTGCAGCAAACCAGACCCAAATCTAGTAGGAGAAGAGAAATAATTAAAATCAGAGAAGAAATTAACAGGATTGAATCCAAAAAAACATTACAAAAAATCAGCCAAGCGAAGAGCTGGTTTTTTGAAAAAAGAAACAAAATTGACACCCCATTGGCCCAACTAACTAAAAAAAGACGAGAAAAGACCCAAATCAATAAAATCAGAGATGAAAAAGGAAACATAACAACAGACACCACAGAAATAAAAAGAATAATCAGAAATTACTACAAGGACTTGTATGCCAGCAAACAAGAAAATCTATCAGAAATGGATAGATTCCTGGACACATGCAATCTACCTAAATTGAACCATGAAGACATAGAAAACCTAAATAGACCCATAACTGAAACAGAAATTAAAACAGTAATAAAGGCCCTCCCAACAAAGAAAAGCCCAGGACCAGATGGATTCACTGCTGAATTCTACCAGACATTTAAAGAAGAACTGATTCCATTTCTTCTCAAACTATTCAGAACAATCGAAAAAGATGGAATCCTCCCAAATTCTTTCTATGAAGCCAGCATCACCTTAATCCCTAAGCCAGAGAAAGATGCAGCACTGAAAGAAAATTACAGACCAATATCCCTGATGAACATAGATGCAAAAATCCTCAATAAAATTCTTGCCAATAGAATACAACAACACATCAGGAAAATCATCCAACCAGACCAAGTGGGATTTATCCCTGGAATGCAGGGATGGTTCAACATTCGCAAATCAATCAATGTGATTCACCACATTAACAGTCTGCAGAAGAAAAACCATATGATTATCTCAATAGATGCAGAGAAAGCATTTGATAAGATTCAACACCCTTTCATGATGAAAACTCTAAGCAAATTGGGTATAGAAGGAACATTCAACAATATAATCAAAGCAATTTATGAAAAACCCACAGCCAGCATCCTATTGAATGGGGAAAAGTTGGAAGCATTTCCACTGAGATCTGGCACCAGGCAGGGATGCCCACTCTCACCACTTCTATTTAACATAGTTCTGGAAGTTTTAGCCAGAGCCATCAGACAAGAAAAAGAAATCAAAGGAATACAAATTGAGAAGGAAGAAGTCAAACTATCCCTCTTTGCAGACGATATGATTCTGTACTTAGAGGATCCAAAGAACTCTACTAAGAGACTATTGGTACTCATAGAGGAGTTTGGCAAAGTGGCAGGATATAAAATCAATGCACAAAAATCAACAGCCTTTGTATACACAAGCAATGCCATGGCTGAGAAAGAACTGCTAAGATCAATCCCATTCACAATAGCTACAAAAACAATCAAATACCTTGGAATAAACTTAACCAAGGACGTTCAAGATCTCTGCAATGAGAATTACAAAATCTTAAAGAAAGAAATAGAAGAGGATACCAAAAAATGGAAAAATCTTCCATGCTCATGGATCGGAAGAATCAACATCATCAAAATGTCCATTCTCCCAAAAGCAATTTATAGATTCAATGCAATCCCAATCAAGATACCAAAGACATTCTTCTCAGATCTAGAAAAAATGATGCTGAAATTCATATGGAGACACAAGAGACCTCGAATAGCTAAAGCAATCTTGTACAACAAAAACAAAGCCGGAGGCATCACAATACCAGATTTCAGGACATACTACAGGGCAGTTGTAATCAAAACAGCATGGTACTGGTACAGAAACAGATGGATAGACCAATGGAACAGAATTGAAACACCAGAAATCAACCCAAACATCTACAGCCAACTTATATTTGATCAAGGATCTAAAACCAATTCCTGGAGCAAGGACAGTCTATTCAATAAATGGTGTTGGGAAAACTGGATTTCCACGTGCAGAAGCATGAAGCAAGACCCCTACCTTACACCTTACACAAAAATCCACTCAACGTGGATTAAAGACCTAAATCTACGACCTGACACCATCAAGTTATTAGAGAACATTGGAGAAACCCTTCAAGATATTGGCACAGGCAAAGAATTTCTGGAAAGGACCCGGGAGGCACAGGCAGTCAAAGCCAAAATCAACTATTGGGATTGCATCAAATTGAGAAGTTTCTGTACTGCAAAAGAAACAGTCAGGAGAGTGAAGAGACAACCGACAGAATGGGAAAAAATATTTGCAAACTATGCAACAGATAAAGGGTTAATAACCAGAATCTACAAAGAGATCAAGAAACTCCACAAAAACAAAACCAACAACCCACTTAAGTGATGGGCCAAGGACCTCAATAGACATTTTTCAAAAGAGGAAATCCAAATGGCCAACAGGCACATGAAAAAATGTTCAAGGTCACTAGCAATCAGGGAAATGCAAATCAAAACCACAATGAGGTTTCACCTCAGCCCGGTTAGAATGGCTCACATACACAAATCTACCAACAACAGATGCTGGAGAGGATGTGGGGAAAAAGGGACACTAACCCACTGTTGGTGGGAATGCAAACTGGTTAAGCCACTATGGAAGTCAGTCTGGAGATTCCTCAGAAACCTGAAGATAACCCTACCGTTCGACCCAGCCATCCCACTCCTTGGGATTTACCCAAAGGAATTTAAATTGGCAAACAAAAAAGAGGTCTGCACCCTAATGTTTATTGCAGCTCAATTCACAATAGCCAAGACTGGGAGCAACCTAAATGCCCATCAACGGTAGACTGCATAAAGAAATTATGGGATATGTACTCTTTAGAATACTATACCACAGTAAGAAACAATGAAATCCAGTCATTTGCAACAAAATGGAGGAATCTGGAACACATCATGCTGAGTGAAATAAGCCAGTCCCAAAGGGACAAATACCATATGTCCTCCCTGATTGGTGACAACTGACTGAACACCAAAAAGGAAACCTGTTGAAGTGAAATGGACACTATGAGAAATGGTGACTTGATCAGCATAGCCCTGACTGTTAATGAACAACTTAATACATTATCCCTCTTAGTAGTTTTTTTGTCTGTTTTACTTAATATGACTGGTTTAATTCTGTAATTAATACACAGTTATTCTTAAGTGTTGAAATTTAACTGAAATGTGATCCCTGTTAAACATAAGAGTGGGAATAAGAGAGGGAAGAGATGTACAATTTGGGACATGCTCAAGCTGACTTGCCCCAAATGGTAGAGTTAGAAACATACCAGGGGACTCCAATTCAATCCCATCAAGGTGGCATGTACCAATGCCATCTCACTAGTCCAAGTGATCAATTTCAGTTCACAATTGATCATAATGAAAGGACTAAGAGTCAAAGGGAGCACATAAACAAGTCTAGTACCTCCTAATACTAACCGATAGAATAAATAAAGGGGAGAGTGATCCAACATGGGAAGCGAGATACTCAGCAGACTTATAGAATGGCGGATGTCCTAAACAGCACTCTGGCCTCAGAATCAGCCCTAAAGGCATTCCGATCTGGATGAAAAGCCCATGAGAGTATTTCAGGCATGGAAAGACACTCTGGCAAAAAAAAAAAAAAAAAAAAAAAAAAAAAAAAAAGCCACCTAAATGAAAGATCTCTGTGAGTGAGATCCCAGTGGAAAGAACAGGTCTTCAAAGAAGGAGGTACCTTTCTCTGAAGGGAGGAGAGAACCTCCACTTTGACTATGACCTTGTCTAAACAAGATAAGAGTCGGAGAACTCAAGGGGCTTCCATAGCCTTGGAAACTCATGACTGGAGCATGGGGAGATTACTGATGCCATAAACAAGAGTGTCAATTTGTAAAGTCAACAACAGGAGTCACTGTGCACTCGCTCCTCATGTAGGATCTCTGTCCTTAGCGTGCTGTACATTGAGACTTAATGCTATAACGAGTACTCAAACAGTATATTTCACTCTGTGTTTCTATGGGGGTGCAAACTGTTGAAAGCTTTACTTAATGTATACTAAACTGATCCTCTGTAAAAAAAAAAAAAAAAAAGAAGAAGAAATTATCAATTCCCAACTTGACTCTCACTGGGATTAAACATGACAATAGGTCTGATCTGATTTCATCATCATTTAAAAAAATCATCTATTATTTTCCACTTTATGTTTCTGTGTGGGAGCAAACTGTTGAAATCTTTACTTAATGTATGCTAAACTGATCTTCTGTAGATAAAGAGAATCGAAAATGAATCTTGATGTGAATGGAAGGGGAGAGGGAGTGGGAGAGGGGAGGGTTGCGGGTGGGAGGGACGTTATGGGGGGGAAGCCATTGTAATCCATAAGCTGTACTTTGGAAATTTATATTCATTAAATAAAAGTTAAAAAAAAAAAAAAGATGCACTTGGGACAGCTTCATCTCATATCAGAGTGTTTGGTTTGCGTCCTAACTCCTCTGTTTCTCACCCAGCTTTCTGCAATGTCCTCTGAGAAGCAACAGATGATGGCTCATGTACTTGGGTCTCTGTCACCCCTGTAGAAGACTAGGATTGAGTTTCAAGCATCTAGCTTCAGCTTGGCCCAGCTCTGGCCATTATGGAAATTTGGGGAGTGAATCAACAGATGGAAAATCTGTGTCTGCCTTTCAAATAAAAATAAATGCACACCAATTTTTTTTTTTTTTAAAGTGTTTGAGCCAGGCCTCAGCCAGTGTCTTTTTGACTTCTTATTTTGGGACATAACCACTTCTTCCTGTAATTACTCCACCATCTGCCACAGGGCTCTCAGCAGAGCCCATGCCATGCTATTTGGACTTTCAGGTTCCACAACTGTACGCTTTAAATAAGACTCTTCCTTTTCTTTTTTTGTTTTTAAATATTTATTTATTTATTTATTTGAGAGGCAGAGTTAGAGAGAGAGGCAGACAGAGTGAGAGGTCTTCCATCTGCTGGTTCACTTCCCAAATGGCTATAATAGTGAGAGGCGGGCCAATCTGAAACCAGGAGCCACAAACTTGTTCTGGGTCTCCCACATGGGTGCAAGGGCCCAAGCACTTGGTCATTCTATGCTGCTTTTCCAGGCCCATTAACAGGGAGCTGAATCAGAAGTCAAACAGCTGGGACTTGAACTGGTGCCCATGTGGGAAGCCAGTGCCGTAGGCAGAGGCTTAACTTATTATACCGCAGTGCCAGCTCCAAAATTCTTTTTCTTCGTAAGCAGAAAACTAATACAAAAAGTATCTTGGTAGAAAGGACCCAAGCCTCGTCTCCTATAGATGTAATCACTAACTCCAAAATACACAGAAACACTTTCCTTTTCCAGATGAAATTTTTTCTTCAAGATTTTAGCAACTGACTTTAGGGGACAGTGATGCTTTTTTTGGATAGAATAGTAGAAAGCAAAGAAATGTTAAAGTCTTATTAACATAAATTTTAGCATATACCAGTTTACATCAGATGTTCAAATTAAATCCAGTGTGTTATTTATTGAAAATTCAAGTTAACTGGTGATTTTTAAGGAGTTTCACTAATAATAGTTAGAGTACACATTCTTTCTGTGGTCAATTTACCCAAACGAGCTATTTTTAATATTATATATATATACACCACAAGTGAAATCACACCCAAAAATAATCAGCTGCATTAATCAATCTGAAACACAAATTTAGAATTACCTGGATATTAAAATGGTCAAGAACTGCAACCAATTCTTCTTTCCTTTGAGATACCACAGCACCTAATTATGAAAAACATAAATATTGGCCAGACTACTTCAGGGCAATTATCCAGAAAAATACATACAATTATTTATAAAATATAAAAATGAATTACTTTTCATTCTGTCATCAAGAAAGGCACTACAGAATATGCATGTATAAATCTGAAGGAACTAGGGTGCTATGCTAACCCCCATGCAGTAGAGAGGAGGACAAAGTATATAGGTGCATTAACAGGGCTCATCTTTCCATAACATTTCATTTCTCCTCACCTACCTCTTCTTTCCAGTAAACTATAAACTCTTACCTCTTCCTTTCCCTATCTTTTGCTAGCATCTCTCTCCACAAGCTATAGAAACTATAGGGTGAAAGGTCTAGTAACAGCAAAATGGATAGTCTTTCAAATGGATTCAAATTCTGTTGCTCATGGTGCTGCCACCAGAAGGCCTATGGTGAAGGAACTCTGTGCAACATAGACATATATCTATATATCTGTGCATACAAAGGCAGATACATACACACAAAACCACCAATCATTTACAACACAGAAGTTTCAAAAGAATGGGAAGAAGTATCCTTTCAATAAATTCCAGCATAAGTATTCACTAATATTTTATATGAAAAGGAAACCAAACAAACCTTTTCCACTTTTTAGTTTATATGATCGACTCCCATCCATGCTGATATGCTGTTGCACAATTATCGAGTCACCATACACATTTGGTTTAAAGGCATCATCTCCTCTGTTCCTTAATGTGATTGAGATATCTGCTGAGCTAAAACATGAGGTTAAGCTATGTCAGATAAGTTCAATGAAAATATTAGGCTACCAGAATTTTCAGATATTTTCAAAACATTTAAACAATTTGGCTAATTCATCTGAAAACTTGCTTTACATCCACAGCTGATGACTGACAGTTTACTACAGAATAATGATAAAGATATCATGCCTAACAAAAATACAAAGTTGAGAATAACAGAAGCTTCATGAGAAATAATCTACTGTATAATAGAAATACCATATTTAGCAAAAAAACATTAAGTTTTGGTTATTTCAAGTCATGTAAATACGTTATATATTTTCTTATAAGGATTGTATCCTCTATTATTATATATTACCTGACTAGGAAGAATTGCACAATACGCTACCACACCGAGAATACACTTTTAAAAATGATGAAGAATCATCATAAAATAATGATAGTTCCTAAAAGGATTAGGATTAAGGGAGACAGTCTTAATTTTTCAGTAATTTGGCAGTAAAAAACAAAATTACCTGATATCAAGAAATATAAACTACGATCCAAATTTCTTAAAGTGTTGACATTATGAAAGAATTATTTTAAAACACCATGCAGCTAAACACACCTAAAGATCTTAAAAGTATAAACTTGCCTAGCTGAAAGCGACTGTTACAGTTTTAAAGAAGTTTAAGGCATTTATAGTCATGCAAATTTTAAGATATTACAAGGGGAAAAAAATAAGTAGTTGTCTATAAATCTGTTAAGAATACTTAACAAGGCCGGCGCCATGGCTCAACAGGCTAATCCTCCGCCTAGTGGCGCCGGCACACCAGGTTCTAGTCCCGGTCGGGGCGCCGGATTCTGTCCTGGTTGCCCCTCTTCCAGGCCAGCTCTCTGCTATGGCCAGGGAGTGCAGTGGAGGATGGCCCAAGTGCTTGGGCCCTGCACCCCATGGAAGACCAGGAGAAGCACCTGGCTCCTGCCTTCGGATCAGCGCGGTGCGCTGGCCGCAGCGCGCCGGCCGCGGCGGCCATTGGAGGGTGAACCAATGGCAAAAGGAAGACATTTCTCTCTGTCTCTCTGTCTCTCACTGTCCACTCTATCTGTCAAAAAAAAACAAAAATACTTAACAGAAAAACTAGCAAAAAAGATGTTGGTGAAAACATACACACATATGTGCTTATAATTTCCTAACACGTAAAAGCAGAAAATACTTTCTCTAGTTCTTAGGAGCATATACTAAAATGCTAAAGTCCTTTGATAAAAAACTCTTTTAACTGGTAATGAAATAAACTTAGCAAACTTGTTTTCAGGAAAAAGCACTCCTATTCCAAAACCGCTGTCATTTCCAGGAAATGTAGGAAGAAACATTCAAGATGGAAGTCTCCATCACCCTGCTGATGTGACAGCAGACATGCTGCAGTGCTCAGTCTGCCCTTGCCTAATCATCCTCTTCTTTGCAAGGACTACAGCAGAAAGAAATGCCTTAGCAGCCCTATCGGTCCCACCCTGTCCTCCATGGATTGAGCTAAACATAGAACTGTGTACTAACTGAGCAACCAGATTCTCTTCTTTTAAAATCCAAATTAAGAAAACTGGTAAAAATCTGAAACAAGTTTATAATTTAGTTAATATTCTATCAATGTTAAATTTAAGCACAGCTTTGATAAATGTACCTTAGTTATTGAAGATACCAACATTAAGAGAAACTGGGTGAAGGTATGTACAGAAATTTCTGTACTACATTTGCAATACTTCTGCTAATCTAAAATTATTTTTAAAAAATTTTTTAAATTCAAATTAAGATACAGCCAAGTCAAGAAATGGTGATTCCTTGTAGCTACAAAATTATGAGGCCTCTGGAACAAGAGAAAACTATATGCAGCATTATACATGGGTAAGAAAATGGGAAATTTGCAGAAAGGAGCAGGAATATGGAATACGTAAGCTCTTGGGAAACCACTTCAATGGACTGACACCCACAGGGGTTGGCAAAGACACAGAGAACACAAGACCACTTCCTTATAACCTCCCCACTCCCCCACCCCTGCCAGATTGACAGTTTATTATAAATACTTGACATTGAAGACACAGAGTGACAAAGACTAGGCTGAAGAATAAGAAAAAAAAAACATATACTTCAGAGACAAAAAGAGAAACACACCCACACATGTGTCCTAAGGAGACACAGGAGGGAAGACAGCACACAGAGAAGTACAGCCCATTAAGGTAAGGAGGTAAGGGAAGTGGTACAGAGTTGCAGCATACACCAAAGGAAAAGAGAAAGAGACAGAGGCTCAGAGATAAGGAACATTCAGACGCAAAGACCCAAAGACAGAGGCAGGTGTTTGGCACAGTTGCTAAGATGCTGATTAGGACACCCTTATCAGAGTGCCTAGGTCTAGGCCCCACTTTGAATTCCAGGTTCCTGCTAATGTGCACTTTGGGAGTACTTGAAATTGATCCAGTTTCAGAATCCTGGCTTTGGAAAGGCCCAATCCAATCCATTAGGTACATCTGACAAGTGAACTATGGGATAGAAGATCTCTTCATCTTTCTCTCTCGGCCTTTCAAACAAAGAAAAATGAAAAAGAGACCTAGAGACAAAGGATCTTTTGGTTTACACAGTCTGGTCACTCGTGAGACCCAGATGCACTTTCTCTTTGTAACTTCCAAAACTTATATTTCTGCATCTTTATAAGCATTCTTTCCTAAAGCTCCCTTAAACAGATCAGTGTATGTGCTTGTTTTTATTAATAGTTATCTAATTAAGACAGTCATATTCCTGAAAAATTGTCATTGACAAGATTTTTAAAAGCTCAAGTTAATTCTAATGATAAGTCAAAGAAGAGAACCACTAATTAAAGTATGAATGGGCAACACTGGACTGGATAAAGAAATTATGGGACATGTACTCTATAGAATACTATACAGCAGTAAAAAAAAAATGAAATCCGGTCATTTGCAACAAAATGGAAGAATCTGATAAACATCATGCTGAATGAATTAAGCCAGTCCCAAAGGGACAAATATCACATGTTCTCCCCGATCGGTGACAACTAACGCAGCACCAAAAAGGAAACCTGTTGAAGTGAAATGGACACTATGAGAAACGGTGACTTGATCAGCCCTTGTCCTGACTGTCAAGGAACAACTTAATACATTATTCCTTTTTGTATTTACTTTTTGTTCTATTTAATACTATTGGTTAAACTCTTCAATTAACACACAATTATTCTTAGGTGTTTAAATTTAACTGAAAAGTGATCCCTAAATAAGAGAGGGAGGAGATGTACAATTTGGCACATGTTCAATCAGACTTGCCCCAAACGGCAGAGTTAGAAACGTGCCAGGGAATTCCAATTCAATCCCATCAAGGTGGCATGTACCAATGCCATCTCACTAGTCCAAGTGATTAGTTTCAGTTCATAATTGATCATCATGATAGGATTAAGAGTCAAAGGATCACATAAACAAGACTAGTGTCTCCTAACACTAACTGATAGAATTAAAAAGGAGAATGATCCAACATGGGAAGCGGGATACACAACAGACTCATAGAATGGCAGATGTCCTAAACAGCACTCTGGCCTCAGAATCAGCCCGTAAGGCATTTGGATCTGGCTAAAAAGCCTATGAGAGTATTTCAGGCATGGAAAGCCAAGACACTGTGGGGAAAAAAAAAAACAAAAAACAAAAAACAAAAAACACACAAACAAAACCTAAATGAAAGATCTCTATGAGATCCCAGTGGAAAGAACAGGCCAGCAAAGAAGGAGGTACCTTTCTCTGAAGGGAGGAGAGAACTTCACTTTGACTATGACCTTGTCTAAATAAGATCGGAGTTGGCAAATCCAAAAGGCTTCCATAGCCTTGGCAACTCATTACAAGAGCCTCGGGTGATTACTGACGCCATAAACAAGAGTGTCAATTGTTAAATCAACAACAGGAGTCACTGTGCACTTACTCCTCATGTAGGATCTCTGTCCTTAATGTGTTGTACTATGTGAATTAACGGTATAACTAGTACACAACCAGTATTTTACACTTTGTGTTTCTGTGTGGGTGCAAACTGTTGAAATCTTTACATAGTATACACTGAATTGATCTTCTGTATATAAAGATAATTGAAAATGAATCTTGATGTGAATGGGATGGGAGAGGGAGCAGGAGATGGGAGGGTTGTGGGTAGGAGGGAGGTTATGGGGCGGGGGGGGGAAGCCACTGTAATCCAAAAGCTGTACTTTGGAAATTTATATTTATTGAATAAAAGTTAAAAAAACTAAAAAAAAAAGTATGATGGGGAGGAGGGCAGATAGCTTACAACATATAGCAAAAATTTTTAATTTCATTAACTGATGAGACTATCTAGCATTAAGTTAACATATTAAAGGAAAGCATCTTTTTTTTTTTTTTGGACAGGCAGAGTGGATAGTGAGAGAGAGACAGAGAGAAAGGTCTTCCTTTGCTGTTGGTTCACCCTCCAATGGCCGCCGTGGCCGGCGCACCACGTTGATCCGATGGCAGGGGCCAGGTACTTATCCTGGTCTCCCATGCGGTGCAGGGCCCAAGCACTTGGGCCATCCTCCACTGCACTCCCTGGCCACAGCAGAGAGCTGGCCTGGAAGAGGGGCAACCAGGACAGAATCCGGCGCCCCGACCGGGACTAGAACCAAGTGTGCCGGCGCTGCAAGGCGGAGGATTACCCTAGTGAGCCGTGGCGACGGCTAAGGAAAGCATCTTAAAAATAAATAAAGTGACTACATGTATTTGCTGTCTGACGTATCAAGCCTCTTTCTCAGGGGTGTATATCTGTCCTAATTATTAAGATTCCACCTGGGACACCCACATTCCATATCTGAGTGCTTAGGTTTGAATAGTAGCTCCACTCCCAATTCTACTTTCCTCCTTATGCATACCCCAGAAGGCAGCAGGTGATGGTTCAAGTAGTTTGGTTTCCTGCCACCCATGTGGGAGACCCTGACTGAGTTCCTGGCTCCAAGCTTTGGCCAGTCCCAGCTCCTGCCATTGTAGGAATTTGAGGAGTAAATCAGCGGATGGCATCTCCTGCGGGTCTCTCAAACAAATAAAATAAATACTCACTCTTGACTAGTTATATCAACTTTATTATCTTTATTCCTAGGTATTTTTGCATTTTAAAGCTAACTATATTATAGTGAGAATTTTTGAGGCATTGGTATCTTGACGCTGCATGATTTTAATAAGTATACGAAAGTATTTTAAAAAATTAATGTTTACGAAAAAGTCTCAACTGTTCAAGAAAAAAAATTTGTGTAAGGAAACAGGGCCAAGTGAGCTGGACACTGGCTCTGCTCTCCGCTCTGTATACTAATGTGGCCTTTGTTGACGCTGAATTTGGGTAAAGTGTCAGAGTCCAATGCTTATAAATATAGAAGAGTGACCACCAATGAGAGTTCTTTCAGAATGACAAGTTGAGCCACTCTCTAAGCATCAGGCTACTTTTCCAATTCTGATAGAACCTGTCTATACAGAGGTAGAATTGGCAGCAGCATACATTGTCAGGAATAAGGAAGAAGTCATATAAAAACAGGATGCATCTACTCCTTCCTTGGATAGCCTGCTCCTCTGCAGGAAGTTTTGTCTTTGACTACATGAATCCAGAACATAAAACAGGAGAATGAATTTTCATCCCTCATAATCTTTGAGACACAGCTGACATCAAAAGTAGAACTACTACAAAGACCCCAATGCTACAAAGGCTTGTGTATAGGAAGGCTGAGGGTGGAAACAGTGAGCTGTACATATTCCAAAAGAATCTGAATAGCAAGGACAACAGGCTTTGCATCACTGAGGGAAGTCATTATGTGAGGACATACACAGAATTCACTTACTGTCCCCATATCACTGTAAAGTGCTAGCAGATACTCAGAGGGCTAAGGCCCAGGCAAAATATCTCAAGGCAGAGTTCTCTCAAGTATTGCAACAGGAGAGTTGCAATACCCCAAGATAAGAAGCCCACAGTCTAGATGACACTAGCAGGGAGCACAAAGTTTGAGACGGAAAAAGGGAGAGACCAGAGTCCTTAGTGCTACCTTAGACTTGTGCCAGACTGACATTCCTCAGGCAAATGGGAGCAGCTGCTTACATACAGAGTGGGACAAGAAAAGCTCAATGAGCTGATTCTTCAAGAAAGAGATGATTACACAGAGGAGTTTCACAGATAGCAATGTTTTAAATGAGGGAAGGCATGATAAGAGAAATAGCAATGGCTTTGGAAAGCTCTACTTTCACCTGCTTTTTTGGACAACTAGAAAAAAGGAGACTGAGCTCAAGTTAAAAGTTTTAGCTATGATTAACTTGTTTTAAAATATATTAATGGAGGCCAGAGCTGCTGCGTAGCAGGTAAAACTGCTTCATGCAGTGCTGGCATCCCACACGGGTGCTGGTTCAAGTCCTGGCTGCTCCTCTTCCGACCCAACTCTCTGCTATGGCCTGGGAAAGCAGAAGATGGCCCAAGTGCTTGGGCCCTAAACCCAGGTAGAGACCCGTAAGAAGTTTCTGGCTCCTGGCTTCAGATTGGCTCACCTCTGGCCATTGCAGCCATTCGGAAGTGAACCTTCATATGGAAGACTTCTTGCTCTCTCTGCCTCTCTGTAATTCTGCCTTTCAAATAAATAAATAAATCTTAAAATTATATATATATATACACACACATATTAATGATCCCACTATAGGCAGCTATGTCCTTGAATTTAGTGACACAAATAAATGAGAATTTCTTTTTTAAGTAGTATTTTGAAGACAGCATTCAGAAGTCTGTTTTGGTCCAAGTACTTCCTAAATGAAAAAAAAATCAAGAATATTTAATTGAGACAAAACATTTAATCGCACATAAAAAATATTTTCTTTCTGAAGCCTGTACCTGAAAGATCAATCTGTTCTCTGACCAAGTTCACTAGGTGATTGTATGGACAACTAAGAAATGCATAGTAAAAGTAATGAATTGAAATAGGGTTGGGTCTATGAACTTAAAAGCAATAAAGTAACTGAGGTTGGCACTAGGGCGCAGTGGGTTAAGCCACCATGTCACTTCAGAGTGCTGGTTGGAGCCCGGCCTACTCTGCTTCCAATCCAACTTCCTGCTAATGCACCTACACAGGCAACAGAAGATGACCCAAGTACTTGGTCCTCTGCCACAAACATGGAAGACTCGGATGGAGTTCCAGGCTCCCAGTATTGGCCTGCCCAGCCCTAGTCACCTGCAGACATTTTGGGAGTAAACCAACAAACCCAAGATCTCTTTCTCCTTCTGTCTCTCTAGCCACTGTCAGTATGACTTTCAAATAAATAAAACAAATCATGCCCCAAAAAAGTGAAAACTATTTTTTTACTTCACATGTAATCTTGTTTGGGGAGGGTAAAGGGCAAGCACAAGACTTCCTGGGATGGGGCTCAAGTAAGATAAGTGCAGAAGGAAACTGTGCTAGAGAACTGCTATCAAACAGTTATTCTCCAAGGCCACAAGGCATGGAAAATTACTTTCTCTGTATCTTTTGCCCTTCTCGAATCAGTGTGGAATCTTGGCGTAAGATTCTTAAGGCCTTTGCATAATACATTAAGAAGCCCACAAACCTAATTTACATCATGCCCCCATTCTATTTTTTACTAACAAGAGAAGTCAAACAGATATAACACTGAATAGAAAGAAAGTCTAGCATATGAGAAAAAAGACAGTGTTAATTACCACTCAAAAGTTCTGGACACTGGGCGTGTGAGAAGCAGCAGCAGTGGGAGCAGCCTCACGCTGGGAGACAGTATGACAGGGTTTAGGACATTCAGTTGTTATGAGAAACAAGGATCCCTCCAGAGGTATCTGGGGCAGTATGAAAAAGAATAATGAGATCAGCCTGAAGACAGAGCCACTAGTAGGCAAAAGGCAATGAGTCCATGGTGATACAAACTGGACAATTAATATACAGCTATATGAAGGCAACCTATGACAAAAAGAAATGTAAATGAAAAGCCAAAGAGAATTCTAATATGATCATTCATCAAGGGCCCAGACAGAACCACAAACAGGCTCGTGATTACGGTTTTCATATAAAACTCACTGGCAACCCACTTGGGTAAAGGACATAAAATCAGCATCAGAGAGTAGAATACTTTCCTGGAATTCTTAGAAAGCTGGAAAAAAATTTTGTACAGGGACACCTTGAATGGTCACTGATTTTGCTCTCACCCCATCATATCAACATGGCCTTGCTGATGCTGGGTTAAGAAAGCCAGGAATGTGCAACCTTTATAAATATGTCTTTAAATAAGAGTACAAAGACTTATCACAGTCCTTTCTTCCAGAAAGGTTAACAGAAACCTGAGTGTAGGTGAGCAGGCAAATGTCAGGAGGTTGCACCAGCTACCTGTCTAGAAAGGGTAACAGGCAACAGTGGGCCAAGCAGGAGCAGAGAAAGGAAGGAAAAGCTACAATAACTCTGCTCCTATGCTGAGAAGGCACTTCAATTCCAGCCTTGTCTACATGAATCAGGAAACCAAAGTAGCTGCTTCTACTAAAAAGATAAGAGGATATGTAGAAAGCCAAACACTTACTTCTGTCCATCTTTCACAAAACCTTTTAAAGAAGATCCTCTATTAGTAGCAACTGCTTTTCCACCAAGACCAACTATAAGAGCTGTAAGTACTGCACTCTTCCCACCTAAAGAAACAGGTGTTGAATAAATCATACTCATTAAAAACATAAAAAAGTCAATTCCTAAAATTAGATGCAAAATATTTCTAAATGAATTATTCTCACATTGAAATAATATGCTATAATACAATTATAATCTTCTTAAAGTACCAAAACAGAAAGCTTACAAAAAAGAGGTTGAATATTTCATGAAATTTATACATTTTGGGAATCAAATGTTTGCCACTAACACAGAAGTGGGAAAAATGGCTATGATATATTTCTTACCTGAAACTCCCATTGTATCACCCTAGCCTGTCAATCTACTAAGGAAACTTACATTCTATTTACACCCACACACCCACACACACCACACATAATTCTTAATACACTCTAACTTCATTACAGTTAATAGTTACTTTTTTCAGATATTCTCAGCACAAAATGCAAGCTCCACATGGGCAGGAATATTATCTCTCCTTCAATGCTGCAGTCTCACTGTCAGCACATAATAGCCACATGTTTGTTGGATGAATGAATGGACTTAATAGGAAAAAATTAGCAGTCATACAGACTTTAATATTTTGACAACTTTTAAAATTTTTATTAATAAGAGAACAGATTTCATGTATTTCATGGATACAATTCTAAGATAATCATATTTCCCTCCCTTTCTGTATCCCCTCCTTCAATTGTTACTCTTGATTTGAGTATTCTTCATTTTCTAACTCTTTGAAATGTGTTACTTCTTTTTACCATAACATATATAAAAACATCAAAAGCTGAAATTTCAAAATATTTAACAATTACTCAGAATATAATAATCATTTGCTGAACTCCATGATCAACCAATCCAATCAACTCTTATCAGCCCACTATTTTGTACAACACACCGATGATTAGCCAATGTAGTTGCTGAAATACCTCTGAAGTTCCTATCCTTATTCTCTCCCTTTTCTTCATTACCAAATGGATTGCCTTCACTACCTGTATTAGCGTTCCTTCTATTAAGTGTATAAAGCCACAGCCAGAATCCTGTATGAGTGCTGGTTCAAGCCCTGGCTGTTCCACTTCTGATCCAATTCCCTGCTTATCTGCCTGGGAAAGAAAAGAAGTTTGACCCAAGTGCTTGGGCCCCTGCACCCAAGTAGGAGACCCAGATGAAGCTCCCAGCTCCTGGCTTCAGCATGTCCCAGCGCTACCCATTGCAGCCATTTGGGGAGTAAATCAGAGGATGAAGACCTCTCGGTATCTCCCTCTCTCTGTTAAACGCCTTTAAAGTAAAAAAAAAAAAAAATCTTTTAAAAAAAGTTTTATTAACAATGTCATTGGTTCAAGTATTTAAAAAAAAAAAGGTATCTCTACTTATGGTCCTGTGCAACCTATAGCACTGACCCCTTTCTCTGTCCAATCTTTCCTAAAATCTATGTCTTCTTGATGGCATGATAGAATAGGGAAAACAGAGAACAAGAGGGACTTGTGTAGTTGCACACACTAAGTTGCCCACTGAAGCACCAGCAGGTAGATGCTGGCATGCCTCCTCCCTGTGCCTGGCCTCAGTTCAGTTGTTAAGACCTAATGCCTGGTTTACCTATCACAAGAGCCGCCTAAGTGCTCTTCCTGCCCTCTTCTAATCTGACGTCCATTAAGTGACCAGTTTATTTCATAAACCTTTTCTATGTCAACCCTTTACTCAAAAACTTTAATTGGCTACTCACTGACATTTGAATAAAACCCTAAAATCTTTATCATGACATTCAAATTCACTATAATATCATCTACAACATGGTTGTATACTGTCAGTTTCTGCTGCTCCCCAGAATGTATCACATGATAAAAACCATGTAAGTCTATTCATTATTCCTAATACATATATTCTTCTACTCCTCCCACAGTGAGATCTAAAGAATCTTTCATTTTCATTGAAATACCAGCACAAGTACCATCTCTTCATAAAGCTTTCATTGATCACAAAGTGAGAATTAGGTACTTTCATGTTTGATTCCCAAGCCACTTGTTTTGTGCTCTATTAAAATGTTAAGTTGAGGTAAGACACAGGGCTGCTTCAATCTCAATGATGATAGCTTGATGACTGTTCCATGGTAGAGAATCCAGTGTAAATGGATTTAAAATATAAGCAGGAAATGTTTATCCCTATTTTTTTTTTTTTTTTTTATGATTTGACAGATAGTTAGACAGTGAGAGAGAGAGACAGAGAGAAAGATCTTCCTTCCATTGGTTCACTCCCCAAATGGCCGCTACAGCTGGAGCTATGCCGATCCAAAGCCAGCAGCCAGGTGCTTCCTCCTGGTCTCCAATGCGGGTGCAGGGGCCCAAGCACCTGGGCCACCTTCCACTGCCTTCCCAGGTCACAGCAGAGAGCTGGACTGGAAGAGGAGCAACTGGGACTAGAACCCGGCGCCCATATGGGATGCCAGCGCCGCAGGCGGAGGATTAACCAAGTGAGCCACAGCACCAGCCCCTAACCCTATTGTTTCAATAACATACTGGAGTTAACTCGATATAAAAGTATCTACAAACACAAAGATGTACACACCAAATATTTATCAGCACTACAAGTAACAGTCATCTATTTCAAAAAGTAAATACATTATAATCTCAAAGTACTACTCAGTTAAATGGGCAAAGGCACTTACTTCCATTGTTACCAACGACAAAGTTAACATTAGAACCAAATTTAAAAGGTCCAAGCATTGAATGGCACATGAAGTTTCTCAGCTCGATACTTTCAATTATTCCAACTTCTGCTGCAGTCTATTAAGAAAAAAAATTGGAGAAAACAATCAATCTAATTCAGTCATTGCAATCATTCAAGCATTTGCAGGCAGGAGGAAGAACCAGCAGTCTTAGAGAAGAAAAAGTTACAAGGAGTGAATAATGGTTACTTCAACGAATAAGATGAAATAAAATGGGAACATTTCTTCAGTCACCACTGGTTCTACAACCTTTAAAAGATTTAGTAAGTGTATCACAAGGTTCCTTAATATGAACAATATGGACATTTGGGTCTGATAATTTCTTGACGTTAGCTATTTTAGTTGCCTTTACTTTTCATGTAAATTTTAAAATGGGCAAGCGCTGTGGCACAGCGGATTAAAGCCACCGCCTGAAGCGCCGGCATCCCATATGGGTACCAGTTCTAGTCCCAGCTGCTCCACTTCCGATCCAACTCTGTTATGGCCTGGGAAAACAGTAGAAGATGGCCAAAGTCCTTCGGCCCCTGCAGTCACATAGGAGATCTGAAGAAGCTCTTGACTCCTGGCTTCAGATTGGCCTAGCTCTGGCCATTGTGGCCACCTGGGGAGTGAACCAGCAGATGGAAGACCTCTCTCTCCTTCTACCTCTCTCTGTAACTCTGCCTTTCAAATAAATAAAATAAAATATTAAAAAAAAATAATACGAGTTCTAGTCCCAGTCGGGGCGCCGGATTCTGTTTCGGTTGCCCCTCTTCCAGTCCAGCTCTCTGCTGTGGCCAGGGAAGGCAGTGGAGGATAGGCCAAGTGCTTGGGCCCTGCACCCTCATGGGAGACCAGGAGGAAGTGCCTGGCTCCTGGCTTTGGATTGGCACAGCGCACAGGCCGTGGCAGCCATTTGGGGGGTGAACCAGTGAACAGAAGACCTCTCTCTCTCTCTCTAACTCTGCCTCTCAAAAAAAGAAAAAAAAAATACAAAAAATAAATTTTAAAATAAATTTGTCTATATGTACAAAAAACCTTACTGGATTTTGATAGAAAAATGCATTAAACTGGTTTGTCATTTTGGAAAAGAATTAATATTTTTTCTATGTTGAGTTTTCAATCTGTAAGTATGTATGAGTCTCCATTTACTGAGTTCTCTTTGATTCCTTTCATCGGTGTTGGTTACTTTCCAGCATAAAAATCCTGAACATCTTTTAATTCATTTTTCTTTGAAGATTAATTTTCTTAGAGCAGTTTTATGTTCACACAGTGAGATTTCCCAAGCATCCTCTCCTCCCACACATGCACAGCCTCTCCTAGTATCAAAAATTCTCATACCAGAATGGCCCATTGGTTACAGCCGATGAATCTACACTGATGCATCATTATCACTCTAAGTCCATAGTTTACATTGGGCTTCACTCTGCGTGTTACACATTCTGTAGATTTTTAAAAATTGTAAAGACGTGTATCTGACGACTATAGGATCACACAGGGTATTTTCACTGCCCTAAATATTATGTGTTCTGCCTGCTGATATCTCTCCTCTCTATCCCTAGTAATCACTGGCCTTTCTGTCTCCATAGTTATGGCTTTTCCAGAAGATCAGAGTTGAAATTATACATTATATAGCCTTTTCAGTTTGGCTTCTTTCCTCCATTTTTTTTTCAAGGATTGATAGCTCACTTCCTGTTGGTGCTGAAAAATAAGCCACTGTCTAAACATACTACAGTTTATCTACTGGCCTACCAAAGGGCATCTTGGTTGCTTCCAAGTTTAAGAGATTATAAATAAAGCTGCAACAAACATCCATGTACAGGTTTTTGTGAGACCACTAGTTTTCAACTCCTTTAGGTAGACACTATGGAGCATAATCACTGGATTGTATGGTAAAAGTGTGTTTATTTTTGTAACAAACTGCCAGGCTGTCTTCCAAAGTGGTTGCACCATTCTACATTTCCCAGAAATGAATGAGTTTTTGCTACTCCAAAACCTTGCCGGCATTTGGTCTGGAATTTTACAGATGTATCATGGTATCTTAATATGAATTTCCCTAAAGCACTGCATTTTTGAGTGACTGTAAATGCAATTGAATTCTGAATTTTCATGTCAATGTGTTCAATGCAATTATATAAAATGCAATTTTTAAAAATGTGTATCTTGTATGCTATAACTTTGCTGAATGCACTTTAGTCTGAGAGTTTTTGGTAGATTCCTTAAAATTTTATATGTAGATAATCAGGTTATCTGCAAGTGAGGACAGTTTTTTTTTTTCTTCCTAACTTCTATATTTTATTTCTTATTTTCCAACTTTATTTTCACTAACTAGGTATTCTACCACAATGCTTAATAACAATGATGAAAGCAGACACTCTTACTATGTTCCTGATCTTAGATGAAAACTTTTCTATCTTTAACCATTAAATATGTTTACTGGGTATTAGCTCTAGATCCTCCTGTCAATGTTGCTTATCATGTTGAGGAAGTTGCCTTCTGCTCCTATTTTTATGAAGATTTTTAATCACAAACAGGTATTGAATTTTGTCAAATACTTCTGCTACATCCAGAGACAGGACCATAATTTTTCTTCTTCAACCTGTGGTATGGTGAATTAAATTGATTTTCAGATGCCAATCAGGCTTGTATGCCTACAATAAATCCATTTGTTCATGGGGTATACTGCTTTTCAAATATTACTGAATTTTAAGTATATTTGGTAATATTTTGTTAAGGATTTCTGCATCTTTACTGCAGAGGCATATGAACACGTATGGTTGGTTTTCTTTTTGGTATCTCTTTGGTGTTGATATCAGGATCATGATATCAAAGCATTCCTTCCTCTTCCGTTTTCTGGAAAAGACTACGTAGATTGCATGTACATTCTTTTTTAAAAGTTTGGTACAATTGTACAGTAAAACAAACTGAGCCTGAATATTTCTTTTTAGGAGTTTTAAAACATGAATTAAATTTTCTCAATAGTTATGGAAACAGTCAAATCATATACTACGTATTGCATGCGTTGTACTTTTTTCTTTTTAAGTAATTGGTGGACTTCACCTACATTGTCAAATTTATGTGTACAGAACTGTTAACTCTATTTCCTTATGCTTTTGATTTCTACAGGACCTATGCTCACACCCCTATTTCATTCCTATTACTGGCAATTTGTATCTTTTCCCCTTCTTTTCCTTTGCTGGTCTTAAAAGAGGTTTGTCAAATTTATTCATTTTATCAAAGACCCAAGTCTTTGCTTCACTAATTTCTCTATTAATTTTTCTAACAATTAATATAAACTTCAAGATTAAAAGAGGTTATTTTACTTTGACTCTTCATTTTCATTTATTTTTTTTCCATTTATTATTTATTGGAAAGACAAAGAAAGAGAGATAGACAAAGATCTTCCATTCACTGGTTCATTCCCCAAATGGCCATGACAGCTGGGGTTGGGCTAGGCCAAAGCCAGGAGCCAGGAATTCAATCTAGCTCTCCCACATGGGAGTACTTGAGCCATCTCCTGCTACTTCTCACGGTGCATATTAACAGGAAGCTGGCTTTGGAAGTGGAACCATGACCAAAATCTAGGCTCTACAATGTAGCATGTGGGTGTCCCAAGTAGCATCTAAACCACTACACCAAATGCCCATCCCTACCTTGGCCTTCCAATTTTGAAAGATCACAAATATGAAATAAACCAGCCATGAAAAACATGCCAAGTGAAAAGCTAAATTTTGTAATTTCATACTTACCAAAGCAGAGGTGCCATTAGTGAAAGAAGCTGTACATTCATCTTCATCACCATCTTTATCAAAATCTTCAAAATCTTCTTGTCTTGGTCTTTTAGCATTTTCAGGAGAGAAGAAATTTTCTTCCTTTCTTTTGGCCATCAGGTCTGAACAAATATATACAGTTAACAATGAAGTAAATCAAATATAGCATTCATAACGACTACTCCATATACATTAAACTCAATGAAATTAAATCACATGAAGCTTATTAAGTTTTAAATATTATACCATTTGTACTTAGAAAAATAAAGAAAATCAAAATTTTCTATCCTGCAAAGAGGACCAATTAGTCATGAATCTAATGCTGGAAAATGTAAGGAAAAAGATTTCCCCCAGAGAATCCAAAAAGGAACACAGCCTTACTGATGCTCTGATTGTAGTCCAGTAAAACCTGTGGAATTCAACTACATAAAAATACAATAAATTTGTGCAGCTTAAAAAAATTATCTGCATATTCTACACCAGTTGATCTTACTTCAAAGCTATTCATGGCCAAAAGTTTATTGATACAAGACTACCTAAACGCTTTGACTCCTAAACTCACAAAAAAGTAAAAGATCTTATTTGTGAAATTAAAGTTTCCAGTTTCCAATGTCAACTTATAGAGATGGCATAGTGACTCTCAAAATTATCTCAGAACAATCTCCCCATTTTTACTAGCTATAAGTAAATCATATTATTTTCCCAAAGAGGTTCATTTTGAAGCTGTGTTGCTTAGTAACTAGTAACTTCGTTAAAGAAACAGTCTGTGTTGTCTTATTTTTTTCCCAGTACACAATAAAATCTGAACCTAGACAGTTAATGGTTAAAATTATACAAGATTTTGCTAATAAACACATGAATGCTGAATCTCTAGTCAAAACTGACAGTCTATGTAAGTCAAATTAATCTTCATGGGATGTAACTGTGATGCCGAGGGTTAAACCGCCACTTGGGACATTAGTATCCCTTGTTAGAGTGCCTGGCTGGAATCCCAGCCATTCTGCTTCAGACCCAGCATCCTGTTAATGTGCCTGGCAGCAGATGAAGCCCAAGTGCTTGGGTTCCTGCCATCTGTGTGGGAGACCCGGATGGAGTTTCTGGCTCCTGGCTTCAGCCTGGCCCAGCCTCCACTGTTACTGGCATCCGGGGAGTCAATCAGCAGATGGAGATCCCTCTTTCTTGTAATCTGCCTTTCAAATAAATAAATCTTTAAAAAAAAAAAAAAAAACAAACCAAGAAATTAAGCTTTATGACTTTGATTGTTGCTTTCATTCTTTTCTTTAGAATACATTTAAAACCTAAAATGATAGGTATTCAATAATTGTTTGCCAAATAAAAAGAGAAAAAAATTTCTGACATACATAATCAAAAATTTCTAAGGACCAATATGAGAAATACTTCTAGGCTCAATTAAGTACCCCAAATGCTAGATCATAGTTGTCCTGTCTGAACCATGTGCGTGACCCATTCCTCTTATCCCCCTCAACTATAGTAGAATGAATTAGATTCTCTCGCTCATCAGTTTGGACTGACAGATTCTAGTCTCACTAACAGATGATAGCTCTATTTGATGCTGTATACACAGGCCAAGAAACCTAGCCTTAAGTGTATATACAGGCACAAGAGAGCTACTGGAGTGGTGTTAAAAGAAAAACACGGAGTAGAGGTAAGAAATAGGAGAAGAGGGACTCTGGAGAAGGAATGTGAGAAAGAAAAGGACAGTGAGGGAGACAGACATTCCTACATGGTGCTTATTTTTTTTTTTTAAGATTTTATTTATTTATTTGAGAGGTAGAGTTACAGACAGTGAGAGGGAAAGACAGAGAGAAAAGTCCTCCTTCTGTTGGTTCATTCCCCAGATGGCTGCAAAGGCCAGAGCTGCGCAGATCCAAAGCCAGAAGCCAGATGCCTCCTCCCGGTTTCCCATGCGGGTGCAGGGGTCCAAGCAATTGGGCCATCTTCTTCTATTGCTTTCCCAGGCCATAGCAGAGAGCTGGATCAGAAGAGGGGCAGGTGGGATTAGAACCAGTGCCTATATGGGATGCCGGCGCCACAGGCAGAGGATTAACCCACTGCACCACGGCATCAGCCCCGGTGCTTAATTTTTTAATCTACTGCTTTCCAAACTTACCAAGGATAGAATAAATTCTGAAGATATATATATATATATATATGTTATACATATAATATATATATATATATTAAAAGAACTGCTTGAGGAATCAGTTTTGTCAGGTTTTGGTACTACGACAACACAAACTTAATTAAGTGAACTGGGTGGTCTGTCAATCTTTAATGCTCTAAAATTGCTTTCATAGCAAGATATTAAAATGTTTTGAAAGAATTACATTTAAACTTTTAAATGTGGAGATGTTGTAAATTTTAAAAAAAATCTGAATTTCTATGTTATATACACTTTTTTGAGTTCATTACAGCTTTCTGAATCAATTTTTTGTAACTTTATTTTTCAAAATGCTGACCATTTAAAGCCTCAAATTTACTACACAAAATCACTTTTTCTAAAGCCTTGATATGTCACCATGAGTTCCTTCATGCAGTGAGTAAGTTTGATAGCTGTGTTAAACATTTTCTCCAAATAGTTCTTTTCCTCTCTAATCTCATTTTTCTCTAATAAGATGAGTTTAATGCTTACGTATACAACTTATAAACTAGAAAGATATAAAGGATATGCATGGGGTTAGAGCTCAGTTTCTAATTCTCTCTCCCAAACACAAGCTGAAAAAGTGATCAGAGTTGTGTTTCCAGGAAAATGCAATAGATGTACTTTTTCCTATTCCTCTCATGAAGTAAAACTAAAGACTCTGGACATTGCATATAAAACTGACATTAAGACTATGAAAGGTAGTAAGAAGAAAGCAAACCATCCAACCCCAGGACTCAAGCAATGAAACAATGGGAGTTCACTGAGTTTTCACTCTGCCTCAGAAATCTCAGACTTCATACTACGGCTTGAATACAATTTGGTTCCAACTCATGTAGGAATATAGTCCCCAAAGTCTTATGTTAATGGTACTAAAAGGGCAAACTAAATCCACTTACGATGCTTACAGGCAGGACCTCTGTGAGGTTAAGAGATTGGCTTAAGCTGTTAGGTAGAATTCCTGTGATTGAATCCTGCTGGTTGTACAAGCAGAGAGGAGAGACACATATGCTCCGTGTTGCCTACAATGGGATGCCCTGTGCCATCTTGGGACTCTGCCTGCAAGAATGACATCACCAGAGGCTGAACCAAGAGCCTGCAGAACCTTTGAACGTGAACCTCTGAACCTTGAGTCAAAATAAACTCTTGTTGATGAAGTGCTTTAGACCTGCTTTCATCATAATTAAAAAAAGTTGACTCAGAGAAGCCAGCAACCAGGCAACACCAACAGGTACTGGGGGAAAAGGCTCCATTGAAATCTTGCTCTCTCTAACTAAAGGGCTAGGAAGGGGGCAGGTAATAAAAGCAGAAAACAAGTTCCATCATACTCCTTTATTCCAGCCAAACACTACTTAAAAAAAAACTGGCTCCTCCCAAACCCATGCTAGCAAAAGCCAAGTGTATCCTGCATGTCTATCTAATCTGGACAAAGCTGAAAGCAAGCATCTCAATGTCCCAATTAGCAGAGTGTCAGACATTGGTAGGTAAGAAAAAATTTTGAATATCTCTTGTATAAACAATGTTAAGATTTTGTTGCACTAAAGTATAATTGTGGGTTTTTTTTTTGTTTGTTTTTTGTTTTTTTTTGGACAGGCAGAGTGGACAGTGAGAGAGAGAGAGACAGAAAGATCTTCCTTTTCCGTTGGTTCACCCCACAGTGGCCGCTCCGGCGGCGCGCTGCAGCCAGCGCACCATGCCAACCCGAGGCCAGGAGCCAGGTGCTTCCTCCTGGTCTCCCAAGCGGGTGCAGGGTCCAAGGACTTGGGCCATCCTCCACTGCACTCCTGGGCCACAGCAGAGAGCTGGACTGGAAGAGGAGCAACTGGGACAGAATCCGGCCCCTGACGGGGACTAGAACCCAGAGTGCCCACGCCACAGGCGGAGGATTAGCCTAGTGAGCCACGGCGCCAGCAGTATAACTGTCATTTAATTCCATTTTTCCAAGAACTCTCTGAAGTGCACTCACAGAAGGAAGTCCATGATAAACTGCAGCTAGTCGTAAGCACAGATAGCCAACAATAAAGTGAGGGCTATGGGGGAAGAAACACAGAACAGAGTCTTGAAGACTCTTGACACTCAGAATGTAGTCTATGTCACTGAGCAGCAACTCCATGTTTTGGGAACTTGCCATCTATCCAGAATCTCAGCCCTACCCTAGGCAAAGTTAATCAGAACCTTCAAAGTAATAACACATCACATGATACCTAACCACATTAAAGTTTGAGAAATGATACGAACCACATTAAAGAGCTCAGCCTTTACCCTTTCCTGGTAGTAATGAACAATCTAACATAATAAATAAAATATCATTTAAAAGCTATCATGACATCCTAAGGACATTTAACCTAAACAAAATTTTGGGGCCAAAGTACAATTTCAGTTATAAAATTAGGCTTCTTTTTTTTTAAACAAATAATTGACAGTACATTTTGAATCTCTTCAAGAAACCAAAATGTCCCAAATCAAGCATATTTTTCAGATGATTTAATAGCAGGAATCAAAAATAATGTACTCTGGTTTCAGCTTGTTGCTAATTAAAATTCCCTGAAATACTGCCAGACCATTATTTCTCCAGTACTTTTTTCTCCCACTCATTCTCTAGCCTCCTCTCAACTACTGAATAGTGATTATTATACAAGAGCAAAGAGCGTTTTTTTTTTTGTTTTCCCAACATTAAATTCTCCTAAGAAAGTTTTTATTAATGCCTCATACATCAACCTGCAGTTAGCAGACACTCAGACACCAGCTACTGATTTTAGTACTTTATCATTAGAAAACAGCAATGTTTCTGGCCGGCGCCGCGGCCCACTAGGCTAATCCTCCGCCTAGCGGCGCTGGCACACCGGGTTCTAGTCCCGGTTGGGGCGCCGGATTCTGTCCCGGTTGCCCCTCTTCCAGGCCAGCTCTCTGCTGTGGCCAGGGAGTGCAGTGGAGGATGGCCCAGGTGCTTGTGCCCTGCACCCCATGGGAGACCAGGAAGCACCTGGCTCCTGGCTCCTGCGATCGGATCAGCGCGGTGCGCCGGCCGAAGCGCGCCGGCCGCGGCGGCCATTGGAGGGTGAACCAACGGCAAAGGAAGACCTTTCTCTCTGTCTCTCTCATTGTCCACTCTGCCTGTCAAAAAAACAAAAAACAAACAAAAAAAAAAACCAGCAATGTTTCATGTAAAACTAGGGAGCAGATGCACTAGGGGAAATGTGGTGAGTGTCTTACAAGGAATGTGACATGCTATGCTATACAAAAGATATGAACACTGAAACTACACAAGATGACAATGTTTTTTGTTAAGTGGGCATGGTCTGGAATTTGCAGTTTGCTATTAGGTTGCCAAGGTAACCTACATCTAACAAATACTGAAGGATCCTACCTTTCAAAATAGGAATCACTGTAATTCAATGATGGTTGATTTTCAAAAATACTCATTTAATGATGATAGATTTTCCTGAGAGTAAGTTCTAGGCTAACCAGCAAAAGTGTTTCTAGTAAGATAAAGAGACATATTATATACACAGATGCAAAAATCTTTCAAATATTCTGCAATTTGTTAAAAGCAGAAAAGTCCCTCTAAGAGTTTCACCATGTCAACAATGCTCAATACAAAATTTTTAAAAATTATTTATTTTTAAAATAAAATATTATGAACTAGGAACACATCAATTCTCTTTTACAGGAAGAAAACTCCATCAGAATAGGAACAAATCAAAAAGAAAAATCCAGAATTAAAGGTTCATTACAATATATAGGTATATAGGAAACATGAGAGCCATCAAATGAACTTCAACAGAATTTAAAATCTCTAAATTTTATTTAAGTATTTAATATTTCATATTTCGCATTAATACCAACATGGGGACTATCAGTAGTGACAAACAGAATAGTTATCTAATTCTGTAGCAGAATAACTTTTTGTTTTTATTTATTTTTTTTAGTATTTATTTGAAATGCAGAGTTACAGAGAGACAGAGGCAGTGGGAACATGGTGATTCTTCCCCCCTACCTCCCTCCCACCCAAAGCATTCCTAAGATATAGAGGCCAGGTGGTAGTAAACTATTCTCTGCAGTGTAAGTGGATTTGGGAGTGGAACTAAGAAACTTACAGAAAGTAGTCTGGCGGACTAGTGCTGTGGTACAGCAGATTAGGCCTCCACCTGCAGTGCCTGCATCCCATATAGATATCGGCTGCTCCACTTCCAATTCAGCTCCCTCCTAAAGGGCCTGGAAAAGCAGTGGAGGATGGCCCAAGTACTTGGGCCCCTGTATCCACTTGGGAGACCCTGATGAATCTCCTGGCTTTTCAACCTGGCCCAGCCCTCAGTGTTGTGGCCATTTTGGGGAGTGAACCAGTGGATGGAGGATCTTGCTGGATCGCTCATTCTCTCTCTAACTTTTTCAAATAAATACGTAAAAATTAAAAAAAAAAAGTAATTTTTTTTTATTGAGTAAGGTAAGATGTAACTCATGTAAACAGAGACTCAAAAATACTAACATTAATGTAGTATAAACAACTACACGTGACCCTCAGTAAGTTGGATTTACCAGTTTGTATTTATAGAATTGTCGCATTTAATTATATCTCAAATATAATGCATACTCTTAAGGTAAAGTTCTGAATCATTTACTAATTCCTGAAAGTAAGCCACATATAGATGTCATCATTTTTTTCCTAACTTTGGTCTCAAACTGAGTCAAATGTTACACAGTTTTTCTATAAACATCTACAGACGAGGCACTCTATAAGCCTGCTTTTCATCAGTAATTTTTAATGTGTCACTTGTCCTTACTTTTTGCCCAACTCAATATTAACTGCTTTATACTAACTCTACATAGATGAGGGGGGGTCAACTAAAAATTTTCTTGGGGCCAGTGCTGTGGTGTAGCAGGTAAAGCCGCCGTCTGAAGTGCTGGCATCCCATACGGGCGCCGGTTCAAGTCCCAGCTGCTCCACTTCTGCTCCAGCTCTCTGCTATGGCCTGGGAAAGCAGTGGAGGATGGCCCAAGTGCTTGGGCCCCTGCACCTGTGTGCAAAAACCTGAAGAAGCTTCTGGCTCCTGGCTTCGGATTTTCTCAGTTCTGGCCACCACCGCCAACTGGGGAGTAAACCTGCAGGAGGAAGATATTTCTCTCTCTCTTTCTGCCTCTCCTTCTCTCTGTGTAACTCTTTTACATAAATAAAATAAACCTTTTTTTTTTTTTTAAAAAAGGAAGAGACCCTTTATATAAACCTTTTTTTTACTTTCCCTCTCTCTGTCTACATCTTTAATAATCCTGTAAGTTGGGTAATGTGTCACTGTTTTCAACTTGAAGAACTGAAACTTAAGAGGTGGTACCAATCTGCGCAGGTTACACAACCATTTCTGACGGAAACAAAAACATGTTTTTAAGTAATATTCTAGTGGTCTGCAAACTTTTTTGGGCACGTGCAGCTATTCAGGAAAAGAAATTTTGAATATGCCTTCCGACACAAAAGTACTCAGCGTAAGAATGCGATAGTTGATTAAAGCAGACGTTCTAACACGCTCCCTGCCCGCTCACACCCTCCCAGAACTATGCACAGACCCCTGCACATGCTACTGCATGTTTTCAAGGGCTGCAAAGCAGCCACCCAAAAGTCGGGGAATCTGGAAGTTCCCTTGGAATATACATTACGGAAGCTGGCTTTTAGTCTCTATTCTTTAACTATACACGGAGCAGCAAGCGCTCAGTCGTTTGTCTTCAGGATTTCTACACCAAGCAGGTGCTCTTTCTAGGAATCATCGCCGTGTCACCCTAGCCCCCTGGGTCCTGCAGCCCTGGCTCTACCCGAGTCCTGTTTTCCCGCAATTCTTCGTCAGGATCTCTCTCCGGTCGTTCCCACGAGAAACCAGGGAGAACAAACGTCAGTCAAAAACCCTTCGCGGATCACAACTAAATTTCCCTAGGTTAACACAGTGGGACTTCTCAAAAAAAAAAAAAAAAAAAAAAACACCTCACCGAAGTGACATTCGTCCACAGCCGTTAGAGGGAGGCAGCCCTCAGACCCGCGGGGCCCACGACGCCCCAGCCGCTCCTCGGGGCTCTCGGCGACGCCCGGGGCCGTCTAGGGACAGCCGCGGGGAAGCGGCGGCGCGCGCGGACGCCAAGTTTCCCGCGCCGCCGGCCGGGCCTCTCCCGTGAAGGCCCCGGAATAGCCCGGACCCCGCCGCGGCCGCGCCGACCCCGCCTGCCGCGGCCGCCCGGGTGGGCTCGGGGGCAACAGACCCCGCAGCGAAGCAGAGCGACGCCGCGCGCGCCCTCACCCTACCTCCACCACGTCGAAATTGCTTCAAGGAACCCAACAGGCCGGGCCGTCGCGATGCCACCGGGCCCTGAGCCACCCCAGGGGCGTCTCGGCCTGGGCCGGCAGCCGTTGGCCCACCGGGAGCCGCGCGATCGCCACCGGAGAACGCTGGAACCCCGCCGCCCCGGCGCCCACCGCGGGACGATCCGCGCGTGCGCCCCGCCCCCCCCCCCCCGACTCCGCCCGCGCGTGCGCGGTGCGGGGAATTCGCGCCACCGGAGTCGAAGAGGACAGCCCCGAACTGCCCCTGGGCGGGCAAGGGTGGCTGCTAGGCACGCGCTACGCGACGGCGGCCGAACGCTAGGGAGGCGGGAGATCCGCTTAAGTGAAAGGAAAGAGAACGGCGCGTCCCCGGCAACAGGTCCGCGCATGCGTCCACTGGCCCGGCCCGGCTACGGGGAGGGACGCGGAAACAGTCACTTCCCGGAAGAGGCGGGGCCTCCTGGCGAGGGCGCGCGATTCGAATTGTGTCCGGGCGGTTCCTGGGCTTTGCCTGGGGAAAGGCACGAGGGACTTTTTGTTTGTTTGAGAAAATTCAGAAACTTGGCGGCAGCAGTAGTGAGGATTCAGGCCCAAGCTGGTAAATAAAGAAGGGGCTGCTTCCTAAACCAAGGAGAAGTCGCTGTCCGGGTAAGTCCCGCGGCGGTGCTTACGTAAATTGGTTCCTGGGAAAATCCGAGTTAGGGGCAAGCTCTGGGTTCCGGGGTGACGCCCGGGCCCCAGAGACGCCTCAGGCTGCGGCCTCTGCGTGAGGTCGAAAATCTGACCCGGCCGCGGGCCCTGCGGCTGCCCGGCTTGCTGTCCTGGAGCCTTGGGCCTCCAGTAATAAAACCTCTCCCACCCGGTTCCCCTTCGACTTGCCGTCGGCCCACGGCTTGTCTGACCCCGTCGGAGTCTCCAGTGTGTTACCGGTTGTGGAGGGGAGGGCGGTTGCCTTAGCGAGTTTCATGGGTTCTTTATAGAAATAAAAAACCGAGAAACGATGTGCAAACAAGCGGACGCTTTTTATTTGATTGGCAAGTGACAGAAGAGCGGCTGGTCCAGCGGAGACCAGGTGCAGCGCCCCGAGGAGTCGCTGGCTTGCAGGAAGTGCCGGGTGTTGAAGGCGTTGTTCTCTTTGCCTTGGGGCAGTCTCGGGTGCCCATTGGAGGGGCCGGATTCACACACGGTGTGCTGGTAGGCTTGGGGGCCATGGAGACAGCCCTGTTCTCTCCAGGGGCGCGGGCCCTCCTCTGCTAGCTCCGGGGGGAACGTTGCAACTGACGTGAAATGTGGCTTAAAACCGCCAGGTCACGCGTGGAGCACGGGAGGCCTCAGTGGGGTCGCAGCCGGCGGCCTGCTTGTGTAGGAGGACACTCTGTCAACAGCGGAGGGGCCCGCAGAGCCCCCAGCCCCGCTGCCGCGTCCCTGTGGGCCGGTCACCATTGGCGGGTCCTGGCTGAGAAGCGCTTCCTCCAGGAAGCCTCCCGTAATCCAGACACTGGGCAGGTGGCCTCTCTCCTGACCTCTGGGTCTGTACTGGTGACGCTGGTATAGTGCCCTTTTTAATCTACAGGCTTACCTAAGTTCCCTAAACGCAGAGCCTGGCTTCTTTTTTTTTTGGTCCAGCACCTAAAAGCATTCCTGGTAAATTCTATGTGTTTAATATTTTTTGACAAGTAAGGTAAGCCAGGGTTATATTAAACCTCAAAGCTTAAAGTCATGTGAAAATAAAACAAAAGAAATCTAAAAAGTAGCATTCGGTAGTGAAGGTAGGTGGTGAATTCCATTCGGTAACACTTTCACACTGACTGAAAGTTTACACCATTTACCAATCTATATGAAAATATAACCATCTAAGTGGGAATTGGGAAATTTAAATATTTCCCACTTTATTGTTAAAGAATTTTTTCGAAAGTATTTATTTGAAGCTGAAATAGGATGGAAAGCTGTTGCTTTAATAAAATGGATTTTTGCATAAGTCAATGCTCTCTTTTTATGTTCTTTAAATTTGATTCATTAGTGGAATTAGCAAGGGTCTGTGTTTTTCTCACCTCATTCAGTTTTATAATTAACCAATAAAAGCTTATTAGCTTTTAAGGAAGTTTTAGAAGCATAAATTGATTTATGGGCACCATATGGTTACATCAAAGGATTTGTTTTTGTTTTAACTTGAAGTGGACTCGTAAGCCCTTTATTCCAGCTAGAAGTTTATGCTCTTCCTTCCAACCAGTAATTTCTTCCAAACTACCAAAATTGGTCATAGATTCAAAAGGTATTATAATCTTGTACTTACCTTTATTTACTTCCTCTCATCTTACAGAAAGGCTAAATGTCTTTCCAAGGTCATATACCTAACCAGTGATATATCTAATACCAAATCCTAGACTGTCTTTCACAAGTCCTGTGCTTTTTTTTCAGTAAACTAAATAAATTGAAGCTACTTGTAAACCGTAAAGTTATTTGCTATGTGTTGTCTTAAGTTTTTTGATTGACATAATATTCTTTTACCACAACTAAGAATTGTGAACATGTCATATATATTGATTGCCTGAGTAAATTGATATAAATAAAATTACAAAGGACAATAGACTCACCAAATTCCACACCACAAAAAAATTTCAAATTTCACTCTATTAAAACATAACATGACAAAACTATACATAGTTTTTCATAAATTTGGTGTGTGTATTGCTTTTAAATTTCACTTAATGCTGAACTATTTTTAAGTAATCTCATTAAGTTGATTATAACCACATACAAGAGCCATCTGTTCTATCTTTCAGTATAGTTCATTATCTTAAAAGCTGTACCAGTCTGTCCCTTTTAGGAGTTCTACATGCTTTTATAGTCTTAACCATTAATGCCATTTCAGGGAAATAATTAGTACCAATAACGTGTGACCAGGAAGGGAAACAATAGATGATGGAAACAGAGATTTGAGATTAACTGCTCTCTTAAAACTAACTATGAGCTGGCGCCACGGCTCACCAGGCTAATCCTCCACCTTGCGGTGCCGGCACACCATGTTCTAGTCCCGGTCGGGGCGCCGGATTCTGTCCCGGTTGCCCCTCTTCCAGGCCAGCTCTCTGCTGTGGCCAGGGAGTGCAGTGGAGGATAGCCCAAGTACTTGGGCCCTGCACCCCATGAGAGAGCAGGAGAAGCACCTGGCTCCTGGCTTCAGATCAGCGCAGTGCGCCAGCCGCGGCGGCCATTGGAGGGTGAACCAACGGCAAAGGAAGACCTTTCTCTCTGTCTCTCTCTCTCACTGTCCACTCTGCCTGTCAAAAATTAAAAAAAAAAAAAATAATAACTATGGTGTTCTTTTAATAAAATATACATTTCATGTTATTTTCCCTTACAAAATTATGTAAGTAGTCTTTTAATACTCTACTTTTATGAATCTTCTTTTTATTTATTTATTTATTTATTTATTTGACAGGCAGAGTGGACAGTAAGAGAGAGAGAGAGAGAAAGGTCTTCCTTTGCCGTTGGTTCACCCTCCAATAGCCGCCGTGGCCAGCGTGCTGCGGCCGGCACATCACGCTGATCCGATGGCAGGAGCCAAGTACTTCTCCTGGTCTCCCATGGGGTGCAGGGCCCAAGCACTTGGACCATCCTCCACTGCACCCCCTGGCCACAGCAGAGAGCTGGCCTGGAAGAGGGGCAACCGGGACAGAATCCGGTGCCCCGACCGGGACTAGAACCCGGTGTGCCAGCGCCGCAAGGCAGAGGATTAGTCTAGTGAGCTGCGGCGCCGGCATGAATCTTCTTCTAAAAGAGCATGTATATTTAAGCTTAGATTGTGACTGTACTGAGGATAATCCTATATTAATAATTTAAAAGAATATATTTAGAACACATAATTTTGCATAAACAAATTTTACATTTTATAACTGTTTATAAGATTGCTACTATAAATGTAGAAACTTGTGAATTAAATAAGTTGTGTCACCAGCAAGGAAATTCACTACCCATAAACAAAAAGATGATGGTTTTAATGTTTGAGCTGTCAAACAACATCCCTCTGGCTTCCGTGTGGCCGGGGAGGATCCTGAAAAGGGAAAGCAGGAAGGCCAGTGAGGAGCCAGCTGCAGTATCCTGTAGGCCACATCAGGAAAGTATCATTAGACACCGGATTTAGGATGTATCATGGAGACAGTGGTCTTGCTGACAAGTTTATTGGGAGCAAAAGAAAGAGAAAAATCAAGAATGACTGCTAGGTTTCTGGCTGAGTGCATACATATTTGGGAAAGATGACGAGGAGAAACAGTTTTGAGGAGAGGTGGTAGAATCAGAGTTAGCATATTATGTGTTCATTGGCAGATAACAAGTAGGCAGTTAGATATTCTAGTTGAGACCTCAGGAGACATATCAGATGATGTGGGATAAAGAATATTAGAAGACACGAGAGTGAAGAAAAGTTCTGATTCCCAGGCCTATACCCAATTCCTTCAATATTGTTGCTTAGCATAATTCTAATCCATATTTTTTAGACCGTAGGAATAGTTTTGTAGTAATTAAAGATCTAACAAATTCATTAATAAATTACTAAGGATAAAAAGACTCTACAGTGTCTACAGAGGATAGCGCCTATGAAAATTACCCCCTATGTCCTGTAATTCAGAGAGAAAAGTACAAAATGAAGCATGTTGCACAGTAGTAATTTTTTATGCCTCTGAAAAGAATTTAACAGCCTTTTTCAAATCCATTTCAGTAGATATACAGAGATTGTAGGTTAAGTGCCAAATCAGTTTAATAGGCTTTGAGATAGGTTAGTGTGGTAACCATTTTCACTTAGCTGAGGGAAAATGGAGAAGACTTTTAGCACAGAGATGGTAAGGATTGAGGGCTGTACTTTGTTTTTTTGTCTATGTTATTCGTACCAGTTGTGTTTAACTAGCCATTATGATAACTTTGTGATCTTTACTCACCTTTTTGAAGTATAGCCAAAGTAAATATCCTAGGTAGACACTGCAGATATCTTTCAATTACCATTGCCAGTTATTTTGTAATATAACTAGTTACTCATTCTTTAAATCAGGCTTATTTATGGCAAAAGAAATTAAAGTGACATGAGAAATTAAGTGTGATAGTGTTATATGACAGATATTACTTACGGGAACTGTGATAAGCCTTTATATTGCCAAAGGATCCTAATTGTGAGAGACATAATGTATTACAGGTTGAGCATTCCCAATCCGGAAATCCAAAAGGATCCTAAATCCAAAACTTTGAGCACTGACATGATACCACATATTGAAAATTTCCACACTTTGAAACTTTATTTCATGCATAAAATTATTTTAAAATGTTGTATGAAATTACTTCTGGACTATGTATATAAAGTGTATATAGTTAATTTTGTGTTTAAGACTTGGGTTCCAACCTCCTAGTTATAAGGGGTTTACATGGAAGGGCATATTAATAAAAAATGTATGCATGGCTTTCAAAAATTAGTTTTGCTCCAGAATAAGCTTACCTTTTAAAAAATTTTATTTGAGAAAGAGCTGCTTTCTGTCCACCGCTTCACTCTCCAAATGCTCACAATAGTTGGCCTGGACCAGGTCGAAGCCTGGAGCTGGGAACTCATTCTAGGTCTTTCATGCAGGTGACAGGGTCCCTACTAATGGAGCCATCACTTGTTGCCACCACAGTCCAGGGGGTCCCGAAGGAGGGGAGGCGTCAGCAAAGAAAGGAGCCGAGGTGATGGGGGTTAGGCAGCAAGGGAAGGCATCATTCTGCCATTCCTTCCCATAGCTTTACTTTATAGTGTTTTCACAAATACTTTTCATTAAGCCTTCTTCCTCCTAAGCCTCTATTCTTTCTGAGAAAACACATCACAAGTGACCATCTATTAATCTTGTTTCATTTTCCTTTCATAGCTTCATCATAACCTTCCCATTCATCTTTTCTCTATTCATAGTGGATTTGTCAGCTATATGAAACTTGCTTAACTTATCTAAAGGTGCTAGACAAAAAGTCTAAAGTTTTATAGGTTAATCGGTTGATTTTAAAAGGTTAAAACTGTATAAAGTTCTAATTATTATATCCTATTTTTCTAAAGGTAAATCACACCCCCAACAGCTGTGTTTTTTATAAAACCTATTCTGTTTAATGTAGAGTTCCTTGTTCCTTTATTCTACATTTCCAAGCAGAGGCATAACATCCTAACCTTTGTAAGAAAGGCAGTGTTTGTACTGGATATATCTTTTACAAAGAAAAATATACAGATTTATAAATACAAAGAAACATTTGATAGCTAATGGTAATCCAGTGCTAACTTTATTTTACATCAAGAAGCTCCATTGATTGAGTACAGCATTGTGGCATAGATTTAGACTGAATATGAAAAGTTTTGCTTAATGCTGGAAAAACAATATGTGCATATAGTCTCTAAGGCATTATTATGAAGGGACTTTTAAAATATTAACCACAGAACACATAAAACTCAAGTTTGTACATGAAGTTGTTGACAGTTTTTTTTCCTCTCATGTGTGACTCACACTGGATATTAGAATACATTGCTATTGAAGGAAATAATTCAATTCCTCTCTCTGGAAGAACACTGTCATAACATCTTACTTCATTTAAACATGAATTTGAGGCAGGTGGTCAAAATTTTAAAAGTAGAATACTTCCAACTGATCAATACCTCTTCCAGTGGTTTATTTTACGATAAGCTCTTGGACATATACAGATCTATATACAATATATCCTGGAAAGAACCAAGCATTTTCAACAGAGGACTAAGCAGATGATGGTATGTTCAGACGATAGACTGGATTTTACAGCAAATAAAAAATGAGATCGATCTATGCATACTGATAAAAGTCTCCAAGTTTTCAAATGAACACAGGTACAAAATACCTGGGATAACTTCAACTCAGGCATGGCAAGAATTATTCTCCAAAACAGATACCTATGTGTTGTTTCCTTTATTAAATAATCATATGTATATATTATTTTTCAAATTAAAAAAAGTTTCAAAAAATGTGGCCCTTCACTGTTGTGGCAATGGCAGTTTAAGCCACCGACAGTACCTCATATGGGCACCAACTCCCTGCTAATGGCCTGAGAAAGCAGTGGAAGATGGCCCCAGTATTTTGGTCCCTGCCTCCACTTGGGAGATCTGGATGAAACTCTGGGCTCCTGATTGGACCAGCTCCAGCAGCTGCAGTCATCTAAGGAGTAAACCAGTGATGGAAGCCCTCTCTCTGTGTCTCTACCTCTCTCTGAAACCCTAACATTCATATTTTTAAAGACTTTTTATTTACTTGAAAGAGTTACACAGAGAAAAGGTGAGGCAGAGAGAGAGAGGTCTTCCATCACTGGTTCACTCCCCAACTGGCTGCAGCAGCTGGAGCTGCACTGATCTAAAGCCAGAAGCCTGGAACTTCTTCCGGGTCTCCCAGGTGGGTGCAGGGGCCCAAGGACTTGGGCCATCTTCTACTGCTTTCCCAAGCCATAGTAGAGAGCTGGATTGGAAGTGAAGCATCTGGGACTCGAACCAGCGCCCATACAGGATGTGGGCACTGCAGGCAGCGGCTTTACCTGCTATGCCACAGCGCCAGCCCCAAATAAATCTTTAAAAAACAAAAAATTAAAACTAAATGTGGCCCTTATATGTAATGATTTGGGAAAATAAATTATGAATCTTTAGATGGTTTGTTTCTAAAGATTTAGAAGTGACCAAATATGTAATTCATGGGTCATATTAGAAAGCAGTCTTTGGCAAATTTCCAAATACTTGGATATTAAATGAGACTTCAGTATAGCTTTTTGAGGGAAGAATGATTCAGATTTTCTAGTTTCCTTAAGATGGCCTAGGAATTAGCCCTGGGGACTTGGGCAAGGTGCATTTTCTATGGCTCTCCCAGCCATAAGGTTCAATCTTTCTATCATGTCCTGAGTGATTCATTATATAAGGTAACGACACATATAAAACTGAAGAGTAATGAAGATTGCCACTTCTTTTTGTGTCTGATGGCATACACACATATATGACTGTGATATAAACTGTATTCCCTCTGAGGATCCTGGTAAAGAAAAATCAGAGACACATCACTGAAACTTGTTGTAGTCCTGTACTAGGTTGTTTCATTCCGGGACATTAATGGAATATGATTCACTGGGAGTAGCCACACATGCCTGGAGAAAAAATAGAACTGGTTCTATCATATCTTGAGTATCTCCTATCTGAAATGCATGAAACAAGAAGTATTTTGCATTTCAGATTCTGGAATATTTACATATATATGTATATGAGATACAAGGGTACTTCAAAAAGATATTGAAAAAAAATTGTGTGAAAAGATAAGTTTGGGGTGAGTGCTTGACACAGCAGTTAAGATGGCCAGTGGCACACCTGCATTCCAGATCAGAGTGCCTGCATTTAAGTCCTGGCTCTGCTCTGGATTACAGCTTCCTGCTAATGCAGACTCCTAAAATTTTTCTAGAGCAAAATCTTATTAGGAACATGAGTAATGAGGAGTTTTGAGAAAATAGAACAGAAAGAGCATGCAGGTGCTTGTTCCCACAAATCTTCCCTTTCCTTGCACAGGAGTGTATGATGAGAATGGTAGGTGCCTAGTTAACATTACGGAAGTGCAATTTGAAAAAAAATTACTTAGGATGGCTGTTTAAAGGAACAGACAGTACATCAGTTATATTCACCAGGTTTCTGAATACAGAAGAGCCTTTGACTTAATTTACTTTTGTCTTCTGCTTTGTGTTTTTGGAATGAACAAAGGTCAACTGTTGATGATGTCAATGATGATCTGGATTGTATTTGTATAGTCAGACTCAATTTCCATTACAAACTACCTCTATCATTATCAAACAATTACAAAGGAGGAGGAAAATACTAAAGCAGGTAAAAATAGCAGAGCTTAAGTGAGTTTTGTTTTTAAAATATCATGTACTCACTGTACAAAGAAAAACGTTTAACATTAGTTTTATTTGGGTGGTATAACTGTAGATGACATAAAACTTTTTTTTTTTTTTTTTTTTTTTTTTTGACAGGCAGTTAGAGAGAGACAGAGAGAAAGGTCTTCCTTTTACCGTTGGTTCACCCTCCAAATGGCCGCTAGGGCCGATGCGCTGTGCCAATCCGAAGCCAGGAGGCAGGTGCTTCCTCCTGGTCCCCCATGCGGGTGCAGGGCCCAAGCACTTGGGCCATCCTCCACTGCCTTCCCGGGCCACAGCAGAGAGCTGGACTGGAAGAGGAGCAACCGGGACTAGAACCCGGAATACCGACACGAGGATTAGCCTAGTGAGCTGCGGCACCAGCCAAAACATCTTTTCTTTAAATTTTCCTTTTATTTTTTCAAAATGAACATGTATGACTTTGCAACATAAAAATCTAATGCTCTTTCTGTTTTCTTATCCCTTGTTTTACCCCCACTTTCCCATCCATTTTTCTTCATTAATCCTTTGGTGTTTCCTTCAGTTTTTTTTTACTTATTATCTTGCTCTTGGTTTTTTGGTTTTGCTTTTTGTTTTTGTTTTTGTTTCCCTGATTATGATAGAGGACTGGTACCCAAGAGCTTTTAACAACAGTTTATAAAGTTATGTTTTAGGGGCCGGCACTGTGACATAGCAGGTAAAGCCACCAGCCTGCAGTGCTGGCATCCCATATGGGTGCTGTTCAAGTCCCAGATACTCCACTTCCCATCCAGCTCACTTTCCTATGGCCTAGGGAAGCAGTAGAAGATGGCCAAAGTCTTTGGGCCCCTGCACTTGCATGGGAGACCTGGAAGAAGCTCTCGGCTCCTGGCTTCAGATTGGCCTGGCTCTGGCCATTGCAGCCATCTGGGGAGTAAACCAGCGAATGGAAGACCTCTCTCTCTCTCTCTCTCTCTCTGCTTCTGCCTCTCTGTAGCTCTGCCTTTCAAATAAATAAATCTTGTTTTTAAAAATTAAGTTATGTTTCAAATAACAGATTATCAGCAGAATGGGAGTGAATGACTTGTGGCAAATTCTGGAGCCTGTGAAGCAACACATCCACTTGCAGAATCTTGGTGGGAAAACTATTGCAGTTGATCTGAGTCTCTGGGTGTGTGAAGCACAGACAGTCAAAAAAATGATTGGAACCGTCATGAAGCCACATCTCAGGTATAATAAATATGTAATCAAAGTTCTCAGGCTGTAGATGTGTAATTGTGTAAGCACACTTGTGGTCTTAGTCTTGTTTCTACTTGATTTCTTTTTCTTGTTGTCCTTTTGCATTTTGAGATTTTAAGGTATGTATGTGTCCAGATCTGCCCCCTTGTATAGTGATAACTCACAGATTTCCATCTTTAACCCTCTTCATTGTCCTAAATAACATACCAACTAGGATGCTTCAGTTATTAATAGCCAGAAATTGGGAGCCATTGTCTCCTTATTTTGTCCACTCCATTAGTAAGTCTTGCCAGTTCCACTTCTACACTGTCCTTTGTGTTCACAAACTCCACTCACTGTCAGAGACAGCACTTCAGTCTGCACCACGCTGGTCCTTCACCGGGGCTGCTGAACTGACATCTTCACAAATTTCCCTTCCCCTTCTCTGGGCCGCCTCCTCCAGGCTGTTTTCCGCATAGCAGTTAGGATGACAGTTAAGTCTCCCTTGCAGAAGAACATTCAGTGGTTTCCCACTGAGCAAAATGTTAACTTAGTAAATAAAATGTTATTGCATGTAATGCTTTTGATACTAGTCTATTGTTCTTGCCTTTATTTCTATTTTGACTTGCAGTAAATTTATGATGGTTGTATTAATACTGATTTATACATTTCAGAAACCTGTTTTTTCGTATCTCATATTTAATGCAAATGGATGTCAAATTAGTGTTTGTTATGGAAGGGGAACCACCAAAGCTGAAAGCTGATGTCATAAGCAAGAGGAATCAAATTCGTTATGGGTCTTCTGGAAAAACATTGTCTCAGCAAACAGGGAGATCACACTTTAAACTGGTTTTGAGAGAGGTGAGCCTTCAGATTTAATTCAATAATTCAGATTTCAAGAATATATTTTACTCTACTAAAATATGTCATCTTTTAAAAATTAATTTAAAACTTATTTTTATTTGAAAGGGAGAGAGACACAAACAGAGCTCACATCTACTGGTTCAGTCCCTAAATGCCCACAACAGCTGGGGCTGAGCCAGACCAAAGTCAGGAGCCAGGAACTTAATCTGGGTCTCCCACATGAGTGGCAGGGAACCAGGAAATTTGAGTCATCGCCTGCTGTTTCCCAGGGTGTACATTAGCAGGATGCTAATCAGAAGCGCAGCTAGGACTGTAACGAGGCACTGATAAGGGATACAGGTGTCTTGGCTGTATCTTAACCATTGCACCAAATACCCATTCCTGTCATCTTTAATAATTTTTTTTAATTTAATTGTCTTTATTTGAGAGGCAGAGTTAGAGAAAGAAATCTTCCATCTGCTAGTTTACTTCCCAAATGGCCACAACAGCTGGAGCTAGGCCAAAGCCAGGAAACTGTTCCAGGTCTCCCACTTGAGTGCAGGAGCCCAAGCACTTGGACCATCTTCCACTGCTTTCCCATGCCATCAGCAGAGAAGTGGATCAGAAATGGGACAGCCAGTATTCAAACTGCTGCCTATATGGGATACCGGCACTGCAGGTGGAGGCTTAACCTGCTACACCACAATGCCAGTCACCATCTTTAATAATTAACCTTACTATGAATAGAAACCCAATCTAGCTAGAAGGAAAAGGTTATATTTTAGAGTAAAACTAACCTGAATTTCTAAGTGTCCATGTTCTGGTATTGACAACTAGAAGCCAAGACGTTGGGCAAGATTTTTAACCTATCTCTGCCTCATTTCTTATCTCTAAAAGGAGGGTAGTAATACTTTTCAGAGGTGTGATAAAAATTGAAAAAAAAAGTAAATCAGTGTTAAAAAAATGAAATCCGGTTATTTGCAACAAAATAGATGAATCTGGAAAATGTCATTCTCTTGACCCATCTTGTGTTATCTTTGCCCCACCACTCCCCTCTCCCACATTATTTTGAGGCAACCCCCAGCCAAAAAATTGTATCACTTTGAATATTTTAGTACCTTTCTCTAAAAGGTGACAAACAAGAAAAGACATATGCACAATATTATTATTATTCCTAAAAGTTTTGTGTTAACTTTAATATCATCAGGTATTTAGTGTTCATAGTTTATTAAATATAATGATTTTTAAAAACCCCTAACTAGCTACTGTTTGTAATACACAGCTAAGTTAAAAAACTGAAGAAATTAACAGTTACAAAAATTTGTAATTTCTTGCACCTACTTGTTTTCAGTGCCTGGATTTGCTGGACTGCTTAGGAATACCCTGGGTTCAAGCCGCTGGGGAAGCTGAAGCCATGTGTGCCTACCTCAATGCCGAAGGTTATGTAGATGGCTGCCTCACCAATGATGGAGATGCTTTTCTTTATGGGGCCCAGACTGTTTACAGAAACTTCACAATGAATGTGAAGGTAGCTTTTTCTTTCTCTTTTAAAAGGACTCATTAAATGAAATGATGCATGTAAAAATATTTAAAATACCTGGCATATAGCAGTTGCCGAATATTTACTGTTTATTTAAAATACCATTGCCACATAGTTTGCTCCTTTAAAATGTAGATTTCTCTCCAAAGGGCTTGACTTGTCTCATATGGTTTAATTCTAAATCAGTTTCAATAATATATCACAGGATTGTACTTAAAATGGATTTGACCCAGAATTCCAGGTTTTAGTATTTCATCCTCAAAAACATCTCCAAATGTGCAAGTAGAAATATAAAAGGATGTGTTCCCAGAGAAGATGGCAAAATAGAAAGGGAGCTTACAGCTCTACTCTAGGGGAGAATAGTTAAAAGAAAGTGGACAGAGTGCAATTTCAGGGAAGGGTTAGGGAGAAAACAGCAGAGGAAACTCCATGCAAACTGTGGAGGGAGTGGATGCGCACACCTCTGGACCCCAGCAGCTGAGAGCCTCAGCACCAGCTCTGAAGTGAGATGAGATCAGACTGCAGCAGCCTAAGTCACTGGTGGTAAAGCTGCAGGAAGTACCTAATGTGGGCCTGGCTTGGAGCCCTGTAGGGGACAGTGTACCTGCCAACCCAGAGGAAAAAGCAGGGCGGGGGGGCATGTTGGGCATGTTTTTCTCTTCCTGACTACCCTGTACCGGCATCCTATAACCAGCCAAGAAAGGGCAGGCACCATTTTGGGCACATGTAACAGCTCATGTCTGCGTGCCTAGCAACCAGCCAAGAGGAGATGTCTAAGTTGGCTAGGAGAATTAACCAGGGACTGGGTAATAGTGACTGTGGGAGCCTTGTGTGCTGTAACTGGAAACACTGGGCTGTGTGGGAGGGCACAGGATATGGCTGGGACATTGGGCAGTCACTGTGGGCCTCTCCATATACTCAGGGCTCCCTGATTCCCTGGTGAGGGTCATTCTTGCAGGATCTCTGTTCACACTGAAGACTTCACGGATCTTTTGTGTGGTTCTTGTGGCAGTGCAGATGAAAATTATACCCACTGGAGCTAGCACCCAGGCATTGGTCTCCTTTGAGGAGAGCATGAGAATATGCCAACAGAGCAGAACAAACCACCCCCGTGATTTAAAAAAAAAAAAAAAGAAAAAGAAATTTACCACACCCAACTTGGGTGTCACCTTGGACAATCCCCTCACCCTGGAGCACTGAAAGAACGCCATGACTGACTCAGCACATGTGTTGGGTATTCACTGAAAGAGAAGACAGTCCACTAAGACACAGAGACATAGTCCAAAGATAATAGCCATCATGGTGTGGGGGGGAGCAAGTATCACCACAAATGCCTAATAATAATGCAGCAATTCAAGAAACAAGAATAAGGAAGACAAGTGATGCACCCAAAAGAACACAATTTCAATACTAGAATCTGCAGATGAAGAAATTGAGGAAACACCAGAATTGAACTCAAAAAATTGGTTGTAGGATTACTTAGAAATAATCAGAAGCGAATTCATGAACTAAAGAAATCTGTACATGATGTAAATGAAGTTTTTTCCCACAAAATTCAAATTTTAAAGCAAAATCGGAATGAAATATTGGAAATGAATTCAATAGAACAAATGAATAATATGGTGGAAAGCCTTAAGAACAGACACAATGAGGCAGAGGAAAGAATATCAAAGTTAGAAGACAAATCTCTGGAAATTTTATAGTCAGACCAAAAAAAAAGAAGAAATTAGGAAAATAATTGGCCATCCTAATATCAGACAAAATAGCCTTTAACAGAAAAACTGTTAAAGACGGGTACTATGTAATAATTAAGGGATAAATTTAACAGAAAGATGTGACTATAATAAATGTATATGCACCTAATTACAGGGCATCTGGCTATTTAAAAGAAATGCTAATGTATCTACAGGGAGACATAGACTCCAAAACAGTAATAATAGGGGACATCAATACTCCACTTTCAGCAATGGACAGATTAACCACACAGAAAATGTAGCAATTCTGCATCTTGTTGCAGAATGCACATTCTACTCAGTGCATGGAACTTTCTCTCGGATAGACCACATGCTAGGCCATAAAGCAAATCTCAGCAAATTCAAAACACTCAAAATCATACCATTCATCTTTGACCACAATGGAATGAAGCTGGAAATCAACAACTCAAGAATCTCTAGAAAGGAAGACCTTTCTCTCTGTCTCTCTCTCTCTCACTGTCCACTCTGCCTGTCAAAAAAAAAAAAAAAAAAAAAAAAAAAAAAAAAAAAAAAAAAGAAGAAGAAGAAAAAAGAAAGTTGGGGGCCTACATTAAGAAATTGGAAAGTCACCAAATAAATGAGCTATCAGTGCATCTCAGGGACCTAGAAAAACAACAAACCCAAAACTAGTAGAAGCAAAATAATTAAAATTAGAGAAGTAAATGAAATTGAAATCAAAAAAAGCTACAAAATATCAGCAAACTGAAAAGCTGATTTTTTCAAAAAATAACCAAAATTGAACCACTGTTGGCCCAACTAACCAAAAGAGAAGAAGACCCAAATCAATAAAATTAGAAATGAAAAAGGAAGTGTAACAACAGACACCACAGAAATAAAAAGAATCATCAGAAATTACTACAAAGAGTATATGCCAAAAAATCAGGAAACTTGGAAAAAATGGATTCCTAGATATATACAACCTGCCTAAACTGAGCCATGATGACATAGGAAACCTAAATAAATGAATAACCAAGATGGAAATTGAATCAGTAATAAAAACCTTCCCAGCAAAGCCCAGGACTATACCACTTCACTGCTGAATTCTAGCAGACATTTAAAGAACTAAATTCAATTCTTAAGCTATTCAAAACAATTGAGAGGGAGGGAATCCTCCCAAACTTTTATGAAGCTAGGATCACCTTAATTACTAAACCTGAAAAAGGTACAAAAGTGAAAGAACCAATTTCTCTGATGAACATAGACATAAGCATATTGGGTATGGAAGGAACATTCTTCAACACAAGGCAATTTATGACAAACCCATGACCAGCATCATATTGAATAGGGAAAAGTTGGAAGCATTTCCACTAAGATCTAGAACCAGACAAGGATGCCCATTCTTACCATTGCTATTCGATGTAGTCATGGAAATTTTAGCCAGAGCCATTAGAGAAGAAAAATCAAAATGACACAAATTGCGAAGGAAGAAGTCAAACTATCTTTATTTGCAGATGACATGACTCTATATATAGGGGATCCAAAAAACTCCTTTAAGAGACTATTGGAACTCATAGAAGAGTTTGGTAAAGTGGCAGGATATAAAATCAGCACACAAAAATCAATAGCCTTTATGTATGTAGACAGTGCCACAGCTGAAAAGAACTAAGATCAATCCAATTCACAAAAGCTACAAAACAATCAAATACCTTGGAATAAATTTTAACCAAGGATGTCAAAGAACAGTACAATGAAAATTACAAAACATTAAAGAAATAGAAGATAGAAAAAAAAAAAAATGGAAAAATCTTCCACGTTCATGGATTGGAAGAAGTACTATTATCAAGATGTCCATACAACCAAAAGCCATTTACAGATTCAATGAGCTCCCAATCAAAATACCAAGGACATTCTTATCAGATATAGAAAAAAATGATGCTGAAATTCATATGGATATACAGGAGACCCTGCATAGCTAAAGCAATCTTATATAACAAAAATAAAGCCAGGGGCTGGTGCTATGGCACAACGGGTTAATACCCTGGCCTGAAGCTCTGCATCCCATATGGGCACCAATTCTAGTCCCGGCTGCTCCTCTTCCAATCCAGCTCTCTGCTGTGTCCTGGGAAAGCAGTAGAAGATGGCCCAAGTCCTTGGGCCCCTGCACCCACATCCTGGCTCCTGGCTTCATATTGGCACAGCTCCGCCCATTGCGGCCATCTGGGGAGTGAACCATCGGATGGAAGACCTCTCTCTCTCTCTCTCTTTCTTTCTCTCTTTCTCTCTCTGCCTCTCCTCTCTCTGTGTAACTCAGACTTTCAAATAAATAAATAAAATCTTAAAAAAAGCCAGAGGCATCACAATACCAGATTTCAAGACGTACTACAGGGAAAACAGCCTGGTACTGGTACAAAAACAGATGGATAGACCAGTGGAACAGAATAGAAATGCCAGAAATCAACCATGCATCTACAACCAAGTTATCTTTGACAAAGCAACTAAAATCAATCCCTAGGAAAAGGACAGTCTCTTCAGCAAATGGTGCTGAGAAAACTGGATCTCCGCTCTCTACATGCAGAAGTGTGAAGCAAGACCCCTACCTTACCCCTTACTCAAAAATCCACTGAAAATGGATCAAAGATCTAACTGTACCACCTGATACCAACAAATTCTTAGAGAACATTGGAGAAATCCTGCAAGACATTGGCGTATGCAAGGAGTTCTTGGAAAATACCCCAGAGGCACAGGTAATCAAAACCAGTGTTCACAAATGGGATTGCATCCAGTTGAGAAGCTTCCGCACTGAAATTAGAAATGCCAGAAAAGAAATACCAAAGTGAAGAGGCAACCAACAGAATGTGAGAAGTTATTTACAAACTATGCAACTGATAAAGGATTAATAACCAGAATGTATAAAGAGATCAAGAAACTCAACAAGAACAACAACAACAACAAAAACAGTTAAGAAATGGGCAAAGGACTTGAACAGGCATTTTTCAAAAGAGGAAATCCAAATGACCAACAGACACATCAAAAAATGCTCAGGAACACTAGCCATCAGGAAGATGCAAATCAAAACCACAATGAGGGGGGCAGCGCTGCAGCGCAGTAGGTTAAGCCTCTGCCTTTGCACCTGCATCTCATGTGGGCACCAGTTTGTGTCCTGGCTGCTCCTCTTCCAATCCAGCTCTCTGCTTATGGTCTGGGAAAGCAGTGGAAGATGGCCCAACCTCTTGGGCCTCTGCACCCTTGTGAGAGACCTGCAAGAAGCTCTTGGTTCCTGTCTTCGCATCAGTTTAGCTCCGACCATTTGGCCATTTAGGAAGTGAATCATTGAATGGCAGATCTCTCTGTCTCTCCCTCTCTGTGTCTATAACTCTGCCTCTCAAATAAATAAGTAAAATCCTAAAAAAAATACTACTATGAGGTTTCTCACTTCACCCCATTAGAATGGCTTTCATGCAGAAATGAGCAAACAAATGCTGGGAAGATGTGGGGGAAGAGGTACCCTAATCCACTGTTGGTGGGAATGTAAATTGGTACAGCCACTATGGAAGACAGTACAGAGATACCTCAGAAATCTGAATGCAGACCTACTATGTGACCAGCCTGGGAATTTACCCAAGGGAAATGAAATCAGCATATGAAAGAGTTATCTGTACTCCCATATTTATTGCAGCTCAAGTCACAATAGTTAAGATATGGAATCAACTCAAATGCCTGTCAACTGAAGACTGGATAAAGAAATTATGGGATGTATACACCATGGAATACTACAGAGCAGAACAAAAAATGAAATCCTGTCATTTACAACAAAATGGATGAAACTGGAGAACATAGTTAGTGAAATAAGCGAATCCCAAAAGGACTAATACCATATATTCTCTCTGACCTGTGATAACTAGTAGAGCATTTAAAAAGTAATCTATAGAAGTGAAATTAACAGTTCAAAATGCAATGACTTTGAACAGCCCTTGTCTCAACTGTTGAGGAACAGTTTTTTTTTTTTTCATACAATTTGTTGAACTGTAATCATATGTATAAAGTTAATTGAAAATAAATATTAGTAAAAAACAAGTGGGAATAGGAGCAGCAGTTGGAAGAGGGGTGGAGAGTGGGTGGAAAGGAGAAATGGGTGGGAAGAATCACTATGTTCCTTACCAATTTTGTATTTATGAAATGCATGAAGTTTGTATTCCTTAAATAAAAGGTTTCTGGGGGTTGGGATGAGGAAGAAATAGAGAAGGATGTTCCTTGTGGTGTCATTAACAGTTCCAAAAATCCAGCAAGTGACCCAAATGCTCATTGGTTATCCACCATGGTTTCTAACCGAGGAGGTTTTTCCTGGGAGCATTTGGGTTATTACCATTTAGAGTTAGACAAGGGAGACCCTGCTTAGACATTGAGTGAATTGGAGCCAAGTGAGCTACCAGTCTTGCTAGCCTCTTCTAGAATACCAGTAGCATCCCCATTGAGAACACTGGCACAGAATCCATATGATAAGCTAAGTAGTCATTTAAAAAGGTAGATGTTAATGACATAAAAGGTATCCAGATATTAGTAGAGACGTATGTTGCAAAATGGTGTATTTACATAAATTTACTTAAAATGATCGTTAAGAAGGATAACGGTCTTCAAAAAGTTTATGGAAAATGTGTGATTATGAAAAACCTATGCATAGATTTCAAAAAATTTTTTTACAAAATGTATTTATCTTTTAATGCTACTTTCAAACAAACTTTTTAAAGTCACTCATGTTAGTATATATATGTCTCAGAAAATAGTTTTTGAAAAAATAAGTACCAAACTGCTAATAGTAGTTAACTTTTTTTAAAAAAAAATATTTATTTACTTGAAAGTCAGTTACACAGAGAAGGAGAGGCAGAGAGAGAATGAGAGATTGAGGTCTTCCATCCACTGGTTCACTCCCCAGATGGTCACAATGGTTGGAGCTGCACCAACCCAAAGCCAGGAGCCAGAAGCTTCTTCCAAGTCTCCCACATTGGTACAGGAGCCCAAGGACTTGGGCTATCTTTTACTGCTTTCCCAGGCCATAGCAGAGAACTGGATTGGAAGAGGAGCAGCCAGAACTCAAACCAGCACCCATATGAGATGCCGGCATTGCACGTGGCGGCTTTACCCACTACACCACAGCGTCGGCCCCAATAGTAGTTAACTTTTAGTGATGTAATTATAGGTAATGTTTACTTTCTACGATATTTATTTTTATAGTGCTTTATTTTATTAGATTCAAGTGTACCTTTTTAGATACCAAAAGGCACCAGAGAGAGCAAATGACTACGAAAGCTTATTTTTTAGGCCTGTTTTGAAACTATGGCTTTATTTCCATATAATGAAGTGTCAGATTCTATGAAGATTCTGGTGATTGGCATAATTTTCCTATTTAAAGTTTTAAGAATAATTAAACATTTAAAAATTAAATATTTGATAAATTATGTTTTGTGATTTTTCTTTTATTTTGATACTTTGAGAAGATTAAACTAAATCTGTCTTTCTGTAGGACCCACATGTTGATTGTTATTCAATGTCATCTATCAAGGTTCAGTTAGGTTTGGACAGAGATGCTCTGGTTGGACTAGCAATTCTTCTTGGCTGTGATTATCTCCCAAAGGTGAGTTGAAATCCTAATTGTGTCTTGTTGGACACATGCTGGACAAATGTGAACAGAATATGGTGATGTAAAAATCTAATTTAAAATAGAATTTTACATATAATGAGCGATTCAGCCACTAAAACAATAGCATTTCAGATGACATTAAAAAGCTGACTAGTGATGCTAGATATTTTAAATGAGAATAAAAATGTAGTACCACAGTTTGAATCTCAGTAAATCTTTTTTCTGTATTAAGAGATTCACATTCAAATTTGACTACCTTTTTAAGGAAATATAGGCATTATTATTTTCTTGTATTATGCTAATATTAGTTTCTATCACTATTTTGTCTATAATTTAGTTTTCATGTCCATTGTAGCTTTCCAGCTGTGCACATGCTCAGTGTTGTTATTACTGTTGCTAAGCAACTTGAGTACTGTAGTAAGGCATTCATACCTGCGTGGCTCTGAGCATTGCACTGGTTTTGTTGATGAACATATTTTATGTATCTCTTAAGATGTACAATATAGTGCCTTGCAACAAGTGGGTAACATAAGTGAGTGATGATTAAAAATCAGGAAAACAACCCCATTTTCTGAAATGCAATGTGCAAAAGTATAAAAATGACTGGCACTGCTATATAATTACCTCCCTTGGTATCCTTGCAAATCTCTCATTTTCCTATGCTCCCAAGAGAAGTAGAAGGAAGAATGCCATATAATTTTTCTCCACCTGGGGTTTGAATTAAAAAAAATGGTAAAATTATTAACCCTCGTTTCTAATTGATGCCATTAGTGACCAAATAGAGAAGTCAGCAATTTCTTTTAAATAAGCAAGAAAAGAATGCAGGAAGAAAACTTCTGAATACCACATTAAGTATTTTATTATAATTATCCTGAAAAAGAAAATCACCATTTCTCATATAATTATATCATAATTAAAAACTAGAAACAAGCCAGTGTTGAATTTAAGAAAAAAATTGCCAAATTAAGCTCACAGAAACCAGCTTCAACTATGACATTGTTTATGTTAAACATTATCCTTAGCTATTTTGACATTGTCCTTTATAACTGAAGCTGCTACTTCTACACTGTTCTACTCAAAGATTTTTAAGACCAGGTACTAACATGATATGCCTTCAGAATATTACAGATGTAGCTAAATGCAAATACAAGAGGGGCAATAAATCTAACTAGCCTTGCCTAAGACAGGCTGTAGAGATACAGTAGTGTTCTGAGCGCCCTCTGCTGTGCCATGGACTAGCTTTTTAGTAGCTGGATCCCAGGATAGGTGGGCTGGCAGCAATTCAGTTTACAGATGCAGGCAGCCCTGAACAGTGGCTTTTATTTAAAGATTCAATTTAAAAGAGAAATAGTGACATGAACATCCATGTATGTATATAGTTTGTATGTATTGGAAATTCATGCTTGTTTTTAATTAAGTTTTTACTTTGAAGATTTAACTTGGAACTCTATTCTCATCTGATGTCTAGATCATTAAATACTAAATGTTCATATAATTAAGTGAACTTGCTTTTTCCTGATTAAAAATACCACAAAGTTGAGTCAAATTAAAATATTCTCAAAATAATTAACATAATAAAGGAAAGCCTTCTAAAATTATGTCCCTTCCTTCCCTAAAATAAACATTGTCAGTGAATTAATATATAATTCTGAATTTACTGTTTACATAGATTAACAGGTAATTGTTATTTAATTTTAAAATCCAAATCATATCCTATACTTTAATCGTACAAGTTTTGTTTAACATATAACACTCTATCTTGCACATTTTTTCTATCATTACATAGTTGTTTCATTCATTCTTTCATCTGTGCCTTCTCCCATTGAATTAATGTAACACACACTTTACTTTACCTTTCTCTAGCGACTAACATGATTTTTTTCCCCCACTTTCTGAAAGGGAGTCCCTGGAGTTGGAAAAGAACAAGCATTAAAACTTATACAGATTTTGAAAGGGCAAAGTTTACTTCAGAGGTAACTACAAATTATTTTCCTTGTGACATTGAACTTTTATTCTTATTGAACCTGAAAGTGAATATTACAGAAAGATTATGTCTCCATAAAAACCTTGTAATTTTAAACTAGCATATATTTTCATTTAAAATAATTTATTTTCACTTATTCTGAAGTTTTCCAAAGAGAGGATGAGACTGCAAGTTCTAATTTTACTGTATTTACTTAACTATATTATTAAATCACTGAACACACCTTATACAATGTCAGATACATATATTTATAACCGCGGGCGCTTTGCTGCAGGCTATTTTAGACTATTTTACCAACAAGTAAAGCTAAGAAATAATTTTGTATTTAAGAGTGATATTGTATTTACTTTCTGTAAATGAAATGTCTGTGACATGTTGTAAATATTTAATAATAAGGATCACTTGATCAAAATAGTTGTTTTACATTCTTTGTGCATTTACTGAGACATTCATTCTGATTCAGACTCTGCAATTTGAAGATTGAAGATAAACACATTATTTGAAGTTCATAAACTATTCTATTTACTCTTTTTTTTTTTTAAGATTTATTTATTTGAAAGTCAGAGTTTAAAAGAGAGAGAGAGAGAGAGAGGTCTTCCATCCTCTGGATCACTCTCCAAATGGCCGCAATGACTGGAGCTGGGCCTATCTGAAACCAAGAGCCAGGAGCTTCTTCCAGGTCTCCCACGTGGGTGCAGGGACCCAGGCACTTGGGCCATCTTCTGCTTTCCCAGGCCATGGCAGAGAGCTGGATAGAAAGAGGAACAGCCAGGACTTCAGCTGGCACCCACAGAGGACACTGGCATCACAGGTGGCAGCTTTACCCAGTATGCCACATTGCCAACCCCTAATACTCTCTTAGAAACATATGAATTATGTTTATTTGATGAAAGCAATGGTTTGTAATTAGTATGAATTGCGGTAATGTATAAAAGAAAGTAACTAGGAGACTAGGAAACTCAAAACAGTCTTTGCCTCCAATAGATTTGAAATGGTGAGCCCTGTAAAGAAGCGTTGAGTGGTAGACTGAAGGCAGAATTACCATGAAAACTATTTCAAATTGCTTTTTCCTATAAGGCTCCTGTTTCAGCTGTAACTATTGATAGATCTAGAACTTCATCAGCAAATCCTTATTGACATCAGTGATTGCTGCACCCAAGCAAGAGAAAGGGTGCACTTGGGCAGGAGCGTAAGCTAAGGAACCACTTGGGAATTAGGAAGAGTTATAAAAAGAGTGAAAAGCAAGCAAATAGGGTACTTGGCTATTTCCAAACCATTCTTATTGAAGTGGCTTCAGAAAATATGAACTCTGTCAACTTTAAATGAGGGATTTTCTTAACACTTGAAAATAATGATATATTTATTTTATAATTATCTTATAATTATTGTTATAATTATATTATTCTGATTTTATTCACTTAGATTGACTTTTCCTGTACTTAATTTCACTTATCCAGAAGTAATTAATGCTAATTTTTAGCAAGCTTGTAGATAACATGTTAGAAACTCTAGCAGCTAAATAATAACTCGAAGTAGCAGATACTGTGCAGTAAACTGTTTTTTATTAAAACTTTACCTCCTGTAAGTAAAGGAACATAATTAAAACATCTAGGTTTATGATTAGTGCCTAACTGGGACTTGGTGGTTTTGTGTTATCCTAGATCTTTAGCCAGAAAGTAAAATTAATGTTCATGTAGAAGAAATCTTTGCGGTAATACACATTTTTCTTAAAATTGTTCATGTAACAGGTAATGTTTTGCTATTTGCATAAGAGATCAGGAAATGATATTCAAATGATGTAGAGAGTTACAGAGAGAGGTAGAGAAATAGAAAGAGGTCTTCCATCTGCTGGTTCACTCCCCAAATGGCCGAAATGGTTGGAGCTGAGCCGATGTGAAGCCAGGAGCCAGGAGCTTCTGGTCTCCCATGTGGGTACAGGGACTCAAGCAAGGACTTTGGCCATCCGCTGCTGCTTTCCCAGGCGTGTTAGCAGGGAGCTAGATTCACCCATATAGGATGCCAGTGCTGCAGGCCAGGGCTTTAACCTGCTGTGCCACAGTGCCAGCCCCCAGTAGTTTTTTCTTTTTTTAAGTTTTGTTTTTGTTTTTGTTTTAATTTATCTGAAAGGCAGAGTTGCAGAGACAGAGAGATCTTCCACTTGCAGGTTTACTCCCCAGATGTCCGCAACAGCTAGGACTGTGCCAAGCCAAAGCCACGAGCTTAGAGCTTCTTCCAGTTCTCCCAGCATGGGTGCATGGGCCCAGGGTCATTTTCCACTGCTTTCCCAGGTGCATTAACAAAGAACTGGATCAGAAGTGGAGCATCGGGGTCTCTAGGCTGCAGCTTAACTGGCTATGCTGTAATGCTGGCCCCCTTAAACCTTTTTTACCCAGAAGCTTAGTGTTGTATTTTGCTTTATGTTACTCTTTACTCTTATTTCTGATATAGAGAAATGTTTGTGTATATGATTGTTTTACACTCTGGCACACTCAAAAGATAAAAATAAGATGTACAAATAATTTGCTTTATGTATTTTTGTCCTATTTATGTTTTTGAAAAGAACAGACTGAATTGATACATATCTATACATTTATATGGCCATATTGGTATATGGATATACCCACATACAAACACATTTTCTCTCTTGAAATTCTGTTTTTGGGGCTACTTTTAAAAAAAAAATGTATTTGTTTATTTGAAAGTCAGATTTACCAAGCAAGAGAGCTTCCACCGACTGGTTCACTCCCCAGATGGCTGCAACGGCAAGTACTGCGCCAGGCTGAAGCCAGGAGCTTCATGCAGGTCTCCCAGGGGCCCAGACACTTGATTCATCTTCCGCTGCTTTTGCGAGGCCATTAGCAGGGTGCTGGATAGGAAGTGGAGCAGCTGGAACTTGAACCAGCACCCATATGGGATGCAGGCAGCGCAGACAGCAGCTGTACCTGCTACACCACAACAGCAACCCCTGAGGCCACATTTAAAACTTGGAGGATTTTCACAGACTAGGCCAGCTATCTGCTACCAAAGGAAAAATAATTAGGCAGGTGAAAGGAAATAGAAAGGCTGACACTTGCGAGCATGACATTTTTGTAACCTTTATTTTTTTAACCACTTTCCATTAAAGGTTTGATCAGTGGAATGAAAAATCTCACTCTAATCCACAACCAGCTGTCACTAAGAAACTGGCTCATTGCTCTGTGTGTTCCCACCCAGGTAAGGAAACATAGGGAATAGCTCTAATTACTGGTGTCGGATACCCATGTTTTCATCCCTGCTCTCAGTACTTTTTACATACCATGCTAATAACACCGAGAAGACTTTTATACTGTCTTCTCCCCAGGACTGGGAAGGCCTTGGACCTAGAAATTGTGTTATATATACATAGTAGGTACTCAATTTTTTGTTAAATGAAATAATATGATATAAATAGAAGTATAGTTTGAAACTATGCTATTAAATTGCTTAGATCTTAAAATTATCTTATTGTCAAGCCTTACAGAAAGTACTAAAGTACTAAACCCACTTCCTTTTATATCATTGATTTGTATGTGTTAACTTAAATGATTCTTCATTACCCTATAATGCATTTTTATTGCATATGAAGAAATTATGTAAAACTAATTTCTAATACATGCTCATGATTTTTGAAAGTAGCTTGGATCTTCACATCTTTATGAAACGTGTGTGGTGAGAAAGGCCTTTCACTCAGAAAAGATTAGGAAATCATAATAGCTTATCTCTTTTTTTTTTTCTTTTTTGACAGAGTGGACAGTGAGAAAGAGAGACAGAGAGAAAGGTCTTCCTTTGCCGTTGGTTCACCCTCCAGTGGCTGCCACGGCCGGCGTGCTGCGGCCGGCGCACTGCACTGATCCGCAGCCAGGAACCAGGTGCTTCTCCTGGTCTCCCAGGCAGGTGCAGGGCCCAAGCACTTGGGCCATCCTCTACTGCACTCCTGGGCCATAGCAGAGGGCTGGCCTGGAAGAGGGGCAACTGGGACAGAATCTGGCGCCGCAGGCGGAGGATTAGCCTATTGAGCCGCGGTGCCGGCCTTATAATAGTTTATCTCTTAAAAAGAGTTCTTTACTTGTCTTAATATGCTTAATTAACATTGTTAAATTACAGATGAAATCATGGGGAAAAAAGAAATGCCTTTTTTTTAAATGATGCCGTCATGCAGTTTTTTGATATCTTACAAATGACAGTTTTAGATCATATCAAATAGGTCTGCTCTTCCATATTCTCAAAACAGTGTTGAAGGTAATCATGCTTTCCTTTCAAAGCAAACTGGGGGCTTAATAACAGTGCAGTCTTTTGTTTTTGTTTTTGTTTTTTAAGATTTGTTTATTTAAAAAGCAGAGTGACACAGAGGGAAGGGGAAAGAGAACAGAGATCTTCTGTCTATTGGTCCGCTCCACAAACACTCTACAACAGCCAGGACTGGGCCAAGCTGAAACCAAGAGCAATGAGTTACATCCTGGTCTTCCATGTGGTTAGCAGGGACCCAAGTACTCAGGCCATCATGCACTGCTTTCACAGCTGTGTTAGCAGAGAGCTGGATCAGAAGCCAAGCAACCAAGACTCAGACTGTCATTCTGATATGGGATGCCATTGCAAACAGTAGCTTAACCTGTTGTACCACAGCACTGGCCCCCCTTGCAAAGTCTTATTAACTTGTTCATGTTCCAGGCAACCTTCAAAAGTAACTATACAAACAACTTAGATAGACACTTGCAAGGGCAATTAATTGTTATATTGTTTAATATGCTCCTTGAAGAAATCATTTATTCTATTAAGTAAATCATAATTTTTTGCTACTAATCACATTTTACTTTCTCTTGCATACATAAACCAAGAAGTTTTCCATTATTGATTATTAAAATGTATAATTTTGTTATATGTTAACACTTTCTGATAGAATAATTTTTTGAAGTGTTGTGACTGTGAAAGCACAGGATCTGCATTATCCTGAGAATTACAGTGGTGTCTATTACTCTATTCAACCTAAATTTTGCCATTTGTATGTGTTAGGCTTTGTGCTAGATGGCATTAAATTTTTTAAAAAATGGATAATGGCAAAAAAAAAGTGTATATAAAGACAAATTGGAAAGTTGGTGAAAGTCCTATTTCTTGTGTTTCTAAAGGTTCACCTAAGGATCATGAACGGAGTGGGTGCAGATTATGTAAGAGCGATAGGTATTGTGAACCACATGATTATGAATACTGCTGTCCTTGTGAGTGGCATCAAACAGAATGTAATAGGCGGTTAACTGGAGTAGAGGACAATATTAAAAAGTAAGTTTTTGTTCTTCTGGTATAAGCCATGTAAATGCCTATACTTGAATTATTTTCACATAGCCGTCCCCACATGTCTAGATGGGTCACATGTTTCACAATTTAATTTTTTAATTCTGTTAATAAATTCATCTATCCCGAATAGTAGAAATTTAATAGTCAAAGAGAAGCTCGATGGCTGTTTCAGATACTGTACATGGACACTTTTCATTAGCTGTGAGGAGACTGGATGAGATGATTTCAGAGTCTGCCTACCGTTGCCTAGTGGTAATAATAACGTGAATTTAATCTATTTTCAGGAAAGCTTGCCGTTGTGAAGGATTCCCATTCCAAGAGGTAATCACCAGTAATCCAGCTATGTGTTTTTTTCAGAAGTTTTTTAAAAATTTTTGAAGTCTTAATTTCTGTTTTCTTTTTATTCAAGGTTATTCAAGAATTCCTTTTGAACAAGGATAAATTGGTGAAGGTAATCAGGTACCGAAGACCTGATTTGTTATTGTTTCAGGTATCTGAAAATAAGTTATTTGTTTACAGTATGAAGCTAGATTCTGGAAAACTAAGATGAGATATTCACTTTGTTCTGAGAAGAGGTTTAAAAATTAAAATAGATGGATATTGATGTCCCCTATATTTTTCAGCAGTTATTTCTAGTCTTCAAGTCATGGCCATACTTTATAGACTATAAGACAAACCACGATTATGTTTTTCTTTAGAAAATGCCTTAATTAACATATAAAGATGTCTTGTATCCAGGGATATGCTGGGAAGACAAAGCTTGTAACAAGAATGTCGGTATCAAATATATTACTGTTCAGGGCAGTAGATAATAGTTCACAAAACATTGGGATTTGAAATTGGTGCCTAACTGTAAATTTGGACAGGCTTCCATTTGCAGTGTGACCCTGCATGTGTATTATCCTCAAAATATAATATCTCATGAAGTGACCCTGAGGATTAAATGAGATTATTTGTTTGAACCCTTAATATAATGGCTAAGGACATAGAATGACTCAGTAAACTACTTGTAGCTTACCCTGCCTTCAGTCATGTTAATAATGGCATGTAACATTTGTTGCATTCTTAAAATTTGCTGTTATATGTAATACATTGTATATAATTTCAATCTTCAAGAACTATGAGCAGAGCTGTATTTGTCTTCAGTTTGCATATGGAGATACTAAGGTTAAAAGAGGTTAAGTATGGCCGGCGCCGTGGCTCAATAGGCTAATCCTCCGCCTTGCGGCAGCGGCACACCAGGTTCTAGTCCCGGTCGGGGCGCCGGATTCTGTCCCGGTTGCCCCTCTTCCAGGCCAGCTCTCTGCTGTGGCCTGGGAGTGCAGTAGAGGATGGCCCAAGTGCTTGGGCCCTGCAACCCATGGGAGACAAGGATAAGCACCTGGCTCCTGCCTTCGGATCAGCGCGGTGCGCTGGCCGCAGCATGCTGGCCACGGCGGCCATTGGAGGGTGCACCAACGGCAAAGGAAGACCTTTCTCTCTGTCTCTCTCTCTCACTGTCCACTCTGCCTGTCAAAGAAAAAAAAAAAAAAAAAGAGGTTAAGTAATTTACCAAATACATATAGACGTTAAAACCAAAAACCCGGCCGGCGCCGCGGCTCACTAGGCTAATCCTCTGCCTGCAGTGCTGGCATACCAGGTTCTAGTCCCGGTCATGGCGCCAGATTTTGTCCCGGTTGCCCCTCTTCCAGTCCAGCTCTCTGCTATGGCCCAGGAGTGCAGTAGAGGATGGCCCAAGTCCTTGGGCCCTGCACCCGCATGGGAGACCAGGAGAAGCATCTGGCTCCTGGCTTCGGATCAGCGCGATGTGCCAGCCACGGCGGCCATTGGAGGGTGAACCAACGTCACAAGGAAGACCTTGTCGCTCCCCCTCTTCGTGGAGGAACAACACAGGACCCTGCGCTGTTCTTTTGTCTGCTCGGCCCTCCCCGGGTTTGCTGCTGGTTCTTCCCGGGTTGGCTACCGACCCTTCCACCTCCGTGGAAGGGCAGTTCCCCCTGCCACTTTCCCCACTTCCGCGGGGGTGGAAGGGTCGGTAGCCAACCCGGGAAGAACCAGCAGCAAACCCGGGGAGGGCCGAGCAGACAAAAGAACAGCGCAGGGTCCTGTGTCGTTCCTCCACGAAGAGGGGGAGCGACATAATGGTGCCGTGACCCGGATATGAAGCCTAGGCAGGGTTTAGTGTTGTTCCTCCATGAAGAGGGGGAGCGACAGACCTTTCTCTCCGTCTCTCTCTCTCACTGTCCACTCTGCCTGTCAAAAAAAAAAAAAAACAAAAAAAACAAAAACACCCTTACACCGAATCGTTAGGTATTGCTTCTGCCTTCAGTCTTTCTGAAAATATTCTCACCAATACTACTTAATGTTAGCTCTAAGGAATACTGTCACCTGAAAGTACTGTTTGTTTCCAAATAATAACAGAATCTTGTCTTATTTTTATTATATTTACAGAGATTTACTCTCGAAAAAATGGAATGGCCCAATCACTATGCATGTGAGAAATTACTGGTGCTTTTGACCCGTTATGACATGATAGAAAGAAAACTCGGTAGACGGAACTCTAACCAACTGCAGCCAATTCGGTAATATAACCTAAGTTACTTCATGGTGAAGATGATGTGTTTTCTAGTGAATATCTTATGTTCTAAAATATTCATAATATCTTTAATAGTGGGATATATAGTTCTCTGTTTACTAAGATGTAGAAAGTCATATTAGTATATTAAAAGTCTATTCAGAACTAGCTTATGGTAAAGACAGCATAGTAAATTCATGCTTTGACATCCTTTTTCACTTTGAACATGTAGTATTAATAGATTATGCAAAGAAATAAACATAAAAAGATACTGCTAGACTCAACAAGGTAACTATTTTGGACAAGAAAAGGAACAAAAGTGTCAGGTGAATGGGAGACTGGCACTGATTTTGAATCCTAGATCTGGGAGCAGCAATGTCATCCAGGAGATAGAGCCCTGCAGGGTAAAAGAAAGATAGGGAAGGACCCGAAGTGCAAGATAGTGTGGAGTCAAGCTTATTTCCTAATGTTGACTGGCTAGGATGTAATTCCTGTGTTCCAATCAGGAGGTTACCATGATTTTGAAAAAAATAATAATAACTAACAAAATACTGTCTGAAACCCAGAAAGCTTGCTGGAAATTACTCAAAAAGGACAAAAGAGGTAGAAGCTTAGAGATAAACTATAAAATAGAGGAGGAAACTGTAGTGTATAAAGAAATAGATTTTTAATATTTGAATTTTAAATTTACTCCAGATTAAATTAGTTTTATTTTAAAAATCTGGTAAAGAGCAGTTTGGTTTGCTCATTTGCTTCTTTGCCTATGAGAATGCTAGTGTGCTTAATTAAATGAAAGAAGATATAGGTCCATAAAAAACAGAAAGTGAAATTATAAAGCAAAAGTGAGTTGAAATGATTTTAAATGCCTGGTTATAAAAAGTGAACTGTTAGAGATCTTAAGAAAAATAGTTGTTGAAGTAAAAAGCAATAGATGATCATTAAGCTGAACTTGGTCAAAAAGAGTGAATTGGAGAATACTAATCAAATCACACAGAAGGCTGCTTAGAAACTCAAATTTTTGAAAAAATCATTAAGAAGGGCAGGAGGGCTGGCATTTGGCATTGTGGTATAGCAGGTGAAACCCACCACCTGCGACGCCAGCATTCCATAAAGGTGCCAGCTGCTCCACTTCTGATTGCGCTCCCTGCTAATATGTCTGGGAAAGCAGAGGAGAATGGCTCAAGTGCATGGGGCCCCGCACCCACATGGGAAACCCAGAGGAAGCTCCTGGTTCCTGGCTTCAGACCAGCCCAGCCCTGAATGTTCTGGGCATTTGGGGAGTGAACCAGCAGATGGAAGACCTCTCTGTTTCTTCTTTCTCTCTGTTTTGTTCAAATAAATAAAATAAATCTTTAAAAAAAAAAAAAAAGGGAGAGGGCCAGCACTTTGTTGTAGTGGATCCTGCGGCATCCCATACGGATGTCTTTTTGAATCCCAGCTGCTGCACTTCTGATCCAGCTCCCTGCTAATGTGCCTGCAAAACAGCAGACAATGGGGCCCAAGAACATGGACCATTACACTCACGTGGGTGACATGGAAGTTCCTGCCTTCTGGCTTTGGACCAGCCCAGCTCTGGCTGTTGCTGCCATTTGGGGGGTGTGAACTAATGGGTGAATGGGTGGAAGATTCTCTGTCTCTGTCTCTGTCTCTCTCTCTCTCTGTCTCTCTCCCCCCCCCCTCCTCTCATGCTCCCCCACCCTTCTCCCCCATCTTTCAAATAAAGAAATTTATCTTTAAAAAGAATAATTAGGAGTAATTTTACCATGGAGGAATACAATGAATACCAGCTTAATTAAATTACTAATGACCAATAATAGGCTAATAGACTGACATCATGAGCCTTTCAGTCTGGTAAGTTGAGAAAGATACCACACCATCTACACAATAATTTTGCCAAAAGAGAATTTTATCATGAGAAAATGATACAATGAATCCCAAGTGCTGAGCATCCTGCAGAACCACCATCCTGCCAGTCCCTTCAGAAGTACAGGTGTCAAAAGCTAGAGGTTTAGACACAGCCTATGGTGCCCCTATCTCATATCAGAGTGCTGGTTTGAGGCCTGGCTACTCTACTTCTGATCCAGCTTCCAGATTAATGTGTACCTGAGAGGCAGGTCCCTGTTACCCAAGTGGGAGTTCCAGCATCCCGTCTTTGGCCTGTCCCATACCTGGCTATTGCATGGATTTTGGGAGTAAACCAGTGGTTGAAGATCTTCCCTTCTGTCCCCTCTCTCACTCTACCTTTCAAATAAAATGAAAATAGGTAGATAGATATAGATAGATAAATAAATAATTTTTTAAAATGCTAGAAGGATAAATGTTTGGCCTAACAATTAAGCTGCTGATTAAGATGCCCATGTCAGACATTGGAGTGCTTGAATTTGATATCTGGCTCTGATTCCTGATTTCAAGTTCCTGCTAATGCAGACAGATGGCTCAAGTATTCTCCCCCAGGAGAGATTCAGATTGAGATGATCACTTTCTGTTCCACCATAGCCATCCCGCAGCCATTACAGGCATTTAGGGAGTGAATCAGCAAAGAAGCTCATTCTCTTTCTCTCTCAAATAAATACATATTTTAAAAATTTAGAAGGAAATCTTCTTGGTTTGTAAGAGATTAAAGAAATATGACAGTTCAAGCAGCATGTTGTGATCCTGATTGAATTCTGTATTTTTTTAAGTCATAAAAGACATTTTTAGTACAGTTGGGGAAATTTCATATGAGTGTCATATTGAATAACACTGTTGTATCAAGGTTAAATTTCCTGAGTGTGATAGTTGTGTTGTGGCCATGTAGTAACATAAATAGGCTGCAGTATTTAGGGCCTTGTGCCCTGAGGGATGTCAGCAACTAACTTGTAAATGGAGAAAATATGGGACAAAATGCTAACAATTGGTGCATCTTGATGAGGATTTGTGAGTTTTCCTCTTACTGTTTTGTGGCTTTTCTAAAGGTGTAAAAATTTTCCAAATAAAAGTTTAGAGAGGAAGTATCAAGGGAGAAAAGATAAACCACAAAGGAATGACAGTCTGATACGCACATCTTTCATAGTTGTCACCAGTGCCTGAAGATGATGGAGTCATGTCAAAGTACTGATTAAAAGTAATTGATAACTTACAAGTCAAATATTCACAAGAAAGGTATTTTCAGACATAAAAGACTAAAAGAGGGACCAGCGTTGTAGCATATTGAGTAAAGCTACTGCCTGTGATGCCAGCATCCCATATGAGTGCTGGTTCGTGTCCCTTCTGCCCCATTCCAATCCAGCTCCTTGCTGGTAGCCTGAGAAAGGCAGTGGAAGATGGTCCAAGTGCTTGGGTCCCTAATATAAATACTATTTACCCAATATTAAAATTGCCTTTTAATAAACTAATCCAAGGAATAACCAAGAAGTAATCCCTCATGATAGTTTTACTTAAGTAAAGATTAAAGAAAATTAAAGTATTTCATCTATAAATTGAAAATTTCCAAATAACTCATGTAATTAGAAGTCATTAAATAAATTTGTTTTTCAGAATTGTTAAGAACCGAATCAGAAATGGAATTAATTGCTTTGAAATAGAATGGGAAAAGCCTGGTATGTATTCACTGTAAGCAAAAAATTTTAAGATTTGAACATATACATGCAATAAATATTGTGTGTATGTGTGCGTGTGTGTGTGTATGTGTGCGTGTGTATTACATAAAATCATAAAGAAACCTACATATGCACTATGGATTAATTTCATAGTTACCTGTTTATTTTAAATATCTTTTGACGAATATTAACATGAACTTCAATTCGTTTTATTTTCATGTCCTAAAATTTGTTTTGTGATGCTTAAAATAATACTGAAATTGTTTTTATTTCTGTATCTCAAAATGCTTTCACAGTGGTTTGGTTATGAATTTCATGTACTTACAGAGCTGGCTGTAAAGTGAGGGTGCTAAAGAGCACCTGGGATTTTCTTCCTCTCCTCTTTGCTCTGTTTAATTTTCATGGAGATTCACAATGGTCAGATTACTCTTAATTTCTGCTCCAAACAAGGATTATGTGAGCTCTAGGTTAGGACCCAATCTAGAAGCAAGTAAAGCATAGACAACTTAAAATGGAAAATGATCCTAAGTTTATTTCTGTTTGGATTTGAAATTAGACTGTGTGATTATATTTGGATGATCGAGAGAATATATTTATTCCATGAAAGCTTAAGTTGTAGGTAATTGATGAGTAAAATTATAAAGAATTAGGGGCCAGCATTGTGGAGTAGCAGGTAAAGAGGCTGCCTGTGATGCCAGCATCCCATATGGGTGCTGGTTCAAGTCCTGGCTACTCCACTTTTGATCCAGTTCTCTGCTAAAGTGCCTGGGAAAGCAGCAAAAGATGATCCAAGTGCTTGGGCCCCAGTACCCATGTGGGAGAACCAGAAGAAGCTCCTGGCTCCTGGCTTTGGTCTGGCCCAGCCCTAGCCTTTGCAGCTATTTGGGGAATGTACAAGTGAAAGGAAGATCTTTCTCTGTGTGCTCCCTGTTTCTCTGTAACGCTGCCTTTAAAATAAAATAAATCTTAAAGAAAAAAAAAACAGATAACTATTCTAAGCAATCATAGGAAGATAGAAGGCAGAGAATTTTATAGACTGTTTAGGAACAATTCCACCAGCTACCGTATCCTTAGGAAAGAAAATTATATTAACCCAGTTTAGTAGCGCCTCTCCCCTGTCTAGAAGTAGATCCGGTACTCACTTTCACTCATCCTTTTAGAGCTAACCTTTAAGGGAGAAAATGTATTCCAAGTTAGTAACTAAAAAACATGTTAATATCACCTGTTTCCTTTGTTTCTGCTTCTAACTTAAGAATCTAGTCTGCTATGTATATATGTAAATTAACATAGACATTCTCATTTCCATATATTAGCTTCTTGTGAGTCAAGTAAGAATGGTCATATGCTCAAGAAATCGCGTGAGGTTAACCTCTGAAAATAACAATATTTTTGTGATCCTTTTACTTCCATTGTTTTCAGAATCCATCATTAAAGAAAGCAGATGTTAAATTTCAGGAAACTGTCTATTCCATTCTTTACCTATAATTTTACCACTTACTAAATTAAAACCTCATCTCAACAAAATTTTCTGTTCTCTAAAATGCTACTACCATCTCTGAAGCAAGAGAGTTTAAAAGGCTCTCCTTCCAGCTCTTGCCAGGCAAAAGAAATTTTGGGGCCAGTACTGTGGCATAGCAGGTAAGGCCACTGCCTGTGATGCCAGCATCTCATATGGGCACTGGTTCTTGTCCCAGCTGCTCCACTTCCAATCCAGCTCCCTACTAGTAACCTGGGAAAAGCAATGGCCCAAGTACTTGCCCCCCTGCCACTCATATGGGAGACCTGGATGAAGCTCTTGGCTCCTGGCTTCAGCCTGGCCCAGCCTTGGCCACTGGTGGCCATCTGGGGAGTGAACCAGTGGGTAGAAGATCTCTTGTTCTCTCTGTCTTTTCCTCTCTCTCTCTCTAACCCTGACTTTCAAATAAGTAATAAAATAAATCTTCTAAAAAAGAAAAATTCTGGAGTAGTATCACTAGATTATTAGAGTAGATGTGTTATACAGCAAAATTTGCATTTGTAACTTAATTTCCATGGTAAACTTAGTTACCTGGAAACTTTGAATTGTTCCAATCTGTGATTTAGTCTGATTTGCTGTGTTTTTAATCTTGTAGAACATTATGTTACAGAAGACAAACAAAATGGACAGTTGGTTCTATCAACAATTGAAGAAGAATCATTGTTTGAAGCAGCGTATCCTGAGATTGTTGCTGTTTACCAACTACAAAAGTTAGAAATTAAAGGGAAGAAACAAAAGGGTAAGCATCAGGTTTGATAGCTATTTATACATCACACAAATGTCATTTGTGTTTCATTTGGATCTGTCTTTCCAAAATTTTCCTAAAAGTTCTCTACAGGCAGTAGTTTGTATTGTACTCTTGCTTCTTGGTCTTCACCTACTTCCTTTTAAAGCTGAAAAGTCAGAAATAAGCCATCCTATGTCTACGAACATTGCCAAGTGTTAGAATAATTATACTCACCAGTTATTGGGCAACTGCTGTATGTAACATATTTGGGGTTATAACTACATTATCTTTACTTCTCAGAATTTGGTGAGGAAAAGAACTTTGTTTTTTATAACTGTTCCCAGAGGGTAATATTTTGTAATAGTTCCAGAAATCTACTGAGCCCCCAAAAGGCAAAAACTGCTCATATAGAATATTTCTGATCTTAACTCTAGTTTATTTTTTAACCCAAGTTAAGGAAAAGAAAGTAGATGTTAATTATATTTTTTTTCTAGGTTTGAAAATTAAGCCTAAAGAAAATTTACCAGACTCAGATGATGCAGTGAATCTTCAATCAGAAATGACTTTAAAATCCACGTGTGAAATCTTTCCTAAGCAGAATTCCAAGTTAAATTTAGAAATTTCTCCCAATCCTACATTACCACAAGAAACTATCCCCGCCTCATTGAATGACTTCCATTTACCTGAAGATGATTCCCATCTGAATACCCAGGAACATTTCCTGTCTTCTCCAAGACCTTTGACTATCCAACAAATTAAAGCTGTCAGTAAGTATCCAACTTCAGAAGCTGGTCAACCCAGTTCTTCACCCTGTAGTAGATCAGAGATTGCTGATCTACACTTGAGCACCATTGACTGGGAAGGCACTTCTTTCAGTAATTCCCCAGCTATTCAAAGGAACACTTTCTCTTGTGGTATAAAATCAGAACTTAAATCAGAGCTCTCAGCCATTGCTGATTCCTTTGAAAATATCCCAGAACAATTATGTGAATCAGAACAGTGCACCTCAAACATAAATAAAGTGTTGGATTGGGATCTCCAAAAGATTAATCCTGAAGAGCATCTACTTTCCAGGGTTTCTGATTTATGTCTTCAAGATTTACCTTTAAGGGAACGACTGCAGATAAAATCATCGTATCCTCAGGAAAATGTACATAGAGATGTTGACTTGAAAACTTTGTCCCTAATTAGGGTAAAAGAATCTTGTATTGCTAATAGCACTGACTGTCCATCACATCTTTCTAAAGATCTTCCAGGAATTAATTTGCAAAATGAATCCAGGAACACTGAAGTTGTAAAAGGCCAACTGCTTCAAGAAAACTATAAAATAACTACTTCTGTACCGTTTCCTGGCAATAACACAACAGTGTTTAGAGCTAGACCACCAAATACAGCTTTACATCACAGTAGAAAAGTTGATACAGAAGCCTCCAAAAAAATTATAATGAAGAAAAGTGTTTGCCTTGACAGACAGTCATCTGATGAAGAAAGTACCCCAGCGTTTGAGGAAGCCAGGTATTCAACTCAAAAAATAAAGCATGGTTTTCAGAATAATCACCCAGCCCGATTCAAAGAAAATGACCACAACAACTTGAATAATCCTAAACTACTGATTAAAGAAACTGAAAAATATATTGAACCTTATGAAACAGCTGGAAATGAAGAGAATTGTTTCCCTGATCTAACAAAAAAGTCTCTGAATTTTCCCCAATGTCATCAGAAAGTAGACTACCACCCTGGTATTTGTTTGGATAGTCCACTTCCTTTATCCCAGAGATTAAAACTCAGGTTTAAGGACACTTGAAATTTGAAATACTAAAGTATAACATATTTGAATACTGTGAGCATTAACAGAGGGAAGGTGTCCTATTAATATTAGGTAGAAAAATTTAATGGTGCTCCATATGTGATGAAACACTTTTGCCATTTTAATCAAAATTATAATTTTTAAATGTTACCTGAGACGTTGCTTTTAAAAGATGATCCTCTGGTGAAGGCTTCAGATAATGTATATTTTTTAAATATATTTTTGCCATTTCTAATATAATTATTGTTAAGTTACATGGCTTTAAAATGTTAGATGTAGTCCTTGACAGAGTAAATGTTTCATCCATTTGCTCATTTTTACTTTCTCCTCCACAAGCCTCCAAAGCACTTATTTATATTTTGATTTGTTCCCAAGAGGGTAACTCTTTAATTGTCTTACAGTGTCTTCTAGTGTACCTTTCCTGGGAGTTAGGTTTTTTCCAGATGTGCAGATACTTTGTACTCTTTCATATTGGGTGATTTTATTCTCCTTCCTGATGTGCAAAACTGGAAAAGGAGAGATGGTGTCAGTACATGTAATCAAAATCACAGTTGTAATGGCTGGATAAACTAAGAAAAGTTGCTGCTTACATACCCCTCGTTCACAGGAATAGATAATGGAAGAAGATTTGGAAAACAGTGTATAAACGGCTCAGGATCACACAGCTAGTTAATAGTTTCCTTGCCTCCTAATTGTTTAGTTTGTCTATTTTTCTGTCACTTTTGTGTTAAAAATGAATCTATGCAATATTGACTTTAATACCACCAAATATTAAGTCTTGCATTCAAAATAAGTTTTGTACCTCTAGAGAGGTACTCAAACTTGAAACAAAACAGAGAAACTGTCTGTTCACAGATAGCAGTATCTCATATAAAGATCTGAAGGCATCCACTATAATATTAAAGCTGATAAATGAGTTCAGCAAGGTTACAGGGTATAATAATAGTGTACAAAAATCAATTGTATTTCTATATACTCACAGTGAATGCAAAATTAAGAAAATCCCATTTACAACAGTATCAACATGAATAAAATATTTGGGGATAAACAACAAAAAGTAGAAAATGAATACTTTTAAAATAAGAAACATTGAAATTAAAACAAATAATTGAGCCGGCGCCGTGGCTCAATAGGCTAATCCTCCACCTTGCGGCGCCGGCACACCGGGTTCTAGTCCCGGTTGGGGCGCCGGATTCTGTCCCGGTTGCCCCTCTTCCAGGCCAGCTCTCTGCTATGGCCAGGGAGTGCAGTGGAGGATGGCCCAGGTGCTTGGGCCCTGCACCCCATGGGAGACCAGGAAAAGCACCTGGCTCCTGGCTCCTGCCAGGATCAGCGCGGTGCGCCGGCTGCAGCGGCGGCCATTGGAGGGTGAACCAGCGGCAAAAGGAAGACCTTTCTCTCTCTGTCTCTCTCTCTCTCACTGTCCACTCTGCCTGTCAAAAAAAAAATAAAATAAAATAAAATAAAACAAATAATTGGAAAGACACATTCAAGGATCAGAAGACTTAAGACAGCGGTTCTTCCTGAACTGATGTACAGATTGACTATAATCTCCATCAGTTCCAGCTTGTTTCTGGGCAGGAACTGACAAGCCTATTCTAATGTTTATGTGGAAACTTAAGGGACACTGAATAACCAAGACAATCTTGAGGGGGAAAAAATGGAGGAGAAACCCTTATTGCAATGTGTTGTACTAGCATAAAGGTCAAAAATAGATCAATTATATAAAAGCAAGAGTCCAGAAATATGCATTCAGATTTATAGTCAGTTGATTTTCAACCAGAGTACCAAGAAAATTCAATAGAGACATAAGAATCATCCAACAAATGCTGCTGGGACTGTTTTGTGTCCTCATGAAAAAACAGTTTGAGCACTAACACTGAAAAAATAACGAATTCAGGATAGTCCAAAGACCTCAAAGTAGGAGCTAAAGCTAAAAAACTCTTAGAAGAAAACATAGACAAACCTTTGGGACTTTTGGGTTGTTGTATAAGCAACAACTAAAAAAAGTCGATAAAATAGACTTACACAAAACGAAAAATGTGTGTTTCAAAGAATATCATCAGAAGAGTGAAGCGGCAACTCATAAAATGGGAGGAAATATTTGTACATCATAAATGTGTAAAGTTGTATCTAGAGTGGTGTGTATAAAGATCTTACAGTTCAATAAAGACAAGAATGGGCAAAATATTTGAATAGATGTTTCTCTAAAGGGGGTGAACCAACAGAAAAAAGAAGACCTTTCTCTCTTGTCTCTCTCACTGTCCACTCTGTCAAAAAAAAAAAAAAAAAAAAGGATGTACAAATAACCATTAGCACATGAAAAAAATACTGGACATCATTAGTTATCCAGAAAATGAAATGAAACCCCACAGAATACCATTTCATGCCCAATAGGGTAACTAGAATCAGAGACTAAGCATTAACAAAGATGTGGAGAAATTGGAACCTTCCTTAACCTGCTGGTAGAAACATAAAATGGACAGCCACTTTGGCAAAAGTTTGATGAGTCCTTGAATAGTTAAACATAGAAATACTATATGATTCAGCAATTCTACCCCCAAAATAACATACCCAAGAGAAATTAAAACATGTCCATATGAAAACCTGTGCGTACATGTTCATACCAGCATTACTCATAATAGCTAAAAAGAACCCAGCTGGCTAAAAAGGGTAAATATAATGTATTAATGCTCAGTTCAATTCTATATAAACTTATCCTCTTCAACACCTAAAAAGACTATATGGCCATCTTTCAAATATTCAGAAAGAAAAATGCCTTTTAAACAATTCCTTGGGCCAATGTGGTGTAGTAAGTTAAGCCTCTGCCTGCAGCCTGGGCATCCCGTATGGGCACTGGTTTAAGTCCCGGCTGCTGCACTTCCAATGCAACTTGCTACAAATGGCCTGGGAAAGCAGCAGAGGATGGTCCAAGTGCTTGGGTCCCTGTACCCATGTGGGAGACCAGGAAGAAGCTTCTGGCCTCTGGTTTCAGATTAGTCCAGTTCACTATTGCGACCGTTTGTGGAGTGAACCAGCAGGTGGAAGCCCTCTCCCTCTGTCTGTAACTTTGGCTCTCAAATAAATAAAAAAATAGATTTGAAAAAAAAAAGTTTCTTCAGGAATCAGCTTATCTTGAATTAATTCACTCTGGTGTATGATAGTTTGGGACCATCCAGTCCAGTACAGTAAATGCTTGCAAGAATATCCAGAGGTATTCTTTTTAAGAGTCTTAAAATTTTATGTTCACTTAATTTTCATTTTACTAGAAAGGCAGAGAAACAGAGACAGAGATCTTCCATCTGCTGGTTTTTTCTCCATATATCCTCATCAGCCACATTGGGAAAGGCCAAAGTTAGGAGCCCAGAGCCCCAGGTCTGGCACATGGATGGCAGGAACTGCATGCTTGAACCATCACCTGCTGCCTGCAAGGGTACACAATCAGGAAGCTGAATTCAGGAGAACAGCAAGGTCTTGAACCCAGGCAGTTGAATATGGGATACAGGTATCCCAAGAAGCATCTTAACTGTTGCACAAAATGTTCTTGATTTTATGAGGTGAAAACAAAATTAGTAGGACCTGATCTAGACTCATTTTGCTGCATACGTAATATAGGCATAAACATGGATTCTGATACCAACTTTTACATTGTTCAAACTCCAGAATTCTCAATGACCAGGTTATCCCAGTTCTGTTTCAAGCATTCTGATTTCTTGTTCTTTGCTAATCTGGTCATGATATTGCTGGTAGACTTTTATCATGTGTAGCTGTTTATGTATTTGCTCACCACTTCACTGTCTTGCTAAGAAAATTTCTCCAAATTTCTTTACGAAAGATCTACCTCTTCCTGGATCCTGGAATTGTTTTCCCCCTCTTGTCTCCATGTTAAGGCCCTGTTCTGTTCTTTATATTCTAGCTTTTGTAAGATAGCTTAGTTCCTTGGGGGTTTTTATTTCAGATTTTGCAATGAAGAGATCTTTTTCCTCTTGTGTAATATGGCTCAAACCTTGTTGGATATGCCTAATTTCAATTCTTTTCTGTTACAGAATTTCTCTGACCTTGTCATTTTTCTGAGACTCATGCATTCAAATAATTATGTAACATCTATTATAGTACAGGCATTGTGCTGGGCCTTGGAGGTGTAGCAGTGAATGATGTCTATAAGGTTGTCTTAATATCTATTAAGTTTCTGCCACCAATGTACATTATAGACATTTGGTAAATGGCAATCATGTTAGTTACCACCATTTAGAAGGAGGACTCAGATTTCGTTTCAAGCTGGAACAGCCAAGCAGCCCTTTGGGTAAAAAGGTGAACACTGCAACACTACTAGGGGGCAGTGTGAAGGTGGGAAGAGATGTTTTCAGAAAAAGGAGGCTCTAGCTTAATGTCACAAAGGGGATTCTAAAAGATGTGATATTTGAGCTGATACAATACTAGAAAAAGACTAATGTGCTCACTGAAGTCAACTAATAAAAGTTTATGGAAATGGAATTGAAAGGTAAGTTTTAGTGTGCCAAATCTTGAAATTCGTGTATAGTTTTCATAATTATTTTTTCATGAGATCTTTGAAGGCCTCCTGTTTGCATAGATGTTAAAATTACACTAAAACTTAATGTTTTACTTTCATTTTCCATGAATTTTTGAAGCACCCATGTATAGTATTAATCCAGTCACCTAATGTATTTACTGAACACCTCTTTTGTGCAAAGCTTTTAGACTTATCTGTATATAAGAGCCAGCTGGTAACTTCATGAGCTTAAAATAACTTCTTCAGGCCATCCAGCTGGAAAAGGCTAAAGCTGAGATTAGAACTCAGATATGTTTCATTAGTGAAGGCAATTCCGTGTATTTATGTATCCACTCTTCACACAGTTAATAATTCAAGTAGTACCACAAGAATCTTTCTTGACCTTTTCATCAAAAAGAATTCCCCATTACTCCCTATCCCCTGATCCTGCCATATTTTTCTTTGCACTTATCAGTACCTGACATTTTTTAAATGATCTGTTTCCAAAACTACAATGCAAACTTATTGAAGGCAGGTACTTAGCCTTTTTTCTCTTCACAGAGTATCAGAGCAGTGCTTGGCACATTAACTTCTAGATGCATGAAGTCCTCCTCCAACCCTCACTAGCTCCCCACCAATGCACAGTGGTTATACTCTGCAAAATATGGTATAGGAACTACACAAGCTTGAGGCAGCCGGCTTCAGCTTCAGGCATTCACATCTATGACTACTTGTGAATTATTGTCTCTGCCTGCAATGCCTGTTCCTCCCGTATTAGCCAGACACATTCCTTCATCTGCCAAGGACCAGCTCAAATGTCAGGACCTCTCTAATTCCAAGCAGATTTAGTTGTTCTATTTGTGTCCCTAAAGACATTGCACATTCCTGTGATGACATCACATTTCATTCACTCATGCAACACGGTTTAGTGGAGTGTCCTATGTAGAAGGGATAGTCCCTTTTTAAGAACATATCTATATCCCCATAGGACGAGATCTCTGAGCATAGGAATCAAACATTACTTATTTTTGTATCCCTCAGAGCCCTGCCAAGGATTTGACATAAATGCTTTCCTGTTCCGCCAACTCATTTACTCTTCCAAGACAGTATAAATATGGAGTCCTTAAAGGCAGACATCACTTCCTTGGATTCCTATTATTCCTTATGGGCTCCTAAATACATGGTGCATTATTATCGCCCACATCAGCCTGTGAGCATCCTAAGGGCAGAACAATTTGTATTTCCAAATCTGCAGCACCTAGCAGAGGAGCTGGCACCCAAAGCATTCTGTGAGTAGGTGCTGACTGACCCGGCGAACCCAGGGGCTTGATTCTTCCATTATTCATCAAGAAAGACCAAATTCAACTGGATGGTTCCCTCTGTCAGCGTGATCACTAGTCGCCTTTAGCCATTTTAAGATGGCCTGGTGCGATGCTTGCTTCCTGGAGGTGCAGGGGCTAAAGCAACTGTTCCTGTTGTGCAGGTAGCATGTAGGATAAAACAGCTCAAATCATATTACTGAAGGTAGCCCCTCTTTCATCTGCAGATTAACACAGCAACGTTTATCGCCTCCTTCACCAGGAAACGCTTTCATCAGGCCCACTTAACAGCTTGCATGAGCCTCTTTCAAGGACTTGCTACATTGCCTTTAAGCGGACATGCTGCAGATCAGCACCTAACGCATGGCCCAGTGATAGTCCTGAGAAACGGCATCTTTTCTCATGATTGCCAGGATGGATTTAGCCCCAGACCAGATAAATTCAATAAAATGCATGTTGGGCAATGGAAGGGAAGTTCATCAGCAAAGTAGATTGATCCTTCTGTGGTTAGAATGACTTTTGCATATTTTATCAATGTTTGGGATAATTATTTTTGTAAGCACCAAAGTAGAACTTGATAAATAGGGATTTAAGTGTCAGGGCTTCCTCAACATTATTCTCTGCCAAGACCAATAAAGGCAAACACTGCATGCATATTTAGAGTAGATCTTGGATCAAAAACCTAATGATGCAATTCTCTCTTTGAAAAGTTTTACTTATTTATTTGAAAGGCAGGGGCAGGGGGAGACACAGGAACCAGGAACTCCATCTGAGTCTCCCACTGCCAAGCACTGGGCCATAACCCACTACCTCCCAGTATATTAGCTGGAAGCTGGATCAGAAGTGGAAGATCTGTGACTTATTTGAGCTGGCACTGTACTATGGAATGTAGCAGCTTGACCCACTGTATCACAATGCCTGCCTGTGTTCATCATCATAATTTCTTTTTTTTTTTATTTGAAAGGCAAGGTGACAGGAGGGGAGAGACAGAGAGAGATAGGAATTCCATTTCTGGTTCACTCCCCAAATGGCCAGAACGACCCAGGGCTGGGCCAAGCCAAACCCAGGAGCTTCCTCTGGGTCTCCCACATGGGTGCAGGGGCCCAAGGACCTGGGCTGTTCGCTGCTTTCCCAGGCCATAGAAGGGAGCTGTATCGGAAGTGGAGCAGCCGGGATTCGAACCGGCGCCCATATGGGATGCTGGCACTGCGGGCCTTGGTTTTAACCCACTGCGCCACAGCGCCGGGCCCCAATCATCATCATAATTTCATGTACCATTTGGCATATACATGTCTTTCAACTGAGTAAAGTCTGAAAGGACTACCCTTAAAAATGCTTTGAATATGAAAATGAGAATGAACAATTTATGAAATACCCATGTGAAATACACTAGGAGTCCTTTTCCTTTTTGTTGGTAAGCAATACTGATTGTGATAACTGCCATAATGTAATTATTATTGCTAAACCATTTACCTCTTTGTTAAGTTGAAAATGCTGACTGTGGGTGGTAGGTGGCTTATTTTACAGGTTTATTTTTCCCAACACAAATGTCTCTAACCCAGGTCCTATGAAAGTCCCATGACTTCACAGCTTGGATGGTACAATTAGAGATGTCAAAGAACTCATACAATCAGGTCTCCTACATCCTACTTATTACTTGCCATGTCCACTGTGGTTCATAACCATAAATGATACCTTTAAAAGGTATCTTATTGGGGCTGACATTGTGGCATTTTGGGTTAAACGATTTCTTGTGATGCTGGCATCCCATATCAGAGTGCCTACTTGAGTCCTGACTACTCCACTTCCAATGCAACTCACTACTAATTCACCTGGGAAAGCAGTGGAAGATGGCCTGAGTGCTTGGGCGCCTGCACCAATGTGGGAAACCTGGTCTGGATCAGCCCAGGCTGCTGTGACCATTGGAGAGTGAATCAGCAGGTGGAAAACTCCCCCTCTGTTTTCTACCCCCTCTTTCAAATAAACAATAGATCTTTAAAAAAAATAAATTTTAAATTATGTCATTATAATCTATAATTTTTTGAGACAGAAATTATCTCTAGTTTACATATGAGGAAAAAAGAAACAATTGGGCATCAGTGAGTACAAGTGGGATCACACAGTTCCGAAGTCTTGTGCAAAACATTAGTGCGTGTTGGGAGAATACAAATGACAGAATGTGATGTGCCATGTACTTCACCAGTTTCCTTAAATTGAAAGGCAAGCACTATTATACCCTACTAAGTAGGCTAAGAGAAGTTAAGGAACTAAATGGAACTAAGAACAGCATCTAGTCAACAGTAGAGCCAGGGTTAGAACCCATAGGTCGTCTAACCTCAAAGCTTGCTCTCGCTCCCCACTCCTTCCTGCCTCTTTGGCAAAAATTCTGCCCTCTAGGTGCTCCCCTTTACTCCAGATCCATAGCACTATAAGGAAATCAACCATTAGAGAAACATAATGACCTCAGGTGACCCGATTTAAAGAAAACTCACTGCAGATGTCCTTTGTCTTGTGGCCTAATGGGAGCTGTGACTGGCTACTGTGGCCCAGAGTTGCTAGACAATTTTTGTGTTTCAATCCCTAAGTCAAGAAATGTCAAAATTGAAAGCACAGTTTCTGATGATGGTATATCACTTTCACACCACCAGAAAGCCAAAAAAAAAAAAAAAAAAAAAAAGTAAGAAAAGCCACTGTAAGTTGGTAGGGAGGGAACCTTCTGTTAGATTCTGGGTCAGAATCTCAGAAAACCGATCTTTCACCTTTCAGAAAATCACAAACTTCATTCCAATTCTCAGAATTAAAATTAACTACCACAGCCAACACTTGGGGGTTGGGTACATGAGGAAGGGGTAAGATGAGACAGGGTTCTAAATGTCCAGAAATTTTGTCTGCTTCCTTCAAAGCTCTAGCCACCAGGGACAGATAGTCCTCAGTATGAGGCCATCTGCAAGTTCTTGGTAAAGCACTGGTCAAGAGCATATCTTTTTGTTTGTTTAGAAGGGAGAGGGAGACATATTTTCCATTTGCTGGTTCACTCCCCAAAAGCCTGCAACAGCAGGGGCTGGGCACAGCCAAAGCCAAGATACTGGAACTCCATCCAGGTCTCCCAGTGGGTTGCAGGAAACCAGAACCTGGGCTATCACCTGCTGCTTCCCAGGTGTGTTATCAGGAAGCTGGATTGGGGGCAGAGCAGATGGACTCAAATGCACACTTCAGTACTGGATATGGGCAGCAGCTTCACTCTATGCAAAATGCCTGCCCAGCATCGCTCTCTCTCTCTCTCTCTTTTTTTTTTTTTTTTTTTTTTTTTTTTTTTTTTTTTTTTGACAGGCAGAGTGGACAGTAAGGGAGAGAGAAAGAGAGAAATCTGGTCTTCCTTCCATTGGTTGACCCCCTAAATGGCCGCTACGGCCAGCATGCTGTGGCCTGCGTGCTGCGCTGATCAGGAGCCTGGTGCCTCCTCCTGGTCTCCCACGCAGGTGCAAGACCCAAGGACTTGGGCCATCCTCCACTGCACTCCCGGGCCACAGCAGAGAGCTGACTGGAAGAGGAGCAACCGGGACAGAATCTGGCACCCCGACCAGGACTAGAACCCAGGGTGCTGGTGCCGCAGACGGATAATTAGCCTAGTGAGCTGCAGCGCCGGCCAGCATTGCTCTTTTTTAAGTGTCCATTTCTTTACTCTTGCTCAGTGCCTACAGTGAGCCAGGGCCTGTGCTAATTGTGTTCAATACATTGTTTAGTCATCTTTAAAGCAAGCCCCCAGGAAGTAAAGCAACAAGCCTGAGGTCCCGGTTAGTATTCAGAGCTCCTCCAAGTTGTACTGCCGTCTCCAGAGGGCGAGTACCATCTTCTCCTGCAGCAACCTACTGCAACAAGCTCCTCATCGATCCTCCTACCTCGAAGTGCTCCTGCCCTTCCTCAGCTCACAGTCCAGCCAGATAAACCTACAGAAAATGGAAGAGCTTCCCGAAGCTTCCTACCACACACAGTATAAACTCCTGTTTGTTTTTCAACATTTCATTTCAGAATAGTGTTAAATTTACAAAATAAACATTGTGAGGTAGTAATACACATAATGTTCCTATGCCCCTCACCCTACAGCTTCTATTATTAACATCTTACATTTGGACATTTGTCACAATTAACTGCACCACACCCGGCTTCCCCTATTTTTTTATCCAAACTCCCTGCACCTCTCCCACCCCTCCTAGCTTCTAGTAATCAACATTCTGTGTTCAGATTGTTTTTTTTTTTTTTTTAATTTAGCTCACATACAAAGGAGAACGTGTTCTCTTTCTGGGTCAGGCTTATTCCACTCAACACATGATGTTCCCCAAGTCCATCCATTTTACAGAAAATGACAAGATTTCATTCTCTTTTTTATAGCTGAATAGCATCCCACTGTGTATATGCATCATATTTTCTTTGTCCATCTATGTGATGATGGACACCTTGCTTGATTCCGTGTTTTGGTTTTTGTGCACAGTGCTGCTATGAACATGATGAAGCAGGTACCCCTTTGATACAATGAGCCCACATCTTTCTAATATCCTTGAAGGAGTCTGTGATGTACTGTGGAGACTCCTGTCTCACTCACCTCATCTACTGCATCTCCCCAGGAGTTTGTTTCCTTTTTTAGTTTGTTTGTTTGAAAGATACCAACCTTATGCCACATTCTGGCTCTTGTACTTGCTACTCCCTCTTCATAGGCATCCTACAGCTCATTGGCTAGTAAAGAATGTATCACCAGACCAGTCTAAATTTTTCAGCTAGTACTTTGTAGGTGAAGAGCCACCTCCCCCTCTAACCCTCATGCCTCTTACTCTGTGTTATTTTCTTCAGAAATGATTATGTTTTATTTGTCTCCTATCATTAGAAAAAATAAACTTCCTGTTCTTTGTCATATTCCCAGGGTGTGAACAGTGCCTAACATTGTAGCTTGCACTTAGTGTATACATGTTGAATGAACAGAAGGATGAAGTTATTCTTTGAACCCAAAAGTGTCTGAAACCAAAATCCATGCTTTGAACCCCAGCAGCTTGCTGTAATTTTTGTCGATTTTTTATGATGAATTCAGTCCCGAGTGAGGCATAGTATATGGGAGTGTGTGGGTTATGTAGGAATAGCATACAGTCTTCTCCCTTCAAAACATGTATTACTTAGTTGGCATAAACATTTCTTTTTTTTAAATTATTTACTTATTTGAAAGTCAGAATTACACCAGAGAGAAGGAGAGGCAGAGGGAGAGAGGTCTTCTATCCACTGGTTCACTCCCCAGTTGGCCACAATGGCTGGAGTTGTGTCAAACCGAAGCCAGGAGCCAGGAGCTTCTTCCAGGTCTCCCATGTGGGTGCAGGGGCCCAAGGACTTGGACCATCTTCGACTGCTTTCCCAGGCCATAGCAGAGAGCTGGATCAGAAGTGGAGCAGCCAGGACTTGAACCAGCGTCCATATGGAATTCTGGCACCTCAGGCGGTGGCTTTACCCACTACGTCACAGTGCCAGCCCCTAACATTTCTTCTTGAGTCAACAGATACAATAAGTGCTGGGTGAAGAGCATGGTATCAGAGAGCATCAGACTGCAGAAGAGGGGTCAGTGAGGACACAAGTAGTCTGCAGAGGCCTCCTGAAGATGAGGGACTTGACAGGAGCCTGGAACGATTCGTGCCATTTAGAGAGGGGGAGGGAAAAACTATCAGTTTATCAGATAAGACTTAGAGAGCCAGGTGCATTTGTGCAGGAAAGGGTCTAATAAATGATGGTGATTAGAGTACGCCAGGCCTGGGACATTTGTTAGATTCTTCTATCTTGAAAAAATTCACTCCCCTGTTATATGCAAGTGTAGTTGAAAACAAGGCCAGCAAGAAAAGAGGGAAGGAAGAATGGGAAAGCAAGGCAGTGAGTTTCCTTGTTTCTGGCCTCTAGTTGTCATGGTGGGGGGCAGCTGAGCCAAGACCTGGCACACAGTGACTGTCAGGCACTTACTAGCCCTCTTACTCCTAAAGGTCTCCTCTATGGGATTTCCCTGGAGTTCCACACTTTCTCCAGAAAGAAATCTGGACTCACAACACAGCAGCAACTTCTTAGGGCAAGTAGTAAGGAAAGTTGCCCTGTAGCATTGAGTATGCCTGGGTCATGGTGCTGTACAGAGCCTGGCCAATGGCAGAGATGATCCAGACCATCCATGCATTTCCCAGAGGGCCTCCTAGTGAAATGTAGAGCAAAGCAGTGCTCGTAGAACCAAGTCATGAGCTAGTGAAGATGACTATGCTCACAATTAACAGCCAGCCAGCCAGCCAAGAGGAATTCTATGCCAAGAGTCATGCAAAAACACCTGGGCTACAGTGAGGGTCTGACGGTCTCTTCCTTGAGGAATTCATAGTCCAATCACCAAGAAAACCATGTGTAGTTAATTGCTTGATTTTCTACCTATGTTTCCAGGTCAGGATTGAATGAAACATCACATACCCACGTTTGTCCACAAACCACACCACACCCAACAAAAATACTCCAGAAAGGGAAAAGACTGTAATTAACATTTCTCTCTCTCTTAACCTCTTCCCAGAAGGGTGATAAAGAAAGATTTGGTCTCAACTGGGCCACAGGCAGGGATTTGCATTTTAAAGTTTGACAGATATTTATTGACCTTTTGATCTCCTGTCTCCTCTTCACCCACCCACCCCAGCCCTGCTGCCTGCTCCTCCCCCACCCCTGTAGTCCCTTATCCTGCTCCAGGTACAGACTTCAGAAATGATGGTCCAGGTCAAGAGGCCTCTGGGATGGATGCCCTCATGTGACATGCTTGTGGCAAGATAGCTTCTGTTAACCAGAACCAACCATAGAGCAAGTGCTTTTATGTCCTGACCCTGCAGTCACCCTAAAATGTTCATATTTATTTATCATTTTTGAAGTGAGAAGGAATCTGAGGCTCAGAAAGGCTTGCCCCAAATCACCACTAAGAAGTAGGGGGAGGGGCGCAGAACTGAAGCCCAGGTCTGTGTGCCTCCAAACTATGACCTTTTCATTAAGCCAAGCTGACTCCAGTAGACAAGGCTGGTTATTGTGGGCTACTGAGTTAAGATCCTTCTCGGAAAAGGTAATCTGCATTCCAGTTTTCTTGCTGGTGTTATTCTGCAAATAGCCCAATAAACGTCACCGTTTGATTTACTCGAGGGCAAACTTGCAGCTGTCTCTTCCTTCGCAGCTCTTTTTGGGCTCTGACTTTTCCCTCTCCTTCTATCGTCTTTCACACAGGCTGCTCAATCCAACAGCTGTGCATCTTGGTCTGGGACCATCACTGCAGCCCCATGGGATCTGCCCAACAGTCTCTCCAACTCCAAGAAAGTCTACCAGAAACAAGCTCAGAATTTCAGACCCTTACGGTTTTGCAGCTGGAGCGAATCCTGAGAGCCCTCTAGGAAACCTGAGGTTAGAGAACGGCCTGTGCAATGCGACCCGTGTCAGCTTATTCGAATATGACAGGTTGGCTCTGCTTAAGTGAAAGACAAAGGAAAGAAGTCAGATCAATGAAAACGTCAATGTGCCTGGTGCTCTGCCTCATTTAATCTGCTCTGCACCCAGGGAGGTACAGTTAATTACGGCCCTTGTGTTCCACATGAGCCCTGGCTCAGAGAAGGAGCTGATGCAAAGGCCTGCAAGGACCTGAGCTCAGGGAGCTGTCATTAGCACAGCTCTTTCCCCACAGCATGTGGAGTGTGACAAAGAGTATGGCCAATGTGCTGGCTGGGACAACTGATCAACCTGGGAGCAAGCAGTGTAAAGAGCCAACAAAGAGATGAATTCAATCATTTTGTGGACTTCATGTAGACTAAAGTCATCTGGCATTCACAACAGCCTTTGTCATATTTTGACCAAGAGGGCCTCCCCTGCAAAATAAGGGCTCCCCCCCCACACTGCCCATCCCCCTGCCTATGACCTCTCTTAAAACGTTCTGAGGCTGTTACCAGTTAGAGGATTCTGAAAGCTCTCTTCCTCCTTGGAACATCCACCCCCCTCCTCAAAGAGGGGGCCTCAGAAGTGCCAAATTGGGAGCCATAAGAGAGGCATTGCTGAGTCTTCCTGTTGAGGTTGAGAGATCAGGTTCAAAGCTCAAGCCGCAGCTTCCCCACCTCCTCTCCCCACCCCATCAGGAATGGTCCTTCCCTTCCCCCTCCCTGGTTCCCTGTAAAAACCTCTGGACTGTGCTCAGCTGGGGTCAGCTGGGGAGTCCGAGGCATCCTTTTGCTTTCCCTAGTTCCCCACCCCCCCCCCCCAACCTCACAAAGGAGGCACCTGGGAAAGTTCCCCTCCAACAGGAAGAGCTACAGAAAGACAGAAATACTCCCTGCTCGACACCCAGTGTCGATGGCTGTGGGCCTTGGGCTGCTCATGGGAAAGCTTATTTCTCAGTGAATCCCTGTCATCCATGCAGCTGTGGGCCCAACATTCCAACAAGGGTGGGCGGTAATTCTGGTTCAGTGGCTGCAAATCTTTTGTCCAGCGAGTGCTGACCTGGTCCCCAGGGCTCTTCAAGGTACAACTCCAGCCTGTGCCTATCAAGGCCTTTTCCGGCAGCCTCATTCTCTTTAGACCAGAGAGGCCCACACATGACTATTATGAGAACAGGCTGTTACTAAGGGCATTCAAGTTCTGCCTCAAAGGACACCTTGGATCTACTTAAACTTTTCTGCACCTTAGTATTACCCATTCTGGAGCACACTGTTGACCTGCTAATGACAGTGTCACCAAATGTCCTTTCTTGGCCTCATTTTTCTCGTTTGCCAGTGAGAATATTTTTTCCTATTAGAACACCTGCATCCTTTTTATCCATCCACCCAGTAGCTCTTGGCCTTTTACAATATCAATATTCTTAGAATTGTATCTATGAACTACATTGCATCTGGTAAAGAGTAAAATGCTAAAAATAAATAAAATAAAAAATAATAGCTCACAGTATCTACAGGTCTCCCCACCAGTGAAACATACATGGACACATATACAATTTTTGTTTCATGCCTGAAGCACATCCCTGGTGTCCGTCACACTAAGGACCTTGGGTGTGAACAGCGAGATCCTCGCACAGGAGCTGCACTATGTAATGGGGTTTCTGGTCCATAATAGATACAGCATTGGGAAAATGTGCATCACACACTGAATAAATAAGCCAGTCTGGAAGTGAGAACTTTTTAAGAGCAAAGTCAGTGTGGTGAAGGAAGTGATTGATTTTCTACCATAGTAAGAGAGGTTCCATGCACAGCTCGAAGTAATCCTCAAGGCAGGAATGGGAGCAGTTAGCACAAATGAGGGTGGCCAGCATTGAAAAGTGAAATACCTTGAGACAGCACGTACTGGATCAGGTGCCAGGTAAGTGATTCTGGGGATTGTAAACCTCTAAACCAGTTGCTCTCACATCCATCCTTCCTGGTGTCCATGGCAAGTCCATCACAGAAACATAGTAGCGGGCTCCATTCCCTGAGGTCTTATTCAGGGATGTGTTTAGGGAAACACTGTTGGAGATCAGGGAGAGACATGGAGAAAGAGAAGAACAAAAGGAGAAAAGAGAAATAATGGTGTTTTTGCTACACATCCATTCAATGGACATGGTCAGAATAACAAATCACTCTCCCTTTCTTATTGTATTTCCTTCCTTTTTATTTACTGTGGTTATGAAGAATTGTTCTTTTTTTAAAAAAATTTTAAGACAGAGTGACAGAAAGAAATGGAGTATTCTTCCATCCACAAATTCACCAGCCAGAGCTGGGCCAGGGTGAAGCCAGGAGCCAGGAACTCCATTCAGGTCTTCCACGTGGGTGGCGGGGACCCAAGTACTTGAGTTGTCATTGGCTTCCTCCCCGGGTAAGCTTCAGAAAGGAGCTGGATCAGAAATGGAAGGAGTGCTTGAACCCAGGCACTCTGAGATGGTATACAGTTGTCCTCAAATGGAGGCTTAACCTGCTGCACCACAAAACCCTATGATCAGGTTTTTTTTTTTTTTTTTTTTTTTTTGACAGGCAGAGTGGACAGTGAGAGAGAGAGACAGAGAGAAAGGTCTTCCTTTTACCGTTGGTTCACCCTCCAATGACTGCTGTGGCCGGCACACCATGCTGATCCGAAGCCAGGAGACAGGTGCTACTTCTGGTCTCCCATGTGGGTGCAGGGCCCAAGAACTTGGGCCATACTCCACTGCACTTCCGGGCCACAGCAGAGAGCTGGACTGGAAGAAGAGCAACCGGGACAGAATCTGGCGCCCTGACCGGGACTAGAACCTGGGGTGCCGGTGCCACAGGCAAAGGATTAGCCTAGTGAGCCGTGGTGCGGGCCCGAATGATCAGATATTAGCATGTGCAAATTCCTTCCTCCCTTCCTCTCTCTCTCTCTTTCTCTCTCTCTCTCTCTCTCTCTCTCTCGTTCCCTTTCTCTGGAACTACTACTCCTGGCAGGATGGCAGGACCATGTCACTGTGCATGTAGGAAGGACTGCTTAGCAATTCCATGGTAATAGAGGAAGAAGATTATAAGCCTACCATGTTCCCCTTCTGCTACTCCCTCAGGAAAATTGGACAGAGTCACCCAGAGCCCTTGACATGAGCCATTTTTTCCAAGTCCTATATTTCAGGTGGTTCACACTCACTGCTTCTCCCCAAAGGACCAAGAACAAAAATAGGAAGTACCATGGCTACCTCTAGCTGTGAATTACTGAAAGCACCCTAGGGTTGGCTTCTCAAGGGTCAAAAATGGCCATTTGGCCCTGGACTGGGATCAGATGAGCTAAAGGACAATTATTCCATGAAATGGAGATGTCTGGTCCTCAAACCCATGAATTCTGGCTCTTGAGGTTAGAACAAGCCCAGGAATCTATACCAGGTAACTCTGGTGGGCAACCAGATTTGGAAGCTGAGGAGGACTTTAGAACCACAAAATCTGCTCTAGCCCTCCATCTGGCCAAGGTCAAAATCCCCATCCTAGATCTGGTTGTGGGTGTTTCCAGGCCTTTCACCTATAATGCTACTTGAAGATACAGGCACTTCTTGATGGCACTTCTAGGAAATCTTCCTGGATTCCCATCGACTAAAGTTTGTTTCCCCTTTATCTTTCCTCCTGAAGCACATTTTCAGTGACTTTATTACGCTTTTTTGCATCACCCCCTCCTCATATAACATTAGCTACCACCACTGTGTCATAGAAGTATAAACCCAGCCCCATAATATAATGCTTTACTTTCTTAGTAGCCACCTTTAAAAAATAGAAATGGTGGGGCCAGCGCCGTGGCTCACTTGGTTAATCCTCGGCCTGTGGTGCCGGTATCCCATATGGGTACCAGGTTCTAGTCCCGATTGCTCCTCTTCCAGTCCAGCTCTCTGCTGTGGCCTGGGAAGGCAGTGGAGGATGGCGCACGTGCTTGGGCCCTTGCACCTGCATGGGAGATCAGGAGGAAGCACCTGGTTCCTGGCTTCAGATCGGCGCAGCACCAGCGTTGTGGCCACTTGGGGAGTGGACTAATGGAAGGAAGACCTTTCTCTCTGTCTCTCTCTCACACTGTCTATAGCTCTACCTGTCAAATAAAAAAAATTTAAAAAATAGAAATTGCAAAATTTTAATATATTTGGTTTAGCTCAACAGTTCAAACTGTTATCTTTTAACGTGTAATCAGTATTAAAATTATTAGTGAGACTTTTTACAATTTTTATCCATACTCAGCATTTAGTATCCAGGGTGTATTTTATATTTCCAGCACATCTCAGCTTTGACCAACTAACTATATGTCAAATACTCAATAGCCTTATGTGGCTGGTGGGTGCCATGTTGGATGGCACTGGTGCTTTGAGACTAAATTAATGAGTTTTACCTCTGGGTCTTCAGACATAGCATTGTCCCTGGACCCAAATAGGTGCTTAGAGAGTATCTGTTAGAGCCAATTCAAATGCAGACTTCTAGAGAGTGTCCTTTGGTGGTTTAGTTTGGCTGTTTTAAGGCAGAGTATCTTGGAGATAAGAGTGAGCAACAGACAAATTCATCTTATAAAGAAGGGGGAAGCCATCCAGAGAAGGTGTCATTGGGAAGGGTCAGGGTAAGAAGCAGCTCAGGGGCCCAGAGCACTATGGGTAGCAGAAAAAGGCAGTCAAGCCAAAGAAGCCTCCATTCTGCACCGTGGGATAGGACAGTGCAGACAAAAGGCCTTGATGGCTTTGAACCATCACAGTCTCCTTTGTGCAAGTCATCTTGAGCTGCTGAATACCATGCTGGCCACCAAAGGATCTGGTCACAGAGCAGTGTGGTCAGTCCATCTCTCAAACCAGTTGCAGCCAAAATATCTTCAGCAAAGATTTCTTCTGAAAACAGATTGAGATAGTTCACACACTGGCCGCAGGCTTCCTAGGAGAGCACAGTGGCTTGCCTCGTAACTCAGCCACAGTCAGCACAATTAAGAAAAACACAGTTCACATTTCTGTTGATGAATTGCCTACAAGGCAGTGCCCACATATATATAGTCACAGCTTTCCAGGAAAGACATCTCTGAGTTCAAACTCTGTTCCTTAGGTCCTCTGAGGTCAAACAATTGATGTACAGAGACATGGGGAGTGGCACTTGGAACTTTCCAAGCTGGTTGTCACCAGCAGCATGGTACATTTCAGCTGCAGAGGTCCCAAGGAGAACCAAACTCTGGTTTGGGCCACATTGTTCCAGAGAAGACCCTGAGCAAGAGCCCAGCCTTTGGAGAGGACAACCCTGTTTTCCAAACAGCAGCCCAGCAATTTACTTGAAACATCCAATCTACTAGGATACTTACCTGTTTCCTGAAAGGGATTTTTGGTAGTTTGTACAAAGTAGTACAGCCAAACATGTAAGACCTTGGGCCACTAGCATGTGACCTTGAGCAACTTACTTTCCCCCTCTCAGCCACAGGTCCCTCAGCTGTGAAACTTGAGTAGGAACAGTGCCCATCTTCTAGGGTGCTGTGTTGATGAAGCTACGAGATAAAGTACGGATCAAAATGCATGGAAAGCGCTCCATCAAAGTTTGTTTGAAAATTAAGCCCAACATAAAACAGAATAATTTAAGGCAGGAAAATGAATTGTAGAGTGTGGAAATATTCTCAAGCAGGTGGCTCTTCCTTTTAGTCCCTAGCTGATAGGATGCCACAGAAGGAAAATGTTTTGTCAGGCTAACATTAGCTGCAGGTCCAATCGAGGCTGCCAAGAGGTAGACTTCTAGTCACAGTGGATAAGAAAGAATAATTGACATTGGTAGAGATGGGTTATACACCGTAGCCAGAGAACCTCTACCAGCCAAGTCGCAGCAATGGGATTGGCTGCCAGTCTTCCAAGGAGAGTGAAAAGGCCAAGTTCAGTCTGGAGGAAAAGGAAGGGTGGGAGTGGAATAGGAGGCTCTGTGGACAAGTAAGCTGGGTTATAAGAATGTGAATAGAGGGACTCCTGTTTTCGTACAGCAGGTTAAGCTGTCACTTGCAACACCTGCATCCCACGCGGGAGTGTGGGTTTGAGTCCTGGCTACTCCACTTCTGGTCCAACTCCTTGCTAATGTGCTTGTGAAGGCAGAAGAAGATATCCCAAGCACTTTGGTCCCTGTCACCCACGACAGAGTTCCTGGATCTTGGCTTCAGCCTGGCCTGGCTATTGTTTCCATTTGTGGAGTGAACCAGCAGAGAAAAATTCTCTTTCTCTCTCATTCAATAAATAACTATTTATTTATTTATTAATCTTCATTTCAATAAATAAATACATCTTTTTAGTAAAAGAAAAGAATATGAAAAGAGGAAACAGGCCAAACAGTTACAGTTCCCATAGCCTCAGAGGACAATGCTAAGACCCTAAAGATGGCAACAGCTTGTGTTGCAGGGAAAGGAGGAAAGGAGATGGAGGAGGGAAGGGGAGAATTTATTTCTGATCCCATTGTCTCTTCCTTGGCACAGACACTGCTGGGGCCACCCAGCTCTGCCAGGAACATTCGTCGGCAGGGCCTGTCACAACTGCTGTCACAAACAATCAAGAAGATCGTGCAGCCCCGAAACACTCCTTCTCCTTCTTAAGGACGCCAGGAACGGCTCATCTAAGATGCTTACCTTCTTTCTGCCTGGCTTCCTAACTTGTTCTTGCCAACCCTGGTCTTCCTCTAAGGAACAGATAATATCTTGAGAACACTTTGAGCTACGAGAAGGGAAAACACAGTGCACATACCCCCTCACACGCAGTCATTACCGCGGGACGCCACCTCCTCTGTTCTGGCTCCATCCAGCTGGCAACAGCTGTCCAGCTCACTACAGGCAGCAACAGCTGCGGTAATGAGCCTGCCATTTGAGGGTGCAGGCGACACAGTCTCGGTCCCACCGTGCAGCTGCTCTTTCAAGTCTCATGTCTTGTCCCTCCCTTGGGGCTGGAAAAGAGAGCCCTGTCTTAAATCCCTGTGTCTGAAGTTTTCCTGTGGAGAAATCCTCTATTCATGTTCCCAGTAGCACAAGCTTTTAATGCTGCCATTTATTGGTTAGTTTTGTCACAAGCAAGCACAAAAAAGAACTTCTTAAAAATTCTTCAATGGACACGACAGCATGAGCCCCTTATGAGATTATAGTGAAATGCCAAGGATGTAACAAATGTGAAAATCTCTTACAAACTATAAGACAATATTATAGTATTAGTAATTCTTTGTTTTTTTTTTCTTTTTATTAATTTTTTTTTACTTATTTGAGAGGCAGAGAGAGAACATGCACATTCTTATCTGCTAGTTTATTCCCTAGCTGTCCACAATGGCCAGGGCTGGGATAGGACTGAAGCTGGTAGCTGGAATTCAATCCAGGTCTCCCACATGGGTGTCAGGAACTTAACAACTTGAGCCATCATTTGCTGTTTCCCAGGGCACAGGGAAGCTGCATTCAAGAACTGGAGCCAGAAGCCACATTCAAGTGCTCCCATAGGGACTTGGACATCTTAGCCACTAGATTAAATGCCTACTATTAGAAATTATTAAAGACTTCATTCATAAGTGTGACAAGTGAAGAAAATGACTGAAAAACATAGGTCACTCCATGGACCATACAGATAAACAGTCAACAAGGGCTGGCAGAAGCAGACAGGGCTTCTGGAGGAGACTGTTGACCCTAGCTTGGTGAGATTGGCAGAATCTGAGAGGCCAAGGGTCAGGGGGGAACAGCTGGATGTGGGACACAGCCCAGGCAAAGGCTGAGCACAGAAAATGTGGCCTAGGGACAGTGCAAAGCCCTCTTGGATTTGGGCAGGGGATGGACCTGAGCACCCGGGTGGAACAGTCAGGATGAACCTGACTATGGAACGGGCAGAGAAGATACCAGCAGAGGTTCCAGCAAGCATACCAAGGCAAGGGTTTGTAAAAGTCTGGTGATTGTCTAGTCCTGTGGGCTGTGTCTCATGGATTCATCTCTCTCTGACAATCCAGACCCAGGGGCCTGAGTTGCAGGTAGCATCTCAGTTCCTGGCTCAGTTGCTCTGGTACCCTAAAAGGTCTTCCACCTGTTCAAGTAAGCCCAGACCTTCCGGGAGGGGGTCTGCAAACCCTCTTTTTGAAAATAGGCTTCCCATCTCCCCAGGCGATCCTTCTCATTAGAACTATGTGGGAATGTGTTGCATGTGAACTGCATGGGAATGTGGTACATGGTTCTGGATTGGGGCTAGGGGGAGGGTCTTCCGTGAGTTTTGTACTTGCTGGAGATAGAGGATGATGGCTCAGTCCATGAAAGGTTAAACACAGTCATTTAGCTGCTAGCAACTATGTTCTGAGATGGAAAAGTCTGGAACCTTTTTTCTAACAGGAACAATTCGTCCTCTTCCATCTTTTCTGTTGCCCTTCCCTGAGCCTCTTCTCTCTTTCTTCCTACCTTGTGCACACTAAACCTGGAGACCCAAGAGGGACTGCAACTCTTACCATATCCAACCAGACAATATCCTATTTATCTTTACAGGAGTCTCTTCCTTCTTGTAGCCCTCTCTCCTCCTCCCTGTGATGCCCCTCCTTCTCTGACCCCCTTCCTCCCTTCATTTTTCTCTCCTTTCCTCCCTCCCTTCCTCCTTCTTTCCTTTCTTCTGTCTTTTGTTTTCCTGGTCTTTCATTTTGTTTAGTTTTACATGGATGTACTTCCCAGATGTTTGATTCAACTTGAGGTCACCTGTGATTCCTGAGTCTTTTCCATTTGCGTGTGGACCTACTCAGGTTTGCATAGTCAATGCTTTAAAAAAATTCTAATTTTTAAAGTAAAACCTTGTTAAGTTTAGAAAATACTGACAATTTTAAGTAATGCTAGGAGCTGCCAGCAGTTGAATGCTTATTATGTCCAAGGCCAAGTGTCATGTAATTTCTTTACATGTATTAATCGTCACAATGCTTCCAGGATGAAGATGCAGTTTTTTCCACACTACAATAAGGAAAGTGACATGGCAAGGTAAAATTCTCTGCTTATGATCACATAATTGTGTAAGAAGAGAAGTCAAGGTGAGAAGTTCGGCTTTGTAAGTGTGGTTCCCTGGTCAATGCTCCTAACCATAACACTAGACTGCCTCTAGAAAAGAAAGTAAGATTAATGAAGAGAAAAAAATCACTCTCAATGCCTATTACCAAAAATAACCACTCTGAACACTTACCCCCTTTTTATGTATATGGGCTCTGATTCGTGTTCCAGCTGCTCCTCTCCTGACCCAGCTCTCTGCTTATGGCCTGGGAAAGCAGCAGAAGTTGGTTCAAGTGCTTGGGCCCCTGTAGCCACATGGGAAACCTGGCTCCTGGCTTTGGATCAGCTCATCTCTGGCTGTTGTGGCCATCTGGGGAGTGAACCAGAGGATGGAAGACCTTTCTCTTTGTCTCTCCCTCTCTGTCTATAACTTTACCTCCCAAATAAATAAATAACATTTTTTAAAAATTTATATTTTGCTTAAAAACTCTAAAATTATATGTCCTATCTTAAGTATTCTTCATAAATAGGCTTTATCAACTACATAATATTCCACCACATTAACAGGACATACATTATGCACTTACCTCTCTGTGTTAGATATTTAAGTTGTTGCTAATTTTTTCACTGTCATCATAACTATGTTTATGGTACATGTTCTTGTTCATAAATATTGGACCACAACTTTCTTTAGTTCCATAAAACAAAAAGTCCTTGTCTCAAAGGTACTTTCAAAACTTAGATGCCCTCTGGAGGCTTTAAATATTTTGGAGACTGAAGTAGTTGACTCCGGCACAGGGGAGTGGGGGTAGAATCACTTCCCCATCCTTATGCCTTCTGTGCCAATTTGGGAGGTGAAGAATGGCCTGGCCTTGTTGTGTCCATTTACATCCCTTTGATTACTTCTCTTCTGCATTTATGAGCCACTTGTGTTACTTCTTTCGTGGGCTGTTTACTCATGCCTTGTTCCTTTCAACCGATGACAGGCCTGCATTTTTCTAATCTGTGTGAAACCCTTTGACAGTCATAGGTGACTATCATATCAAAATATTAAGAACTGTTTTCCTGAATTTGTCCTTTACCTGTGTCTGCTTGGTAGGTGTCAGTTCCCTTGCAAATATGGAAATCAGCATTAACAGTAGGTCAGGGAGGAGGCCACAGTGTGTGGGAATTCCCAGGCTGACTGTGCACATATCCTCCTAAGAACATTTTTAGGGTGAGTAACACGAGCTTTGGCATCACTGGGGAAGAAGGAGGCAGCCCCTTTGCACATTTCTGCCTCACAGGCTGGGAGCAACAGAGGGGGAATCCTTGGAGAGCAACCTTCCTGCAAGTTGCTTTCAACTTTTTGACATGGGTATTAAAATGCCACCCCGAGTACCAGCGGTAATAAAGAAGCTGACTTAAAAGAGGGAGGAGGTGTCAATGTAACACGTGAGGTTTTTTTTTTTTTCTTAAAAAAAAAAAAAAAAAAAAAAAAAACCTTGCAGGCCAGTTGCTGGAGAATAAGTCATGGAGTACTCCAAACTGCTGCCCCTCCGCACCCCGTGGCTCCCTCAGACTCCGTGCTGATATTTTGAGAATTTCCAACCAAGAAGAGCTTTAAAATGCCCTGCAAAAGGAATCTCAGACGGCCTGCCCTGAGGCTCTCCAGGGAGCACTAGCCTCTGCCTCCTCTTTATCACTCTGCTCTGAGGTCTCTGCACCCCACACAGCCCCGCCGCCCTCCTGCCTCCTGGGAAACTGCCCTTTCTGTGTGGCTGTAGTGACCGGATTGTTTGTTTCAAGTGAACAGGTTTCATGATAGTTTCAAGGAGGAACAGGCTTGTGTTCAGGTAGTAGGCACCCTGCTGGAACATAGTTATCTCAGAGTGGGTGGTTTTTTAAAGAAAACCTCACTGCCTTGGCTTCTCTCTACCTTCCTTTGGCCATAAAAAAAATGCTCTCAGCCCCTGATGGTGAGGTGAGCTGAGAGATGTGGTCTTGAGCTCCGGTTGTCAGAGAGCTTGCAGGGAAAGCAGGTCTGCTTTGGAGGGAGGGCACTGCTCTGCCTGGTGGCTTTGCTTCCTGAAGTCACAAAGAGGGGAAACGTAACTTTCCACCAGGAGTGACTTGAAAAGCCCACGGGAGTTTTCTCTTTCTGTGCTGCAGGATTTTAATAGTTCAGCCTATTTCCCTTGTCTCTCTTAGAATCTGACTCTTTCATTGCTATTTTCTGGTCTTGTCCACAGATTAGCCACCCTACATGTGAAAATCATCTCCTTCCACATTGCATGCTGCCCGACAATTTATTAAGATCAAAACGCAAATAGCACCCCTTTGGCTTTGCAATGAACCATATAGTCAAATCAGGAGCTTGGCTTTTAATATTTCCTTAGTTTGTAGCACACTGGCGGCGGCAGGAAAGTCATGCCCCAAAGTGCCTCCCACTGGCCCTGCAGAAACTCCCGGACTTGACAACAAGGGGGCTCTATGGCCATCAGTAACCAAGCAGGAAAGCACTGCATTTATATCTCTTTACTACTCAAGGCCATAAGGAAGCTATCACATTACACCTAGGTGTTTCGTATTCACACACACACCGTATACTCCCTTTGCTCCACACGAATGATCTGTTTTTTGTTGATGGTTGGTTGGGTGCCAAAACTGTGATAGGGTGAAAGAATCCAGATTTTTGACTTATTTCTCATACCTTATTCCTTATACGCTTAGCTGACAGGAAAGCCAGGGTTGGTTTGGAAGATGGGACTGTGCAGAAAACAAAGTTCAGAGGAATGGTGTAGAACTGGGGGTCGGCTGCAACCCCAAGAGCCAAAAACAGCAATGGAAATTGGGGTCCCCAAAGCCAAGGGTCTGACATCTCCATGAGAGGCAGCTGTGGCAGGAACTGATGGTGTTGCTGCAGCTGGCTCTGGGTGAGGCTGCGCCATGGAGAGGAGACTCCCTGTCCTATCACCTCGAGCAGGGTCCTCAGCCTCTGGGCTTTGCCTCCTCCCTTGTAATATGGTGATAATTCCAACTGGATTGTGTTGAGGATCACATGGGAGACTGTGAGCACAGCCCTCGCTTTAATTCCTAGCACACAAGAAATGCTATAAGAACTCAAAAAACGAAGTGTGATTTCTGTTCCCACCAACATTAATATATAAAAGTGTTTATTAACAAAAGGATACAATATTCTTTCTGCGATTTTCAGGTAGAGGAAAATATGCCTGAATATCTCCCTCACCTGCTGCTTGACCGTGGTAATTGTGTGGCCCAAGGCTGGGGAAAACACTACACGTGGTAGGGAAAGAATGATAGACGTCTTCTGCTTAAGAACGCCAAGCCCAACAGCCTCAAACAACCACAGAGCTTACAACAAGCAACAGAAGCCCTCATGAAACCCTTTCTCCACTATCTCCTTCTCTGGGACAGAATGCCACGCCCTGGAGTCTGGCATTCCTGGAGTCAGACTGACATCCTGCTCTTCCACTTACTGGCATCTGGTTACTTGGGGCAACTTTTCAACTTTTCTAAGCCTCAGTTTGTTCTTCCTTAAAATGGAAACAAAAATAAGATGTTTGTAAGATTTATTTATTTGTAAAGATTTATATATTTATCTGAGAGGCAGTTACAGAGAGAGAGAGGGAGAGATAAAGTGAGAGGTCTTCCATTCACTGGTTCACTCGCTAAATGACTGCAACGGCCAGAGTTGGGCCAATCTGAAGCCAGGAGCCAGGAGCTTCTTCCAGGTCTCCCATGTGCGTGCAGGGGCCCAAGCACTTTGGCCATCTTCCACTGCTTTCCCAGGCCATAGAAGAGAACTGGATTAGAAGTGGAGCAGCCAGGACTTGAACTGACACACATATGGGATACCGGTGCCACAGGTGGAGGCTTAGCCAATGACACCACAGTGCCAGCCCTCAGATTTTTGTCAGATTTAGTTGGAGTATATTTGTTAGCACCAGAGGAATTTATTACTAGTAGTATTGTTATTATTATTGAGATCACTGTGCTGTGGCCAAGCATGGAGGTGTCTCTGCAGGTTGTGCACACACAGACACACACACAGCACTCTTTTCAGACGTAATATTGTTTACTAACTGGAGAAGAAAGTAATTACATGTGAGTTATATGGGTGTCTGTCTTGTCTTACCATCTAATTTAGTAATGAGGACAGAAAATCTAAATTTACTACAGCTGTCACCCTTATCGGCAGGGGATGAGTACTTTTAAGACACCCAGTGTATGTCTGAAACCATGGATAGTATCAAAACTTATATACACTATTTTTTCCTATACATACCTATGATAAAAGTTTAACTTGTGGGACCGGCACCGTGGCACAGTAAGTTAATCCTCTGCCTGCAGAGTTAGCAACCCATATGGGTGCCGGTTGTAGTCGGTTGCTCCACTTCCAATCCAGCTCTCTGCTATGGCCTGGGAGAGCAGTAGAAGATGGCCCAGGTCCTTTGGCCCCTGCACCCACGTTGGAGACCGGGAAGAAGCACCTGGCTCCTGGTTCGGATCGGCACAGTTCCGGCCGTTGCGGCCATTTGGAGAGTTAACCAATGAAAGGAAAACCTTTCTTTCTGTCTCTCCCTCTTACTGTCTGTAACTCTACCTCTCAAATAAAATAAATAAAATCTTTTTTAAAAAAGTTTAACTTGTAAATCAGCACAGTAAGAAGTCAATGATGATAACTAGTAATAAAATTATAAGATTATGCTATAATAAAATTATGCCAATTTGTTTTCTCTCTCAGTGTTTCTGATCGCAGTGTACTCACCCTTCTTCTTGTGATGTATGAGATGATACCTTGCCAACAGGATGCACAGTGAGGTGAATGACGTAGGTGTTATGATATATCGTTGGGCTACTACATAAGGATTACTTGGACCCAAGCACTAAGATACCACAATATTGATGGGATAACCAAAATGGCTGCTAATAGGTGGATAGGGTGTACCATATGGAGACCTTGCACAAAGGGTCTTATAGATGGAGTGGGATGCCATAAGATTGCATCATGCTACCCTGATGCACAAAACTCATGAGTACTTTCTGGAATTTTTCACGTAACATTTTTGAACTTGGTTGGCCGTGGACAATCGAAACCTTCGAAGGCAAAATCACAAATAAGGGGGCACTGTTGCACATCTTTTTAGACCCTGCACTGCATAGTACACTAGTTCATCTCAGCTGCTGTATATATAATGACTCTGTGATTGAATTAATTGATCAATCAGTCTTCCAGTATTTCCCAAGTTCCACTTTAAGCTCAAGTTCCATCTTCAACAGCTCCACAGAGACCATCATGTGGTTACCTCCAAATAGTTCCAGGAGGCCACACAGCCAGTGAAGGGTAGCCTGGACCAGTCAGCCTGCCTAGGTTCTAATACTAGGGTTACAGTTGTAGGTGTGTAGACTTGGCCAAGTTATTGAAGTCTGCTGAGTCTCATTTTCTATTAGGAAAACAGGATTGCTGATAACAGCAACTACCACTTGGGGTTGTTGTGAGGATTAATGTGACCTATTTTATTTTAAGCATCAAGAATGATACTGATACAGCCTCTGCCTCCAGTCATGCTCCACTTGTGATGGCTGATTTTGTGTACTGACCTGGATGGGCTGTGGGATGCCTGGGTATCCAGTTAATCATTATTTTGGGGTGAGTCTGTGAAGATATTTTTGATTAACATTTGAATGGGTGGACCAAACAGGGTAGATGCTCCTCCCCAATAATGTGAACATCATCCATTGAATAGAACAACAGGCTGAGAAAGGGTGAGCTCTCTTCCTGCCTGACTGTTGGAGCTGGGATGTCAATCTCCTCTCCTTGGCATTTCTGGCTCACGGGCCTTCAGATATGGATTGGAATCTACACTGCCAACACTCCAGCTCTCAGGCTATTGATCAACATCTGGGTCTGCAGATTCCAGATGGTAGATCATGGATGTGTCAGTCTCCACAGCCACAGGATCCAATCGCCGACATGTTTAAATACACCTGTACATATATTCCACTGGAACTACTTCTTGGAAATCTAATATACCACTCAAACACCTTCCGCACAAGCAGCCAGACAGGGCCCCAGTGCACAGCTGACCAAATCTCATTTCTGCTTAAATCCCATCAGAAACTCTTTGTCACTCCCCAGATGAAGTCTGCACACCTCATCTTTCCAGACAAAGCTCTGCTCTCCAGCCTCAACTGCAGCACATCATCTCTCAGCCTCCACTTGGTCCTCCCCAAATTTTGAAATCCATGTAGATGAGGAGTCTTCAAAAAGTTTATGGAAATATGTATTATGAAAAAATTATGCACAGATTTCAATTTTTGGTACTAAAGTAAGCTTATCTTTTAAATCTATTTTTCCTCAAACTTTTTGAATTACTCTCCTACTACTGAAACAGCAGACAAAAAAAATCCTCCTCCCCTCACTTAACAGCAAGTATCGCAAGGCTGCCTAACATACTAACAGCCCATAATAGTTCTTTTCCTACCTGTTGCATAGTAACTTGCAATACAATAATAGTTGCCTCTACCAAAAAAAACATCTGTTCGGCAGTCTTTCCAGAGTCCCTGATAAAACTGGACGGAGCCAGCTGCAGTGAGCATTGTAACTGGAGCCTATGCAGGTCACTCAGACTGACCAGAGAGTTATCTTACGTTCATTATGTTAAGTGGCACACTTCCAATAATGTTCCAGAAGCCATCTTTGTATATAAAGACATGATTTATCAAGGTGCATGCTCAAAGCCTTTCTCTACCTCCCTGCTCTGCACCTATCTTGTTCTGTTGCTTTGTTTCACCCAGTTCTGCCCCAATTACCCTAACTCCATAAATTCCCAAACCTCTTTCTGTACAGGAGATTGATTTGGGCTTCAACATGATTTGTTCCTTTCTCCTACAGGCCTGTAGTTAATAACAAATGTTCCCTTTCTCAGCAGGCAAATTTAGCGTTTTTATAACAGCAATAGTGTGCACATGAGGAGAGAGACCTGTCTGATAATGTTATGCACGTGACTTGTAGAAAAGTGGGATTTTTTAAATTATAATTATGTAGTATAGTGGGGATTTGAAATTCCTACGACTTAGATTGCCTCCTATTTTTCCCATGCTCTTCTGTGTTTGTTGGGTCCCTTTTGAGCACGAGTTTTCTCATGTTCAGAGTGTGGATCATAACCTCTTCCTCATAGAGTTGCTGTTAAAACAAGATGAACGCATCTAAGAGATGAGTTTTGCTCTCAGTGCATGGCAAGAATTCAACAAAGAGAAGCTCTCATTTCAATTAGAGTTCAGGATTAGATTTCTGAGTTTCCCACCAGATTCTGGTCTATCAAAGGCTATTCTGAGGATTCATTAGTGGTTGCAATTCACTGAGCTCTCCTGGCTTGAGCAAATGGTCTACAAAAGATATCACATGCTGAACAGGGATGCAGGAGATTGCTAGGGAAACTGACTCTCCACCTTGATGCTGCTTGAAAGTGTGGAGACATCACTGTCTCTCCCGAGACAGAGTTTTAAAGGAGCACACACCACCTTCCATACAGCATGGCAACATCGCTGGGCAAGCAGGAGATGACATTGCTGGTGAAAACATTTGTTGTTGCCCATCTCGGTAACACTCAAAATATTCCCATAGCCTGAACTCCAGCTTCAATGTTTGAATTTTTTTTTGTTTTATAGCAACATGGGATGTGAGATAAGGAAATTGAGATCCAGAAAGGTTGAGTTACTCACTCACTGTTCCATTGTAAAGTAGAGTTAAAATTGGCACTGGTATTTTAGTGACTTGAATGTCAGTTCCAAATTTCTAGGCTACATGTAAAGTTCTTTTTGGCAGTTGTGTAAAAGAGGGTGGTAGCATTAGGAGTGGTTTGCCCCAACAATGAGTAGTTGTTGTATCAGTTCATTGTTTAGAATTACAGCTACATGGTGTGAGCAAAACATGAATCAACTGTTAGCCAGCTCAACTTTAAGCTGTATATAAACAGTGTCCCTTTATTGCCTGCACTAGAGGCTGATGGCTTCCATCATCCTTTCTGGGCATGCCATTGCTCTGGCATTGAAGTGTTAAAAAAAGCTGACACTACTAGCATTTATATAAAGTCATCTGCAGCAAGAATGAAATGTCCAGTTGTCCATGCCCTTGTCATGACTATTATTGGAGACGTGACTGGCATTCTCTCATAAGCACATCATTCTGAAAATAAGGCACCAGACCACTCATTCAACTGTGTGGCCAATCCTGTGCCTCTCTTAATGGGTACAACTATAATCAAAAGACTAACATGCAGATCCGTGATTTCAAAGTCAAGACAACCTGTGCCTCTGGGATTACTTTCTGGAAAATAAGAGCAGGAATTTTTTAAAAGTCACTTGGGAGCATGCTTCTAAATCTATTACAATCATAGTCACAATAGCTTATAAATGACTTTTAAGTGAATCACACTTATATTCATATTAAAATATTTATCCCAATAACTCAGTGATGTGGGAAACATGGTCTGCCTAGTATGAAAGCTTAGCATTTACTCTTTAGGTTTCAAGGAATAAAACAACTACTGTAGATGTCAGGTGATTTTGGACTTTCTATTTTCATCTCCACCACAGCCTTTTGGTGTGACATTGAGCAAGTCATCAGCTATGCCTAGGGTGCAGATGAAATAATAAGTTCAGTCATTTCCCTCTTCCTTCGAGTTGTTGTGCTGTCTCTTTAAATAAGCACGCACAACACATCTTGCAGCATGTTGGAGCTGGAAGTGGGTTTAACAATCCTCTGGCCCCTCTCATCATTTGACGGATGTTAATCATAAAGAAGTCAGGACAAGTATTATTATCCCTTTTACAAATTAGAATACTAGGGCCCTAGTGGGATGAGTCATTTGCTGTATTTTAGGAGGGGCCTGTGGCTTATTCCCCACCATACCACACTCTAGACTAGGGTTTATTGGGTCCAGGCTGCATCTCATTTTCCAGCCTTGTTTGCTTTCAACAGAGGCAGAAAATACCAGCCACTGGGTACTTGCCTACAGGTCTTCAAGCTATTGGTGTTCCATTGCTTTTAATTTTTATTTTCCTCTGATGAGTGCAGAGGACTTCTGGAGAGAAGCAGGAGAATGCAAATCTGTTTCTACTTTATTTCTTTATATCTATAGAAAAACATGGAAACCAGGCATTTCCTTGTGCTAAGAATAGGTTATGAGGAGTTTTAGTGTTGGGAGACGAGGGTCAGGATTCACAGTAAGTCCTACTCACACTGGTGGGTTTGATCATGAACCAACAACAGCAGCAATAGCAGAAGCTACAGTTCCCATCTACAATGGAACAGAGATTTGACAAATACTGTCTCATTTAGGAAATGATATTTCAAGAAATTGGCAATTTCAGAAAGAAATTGTAGAAAGAAAAAAAAGGAGTCTGAGAGCAGAGGTTACATGAAAAACTGAAGTTTGAATCAGAGCGGAGCCTATTGTAGCAGTGGCCACTGCACCCGACTTGTGCCTACTGGGATCTCTCTGAGTTACATTCAGGTCACCCATCTCTACCACAACCAAATAAAATGAAGAAAATAGATTTTAAAGAAAAGGTGGCTTTGGGGGTCTTACAAAGGATTTTGATTTACTAATTCCCACCAGGGATCTGAGCCTCTTAACCTCTGAGAGCCTTGGTATGTTCACCTGTCGGGGGAAAAGAGTGTTTAATGAAGGTTAGTTATAATACATTGAGTGGTCTTTGAATAGTATCAGCAGATTCTGGGCCTATCAACAAGAGTTGAGAAAAGAGAGAACAGAGAGGGGAAAGAAGGAGAAAACATTTATTACATAAATTATATTTTACTAATATTATTCTTCTTCAAGATCCTGCTTAGTGTCCCTTAGTGAATGGTAAAATTACGAACATTCTTCTAAAGATGAGCTGCTTGAGGTTTTTCTTCCCTGAGCCTTGTTAACTAAAAAATACCATAATGTTCTAATTAGACCATTGACATTTCTTTTCACTAACTGTACAGGGACTTAAATAACCATGTTAGAGGACACAGTCACTATCACTTTAAAATCTAACTCACCGTGACTCTGATGTTAATACTAATTTGTAGACTTAGGTGGAGAAAAAGTTACATGTATGAGACAAATGGGGAATCTGAGACCCTTTTTCTAAAATAGAAGGTCTATCAGAGATTCGAGGAAGTGCAGCAAAGTAGCAGGACCATCCAACTTAACACATTCGGAGGCATTTGGAGCTGTGGTGGGGAAAACAGGCTGCCTGGCTAATTTCACACTTCCTCTATACATTTCAAAAACAAGGTGTGACTCCGCAGCCGGATTTTAAAAAGTCCTTCTGAAGGCTAAATGCCCAGTGTTCTGCCAACTCCCTGGCTTAGAGGAGTTTTTTGTTTCCTGGTGTCTTTGCTGCAGGGAGTCCAAATATGCTCAGATAAAGCAAGGGCTTTATGCTTTCTTGAAGGTATGTCCTGTTCCTTAAGGCTCTGGCTTAGCGGAGCTGCTGGCTGTGTCATGCTGAGCGTAGGGGTGCTCCCTGCATCTCTGTGTTCTATAAAAACCAGGAGAATCTGCCAAACAGGAGGGAAACTGGCATCCGCTGTGTGCCTGCTGTGTGCTAACTCGGGAAGCAAGAGCTGCAGTTTTCTGCGTTTGACATACGGGCAAGCCAAAGCTCTGTCGTCCCCAGGCCATGCTGCTGCTCCAGCAACGCACCTTTCCGCTCTGAAATATCTCAGAGGCCCTCGTGGGTGCTTCGCTCTGCTCCACCAGGCCCTGCATGTCCCCCACCCCCTTGCCACAGATGCCTCAGGTTTGTTTTCTTTGGCTCCCTCAGTAATGAGTTCCACAGGACAATGCTAAGTCTAGTGATGCAGCCTTAATTGGTTTAGTTACAACAAGATAATTCCTTTTTTCTTCTCTTGGAGGCCTTTCTGTTTAAAGACATTTTAGCTGGAAGATGCTAATTATCAATGAGGAGAAAGTGACACCTGAAGAGTTCATTTTCCATCTTGGTCCTTGGGTTTTCCTTTGAACTCCCTCTCCACAGCTCTCTTCCCACTTCATCACTTCTCCCCCACCATCATAAAAGACGGCTTTCCGGGAGGTGGCAGAACTTTCCTCCTCACTTGCAGGGAGCTGTTCCCTCTGCAGCTGCTTTGCAGGATGGACACCCTGCGGGAGACCCTCCTCAGTCTCGAAGACGGCCTGGGCTCCTCGGCCAGCCCCGGTCTGCTGTCTTCCTGGGACTGGAAACACAGGGCAGGGCCCTTCGAGCTGAACCAAGCCTCCCCCACTCAGAGCCTTTCCCCAGCTCCATCCTTGGAGTCCTACTCTTCTTCTCCATGTCCTGCTGGGGCCGGGCTGCCCTGTGGGCACGGCAGGGCCGACAGCGCAGGCAGTGCTAGCTGCAGTGGCCGTGGGGCCAGTGGCCTGGTAGAGGTGGACTACAACATGTTAGCTTTCCAGCCTGCTTATCTCCAGGGCCCTGGGGGCCCTAAGGCTCAGAAGGGCACCAAAGTGAGGATGTCTGTCCAGCGGAGGCGGAAGGCCAGCGAGAGGGAGAAGCTCAGGATGAGGACGTTGGCGGATGCCCTGCACACCCTTCGGAATTACCTGCCACCGGTCTACAGCCAGAGAGGCCAGCCGCTCACCAAGATCCAGACGCTCAAGTACACCATCAAGTACATCGGGGAACTCACAGACCTCCTCAACAGCGGCCGGGAGCCCAGACCTCAGAGTGTGTGAGCTCTGCACCCCCTCCAGGGGAGGGAGGATCAGCCGGGTTCCAGCCCCCTGGGCAGGAGTAGAACAGCCTTGAGGACCTAGAGTATCTCCTGGGACAACAGCAGAGACTCACTGTGTGTGTGGTTAGTGGGGTGCTCTTGTGGTTGAAGCATTCTACGGGAATTCTCATCCGACCTGTTGGACGCACCAAGACCCTTACCTGCCGTACAAATACAAACAGATACGTTTGCTTCCAGGTTTCTCACCATCTCTTAGGAGACTCATCTGCCAAGAGACACATTATTTTGCCCCTCTTTGCCTGTTGAAGGTATTTTAAAGAGTCAATGATTTTAAATGCATTTTTTCTTCAATAATGTAAAATGTTACAATCAACCTCTCACTGTTTTGGTGTTGAGATTTTTCTTTGTGTTCTTAATGAAACCTGTATTTTGTACACAATCCAACCAGATTTCTTATTTAGAGGGATTTGTGCCAAGTCAAGGGCTACAGTGCGCCTGTTTCATTGTGTGTGTGTGTATGTGTTTGTGCATGTATGTATGTGTGTGTATGTGTGTGTGTGCATGTGTGTGTTTGGAATCATGCCTTTACTTTTGCAGGCATCCCACCTACTGAACTGCTGAAGGAAATGGTGTCCTGGTACACAGGAAGGCACAGGCAGACAGAGAAGATTGAGAGTGAAGAGGCTGCACACTAGAGCTTCCGTTCTGCAGGCAGGGAAGGAAGGTTGCAGATGTAGCTGTGCTTCAGGGAACGAGAGACAGGGAGGACACAGCACCCCACGGTGCCCTGGAACAGGGCTGAGAGGCCCAGAGCTCCCTGTTCCAGGCCTGGTATGAATATACAACCTCCTTTATCCTTTCACTTCCAAAAAAAAAGTCATAGGCTTTGAATTCCACAATCAGTGAATGGTCATGGTTGGAACTGGCTCTAACCCCTCCGAAGGTATTGACCACACTGTCCTCTCCTGTCCACCCACCTCCCCCTGACCCATCAGTATGCGTGCACCCATATGCAAACACACACACCCTCTTCCTAGGCCCCTGTCTCAGGGTGCCTGTCTGTGGCAGCCTTATTCTGACTAATGTATTGGCACAGGACACTGAAAAGGGGCTTTGAATTAAGGAGATTTTCAGAAACTAGTGAGTTTTTGTAAGGCTGAACTTTATCTTCCTGTGGCACTAGTATTTATCTTTCAATGAATCATCTGTCCATGTCTCCTGTCATTTCATTTTCTATTGATAATTTTTCTTCTTATTAGTGACAGAAACCACTAGGATAGTAGTCATGTTCACAATTTTATCTATGATTTATCCACATTTTTCCTTTGCTGAAACAAACGTGCTCAATTACATAGGTGCATATGTAAAAATTTTAAGAATACCTTTAATGCTATAATTTTTTTTTATTTTTAACATAGCAATTTATAGTAAAAACCCTTCCAAGTTAGCACAAATAAAGCTGTGATGTAAGTACCCTGGGAGGCAGCAGATGATGGCTCAAGTCCTTGTGTCCCTTCTACCCATGTGGGAGACCCAGATGAAGTTTCTAGCTCTTGGCTTCAGCCTAGACCAACCAGGAGAGTGATCAGTGGATGAAAGAAATCTCTCTCTCTCTCTCTCTCTGCTTTTCAAAAAAGTAAAAATAAACTTTCATAACTTGATACTTTCTTTGTCACTTTTCTATTAAGCTGCTTGTCTTCTCATTAATTTTGGAGACTTCTTTGTATATTATTTATATTGAAATGATTTCTTCTAACCTATTATTTTATTATATTATTTTTATGGTGTCATATATTAATGATTTTTGATTATGATATCTTTTGTTCTCTCTAGGTCTTCATTTTTATATGATCAAATCCCTCCTTTGTTTTATGGCTTAGGTGTTTCTATCTTTTGCTTAATTTTTCTTGGTTTTGAACTAATCCAAATGGTCTCTTGATTTTTTCCAAATATTTTGGTAGTTTTACAATTTACATTTGGATTTTTAATGTACCTGCAATTAATTGTCTATAGAATGGGAATGGAATTTAACTTTCCTTATTTCTGATTTCATAACTGAAGAATAGTATATCAGGGTGGTGGTGGTTGGTTGGTGAGGCACAGTTGTTAAAATGTTCTATGTGTATAAACCTTCATCAGCTTCTCATTTGTTTTTGGTGTTTTAGAGAAAAAGCTAGTGAATGTTGGACTATACCAAAACGTTATCCAAGGCACTCCACCCTGTGTCTGTATAGCAGTTCATGTGTGAGTATATGTGTACACACATGCATATGTATCTGAGTATGTGCATGTGTGTATTGAGTGTTATGTATTGGAGAACAAGGGGTAGAGAGGATAGTTTTAAGAGGGTGGGGCAGAAACAGCTGGTCTAAAAGCCAACTTTTAGATCAAATGCTATTTTCCTTGCCATTTTTAAATGAATAGAACCCAAATGCTCTTGGCTTTGATTCTTCAAGCTCAAGCATTAAGAATGATTTATAAATAACTTGGATAATTTTGGCTATCTTGAGGGCCAATACTGTGGATGAGTTAGGAGGTTCTTGTCCTTTGTAAAAAAAAAAAATCCCTTAAAACCACAGACTCACCTATTAACCAAGTGTACCTTAGGGACTTTGCAGGCCCATTGCAGGGCAGGCATCTGGAAAATGAGAAGGTGACAGCTGCCTGGGAGGCCTCTGGCCCAGACCCTTATTTCACCAGCATGTCTGAGTCCTCCCTAGATTGCTTGCCTGCAGCCCAGGCGCTCTGCAGGAGAGACAGCTGGACACAGCCCCAACTCTGCTGAAAAGCAATCCACATTAGGTGGCCTCCCTTCTAGGGAGGAGAGCTGGAACAGGACCCTAATTCCCGCAGGGAGCATTTCAAAGCCTTGGCTAGGACAAAGCTGAAGAACAGGGCTAAGTTATTTCTGGTGCTTGGGATGGGACAGGATTGCAGAAGCACAACTCACGTGTGCCTGCTGGGTTGTGGTAAGCATTTCCATGTTTATTATTTCATGTAATGCTCATACCAACCCTGGGGAGGGGCTGGACATTATCATCCCTATTTTGAGCATGAGGAAATTGAGATTTAGGACAGTTAGGGAATGCAAAGCCACATGGTTAGTTAGAAGCATGTGGTTGACCAGTTACCCATGAGCAGAGTGCCACAGTAGAGGTCAGGCTTCTTGTTTGCACCACACCTCTCTCTTTTCCACCTGGCTTGGAAGACACAGCACGCTTGACGGTGGGGAGAGTTCTCAGCAAATGTTCATGGCTGGGGATTCTCCCGCCTCCTTTCCTCTGCTCCTCTTCCTCTGGGCCCTGATATCTTTCAGCATCGGAAGCGTTCCAGAAGGGGCTATTCAGCTTGCCCTCCAAATCATTCCCTTTGTGCTTTGGCCTCTGTCCTGAACACTTCCTCAGACGTCACCTTCACTTCCTTGGCTCGCACCTGGAGTCTTTCTTAATTTACAGAGGACATCTGACTTCTGTTCGTCTGTGTTCAATCAAGTGTTCCACAATTCACACCAGGCTGAGGTTTCTTTGTTCTGCCCCGAGTTTCTGCCACATTAGCTAATTGGCAGAGAGGCCGGAGCAGGGGAGGGAACAGCCTCTGTAAATCGTCAAGCCGATAGAATTACTCTTTCACTAAAATATTTTTAAAAAAGAAGGGGGTGCAAGACCATGAAGTGGAGGGTTTCAAGTGTACCTATACTGCATACTGCAGTAAAAGTATCTCTAGCAAAAGTAAAAAATATGCACATGAAAATGCACTTGTGATTTGAGGTGCTATGTCATGTGCCAACAACGAGGTGTCACAGTACACATGTGGTCCAGGGTAAGGGAAGGAGCCTGGGCCTGGGCCTGGGCCTTGACCTCTGTGGGCCAGTTCCACAAGGACCACAGCCTGGCTCAGTCCTCTCATCCCCTTGCTGGGAACCTCAGAGTGCCTCTATCTTGCCAGTGAATTGCTAAGGCTCAAGTGGTGCCCCTGAGAGCTGCCCAGGAGGAGTTGATCTTGACATTTTGGTCTCAGAAAGACCTTTGAACTCTGAGGGAGAAGAAAGCACAAAGACTTTTGAGATGGCTGGAGGAAAAGGACAATTATTGGTTGGTCTCTTAGGCTTGGAAGCTATTGATTTTCACTCCTTTGGTTACATCTTCTCCACGTGAACCCTACTGACCTCTGTTCCTTTTCACTAGGTGGGGAGGCCTGGCCTGGCGCAGGTCAGTGGCTGGAGGGAGAGGGGTGTGTTTAGAAAGTGCTGCCAGGGGCTGTTCCCAGCGGGGGCGACCATAGTGTAGATTCATCTAAAGGGCAGGCTCATTGCTAGGGGCTCTATATATGCTGTTTCCTTTAGTCCTGACAGTTCACGATGCAGTAACTACTGTTAACTCATTCTGCAAGAGAAGAGATGGGCTGGAGGCCCAGTGCCCTTGGCTAAGGTCACACAGCTGGCACAGAGCCAAGGATGCCACTCAGGTGTGCTAACTCATGTCTTTCCCAATGCCAGTCCAGATGCCAGAAACACGGAGTGATCCAACAAACAGCAGCAAAGTCTCTGCATTCAAGTCTTTCCCATGAGTCTATGCTCTGAGTCAAGGAAACACTGTGTGGGAACTTCAAAAAGTTTGTGGAACGTGGCAAGATAAGGTTTGTTCAGGGGCAGGCACTTGGCCTAGCTGTTAAGACGCCAGTTAGGACACCCACGTCACACTTTCAAGTGTCCGGGTTCTCTACTGACTCTTCTTGCCAATGTGCTCGCTGCAAGGCAGCAGGTGATGGCCCGGGTAGCTGGGTTCCCGTCATCCTCATGGGAGACCTACACTGAGTTTGTGGCTCCCGGCCCCAGTCCTGGCCCAGTCCTGTCTGCTATGGGCATTTGGGGAGTGAATAAGTGAACGGAGGAACTAACTCTCTCTCTCTGCCTCTCAAGTACTTATTTTTTTTTTTTCAGAAAAGGTAACTATTTTGGTGCAAAATTGTTTGAAATCCAACATAGTTTTTTCATAACACAGCCTTCTTTTTGAAGATCCCCCTGTATTTGATATCCATATACCTTGTCAGGATTTCTCTAAACAAGGGCACATTTTAAATCATACATCCTTTTCAGCATGCAATGGGGCATGGATAGTCCTTCATTCCTGTTAGTTCCCTCTATATGCTGGGTGTGTCTTTATGCTGCTTTACATTCCACAGCGGGATATTTTTCTGGTCAAGGGCTGTCTGGATATTCATGACATCATTCATGGGCTATACAAAATTATCAGCTTAAGAATTAGTCTGCTATGCATTTATTGAATTTTGAGTCCATGGCCTTGGCAGGGCCAGATCAAATGATTTTGTGGGCCTGATGCAACCTGTAGTCCAGACATTCCCCACTCCTGCTTTAGAGATTGTAAAGCACCGTGCATATTTTACCCTGTTTACTTCCTACCTATATCTCACTATACGTGAGGTTGAACAGGAATCCCTATGTCCATTTTAAAGATGAGATCAAGGCTTGGGATGACCAAATATCACAACCATTAATAAGTGACAGAGCAACTGGCACCAAAATCCAAGTTTTGAAACTGTAATTTGGAACTTTCTGGCTAAATGGCTGTCTCCTGAAGAACCCAGTTGTGCTCCACACTCAGCACATATGACATCCTCAAAATGTGCTCGGTGGTACATTTCTTCAAGGTAGATTGTGCATGGTGCCTGCGTTCTTTAATTAATCAGTATGTACAAGTAAAACCATCATCTTCAGGTAGGGCTGGGTGGTGGAGAGCTAAACCCTTGAAAGGACTTTCATTCCCCTGCATAATCCAACAATTCACATCCTCTAGAGACCCCTCTCTTTTACTGCATGCCTAATTACTTCCTGGTAGAGAAAGCAGGTAACCTTTAAGCAATTTGTTTCAAGGATATGCCCCAACATCAAAAGGCTTGGTGTGTTCTGTGGGCAGCTGTGAGTGAGGCCATGGGATGAGGACCCAGGCACTCGAACAACAGCAGCTGGAGGAGCAGAAAAGGAGAAGGCAGGGGAGAGGAGTCAGGTCCCAGCTTTGGCCCTGACACTGGGCCTGTGCTCTGCTGGGTAAATGGATGCAGAGATGAGAGGCTCACGGCCAAGCAAGGGAGACAGGTGGAAGAGAGATGGTAGAAGCCGTTGCTCCTTGTCGGACTCCAGAAGGCTTCTCATAGAATGAGGATTTGAAGTTGTCCCTTAGGCACATGAGTATCATCCCATCAGGGAAACAGCATGTGCAAAGGTTGGAGTTCTGAAAAAGTTGCAGAGTTTGGGGATCACTGTTGGCTGTAGAACATGGAAAGGAAATGGATGAGTAAGCAGGAACGAGAGGCTGGGGACTTGCACATTTTTCAAGCTGTGGAGGCTGACTCTTGGCTGAGAAGAGCCTGCTGGCTCCCTGGCTGACTCAGGTGTTGATTGAGCTGGGTTGCTGTCACAGCACCTAGGGTAAGACATAGCCCATGTGGAGTGAGCCAGTGATTTTTTTTTGTGGCCCATGTGTTCAATGACTGAATATTTACATGTTTCTTCTTTTGTTTCTAACCCCATACTTCTTTCTTAATATATTTTTTAAAAATATTATTTAAGTTATACAAGTTTCATGTATTTCATACACACAGATTTAGGAACACAGCGATACTTCCCATCCTACCTTTCCTCCCTTGTTCCAACCTTTCTTCCTCCTCCCTCTGCCATTCCCACTCTTAAATTTTACAAAGATCTATATGCCCATAAAGAGGAAACATAACCTTTAGCAATATTTCTTTTCTTTTTTTTAAAGTTTTATTTATTTATTTGAGAGGCAGTGTTACAGAGAGAGACAGAGAGACAGAGAGAGAGGTCTTCCATATACTGGTTCACTCCTCAAAGGACTGCAATGGCTGGAGCCGTGCCAATCTGAAGCTAGGAACCAGGAGCTTCCTCTGAGTCTCCCACATGTGTACAGGGGCCAAAGCACTTGGACCATCCTCCACTAGCAATATTTCTTAAAGGTGTCTTTCTTCTCACCTCTGCTTTTTCTTAGCTTTTTCTCTCACATCACTTTCTCAAACTCTGCAAATAATTCTTCCCAGTTCCTCTGGGTGACCCTTGTCCCTCACCCCTGCTCTCTCTCCTGAGCCAACTGCCTCTCCCTCTGCTCTGCACTGAGCCTGATGTCTTACTCTGGTCTATATCCAAAACTTGAAACTGTAACTTGAAAATAATACAAGTTTCTTTCTCACAGTCCTGGAGGCTGGGGAATTCAAGGTCGAAACTTTGGCATTTGGTGTCTGGGGCCTTTTGCTACCTCCTCACTGGAGGAAGGCACAAGGGCAAAAAAGAGAAGGCTGTGGCGGAGGCTCTTTTATAAGGCACTAATTCCATTCACAAAGGCAGAGTCTTGTGACTTAATCATCTTCTGCAGGCCCCACCTCTTAATATCAGCATATTGGCAAGGAAGTTTCAATATTTGGAGGTGGGGGGGTGGATGAGGAAAGCATATTCGGGTCATAGCACCGGCCAGGAACTAGAGCTCTCCTGGCCGAAGGGGCAGTGGTAAAAACCAAGCACACAAATCCCAGATCCTTGTTAATCGACCAGGCACACTCAGCAATGCTCATCCTGCCATTCTGGCTATGACACAGCAGCTCCATGCAAAACTTTGGCTTGCGATGAAGGGTCTCTTTCATTCTTTAGTCATTCATATGTTATCAGCAATATGTACAGCTAGCTCAGTACTAGGCCTTGGAATGATAAGGGGGTGCAGGGAGACAAAGATGCTGCAATTTGTTTTTTATTAGGGAGGGAGGTGAGGAGGGAGAGAAAGCAAGAGAGTACCTTATTCTCTAGCCCATTCCCCACATTCCTGAAACATCCAAGTCTTCCACGTGGATGGCAGAGAGCCAGCAACGTAAGCCATCACCAGCTGCCTCACAGCGTGCTTATCAGCAGAAAGTTGGAGTTGGAAACTGAGCCGGGATTAAAATCCAGGCACTCCTCCATGGGATGCCTTAATTGCTGTGCCGAATGTCCACCCCAAAATGATGAACATATTCACTGAGCAAGAATTCATGACTGAAAGCATATTGCATAGCCTGGGCTTGTTCCTACGAGAGACACAGGATTCCTGTTTCCTGGACATTTATACTGCTGTGCAAGGCAGGGGAGTTTGAGTGCACAGCTAATCAAAGTACGGCTCAGACGGTGAGTCTGCTAGGAAACCTGGGGGTGGAAGGATGTTATTCCCCGGTGGCCAGAAATGCAACAGGAGAGAATGTGAGATTACAAACCACAGAGCTGGGGAGGGTGAGTCGGGAAGGGCACAGAAGGCAGAATATTCCCATCGGACCTGCAGAGTTGGATGAATGAGAGGCCAAGAGAAGCAGTGAGAAGGGTGGGGCAGACTGTAAGTTCACGGTTTCTAATTTCTGAGCAGTTCCTGAGTATTCTGTTCTGGAATGTTCCATGCAGAACTGCTACAGCAGAACACTTCCAGCAGGGTTCTGAGGTGGTATCACTGTCTCCCTTTTACAGGTGAGGGAAGGCGACTCAGACAGGAGGAGCCAGTCTCCTGGGGCCCTTGGCCAGGCAAGGGCTCCCCAACTCCTAGCGCAAGGCCCTCACGGGGACCAGGGCTGAGTGGACACCCTAGAGTGACACAGCCACATGAGTTCCTTAGGAGTTTTCGGGCACACTTACCTGTGAGGAACACTTAAAAAGATGTATTTCAGTAGTGGGGGAGGGGCAGATTTACATCTCCATTTATGGCTAACTGGAGGCAATGGCAGTGCCTCCCAGTCTAGACTGGTTTACCTTTTCAAAGGTCCCAGAGGTTGAAATATGGATGTGAAAGCAATTTCCCCGCACCCGACTGAAGAGGAGGCTCTGTTGCTGCTCCGGTGGCCGGTGCCCCCGGAGGAGGCCCTCCAGGTGGGGCCCGGCCCAGGGCGACCCTGCTGAGTCCTCCCAGCTTCCCCCAGCAGCTAACTAGACTGGAGGCTCCAAAGTGCGCCCCGGGGGCCGGAGGGCTCCGTCATAAATGGGCCTGGTTCAAAGGAGCAAAAGGTGCCGGGAAGTGCTAGCGCCGTGTTTTTGTTTGTTTGTTGTGCATTTTAAATGCCAGGAAGGAATAACCTCCTTTCCACCTCCGCGCATGAGGACGCTTAGCACCCGCGCGGCGCGACCTCTCTGCGCTACAGGCGCAGCCCCAGTTGTATCTAGGGACACTGGCACGGGGGTGGGGGGTGGGGGGTGGGGGTGGGGGTGGCAGATGCGCTCCCTTCGGGAAGCCCCTGCTCCTCTGATTGGAGACAGAGGCTGCTCTTCAGGAGCTGCGGTGACTTTCCTTAGCTACACAGCGCAGAGGGTCCTGGAGCCGAGGCACGCACTGGGCACCCTCGAGGCCTCTGTCGCCCCTGCAGGATCCCGCACTCACTGCAGAGGACCGCGCTCCCAAGGAAGCCCCAAGGGTGGTGAGACTCAGGGAATCTCCCTTTAATTTCCCATGGAGCAGGCAGGGTCCTTCTGGCCTCCTAGGCTCTCTGCAGAGGTCCCTTCCTCTGAGCTAAGCTTGAGAGGATCCCAGGATTTCAGACCCAGACATTGTGACAGTGAGAAACCGTGGGGAGTGAAAAGTGCTCAGTTTTGGAGTTACTTAGCAACATCTCCAAAATCACAGGGTTCACAAACTTCAGATAAGTGACCCTATCTGCAAATCGGGAACAAAATAACATGCGCTGCCAGCCGGGTGTGAATGAAGATCAAATGACACTGTGGAGCTGAGCTCCCTGCATCAGGCGTGACTGGTAGAGTCAGTGCTGGTTCCTTCCCTCGGGTTGAAGGGCTGTGGTAGATTATATTTTCCTCCAAAGGTTAGGTCAGCTCAGTGTCTCTCCCCGCTGGGGCAAGTTGGCACATCAAGACATCGGGGACTGAAGTTGCTACAAAGGAGACATGCTGGAAGCAGGAAGCAGCCATTGTGCTTAATCCACTATAGACATGGCAGAAATGTATTTCAGCTAACTATACAGACAGCAAAGATAAAATGTCACAGAAGTATTGAAGAACTGAAAATGCAAGACAAAGTTAGCTTTCCTCCTCATCTAGACAACTCTGTTTTTTCTTCTGGATGTGAAACACAAAGACATTGGTATTTGTCCTGTTTCTTTTCTTTTTTTTTTTTTTAGTTTTACTATAATGCTTTAATTACTTTTTCATTTCTACACTTGTTTTTTTTTCACATTTTTTAACTTTTATTTAATGAATATAAATTTTCAAAGTACAGCTTATGGATTACAATGGCTCCCCACCCCCACCCATAACTTCCCTCCCACCCGCAACCCTCCCCTTTCCCACTCCCTCTCCCCTTCCATTCACATCAAGATTCATTTTCAATTCTCTTTATATACAGAAGATCAGTTTAGCATACATTAAGTAAAGATTTCAACAGTTTGCACCCACATAGAAACACAAAGTGAAAAATACTGTTTGAGTACTACTTATAGCATTAAATCACAATGTACAGCACATTAAAGACACAGATCCTACATGAGGAGTAAGTGCACAGTGACTCCTGTTGTTGACTTAACAAACTGACACTCTTGCTTATGGCATCAGTAATCACCCTAGGCTCTTGTCATGAGCTGCCAAGGCTATGGAAGCCTTTTGAGTTCACCGACTCTGATCATATTTAGACAAGGTCGTAGTCAAAGTGGAAGCTCTCTCCTCCCTTCAGAGAAAGGTACCTCCTTCTTTGATGACCTGTTCTTTCCACTGGGATCTCACTCGCAGAGATCTTTCATTTAGGTCATTTTTTTTAACTTTTATTTAATGAATATAAATTTCCAAAGTACGATTTATGGATTACAATGGCTTCCCCCCCATACCATCCCTCCCGCCCACAACCCTCCCCTTTCCGACTCCCTCTCCCCTTCCATTCATATCAAGATTCATTTTTGATTATCTTAATATACAGAAGATCAGCTTAGTATACATTAAGTAAGGATTTCAACAGTTTGCTCCCACACAGAAACATAAAGTGAAAAATAATAGATGATTTTTTTTAAATGATGATGAAATCAGATCAGACCTATTGTCATGTTTAATCCCAGTGAGAGTCAAGTTGGGAATTGATAATTTCTTTTTTTTTTTTTTTACAGAGGATCAGTTTAGTATGCATTAAGTAAAGATTTCAACAGTTTGCACCCCCATAGAAACACAAAGTGAAATATATTGTTTGAGTACTCGTTATAGCATTAAATCTCAATGCACAGCACATTAAGGACAGAGATCCTACATGAGGAGTAAGTGCACAGTGACTCCTGTTGTTGACTTTACCAATTGACACTCCTGTCTATGGCATCAGTAATCTCCCTATGCTCCAGTCATGAGTTTCCAAGGCTATGGAAGCCCTCTGAGTTCTCTGATTCTTATCTTGTTTAGACAAGGTCATAGTCAAAGTGGAGGTTCTCTCCTCCCTTCAGAGAAAGGTACCTCCTTCTTTGAAGACCTGTTCTTTCCACTGGGATCTCACTCACAGAGATCTTTTGCCAGAGTGTCTTGGCTTTCCATGCCTGAAATACTCTCATGGGCTCTTCAGCCAGATCTGAATGTCTTAAGGGCTGATTCTGAGGCCAGAGTGCTATTTAGGACATCTGCCATTCTATGAGTCTGCTGAGTATCTCACTTCCCATGTTGGATCACTCTCCCCTTTATTTATTCTATCGGTTAGTGTTAGCAGGTACTAGACTTGTTTATGTGCTCCCTTTGACTCTTAGTCCTTTCATTATGATCAATTGTGAACTGAAATTGATCACTTGGAATAGTGAGATGGCATTGGTATATGCCACCTTGATGGGATTGAATTGGAATCCCCTGGTATGTTTCTAACTCTACCATTTGGGGCAAGTCAGCTTGAGCATGTCCCAAATTATACATCTCTTCCCTCTCTTATTCCCACTCTTATGTTTAACAGGGATCACATTTCAGTTAATTTTCAACACTTAAGAATAACTGTGTATTAATTACAGAATTAAACCAGTCATGTTAAGTAGAACAGACAAAAAAAAAACTACTAAGAGGGATAATGTATTAAGTTGTTCATTAACAGTCAGGGCTATGCTGATCAAGTCACCATTTCCCATAGTGTCCATTTCACTTCAACAGGTTTCCTTTTTGGTGTTCAGTCAGTTGTCACCGATCAGGGAGAACATATGGTATTTGTCCCTTTGGGACTGGCTTATTTCACTCAGCATGATGTGTTCCAGATTCCTCCATTTTGTTGCAAATGACTGGATTTCATTGTTTCTTACTGCGGTATAGTATTCTAAAGAGTACATATCCCATAATTTCTTTATCCAGTCTATCGTTGATGGGCATTTAGGTTGGTTCCAGGTCTTAGCTATTGTGAATTGAGCTGCAATAAACATTAGGGTGCAGACCGCTTTTTTGTTTGCCAATTTCATTTCCTTTGGGTAAATTCCAAGGAGTGGGATGGCTGGGTCGAACGGTAGGGTTATCTTCAGGTTTCTGAGGAATCTCCAGACTGACTTCCATAGTGGCTTGACCAGTTTGCATTCCCACCAACAGTGGGTTAGTGTCCCTTTTTCCCCACATCCTCACCAGCATCTGTTGTTGGTAGATTTCTGCATGTGAGCCATTCTAACCGGGGTGAGGTGAAACCTCATTGTGGTTTTGATTTGCATTTCCCTGGTTGCTAATGACCTTGAACATTTTTTCATGTGCCTGTTGGCCATTTGGATTTCCTCTTTGGAAAAATGTCTATTGAGGTCCTTGGCCCATCTCTTAAGTGGGTTGTTTGTTTTGTTTTTGTGGAGTTTCTTGATCTCTTTGTAGATTCTGGTTATTAACCCTTTATCTGTTGCATAGTTTGCAAATATTTTTTCCCATTCTGTCGGTTGTCTCTTCACTCTCCTGACTATTTCTTTTGCAGTACAGAAACTTCTCAATTTGATGCAATCCCAATAGTTGATTTTGGCTTTGACTGCCTGTTTCAAATATTCTATCTCCAAATTATTCCTAATTATTCTAGTTTATAGTGGTATAGTTTAATAATAAATTTATTCTCTAATTACAATTAGTTGTTCTAAATATTTATTTGGTCAAATCTAAAAATTGATAAACAGCAGTTATGTTGTCAATAGTTTTTATATTAGGTTTTATAAAAAATCTGATAGAGAAAGAGAAAGACAGAAGGATGGAGAGGGGGCCCATTGGTTAGTTTACTCCCCAAATACCCACAGCGGCCAGCCAGGGACAAGGAAATCAAGAGCCAGGAACTCAATCACAATCATACTATGTGGGTGGCAGGAACCCAATTACTTGAGCTATCACCATTGTCTCCCAGGGTCTACATTAGCAGGAAGCTGGAGTCAAGAGCCAGAGCTGAGCGTCAAACCCAAGTATCTGGACATGGAATATGGACATCTTAACCTCTAGGCTAAATACCCATCCCTATACTGTGAATTCTTTTTCACAGAACTAAATAGTGTGTTTGGAACCTTATCAGAGCAGTGTACCCATAAGTATAGGATTAGAGTTCAAATCTACCTGCATAACCCAAGGACATCAAAGCAGAGAAAGAAACATTAAAATTGGTTCTGGGCCAGCAATACCATTGGGGGTCTAGAAGAAGCAGATACAAACCTGAGGGAGGGTCACACCTCCATTCAGGTCGCTTAAGAGTTACCTACAAAGCTCTATAGAAGAAGAAAATGAGTAGAAAACTAACAAACACATCTTGCAGAAAGAGTCAGCAAGCTCAGCCACGACAAAAAGTCTTGAAAGACAGGATTAAAATACTCCCTTTTTCAATAATGGAACAACCTATTTTGTAGGAAAGAGTAAATTTCCAAAGATAAAGACAAAGAGATACATGAATAGCAAAATAGATCAATTTTGAAAAGCCCATTAAAACTTTTTACTTTTGAAAAATAGTCATGGAAATGAATGGCAACAAACGGATTAAACCCTAAGGTAGTTAGAATTGGAGAGAGAAACTGGATTACAGATACAAAGAAATTAGTTAAGATTCAACACAGAATATAACCCTACCATACAACCCAGCCATAACACTCCTTAGAATTTACCCAAAGGAAATTAAATTGGCAAACAAAAAAGCTATCTGCACATTAATGTTTACTGCAGCTCAATTCACAATAGCTAAGACCTGGAACCAACTCAAATGCCCATCAACAGTAGACTGGATTAAGAAATTATGGGACAAGTACTCTATAGAATACTATACAGCAGTCAAAAACAATGAAATCCAGTCATTTGCAACAAGATGGAGGAATCTGGAAAACATCATGCTGAGTGAATTAAGCCAGTCCCAAAGGGACAAATATCATACGTTCTCCCTGATCGGTGACAACTAACTGAGCAGCAAAGGGGAAACCTGTTGAAGTGAAATGGACACTATGAGAAACAGTGACTTGATCAGCCTTTGTCCTGACTGTTGATGTACAATGTAATACTTTATCCATTTTAATATTTTTTTTGTTCTAGTACTATTGGTCGAACTCTGTAATCAACACACAATTATTCTTAGGTATTTAAATTTTAACTGAAAAATGATCCCTATTAAATATAAGAGTGAGAATAAGAGAGGGAGGAGATGTACAATTTGGGACATGCTCAAGCTGATTTGCCCCAAATGGTGGAGTTAGAAATGTGCCAGGGGATTCCAATACAATCCCATCAATGTGACATGTACCAATGCCATCTCACTAGTCCAAGTGATCAATTTCAGTTCACAGTTGATCACACTGATAGGTCTAAGAGTCAAAGGGATCACACAAACAAGATTAGTGTCTGCTAATACTAACTGATAGAATCAAAAAGGGAGAGAATGATCCAACATGGGAAGTGAGATACACAGCAGACTCATAGAATGGCAGATGTGCTAAATCACTCTTCTGGCCTCAGAATCAGCCCTTAACACATTCAGATCTGGCTGAAGAGCCCATGAGAGTATTTTAGGCATGCACAGCCAAGACACACTGGGAAAAAAAAAAGAAGACCTAAATGAAAGATCTCTGTGAGTGAGATCCCAGTGGAAAGAACGGGGCCATCAAAGAAGGAGGTACCTTTCTATGAAGGGAGAACTTCCACTTTGACTATGACCTTGTCAGAATAAGATCAAAGTCGGCGAACTCAAAAGGCTTCCATAGCCTTGGCAACTCATGACTAGAGCCTAGGGAGATTACTGACGCCATAAACAAGAGTGTCAAATTGTTAAGTCAACATCAGGAGTCACTGTGCACTTACTTCTCATGTGGGATCTGTCCTTAATGTGTTGTCCAATGTGAAGTAATGCTATAACTAGTACTGAAACAGTATTTTACACTTTGTGCTTCTGTGTGGGTGCAAACTGTTGAAATTTTCACTTAATATATACTAAATTGATCTTCTCTATGTAAAGATAATTCAGAATGAATCGATGTGAATGGAATGGGAGAGGGAGTGGGAGATGGGAGGGGTGCGAGTGGAAGGGAAATTATGGGGGAGGGAAAGCCATTGTAATCCATAAACTGTACTTTGGAAATTTATATTTACTAAATAAAAGTTAAAAAAAAAAGATTCAACACAAAGGATTATGGGATAGAAAACAGGAAAAAGAAGAGACAGGGAAGATACCTTGTATCTTCCTTCCATATACAACAGCACTTCCATCAAGAGTATCTTGAAAAAATAAAGATACAATATGGAAATATAATGCTAGAAAAAACTCAGAATTGCTGAAAATGATGAATTTTCAGATTTGTAAAACACAGTAAGTTGTAAGCAAGACAAGGAATCCACACCTAGACATAATCTAGAGCGTGTATAAAATATCAAGGGAAAAGGATGATCTTAATCATCAGAAAAAGTCTATCTACAAAGAAATAACAAAATGATAGCAGGCTTCTCAACAGTTGAAAAAGGATCTAGAAGACTATGGAAGGGCCGGCGATGTGGCACAGCAGGCTAACGCCCTGGCCTGAAGCGCTGGCATCCAATATGGCTGCTCCACTTTTGATCCAGCTCTCTGCTATGGCCTGGGAAAGCAGTAGAAGATGGCCCAAGTCCTTGGACCCTTGCACCCATGTGGGAGACCCAGAGGAGGCTCCTGGCTGCGGATCGGGGCAGCTCTGGCCGTTGCGGCCAACTGGGGAGTAAACCATCGGATGGAAAACCTCTCTCTCTGCTTCTCCTCTCTCTGTGTAATTCTGACTTTCAAATAAATAAATAAATCTTAAAAAAAAGACTATGGATAATATCATCAAAGTATGACATAAAAACTACCATTAAATAATATTTCTTTTTTTTAAAGGTTTATCTTATTTATTTGAAAGACAGAGTTACAGAGAGAGATAGAGACAGAGAGAGGTCTTCTATCTGCTGGTTCACTCCCCAGATGGCTGCAACGGCCAGAGCTGTCCTGATCCCATGCCAGGAGCCAGGAGCTTCTTCCAGGTCTCCCATGTGGGTGCAGAGGCCCAAGGACTTGGGCCATCTTCTATTGCTTTTCCATGCCACAGCTGAGAGCTGGATCAAAAGAGGAGCAGCCGGGACTAGAACCGTGGACTCATCAGTGATACCTCCTGGACTCCCTAGCATGAAGGTTTGTCCTGGTCTCACCTGTATTCCCTGTCAATATTCCTCCCTGTCCTGGAAATACTACATATTCATTCCCCAACCATTACTGGAAGCAGCAAGTGGTCAGGTAACAATTTGGCATTTTAGGCAAAATGCCTACCATTTGAGTGCTTGTTTATCTCAGTCTTAAATTCTTTTACTTATTATTCCAGTACCTTGCCCTCCCAATACTGTTTCAATGCCAAGAATTAGCTCATTCAGGTACTGAGTAAGTCCCTGATGAACAAGATTATCTCAGTTCCTGTACCTTTAGCAAGGTTGGGATTGTTCTTAATTTTATTTTAATAATACAGAATATGTGATTAAGACATGTGAAAGCAAGAAAGGAATGGAAGGACTCTCTTGAAAAGGACTTAAAGTCTCTTTTCAATGATCAGACAGCTTCAGTACCCTTTTTAATGCTTGAAAGGGATTTATATATACATGCATGTATGTATTAGATGCTACACATGTAGACATAAAGGGATACATGTACATACGTGTGTATATTAGAAGCTTCTTATCTAGACATCTTCAGAAATCTTTCATAGAAATGGAATAAGGTTTTGGAGAGTGTCATGTCACTTAGCTTGTATTCAAGGTGGCCAAGATGACAACTACAAAAGAGATATGTTCTCTTAAATTGTATAAGCCTGTACGTCTGACTATAGATAAATTGAGGGAGAACTATGTCTATTATTCCAAGCAAATTCTTGAACTTTCCTAGTCTTTGGCTAAAGTTCTAGTTCCTATTTAACAACACTTTGGGAAAAGTGTGTCATTTTTGGGGATCTGGATTTATATTCTATAAAACATAGCTTTATATCTTCCTTGTTCAGAAAGTTAAGTTCTTCTTTGAAACCAGCCTTCAAGTCAAAAGATGCTAGGAGATAGGATTATGATGTATGCTTTTGTGCTTGTCTGTTCTAAGTTCTCAGGGAAGACAGACATTTACATTCGATCACTCTGATGGTCAGGTAGGCAACTGTCATTTGTTGACTGTGGAACTAAATCTGGTTCCAGTGAAACATGAGGCACTGAAGGGGCTTACCTCGTCTCTGCTGGCTAGGAATGCATTTTCTTACACACAGAAGGTCTTCTGTAGACTTCTTTGCATCACATATAGCCACAGGGCTGTGGGAATTGAAAGGTATTTGTTGGTGAAGTTGATTAGAGTTGTAAGCACTTTCCTGGCAGGCCAACATTTCCAATGAAATTACTTGGGTTTTACCACATTAAACTGGAGGTAGCCATTTTAACCTGCTCTACAGTATGAACTCATTACCTTAAAGCCTCTCCTTGAGTAATATTGGCTCAATAGATTAAAGTCAAGAGGCTAAAAGGAGTCACAGGGATTAAAGAATTCAACATGCAGGTTTAGTCATTCTAAAATCTTGGGAGATGGTCACATTTTTATTCAAAATTATATAATCTAATATCCAAATCCTATGGGATACTTCTAAAATACAGGGAATTGAAAGACTTAATGTTGTAGATATAAACCTACCGTAAAAGATTTGAAGTGAAAAAGGATATAAGTTAAAGTAAAATGGCAGTTCATTATCTCATCGTTGGTAATTACAATGACTTTTAGAGTAGGTCATTTTGTTAAAGAAAGTGTTACAGTCATTTTCAATTAAGGCTTGCTAATTCATTCTAGTTTCCCTCTTGTCCAATTATCCACAACTAAACCTGACTTTTAAAATTAATTTGCATTCACTTGAGCCATCTATTAACATATCTGAGCATGTGCCAGAGCAGTCATAGATGAAACACCCACTCACATCGTCCAGTAATGCACTTTTCTTCACGAAGGTAAACATTTTCCCTTCAAATCTCTTCACGTGGGAAGGACACTTTGTGGAGGTTGAATTCACAGGGTGGAAGATAGTTTCATGGGAATCCTTAGCATATGCACAACTTAAAAAGAAAAAAAATAGCGACAAACAGAACCCAGCCTTCTTACTTGGCGCAGAAGGCTCTAAGAGCTTTCGTCGCTATGGTGGGTAGAGTGTGCACAGTGCTCCACAGGTGGAGCTCCGGGAGGAATTGCTCCCAGTGTTCTGGCCCTGAACGAGCATAAGGGCTTCTGCACCTCCACACCCCCCTTGGGAAATGTGACTGACTACACTTTCACTAAGGCAGAGGACAAGTGAAATATTTCAAAGACTATCATGAGCTTCACATTTACAGCCTTACGGGGGCACTAATAAAGCCTACTAATGGCCTGCGCCGCGGCTCACTAGGCTAGTCCTCTGCCTGCGGTGCCGGCACCCCAGGGTTCTAGTCCCGGTTGGGGCACTGGATTCTGTCCCGGTTGCTCCTCTTCCAGTCCAGCTCTCTGCTGTGGCCTGGGAAGGCAGTGGAGGATGGCCCAAGTCCTTGGGCCCTGCACCCGCATGTGAGACCAGGAGGAGGCACCTGGTTCCTGGCTTCGGATTGGCGCAGTGCGCTGGCCGTGGCGGCCATTTGAGGGGTGAACCAACGGAGGGAAGACCTTTCACTCTTTCTCTCTCTCTCACTAACTCTGTCAAAAAAAAAAAAAAAAAAAAAAAGCCTACTAACACCAGGGGCACTGACAAAGCCTATTAAGTAACATTAGGGTGAAAAAGAAAACTAGAAAAGACTTCCTTTCTGCAACACAAAATCTCTGAGGAGCTGGACAGCAATGCAGCAAGAACAAGGGATGGAGGGCATCACAGGTACTACAGGGCCTGATCCCCAACCAACCCCACCATTCTGAACTCATCTTCCTGATCCATCTGACTGCAGACCCACTGGCCTCCTTGCTGTCCCCAGAACTCTGCCACTATGCTTGGAATGATCTTGCAGATAGCAGCACACCTCACTCCCGCCTTCCTTTCTATCTCTGCTCATATCTGATTTCAACACGGAGGTTTGCCCCGTGGGCCTGCATGAAATGCCTTCCCCCATATCACTTTCATCTCTTTAGCCTCTTGATTACCACATGAGACACCGAATTGTTTATTTTGCTTCCCATTTAGATGTAAGCCTCCTGAGAGCAGGGACTTTGTCTCTTATTTATGTCTACATCCCCAGAAGTTACAGAATATGGATGCAAATGAGCAAATAAATTGGGCTGGCAGCAGGCCCTTCTCACTGCATGAACATGGACAAGGCTGTCAATTATTTTTGGGTTTCATTTTCATCACTTGTACAGGAGTATATAAGTTTTACTTTTTGCTCAGTAGCTGTGAAGATTAATGGAAGGAGGCAGAAATTATTATTAATGAACCCTTACTACTGGACATACATTGATGCAAGTAATTTTCATTATCTAAGCAGCAGCTGAACCTCATGAATATTAATACTGCTATTTTGGATTAAAGAGTCTAGCCAGTAAAAGCTGCTGCCTGCAGTGCCGGCATCCCATATGGGCACTGGTTCGAGTCCCAGCTGCTCCACTTCCGATCTAGCTCTCTGCTATGGCCTGGGAAAGCAGTAGAAGATGGTCCAAGTCCTTGGGCCCTTGCATCTTCTTGGGGAGACCTGGAAAAAGCTCCTGGATCCTGGAACAGTGCAGCTCCAACTGTTGTGGCCATCTGGGGAGTAAACCAGGGGCTGGAAGACCTCTCTCTCTCTCTCTCCACCCCCCCCCCAACCTCTGCCTCTCTGTAACTCTGCTTTTCAAGTAAATAAATAAATAAATCTTTAAAGAAAAAAAAAAGGAATCTATGCCAAAAGAGTTTGTTGCTCTTGCAAAATCCAATGCTATCAAAGTGTGGGACATATTAAATATGAGGGAACCTCCAAACATTTGTGGAAAATGGGATTAAGAAGTTTATTTTGGGACAAAAAATTTTTAAATCCATGCATAGCTTTTTTTTTTTTTTTTTTTGACAGGCAGAGTGGACAGTGAGAGAGGGAGAGACAGAGAGAAAGGTCTTCCTTTTGCCATTGGTTCACCCTCCAATGGCCACCGCGGCCGGCACGCTGCGGCCGGCGCACCGCGCTGATCTGATGGCAGAAGCCAGGTACTTCTCCTGGTCTCCCATGGGGTGCAGGGCACAAGCACCTGGGCCATCCTCCACTGCACTCCCTGGCCACAGCAGAGAGCTGGCCTGGAAGAGGGGCAACCGGGACAGAATCTGGCGCCCCGACTGGGATTAGAACCCGGTGTGTCGGCGCCGCAAGGCAGAGGATTAGCCTATTGAGCCGCGGCGCTGGCCCATATAGCTTTTTATAATACACAGTTTTTATGAACTTACTGAAGACCCCTCATATATAAAACCATCCTAAATACAATATATTTTATAATCAAAGTATTAACAAATGAATAGCTATTTTGAATAAACTACCCATTAATTTGCTAGATGGAATCATACAGCTGTTTCTTCATGTTTATAATTTTAGGCATGGTCAAGAAATAATACAACAAAAGTAATTCATTTTTCTGTTACCGTTGGTCTGGTGTGATTGCTGGAAAATTCATGGTTTCCACTGTCTATGGAAATCATAACTTGGGGGCAGTAGCTCCCTAAACATTTCAGGATGTTTATAACAGAAGTTTTTGCAGATCTACTTAATTTTTTTCTGCCCAGGACAAGAGAAATTAAGACCAGTTACACAATTTTTTGGTAGTGCTTTGAAATTAATTTCTCTTTTGTATACTTGATAAACATGTTCACTTATTTGCATCTGGTAATAACTTAAGGGTCTTCTAATGTTTATAGCACAAGTTTGAAACAGTTTACAAAACTGGGTGGAGAGTGTTTCTCAGATCCCAGGTTTTTCTGCCAATTTATATATTCTCAAACAAACTACAAGAAAGGTGGAGGAGAGAGCACAGAGATCTGATGAGTTCAGGATGGGAAGGCATCCATTCACAGTTATAATTAAAGTCCAGATTTCAATCCAAAGAGCACAGCCTTACTATTTCTCCTTGTCTGTAGTTCTCACAAAAACAAACCAACCTAAGTTCCCAGACTATTTGCATGCTATAAGAATAGAATTTGAAGAGCTTAGTTCTGTGGAAGTGGATTTGATGGGTCATTTTTATGCTGAATTGAAAAATTTGCTTATAGTAAATATTGATGGGACAATAAGAAAAGCTGTTGAAATAGAAATGGAAAAATGAAAGTTACTGAGATGAGGGGGATACATTAATCCCAGGTTAGATAAAATGTTCACTGTGGAGCTTCCCAACAGTCAAGGTCCAGAAGGAAACTGTTACAGAATTTACCATTTGAGGGCAAGGCACAGAAACAATGTCCATAGCATCAAGTGCTCATGTTCCAAGAGCAAGTCCATTTTATATCTCCATCTTCAAAAACTAGTTTCAGGTTTAAAATTGTTGAAAGTGACAACTGCGATACAATGAAATTTATGTTAATAATAAACTTAGGTGTGAGGACCACCTTTAAAGTATGAATGCACAGATGAGAAATCCCAACACTCATCCCGGGAATGTTGTTTTTTCTAGAGCTTTCTGTCATACTCTCCACAATTTTATTCTATACAATTACTGTCTTTCTCCCTTGATGAATGAGTGATCATTAAGAGATAATCTGTATTAGCTTAATAGCTAGGACCTTCTGTCATCGGATATACCATAAATTTGAAAAGCCTAAACCTCTAAAAAGAAAGTTACTTACACATGACATATATTATACTTGATGTTGCATGTAGAAATCTATTTGTTATTACAGATACTGAGATGACTGCATTTGTGCATAGTCTGAATAAATTTCTTTTCCTTATATCTTCCCAGGTGAAGGAAAATAAATTACACATGATGTTGAAGCATAGTGTCAAGTTGCATTCTGGAAAGATGGTATCAAATGTTACCACCATCAGCAACACGGCGGCACCTGTTTACTCCACACTTGCCTAGCAAAATACATGTAGGCAATCATTTGATGAGAAATGGCCAGTTACACAGGGAAGATCTAATTCTTCACAGCGAAGCTCACTAACTCCACATCTGGAAGAAAGGATCTCACTGCTGTGCTGTGAACTTGAAGACTTGGGCTGGTATCTAAGGAAGGAGGAGGTGCTGCTGAGTATTATTCAAAGGCACTGCTGCCTGATTAAAATGAAATTCGACCATAACAGTATGATTGCAGAAGCTTTACTGTTGGTTATTATGGATTATTGGAAGTGCAGAGTGGTTTTTATAGCTTTGATCATGGTGTGCTTTGTTACTCCCCAGTTTTTATCCTCCCATTTGTGTTCCAGAAGTAAGTTATATGGGTGTCCACAGCACCCATCTCACATGAGTCTAGAAGTAAACAGTTGAGACAAGATTAGCTGAACTAAGATCTTTCTCCTTATGAGATCTCAATTTCTCTCACAACAGGTAACTTTTTGATGAGTGATGATCTTGCCAGTAACATGGAAAAGGACACTAGTCTTAATTGCCATTAACTTATCAACTTTGTACAAATTTATCCTAACTTGTATAATAATACAAGGAAATGTCTAAATTTCTCCTCTCTGTTGCTATAAATGTCTAATTCTTTTCAGAGACCTATAAACAACTATATTTTGGTAATTAGAATCTCAAACAATACCCATGACTTATGTTGTAATGAAATCTCATTACATCCAATAACAATATTTCTGTGGATAAGTCCAAGAAAGGTAGGTATTTTCCAAAAAGGGTAGGATTTCTGTGTTGTGGCAGGTCATGTTAAAATGAGGCATCAGTATATTGGACTCTATTTGTATTTTGTCTATATTTATCTAGGTGCTTTTATATTCAGATTGATGAGTAATGTAAATTCTTAGGATGTCATCAACCCTGTAATAATCACCTTCTGTACCAATGGGAAGCTTGATGACAATTGTGCTGCCATCACTCCTTAATTCATAGCTCCTGGAAACAATGTGGGCCATGTACAGCTTGTGACGTTTCACTCCCATCTCCACAGAGAGGTCCTGGAAGTGGATCACCCCAACAAGAAGGAATCTGATATATGTGGGAATGACCCAACTGATAGTGTCCTTGAAGTAATCAAAGTCATTTAGAGGAAATGTTTGTACTGTTTTATATGTATACAAATATTAGACTTAAGAGAATAGAATTTGATTGCTAGAGAATATCTGTGTTTAGTACTTGGGGGGAGGACTATTGAGAAAGAATCACAGGGGGACTATTTGAGAGACAGTAAAATAATTAGAAAAATGAAGTCCCAACTCATTTGTTTGGTTGTGACATAATTAAAAATTTATTTATTTATTTATTTATTTATTTATTTTTGACAGGCAGAGTGGACAGTGAGAGAGAGAGAGACAGAGAGAAAGGTCTTTCTTTTGCCGTTGGTTCATCCTCCAATGGCTGCCGCGGCCAGTGTGCTGCGGCTGGTGCACTGCGCTGATCCGATGGCAGGAGCCAGGTACTTCTCCTGGTCTCCCATGGGGTGCAGGGCCCAAGCACCTGGGCCATCCTCCACTGCACTCCCGGGCCACAGCAGAGAGCTGGCCTGGAAGAGGGGCAACTGGGACAGAATCCGGAGCCCCGACTGGGACTAGAACCCGGTGTGCCGGTGCCGCAAGGCGGAGGATTAGCCTATTGAGCCACGGCGCTGGCCACATAATTAAAAATTATAATCTGAATAATTTCTTAGAATAAGTAGACACACTAGGTAGACCTTGAAGGACACATTCAGGAAGCAAATGTACTGCTGACCTAGAGACTTTTAGGTTGTGTTAAGGATAGGAAGAGGTGGAGACTTGGACAGGAAGAAGTGCAGCAGAGGCAAAGTGACAGACCAACCCACATGGCAGATACCTGGAGGGGAACAAAGGGAAGAAGATGGGGTAGTCATAGGTTGTGAAAGGCCTTGGCATTTAGATTTTTCACAGTAATCATTGAATATCCGATTCCTGCTTCTCTTACCTGCATCCCCAGTTGCCCCTTTCATGCACTTGCTGTGGTATCACATGACTATCAGTTCTGCCAGGGGAGTTTAGAAGGTAGACTTGGCCATAATAGTTTTAGGAATGTTTAGGTAATTAAGGTTGGGCTAGTCCGTAGGAAACTTTTACTTGAGACATTTCCTCTGAAATGTTTAGCAATACAGAAGATGACCTTGAGTTGTTCTAGGTTTCTCTTTGCCCCAGTGGATCAGAGGGTCTTTCTGAGAATGCAAAAGATGAAGGAAGGACTAATCTAGCCACAGCTCAGGCCGATTCTAACCTGGAGTTTTCATTTCCTGAAGGAAGAACTGTTGTTTACCTGATTAGAACTGATTACAGCCAAGAGTTCCTGGTGCAGGAATAGTTCCTACATTGTACACCATGCTGAAAAAATGTCAGATATTCTGAAGTATCACTAAAACTCCCTTCCTTTTCTCTCACGCACAGGGCAAGCCCTAGGTGCATTACCATCAAATTGTCCAGTACAGTTTGTAGAGAGTGCTGGATCTAATAGTAGAAAAAGTCACACCTCAAATCTGCCAAGAATCACAAGTACTTAGAATCTTGATAGTTTGTGTTAAAATTTATTTCTATAATAGCCAAGCTATACTGCTGAATGGTTACAAAACCACTTCATTTTTATTTTCTATACAAAATTTGTATTTTCAAATTTTATGTGAAACAAAAATCTGCTCTTTTTGCAAATAACACCCCTCAATAAGTTAAAAACTACTTTCAACAAATTGCATTTTTTAAAAGCTTTATTTATTTGAAAGACAGAGTGACACAAAGAGAGAGAGAGAGAGAGAGAGAGAGAGAGAGAGAGAGAGAGAGAGGCTGGTACTGTGGCATAGCAGATAAAGCTGCTGCCTGCAGTGTTGGCATCCCATATGGGCACAGGTTCAAGACCTGGCTGCTCCACTTCTGATCTAGCTCTCTGCTATGGCTTGGTAAAGCAGTAGAAGATGGCCCAAATCCTTGGGCCCCTACACCCACATGGGAAGACCCACCTTTAATTATTGGGCTTCTGGGGCTCTGATTCCAGTTTGAAGCGGGATCCTGGTGTCAGTTTCATAGCCAGCTTTGAGTGCATCCCTCACCAGCATCACATGCCATGTGGTTGGTGTGGGAAAGATAATCTGGACCTGAAGTTGCCTGAGTCAAGATCATAGGAGAGAGGACACCTAGAATGTCTTCCAGTGGAGACCTCCAACCTCCAGCCGATCATGCTGCTGTGGGACCTCAAGCTCACCCTCGCCAAGATTTCCTTCCGCACACTTCACAGGATGCTGCTGCCCAGTGCTCTGGCTCATTCTGTGTAGATCCACTGGGATTAGTGGAATTTCTTTCTTAACAGAGACCTTGCAGGAAGGTTTGCTTTCTGTTAATTTGTGAAAATTTTAGGCTTCCTGGTCTTGGTAGTTAGAGCTCCTCTTAACCTCAAATCAGTATGATATTATTGCATTCATAGATACACTCAAGTTCCTGGAAACTATCATCCAGGTCTAATAGGTAAGCAAGATTCTGTATCTTGTGCATCGTAACTCCCATAAAGAAAGTCAAGGATAATTCCAGAGTACTTTGCATTTAAGAGGAGAAAATGCATGATGATACCTAGTAGAGAGATGGCATGCAGTAGATAGCCAACAAAAGGGAGCTAACCATTCTTGATGTAGCAGAAGCAGAGGTTAAGCCAACTGAACAAGAGTAGAAGGGAGGGGGAAGGAGGGAGGGCATATCATTATGTTCTTAAAATTGCATCTACAAATCACATTGAATCTGTTAAAAACTGATTAGAAATAAAATCTAAAAAATAGAAAAAGAAATGAATGACTGAGTCAGAGCCAATAGTCATATTGCATACTCTAAATAGCTTCTTAGTGCTTATATTGGCCCAGCCATAGCCTTTGATTAGTAATTGATTTAGCAGATTTTTAGCTAGTTTTATGCAGCAATAAGCAAAAACATGAAAATACAGTGCTTTTACTTAAACTTTGTGAATTGTCAGCTGCCTCCTTGCTTCGAGAATGTCTCCTCCTGTACCTCCTCCAACCCTCACCAGCCAAATAAAGCAGTTATTCTCCTTGAGAGCTTTAGAGGCAGCAAAACAACACATTCACGCCTTTCTCCGGTACTTACAGGAGACTTGGTATAAGGACAAAAGCCTATTTAACTCTGGAAGCACTTTGAATCCTAGATCTACCTGTTCTACATATAATTTTTTTAAAGATTTATTTATTTATTTGTAAGTCAGAGTTACACAGAGAGAAAGGAGAGAGAGAGAGAGAGAGGTCTTCCATCCGCTGGTTCACTCCCCAATTGGCCACAATGGCTGGAGCTGTGCCGATCCACAGCTGGGAGCCAGGAGCTTCTTCTGGGTCTCCCACATGGGTGCAAGGGCCCAAGTACTTGGGCCATCTTCCACTGCTTTCCCAGGTCATAGCAGAGAGCTGGATCAGAAGTGGAGCAACCGGGTCTCGAACCAGCGCCCATATGGGATGCCAGCGCTTCAGGCCAGGGCATTAACCCACTGCGCCACAGTGCCAGCCCCTGTACATATAATTTACTTACTTAGCATCTAATCTCAGTTCCTCATCTGTAAGATGTGATAGCACTTACCTTGCAGGAACATTGGGAGATTAAATGAACTAGTGCCTGTGGGATTCTTGTAGTGCTGGGTACATATTAAAGGCTCAATAAATTGTATATCTTATTCATTACCTCTGTTAGATTGAAGGTCATATGACAGCCACACAATAACACCATACAACTCCAATGAGAAATGAAGAGCTTAAGGAGGCAGGCTAATTGCTGACTCAGATCTAGAAAAACTGCCAAAGACCAGAAAAAATTCCAGGTAAATATACATGTCTGAAGCTTCCCACTAGACCAGATTCCTTGACGGCACCCTCACTGATCTTCACAAGTCCCTGAATACTTTATCCTGGGACTGACAAGGTGCCTGCTTATTGGAACAGTTAATAGTCCTCTATTATTGAAATGGACCAATGGAAGAATAGCTGGAAAATTGACAAGGGAGATGATGTGGCAACATTAGTAGTTTACGGATCTATCAAAACAGTTGATTACTTTGGATAGCAAAAGTCAGGTAGAAATAGAGCAAAAGTATGTTTGGGAACTGTGATGCCTGCCTTGGTGGACCTGGAGAGGGTTGTCCTCTTATCTTACTTCCATTAGTTGTTCTCCCACATGATCTCTTCTTGAGCATCAGGAGGTACAGGGACAACTCACACTTTTCTCCTAAGAAGTAACCCAGGTGACCAGATGGCCCAACCACAGGTGTCAACTCCACCCCCACCCTAATGGGTTTCACTGCTCCTCTTACCCTGCCCAACCCTGCCAAGGTACACCAGTACCTGTTTCCTGAACATGTGCCTTCTCTTACTCTCTCACCTTCTCCCCGTGGCCTGTTGGCCTTCCCCCACCCGATAATAAACCTTTCCTCTTAAAAATAAAAGAAGTAATATTGGCTCTGGCAGGGTCAGTGTCAACATCAAGTCATAGAGTTCCAGTAAAGGTGACATCTCTGGGGGAAGAGAATCCTGGCCATGTCACAGCCACCTACTTGTTTTCCACATTGAGGACCCACAGCTAATGGTAGGAACTTGAACTGAACCTAATTGGATTAGCTGTCTGGATTAGCACCAATTATAGACAACACTTTTTCTTTATTTCCTGAAAGGAGAGGCCCATGAACATAAGATGTTCACTGCCATGTATCCCCAGCACCCTGGGTACACACAATAAGTTCAATTCGAATCCATGAAACAAACCCCACCACACGGCCTTGATCTGTTTATTTGTAAGTACCGAATTCCACCCTCAATTCAGGCATCCTCTTGTGAATCCACACTTGGGGGCTCCAGAAGTAACTTTTCTTCCAACTTTAAAACCCTGGTGGGGCTTTCAGGACTGCGCAGAGACATAAATGCAACTTAATAACTTGGAACCATTTGGGTGGATGCCAAATACTAGATTCCCTATGGTCTAAAACTCACTTCATTTAGTCGAACAACACCCAACCAGTGTCATTTACAACAGCTCCCTTCTCCGTGAACTCTATTATGAGGAGGACCCTGTCCCCCAAGGCAAGCAAATTGATTTTCCATGCTGCAGGTGTGCTTATTATAACCATTACTCACTACCAAGATGCAGCGCAAGAGAACTCAACATCACTCCCCATGAGGCATGAGATTTGGCTTGTGGCAGGGAATCTCTTGCATAGGGCTCTTACTCCAGCACTAAGAATGGCGCTTTTGTGTCTGGCTTGGCTTATGTTCTTTTCCCAAGAAAAGCCTTGAGAAACCAAGGGTTGGATTCCTAAGACATGTGTTACTTAACAACAGGGACATATTCCTAATACATGCATTATTAAGCAAAGTTACAGAGTGACCTTATACAAACTGGGGCAGCTATAGCATTACCAGGTGATGTAATCTTATGGCCCATCATTATCCAAAATGTTGTTGTGCAGAACATGATTGAGTATTAGTAGTTGCAGAAGGTCCATAATTCCGAAACTATAACTGCTTCCGCGGCTGTCTGTGCGCCAGCCAAACAAGCCCTACTCAGAGGGACTGGCACACTCACCCGTGCAGAAGTCTAGCAGCTGAGATGTCTGGAGAGTCACATTCCCCAGTGGTCAGGGAGGATGGGGCAACCACACTGGGCAGCCAGGGTCTCATCCGTCTTTTTTCCTGAGCCAAACTTGTCTGAACAGGCAGCTTCTTACCAAATTCCCTTCTCTCTTCTCAGCCCTGGGTGCTAATTCACCCTACTTTGTAGAAGACAGTTTACACTTCCCAGCATCACACAGATAAGAAAAACTGCAGCCAAGATTCAAACCCTGACAGTTGATTCAGAACCTGCACTCTCATCTCACTTCCTACATTATGGGTTATTTTCACCCAAAGCTGAAATCTTGGTCATCTGTCTCAGTGCCCCATCTTCCTAAGTCTCCAGGAAAGGTGTGGCACATAGCACGTGCTTAATGCAGAAGCTAGTACTATATGGCAGGGGCTATGTTGGGCACTTGATAATTATTTCATATATTCATTCCATTGCCCTCTGCAAAACACATTGTCCCCCCTGATGGGCAAACAGATTCACAAAAGCTAAATACACTTCAATGTCATACTGTTAGTGAGGAGCAGAAATGTAAAACCAAGCCCAAATCCAAAGCTTTGTCCACAACCTATCATGGTGTTTGTAAGATGCATAACTAATTGTTGAAGCACTGACCACCCCAAGCCACTTTTTCTTATCAGTAATGACCAATTATTTACACACGTACATCCAGCCAAATGTGGATGTACCATTTATGCCACGGTCAGAGGTCTAGGTCCTAGCAAAATAATGCCCTTCAGATAGCCAGTGGAGCTGATTCATGACATGAAGGCAGAATGGCTCCAGGGATTTCTCTGACACATGAGGCCTGCAAAAGATGCAATCCTAGGACATGACTAAGGCCAAGAGGAGATTACATGGCCACAACATCCTGTGAGAATAGGCAGCATTCAAGATTATGCTCCTGAAATAAGTAGCACTCAGCAAGTGGACAAAAGTAAAGATACTTGTTTGTGAGGTGGGTGGCCTCGAGGCTCCCTGTATACTTTAGGGTCATGGAGTCTGCACGTGCACGTGGGGAGGTGAAGAGAAGGGAGGCGATGAGCCTTTGAGTGCCACTGTCCCGAGCCCCACCTTGCTCAGTTGGGTGAGCACAGCTGCATCGCCTACCTGCAGAAGGGGCCTCGTGGCTGGAAGCCAAAGCTCCTAGCATTAGTCTGATAGAAGTGCAGACTCTACGATCAAGACTAGACATGAACCCCTTTCTCCCTCTCTGCTTTGAGAGGTATTAAGGGAAGTTCACCAAAAACACACACCCACCCCACCCCACCCCACACACAGAAAGAGGTGCTGACTAATCCCCTGTCCCCCTACTCCCCCCTTGTCATAAAGACCAGAGCTCTTGAGGCCCTGCTCAGCCCAGACCAATAGTAACGTTCACGTAGCCTTGCTTACCTCACAGCACGATACAGAACCACGGTACAGCAAGGATCCCAGGACTGACCTCTCTGCCTCTTATCTCAGCAGAAAAACTCTGCTTCCTGCCTAGCCGATCAGCAGAGGACTGGCCTCAGGATGAGCTGCAGCCGCCATGAGCCACCACAGTCTGGCTGCCCTTCCTTGTTCCAGCAGTCAGGCAGGGTTGGGAACAGCTGCCCTGTAAGGACACCCTGATCATCGCCGACTCCTTCCTGAGGCTTCCCCTTCCTGCCCACCCAGAATCTTCCACTAACACTGGAGAGGAATCCCAAGAAACAGTTGCCAGCTAAAATGTAGGAAGCCCACTTAAATCTGAATTGTAGATAATACTTCGAATATTGCAGTACTTAGGGAATCTGCAGTATTTGGAACACGCACTAGAAACAATTTTTAAAAATCTAGAATTGTCAAATTTAATTGGCATCTTGTCTTCTTATTTGCTCAATCTGTCAGCCATACCCTATTGGTTTTGCTAAGTAGAAAAAGGAAAACTTAGAATGTGCAACAATACATATGTTTGTCCAATTAAAAATTTTTAACCACTTTTTTATCAGCTGTGCAAATTAAATGGGAAAGGCCTGCCATGGTGTCTGACCAAGCATAAATGAAATCAGCTGGGGAGAGAGAAAGGCTGAATCTCTCTGTATACATTGAAAACCCTCTCTCTTCATTAGGATGTGAATTCTTCCATTCCAGGAATGTGCCATTTATACAAAAACTTTTAGTTTATTAACTCCCTTTGATTCCTTTTTTGATTTTTGAAAGACGGGGTGAGGGAGAGAGAGAGAGAGAGAGAAAGAGAAAGAGAGAGAGAGAGAGAGAGAATTCTTGAAATGCCCTTAAATTCCAAGGCTGGGCCAGGTTGAAGTCATGAGCCAGGAATTCAATCCAGATCTCCCACATGGGTGGCAGGGACCCATGTACTTAAGCTATCATCTACTGCCTCCCAAGATGCACATTAACAAGGTGCTGGATGGCAAATGGAGTTGGGACTCAATCCCACACACTGTGAGATGTGGGTGTTCCAAGAGGTGGCTTTAGCCACTACTCCACAACATCTGCCTCTATTTAAAAACTTTTAAAGAGAACTTGCTATTGACAGGGACTGTGCTGGAGACTAGGGAAGTAGGGATGAGCGAACAGCGAAGCGGTCGCTGGCTCAGAGCTACAGGTTGATGCCTTACTCTCACAGTAAGTGTTCCAAGGCCTCACACGTGGCTGAACCTCTCTGTTGACTAATTATGCACAGCTGCCAGCCCTTGTGGGCACCCAGTGCTCCGTGAAGCTTCATTCAATGAGCATCTCATGGCTGATGGGCCCTTCCCATAGCCTTGCTGAGGACACAGAGGGAGCATCCTGGCTCTAGGAGCATTTGCATTCCTGCACTGGATTTTAAGTTACTGCCAGTGATGGGCCAAACGTTGGAAGGTTCGCTTTTGCTGTGTTGTGCACAAGAGAGTCTCTCCTAGGATATACAAACAGCCCTATAGAGCTGCCTCTTTGCCAAGTGCTCTGGACAGAGGGGTCTCCTCTCTGAGCTCCAGCCTCCTCCCAAGTGAAGCAAATCAGCCCAGGTGATCTCAGGGCTGTGCCAGCTGGTGTGCAGCTTCGGCAGGGGCCTGGGAAGGTCTGGCTGGAACATGGCTCAGTGACTACTGCAGACATGAAAGGGTTTCTTCTCTCAGCTGGGGACCCCTGGCTGTGCACAGTCACCTTTAGTGCTACAGGAGATAAAGTATGACTGTGGGAGGGGGGATTCCCAGCATCTAGAACAAACCTAACCAACCAAGGAGTGTTTGCCACAGACACGAGAAAGCTGACCCAGGAGGGACTCCGCGGAGGGCAACGTGAACACCCACTTTGGGGCCACTGGGGTGTGAAGGAGCTGTTCTGGTTGAATGTGTAAAACTGGTCAGAAATGACTCCCGTAGCTACCCCAACTCATGTGGGTTGATGACCCTGTTTCCAGGTGTGGGAGGGAGCGCTAGTTGGCAGGCCTGGGGTCTCCGAGACAACAGAGATTTGGGTTATAACATAGTGGGCTTGAGTCCTGCTCTTGACACTACCAGCTGTGTGCCCTGAACTGAGGCTCCTTCTCTGTAAACTTGGGAGTTCCTATGGCACAAGAGTCTTGTGGGAAGACACCTGGCAAATCACTGCAAACATCAAGGAGGACATGGAAGAAACTCCCACCTGCAGGAATATGAGTTCACTGAAAAGTGAGTGTGCGCACGTGTGTGTGTGTGTGTGTGAGAGAGAGAGAGATAGTGAATGTAAAATAACTGATCATGGGCCTGCCTTGTGGTGCAGTGAGTTAAGCCACTGCCTGAAGGCCAGAATCCCATATGAGCACTGGTTCAAGTCCTGGTTGCTGTACTTCTGACCCAGCTTCCTTCTAATGCACTGGGAAGGCAGTAGATGGCCTAAGTATGTGGGAGCCCTGGATGGAGAGTTCTAGGTTCCAGCCTTAGGCCTGGCCCAGCCCCAGCCTTTGCCACCATTTGGGGAGTGAACCAGTGGTTGGAAGAACTCTCTTTCTCTGCGTCTCTCCTCTCTCTGTAACTCTTGCCTTTCAAATAAATAAATAAAACTTTTAAAAAAGCCAAAATAAGTGATCATTTCTCAGTATTTCAGCAATTATTTCACTGTTTAGTGCGATAACATTTCTACATTAAAATACTAACAGTGGAACAGTGGCATAATTGAATAGCAAGTGAGGCACAGAGCGAGGTAGACATGCATGCTTGCAGTACTGGCGAAAGCCTCGGGAAGCCAGGGCAGCAGCAGTAATAGTTACTTCTGCGTGTGGAACCAACTTTTCCGTTGCTGTCATCTTGCACAGATGCCATGGCGGAAACTGGCCACACGGGGGAGCCTGCCGCCCTCGAATGGCTTTTAAGAGGCCAAGAGCTTGGAGCAAACGGAATGGGCCTGAGTTTTGGTCCCCAAACAGGCCTCCACGGAAATCCTCCTTTAGCAGGTTCGCCGGCGGCGGAGGCCGTGTCCCCCGCGGGAGTCCGCAAGAACATCCCAAAGCGAAAGGGCGCAAGAACGTTTCTGGCATTAGGTGATAGCGAGACGGGCATCCTGGTTGCCGGAGGTCACTGTCAAGAGCCACGGGGCGGGGACAGCTGGCAGGGGAGGAGGGCACGGTGACCTCCAGGGCGATGCTGGCACCCCGGGGCCCCTTGGGTACGCAGACTTGTCCCCAAGGACGCACAAGCAGGGCAGGGCCTTTACAACTGCGGGAAGTGAGAGATGAGAGGGCTTGGATGGGAGGAAGCTGCCACATGAATGGCAGGTGCGTGAGGGAAGCCCTGAGGGTTTCTGAGGTGTGGCCACCCTCCCCCAACACACAGGCATCCGCGCCAGACCCACCTGTCTCACAAGAGCATCTCTGAAGGGTGGGTGGTACCAGAGAAGCCGAGCGGGCACTATCAGGATTCAGTGAAAACAAGTTTGAAGCCCCGGGTTCCAGACAGGCACACCGGCACCGTGTTTGTTTCTTTTCCATCTTCCCCTTGCCCGACGTGCTGGAGGTCTGGATCCTGGAGGAGGAAAGGGGTGGGGTTTGGGAAAGAGGAGTCCCTCCACCCCACCTCCAGGTGCTGCAAGGGCGGGGCTCCACGCCCCTCTCCCTGCTCTAGGGCCCTTCGGACCACCAGGCTGCAGGCCAAGTGGAAGCCGGGAAGGCCTCATGGCACCTGTGAAATCTTGTTTCAACTCAAACTGGACTTGAACAACCAGCACATACCCTGACCTCCTTGGGTATGGCTAAGGCCAGAAAGGAGTCATTTGACCCTATGTGACTGAAGTGGGAGAGTGGGGAAAAAATCCTCTTCTAGCCTCCCTTGGCCTGCCAGTCAGCAGATTAGGCAGGGGCTCTTCCTCATCCATGCACAGGGATGAGGAGGGGAGAAGGAGGAAAAAGGCCCCAGGACAGGTGCAGAGCAGTGAACAGGGATGTGGGAGGCCCAAGAACTCTTGGTTCTGACCACCCTGCACCTCGTCCCCTGCTGCAGGGTCTCAGAGCCCCTGCAGCTAGAATGCTCCACTGGTATTGACTGGGGTTTGTGGGGCCAGAACACAATTCTTCAGTTAACCAGAGAACAAGAGGGGTTGCAAGTCATGGGGAAAGAAGGATTCCATGGCCCTAGAGCCATGTCAAAGCCAGAGAGTAACCGTTCCAGGTGCTTGTGGGTCACCCAGTCTTGGCTGCCAGTGCCCCACTCGGCCTGTGCATCTGGGAGGCAGGGTCAGGTGATGCACACGGGGAAGGGCGTGGCTGTGGGCAACAGCATTGAGACTTCACAGCATTGTTGTGGGGTAGGAAGTGTTTTTCCTTTGATTTTCTCAAGTGTTCTTGACTTGCTGTTGTACCCTACAGACTGCTGTCCTTGGTCGTTCCTTTCGGATTATGTTGATCAATAAATAATGTGCCCTGCAAATGGCCTCTTTTAAAATCGCCACACGTGGCACAGCAGAATCGCAGAGGAAGTTACAGCTTCTGGCAGACCGGAACTCCACACCTCCTGGGCTCTCAGGTAAGGGTGCTGCTGCAGATCGCCCAGCAAGGCACCTCTTCTCTCTCAGTTGTGAAATCCCCAGAGGGCAAGGACCGTCAGCCTCTGTGATGACTCCTGTGGCCTGCAGAGACCAGTGTAGGGTCCCAGGATGGAACTTTACCCGCTGGAGAGGGGAACTTGGCTTCTTTAGTGGCATCTGAACAGAGAAGGAGGTAGCCCCAGGAGGGAAGCGATGAGATGAGGCCACACAGCGTCCCTGTGGCCAGGTGAGGCCTGGGGGTGGGTGTAATCACGTGAGCATGCTTTTGAGAGCCCCCTGCAGCTCAGCACCTTGCTGAGGTGCCTCTGAGCACTGGGCACAGAGCGAGACTGTTCTGCAGGATTCCTGTCCTCAACTGGGACACAGCCAACTCTGTTCCTTCATCCTCTGCAGATGTCCTAGCTTTTGGGCCCTTTTTTTTTAAAGATTTTATTTATTTGACAGGTACAGAGTTACAGACAGTGAGAGAGAGACAGAGAGAAAGGTCTTCCTTCCGTTGATTCATTCCCCAAATGGCTGCAACGGCCAGAGCTGCGTCAATCAAAAGCCAGGAGCCAAGTGCTTCTCCTGGTCTCCCACGCAGGTGCAGGGGCCCAAGGACCTGGGCCATCCTCCACTGCTATCCCAGCCACAGCAGAGAGCTGGACTGGAAGAGGAGCAACTGGCACTAGAACCAGCACCCACAGGGGATGTTGGCGCCACGGGCAGAGGATTAACCTAGTGTGCCATGGCACTGGCCCCATGGGCCCTTTCCTAAAATCAGTTCAGTCTGCTGAATAATTCCACCCTCTCATGTGGATCAAAACTACCCTCCTACTATGGTCTGTGTTCCCTAAAATTAATGTGTTGATTACCAATGTGATGGTACTCGGAGGTGTCATCTTTACAAGTTGATTAGGTCATGAAGTCATGGATAGAAGTGGTGCCCTTTGTACAGAGGTGCTTCCAAGAGTTGGTAGGAAAAAGAGGCAAAAGCCAAGTTCGTTTGGTGCAAAAATATTGAGATCTGGGTGTAGTTTTTCAAAATATGCATTTTCCATGAACTTTTTGAAGACTTGCCCCACCCCCCAAAGGAGGGACAAGAGGACTCCCTCCCGTGTGAGCGCACAGTGGGGTGTCTTCTAGAATCAAGAACCAGGACCTCACCAGACAAGGGATCTGCTGGGACCTGAATCTTAGACGTCCAGCCTCCAGAACTGTGAAGAAATGAGTTTCTGTTGTTTATAAGCCACCCAGTTTAGACTAAGGTAAGCCCCTTGCCAGCCCAAACAGACCAAGATGAGCCCCTTGAGTTACCACACTATCTCTGTCCTATCTTCTTCACCTTCTTTGGGTAAGCACAGGGCAGAACCACAAGTCCACTGGGCTAGCAGAGGCCAAGAGCTTCCCTGTGGGTGACTCCCTCCAAATGAGGACTAGGGAGGGGTGGGAAGGCCAGGGCTACCTCTGGAGAAGCCATTTATGTCTTTGTTCATTCAAGTGTTTTGAGCACCTCCATTGTTCCAAGAACTGAGTTGCATGGAGTCAATAATGGTACATGCCTCATGGGTTAATAAGTATAAGACACTTTGGCAATACTTCAAATGATAAGTGCTTGATAAAAGTTACTTGTTATTATTGCAAAGTCCTCTCTTCCTAACTTAATGTGAACCTGACCCTAACAGGGGATGTCCATATGATGCGTGACATGCCTAATGAAGGGGCCTCTGGAAGGAAGAAGCCAACCGTTTTACACTTTAACAAATTCATTCTTGAGAAAGAGAGAGAGACAGAGAAAGAGAGAGAGAGAAAGAGAGAGAGAGATATCAATCTTTCATTCCTGGTTCACTTCCTAAATGCCTGCAAATACCGGAGCTGGGCCAGGTCAAAGCTAGGTGCTGGGTCTGCCGTGTGGGTGACAGGAACTCAAGTACTTGGGCCACCACCTGCTGTCCTCAGTGTACATGTTAGCAGGAAGCTAGAATCAGGAGCAGAGGCAGGTCCAGTATGGGAGGTGGGCATCCCAAGTTACATCTTAACCCCTGACCCAGAGGTCCACCCTGCCTTGCACCTTTAAAACAGAATTGTTTCCTTATTATACCAGGAATGCACCAAGGATAGAAACTGTGTTTCATTTATTTTGTATGTCCTTTACCTCTTCCCCTTTATTCTGCCTTTTGGGCTTATTGAAAGCTATTTTTTAAAAATATAAATTGAACCATACCATCCTGCTTTTCCTAAGCTCTGAGCACACACTGTGGGAGCTCACTGGAGACTGCTGAAATGTGAGGCCATATCCTGTAGTCCCTGAATCCAAGCACACTTTTCCACTAGCTGTTCAAAGGCAGTCAGCACTCTGTGTCCATGAATTCTGCACTTGCAGATTCAACCAACCTTAGGTTGAAAACAGTCAAAGACAAATGGGATTACATCATATTAAGCTTCTGTACTGAAAAAGAAACAATGAGCAAAGTGAAGATGCAACTGACAGAATGGCAGAAAATATGTGCAAAGTAAGTAACTGATAAAGGATTAATTATCAGAGTATATAAAGAGATCAAGAAACTCAACAACAACAAACAAACCACCCAGTTAAGAAATGGGCAAAGGACTGAAAAAGGAACTTTTCAAATGAGGAAATCCAGCAGGCGGGCACTGCGGCTCACTAGGCTAAGCCTCCGCCTTGCGGCGCCGGCACACCGGGTTCTAGTCCCGGTCGGGGCACCGGATTCTGTCCCAGTTGCCCCTCTTCCAGGCCAGCTCTCTGCTGTGGTCAGGGAGTGCAGTGGAGGATGGCCCAAGTCCTTGGGCCCTGCACCTGCATGGGAGACCAGGAGAAGCACCTGGCTCCTGCCATTGGATCAGTGCGGTGCGTTGGCCACAGCGCGCAGGCCGTGGCGGCCATTGGAGGGTGAACCAATGGCAAAGGAAGACCTTTCTCTCTGTCTCTTTCTCTCACTGTCCACTCTGCCTGTCAAAAAAAAAAAAAAAAAAAAAAAAAGAAATCCAAATGGCCAACAGACACATGAAAAATGCTCAGGATCACTAGCTTCAGTGAAATGCAAATCAAAACCACAATGAGGTTTCACCTCACCCCTGTTAGAATGCCTTTCACACAAAAATCAACAAACAACAGATGCTGGCAAGGATGTGGGGAAAAAGATATCCTAATCCACTGTTGCTGGTAAAGCCACTGTAGAAGGCAGTATAGAGTTACCTTAGAAATCTGAATACAGACCTACCATATGACCCAGCCATCCCACTCCTGGGAATTTACCCAAGGAAAATGAAATCAGCTTAGGAAAGAGTTACCTGTACCCCCATGTTTACTGAGGCTCAATTCACAAAAGCTAAGATATGGAATCAACCCAAATGCCGATCAACTGATAATTGGATAAAGAAATTTTGGGATATATGCATCATGGAATACTACCCAACGGTTAAAAAAAAAGAAATCCGGTTGTTTGCAACAGAAGGAAAGAAATTGGAAAATATCATACTTAGTGAAATAAGCCAGTCCCAAAAGAACAAATATTATATGTTCTCCCTGACCGGTGATAACTAATAGAGCATCTAAAAGGCAATCTATAGAAGTGAAATTCAGATTTTGAGAAGCAATGACTTTGAGCAGCCCTTGTCTCAACTGTTGAGGAAGTTTTTTTTTTTTTCATAATATTTGTTGAACTCTTTACTTAACAGAGTTAATCATGTGTATAAATTAATTGAAAATGGGTGTTAGTAAAAAATAAGAATGGGAATAGGAGAGGGAGAAGGAAGTGGGGTGGGAGAGTGGGTGGGAGGGTGGGTATGGTGGGAAGAATCACCATGTTCCTAAGGTTGTAATGATAAAATGTGTGGTGTTTGTGTTCCTTAAATAAAAGGTTTCTGGGGAAAAAAAAGAAAATAGTCAAAAAAATTAATTGTCTTTTTTTCCCCTTGTCATTATTCCCTACACAATACAGTGCAGTGCGGCAACTCTTTATGTAGCATTTACATTATGTTCGGTATTATAAGTAGTCTATAGATGGTTTAAACTATATAGGATGATGTACATAAAAAACACAAATGCTTTCTTTAAAAAGATTTATTTATTTTACTTGAAAGAGTTGCAGAGAGAGAAGGAGGGACAGAGAGAGAGAGGGAGAGAGAGAGAGAGAGCGAGGTCTTCCATCTGGATTAACAGGGCATCAGTTTGGCATATCCTAATCCAGTTTATAGTGGGCCAGTGGTTTTCACGCTTCATTTTAGATGTATTGCTAGATAAGTCTGGGGCTGAGGCAGAAAAAAAGGGAACAGCCTTATTTTCTCCAGGATAATGATAATGATGATGATCGCTATCCTGATGATTTTGTTCATTTTGATGTTTCTCCAGTGTGCCAGCCCTATTCTAGCAGCTGGTTGAGAGAATGCTTGGGAATGTGAACTGTCCAGTGGTGCTTTTTTTTTTTTAATTTTAGGTAGGAGTATTTGGAGGGCTATCAGAAATGATTCTCTGGGTGCCAGCCTACTCCAAGGAGACAAGGCAGCACTTTTATCCAGCATCTGTGAGAAATAAGGGACCCACACTTTTCTAGCCAGGAGTTCTGACCTAGAAAGGTTTTCTCCCTCAACAAATGAATCCAGAGAACAAGATAAGCTGGTAAAGATGTTCAGAGAGCAGTTTGGTTAGTTTGAAAAGAGAAAACTCAAATTTCACATTTCTTGCCAGATGGCAGAGGTACCCGCCAGGCTGAAACGGATGGACAGATGGGTAGATGGACGGATGGGAAGACGGATGGATGGGCAAATGGACAGATGGGAACATTAGCTTCTGAAATTGCTCTAGAGAGAGAGGAACAGCTAGAAGCTGTCTGAACTCTAATGGAATGTTTACACAAGCATTCTACATTATTGTTTGCTGATCTTAACGAGCTTTTCGTTAAATACTGATACCTGTTTCAAAGGCTTGGGGGTGATGCCCTGTGAAGAGAAAGATGAGAAAGTGTTCGTGGTATTTGTGCAATTTGTGGAACGCATATAAAGACAAGATCCAGTGCCCCATTCATAAAAGGAGCTGTTGGTAATGAAGTAGGTGGTTACTAGGTTGAGGTCCAGGTGAGGTCAGTGCAGTGGGGCAGCCCAGGGTCCAGCTCTAGTAAACATTAGTTCTAGTATTTGTCATCAATCAGTGTAGACACACAGAGACACAGGTCTTCAGCCTGGCCAGTCCCACCTTTAGACCACTGGCATCACCAAAGTCATCTACAATGACCAAGGGGTTGGTCTTCCAAAGAAGTTGGCAGGAGGCTATACTCACAACCATCAGAAATAATGTCACTCAAATTTGCAAGACAGGGAAGAAAGCAAGCTTGGCCAAGAGCTTATTAGATTCAGAGACACAGGCCACAGCAGGGAGGAAAAAACAGGCCTTTCTGGTGTCAGAGTTGATTGAGTTCCTGGTTGCTAGTAATTGAAAAACGACTGTCAAATTTAATCAGAGGATAATTTCTTGGGAGCTCACAGAGTTCATGAGCATTGAGAGGATCACACTTGGGAATTGGCAAGGTTAAAAGGCACGCTGGATGGTCAGGAGAAAAGAACAGAAATAGCAACTATATCAATCCTGCTGTGGCAGCTACCATCACCACCATTCTAACAAATATCCTCCACTTGCTCCATGTTTATTCCCTCTCCCCCTTATTTACAGTACAAATTCTTGGCTGACTGGACAAACAGGTGAACCAATTACTATGAGGTTCCTTTCTCCTGAGAACAGCTAATAATTACTTGGCATTCTCAAAGACACACCTGTCTTGCTTTAACCAACCTTGTAAACTCACTGAATATGGAAAATAACTACTCTCTTTGTGTAAAGCCTGGACTAAATAGGAAAAGAGAGATGACAAGAATGCTTCTCTATTTCCATTTGGATTCTGAATGATTTTTTTTCTAATCTCACAATCAGTGGTTTGTATTTTTACTTTCTATGCTCCATAGAACTACCAAGTCAGGACATTAAGTTGACTTGATCATAAAGTATGATCTCTACAGGGTAACACATATGAGAAAATAGAAACCTGTTGGCAGTACACACAGCTTGCTCGTGTAGGTTGAGTTATCCTTTAGGATGAGTGTGAGGCTCCCTTATTCTATTGGAAGGAACCAGAATAGGGAGGAAGTAGGGGATGGTTAAGGGTTGGGACTTCTCTCTGTGCTCTTGTCCTGGCCCCACAAATGATTGGGGTAGAGTTGAATCTATGGGTTGCTTTGCAAACCAGGTTCTGCCAATCTTCACAGTTTTTGCTGAATCTGGTCAATTTGCCTAGCATGATTTGGTGAAAATTTCCCATTGACTGTAAAACCATGTCAAGGGAAGGACCATGTGTCATTGTCCCTGTAGTGAGAAAATATTTTAAAATATTAATCAAAATACTTTACTTCCTATGCCTCTTTTGCACACAATCTTCCCCCTATGTGTCAGAGCAACAGGATGCCTTGGGAAGATTGGTTGTTATTACAAAAATTCAAAGAGAAAGAGGGGCAGGTGCTGTGGTACAGCAGGTTAAAGCTCTGGCCTGAAATGCTGGCATCCCATATGGGTACCGACTCTAGTCCCGGCTGCTCCTCTTCCAATCCAGCTCTCTGCTCTGGCCTGGGAAAGCAGTAGAAGATGGCTCAAGTCTTGGGCCCCTGCACTAACACGGGAGACCTGGAAGAAGCTCCTGGATCCAGGCTTCGGATTGGCACAGCTCCGGCTGTTGTGGCCATCTGGGAAATGAACCAGTGGATGGAAGACCTCTCTCTCTGTCTCTCTATCTCTGTAACTTTCTTTCAAATAAATACAATAAATCCTTAAAAAAAAGAATTCAAACAGAAAGAAATGTTAAGAGTTCTACTGAGGCTCATAACAAGGAATTAGAGAGAAATGGAATCATTACTGAAGTTCAAGAGTCAAGGTTCTGAGACATACAACATATAGAAGAGGATAAAACCAATTTTCCTACATAGAATTAGTAGAACTTGTGACAAGATGGTAGAAAGAACACTGGATTTAGATCTGAGAGAGCTGGTAGAGACCCTAAGAAAGGGAGGAAGATGGAAATTCCAGATAAGTTTGTAAGGAGCACAGAACAAAGGATTCCAGTTCCCTTTCTATAAACTATGCAGAGGTACCTGCTTTCAGTGGGACATTTATGCCAAAGAGCACTGGCAGCTGGTGAGCAACTTTGAAGTAGAAAGCTACATGCACACTGCCTTGCACCCCATGCAGTGCAGGCAAAGAGGCTGAGGGTTTCTGATCCCTGCAAAAGGACTTCATAAGTGCTGTAAATGGGGAACCAAAAGCAATGGGGCAGGCCCCTTGGGGAACAGAATGCATTCAAGAAGCTATTTAGGGTCCAGCAAGCTTGTGGACATCAGTGATGAGTGTACATGAATCTCAAGCAATGGTAAACTTTGCCCTGCAGAAGCTACTGTGGGCAGAGGCCCTTTGTGGAGACTGTTGGGGTGCCACGCAGCCCTCCACAGATCCCAGATGCTTCAGGGCATAAGGGAAGGAAGGAGGTGGAGGAAGATCTTGTATTTATAGTTTAGGAATCATCAGATTTACTTGGCATTGCCAGTATTGTTTTTTGCTGTCGTAAATGTAGTAGAGAGAGAAAGACAATTTGCAATTTGCATCTTTGAATCTATACCCTTGAAATTCACATTCAGTAACCATGGTTCTTTGCACTGGGCCTGGGACAGTGTTAATGTTCAGAAAGTATCTGTTGACTCGGGGGGAAGAATGAATGAGAACGCAGCCCTTCTGATGGTCAGGAGGAGCTTACCTCTTCTGGAAGCCATGCTGCCGGCCCTGTGGCCCAGGGGATCCTGCTGGCCATCACACAGCAGCACTTGCTGGCTCTGCCTGGGGTGGTGTACATCTAATGAGAATTCAGCTCAGACCCACTATTTCACTATGGGAGTGGAAAGGTAGGCCTTGAAGTTTATATAGGATTTATATTGATGCTCATCATTAGCTAACCGGGAATTTATTTTGTTTATGGGAAATTCTTCTTTGTATACAGAAAAGGAGGCTGGGTACTATGGGCCAGGAAGGAAAGTGGAAGATAATTCACATTTATTTATTTATTTATTTAAACAGAAAAAAGCAGTGGATAAGAAAGAGAGGAAAGCCCATTCGGCCACATCTTTCATCCACCCCATTTCTTGACTCCAGCTTTCAGACAAAGTGACTAAAGGGAATGGGGTGGGGGTCCTGAATGCAGGGGAGCTTTCCTCTAATTCCTGCATAGCGAGCAGAAATGGATTATTAAGGAGGCAAAAGTGAGCATCCTTGAAGGCTCTAATGAAAGAACTCCTGTGGCTTGATTTTCTCCATATTCTTTTTTTTTAACTTTTATTTAGTAAATATAAATTTCCAAAGTACAGTTTATGGACTACAATGGCTTTTTCCCCCCATAACTTCCCTCCCACCCGCAACCCTCCCATCTCCAACTCCCTCTTCCATTCCATTCACATGAAAATTCATTTTCAATTATAATTATATACAGAAGATCAATTTAGTATATATTAAGTAAAGATTTCAACAGTTTGCACCCACACAGAAACACAAAGTGAAAAATACTGTTTGGGTACTAGTTATAGCATTACTTCACATTGTACAACACATTAAGGACAGAGATCCCACATGAGGAGTAAGTGCACAGTGACTCTTGTTGTTGACTTAACAAATTGACACTCTTGTTTATGGCATCAGTAATCTCCCTAGGCTCTTGTAATGAGTTGCCAAGGCTATGGAAGCCTTTTGAGTTCGCGGACTCCGATCATATTTAGACAAGGTCATAATCAAAGTGGAAGTTCTCTCCTCCCTTCAGAGAAAGGTACCTCCTTCTTTGATGGCCCATTCTTTCCACTGGGATCACTGGGATCTCACAGAGATATTTCTTTTAGTGTTTGTTTGTGTTTTGTTTTTTTTTTTTTTTTTTTTTTTTTTTTTTTTTTTTTTTTTTTGCCATAATGTCTTGGCTTTCCATGTCTAAAATACTCTCATGGGCTCTTCAGCCAGATCCGCATGCCTTAAGGGCTGATTCTGAGGCCAGAGTGCTGTTTAGGACATCTGCCATTCTGTGAGTCTGCTGTGTATCCTGCTTCCCATGTTGGATCATTCTCTCCTTCTTAATTCTATCAGACAGTATTAGCAGACACTAGTCTTGTTTATGTGATCTCTTTGACTCTTAGACCTATCATTATGATCCATTGTGAACTGAAATCGATCACTTTGACTAGTAAGATGGCATTGGTACATGCCACCTTGATGGGATTGAATTGGAATCCCCTGGTACGTTTCACATAATTCACATTTATTAATCCCTGTTATGCTTGGTGGGGCACTGAAGCCTTAATACAAACTTTTAAGTTAGTGCTGGTTTTAGCCTCATTTTATAATGGCTAAATTATAGCTTTGATTAGCACACCTGGGCATCCAGTTGACCTTCAAATGTTGGTTGAATGAATTGATGAGTGCAAGTTAAGTCCCTTGCTCAGGTCTGTACAGTCATTCAGTGACAGAGCCTGGAACCTGTAGATATCCATGAGGCTGCGAAGTACATACTACAGATGTCAACTTGGTGTTTCATTAGTCTGTGTGTATTTTGATATAAAAAGAGGAGACTGAGTAATTTATAAATAATAGCAATTTATTTCTCACAGTTTTGGAGGCTAGGAAGTTCAGGATCCAGGTGCTGGAGGTCTGTCTGCTTCCAAGATGCAGCTTTGTACACTGTCCTCACATGGTGGAGGAGCAGAGGAGCAAGAACACACTGAAGCCCTTGTATTAGACCACTAATCCCACCCACGAGGGATGTACCACAATGACTTAATCATCTTCTAAAGGCGCTGCCTTTTAGTGCCATCACACTGGACATGAAGCTCTAACACATCAGTCTTGGAGGACATATTCAGAGCACAGCAGTGATCATTGGCTAGGATCCTCCTTTTCTGTAGTCTTGACTTTCTTGATCATCATTATCTTGAATCTCCAAAGTACTTTGGTGTAAACATCTTTCTTCAAAGCAGGAGAGACAGGGAGTGTGTGAAGTCCCAGGGAGAATTTAAGGCAGATGAGATAGAAGTGGCCTCCTGTGGCCTCTGTCTCCCCAGCCAGCAGACGGTTTGGACGGGTTGTCTGCTGGGAATGAGACCTTGGAATAGAGTTCAGGTGGGAACCATCCTGGGCTTAACATGGAGAAGATTTGGATGGGTTTTGTGGGAAGCATTAAGTGAACTCATGTTTATTTTTGCTGAGAGCAGAGGGGAAGCTGAATAATTTGAGAGGAAATTTAGCTAGTACAATTCTGAGGGCAGAGTTATTGTTAAGTTGTGGAGGAGAAAACAGAATTTCTGAAGATTCTACAGGGAGTAAGTGGCATTTTGGATTTGCGTCACCTCCTGCAATTGTCCATACATTTTAATGGACTTGGCTCTAAATATTTATTTCTCAGTTGATTATTTCACAGGAGGCTCCTGACTTGAGAGTTGAGACTACCTTCTTCATCTTTGTGCTTTCCTAAGCCCTAAGGGTATTGTGTAGCCCCAAGCAGGCAATCAAAGGAACAGGGGTCAGCTGGAAGCTGAGCTCAAGATAATATCAAAATGCAGTTTGAGGGGTGGGTGTTGTGGGACAGTAGGTTAAACCACTGCTTGGGATGGCTGTATCTCATAACAGACTACCTGAGACCATGTCCCACCTCTGCTTTTGATCTAGCTTCCTGCTAATGTGCCTCCTGGGAGGCAGCAGATGATGACTCAAGTCCTTGGGTCCTTGCCACTCAAGTGGGAGATCTAGATGGAATTCCTGGCTCCTGGTTTCAGCCTGGCCCAGCTCTGGCTCTCGTGAGCATTTGGTTAGTGAACCAGCAGATGAACGATCTCTGTCTCTGTCTCTCTCTTGCTCTGCCTTTCAAATACATTTTAAAAAATGAAGTTGGCCCTTTTGTATCCATGGGTTCCATATCTGTGGATTCAATCAACCATGGACCAAAAAAATTCAGAAAAAATTATCTTCATACTGAACATGTACAGAGTTTCTTCCTTGTGATTACTCTCTAAACAATACAGCAGAACAACTATTAACACCGGATTTACATTGTATTAGGTATTATAATTAATCTAGAGATGATTTAAAGTATAGAGGAAGGCGTATGTAGGTTACATGCAAACACTACAGCATTTTATGTAAGAGGCCTGAGCATTTGCACATGTTGGTATCTGTGGGGCATCCTAGAACCAGTGCCCTGCTGTTATTGACAGGGACTGGATCCAGGCTTGTTTAGGGGAGCAGCCAGGAGCGAGAAGGCAGAGACTCTGTGGCTGCTTAACCCATGCTCTCACAGATGTATTCTTTGGGAAGATGTGGCCTCATGATGTCCGAATTTCCCTGGTTCCTCAAGATTCTCCTTCTATTCCAAGCTCCAAAGTTTGGGAGGAGAACTTCCTGTACTTGCTTTTGCATGTGCCTACCTGCATGGTCAAAGACTGACTGGCAAGCTTTCCTGCTGTTGCTCTTCATGACTTAGTAACCCACTGCCAGCCTTGAATATAAAGTAATTGAAAATGAAAATTCATAACAGCCTAGCACTCGGGTGAAGGGGAAATCCTGAACCTTCACAATTCCAGGGGAGGCACTGGAGTCTGCACCAGGGTATGGATGTGTGTGATGCATATGTGTGGCTTCCCCAGAGTATGCACACATCCATGCAGGGGAGGATGTGCATGTAAATGTACATGTGTGTAGCTGTGGCTGCATGTGGGCCTAGGTACTACACAGGTGAGTCACTGTACTGGAAATCCATCTGCTAGCTCAGGAGAAGCTAGACTTTTCTAGACTTCTCAGTTATAAAATGACATAAGCCCAAGAATTTATTTGGATCTCCCAAAGGTGGTTGAGAAAATATCTGCATTGCTGAGCCCCACAATACTCAACATTCTAGAAGTTAAAGAATTCCTTGGGGCTGTGCTGTGGCTCACTTGGTTAATCCTCTGCCTGCGGCGCTGACATCTCATATGGGCACTGGGTTTTAGTCCCGGTTGCTCCTCTTCCAGTCCAGCTCTCTGCTGTGGCCCGGGAGTGCAGTGGAGAATGGCCCAAGTGCTTGGGCCCTGCACCTGCATGGGAGACCAGGAGAAGCACCTGGCTCCTGGCTTCAGATCGGCCATAGCTCTGGCTGTGGTGGCCATTTGAGGGTGAACCAGTGGAAGGAAGATCTTTCTCTCTGTCTCTCTCTCTCACTGTCTAACTCTATCTGTCAAGTAAATAAAATAAAAATAAAAAAAGAATTCCTGAAGAATCTTACATTTTTGTCTATCACAAGTTCATTAGGAACTACATAAAGTAGTGCCTATGTATAATATTAATATTTTTCCATCAGTTGAGATCGGGATCAATTGCATTAATACACACAGGGACACACAAAAAAGTTAGCTGTTTCTATCCTAGGTAAAATAAACACTGTGATTGGCAATGCATACATTGATGTGATAGCTCCGTGAAGCAGGAGCTACACATCCCATTTAGCTCCCACTGCACCAGGCCTAGATTGTATCCCTTTTCTCACATCCCCAATGGCTGCTGGAACTTCAGTCGTCTCACCCACATGCCAGGCATGGGGCTGGGAGAAGGAGGAAAAGGACATACACCCCCTTCTTTGACTCCACGGATACATCACAGAGAACTCACACATTCACATCTGACTCTAAAAGCAGCTATGGCCATTCCAGTGGCAAGACATGCTTGGGAATGTGCTGTGCTTGCTTGGAAGCATGACTGCTCTTTCAAAGCTGGGCTTCTGTTACTGAGAGAGAAAGGAATAATGGAATGGAGTGGCAAGGGGCAGTCCCTGCCACTTAGCTTTAATCCTGCTCTGTCATTTTAACACCCTGCCTGGTGGATAAGGTTGGCAGTGTCAGCCCGCTGACTTGTGAGTTCTTTCCAGGAGGAACATGCTACTGGCCTCTTGCTCCTGTTCTGTCAGATCCTTTCTTTCGTTTGGTATCTGGCATGTTAGCACATTCAAAATCCCCATATTCCAGGTGAGAAAACTGAGCCAAATGCAAGTGGGATGACTCGTGATGCGGGTTAATGACAGAATTGAGGACAGAACCCTGATTCAGGCTACTTATCACCCCTCCATGCTAGGATTCCCTGAGACGCGGGGTCTTTTTCAGGTTCATATGGCTGTCTGGAGAAAGCAGTCGTTACATGACTCACTCCTCTTTCAGATCCTGGGAACACGGGCGTGCAGTCTGAGCAGTGCTCATTCAGTTATGAATGATGTAGCTCATTGTGCTAAGAAAAGGAGAGACCATTTTTCTATGTGTTTTCTTCATCTTTGTCAAGGAAAGCTCAGAGTCAGTCTGTAAGAGGTAAGTCTTTTCAAAAGCAGAGAAGGAAGCTGTGAGGTGATCCCCACCCAGGTTCCAGGGTGCCTCATCCTCTGGTGGTCACGATATCCACCTATGGATAAGTTCTTATTTGCTTTTCTTTCTACCAGACCTGGGCACAGTGCTAGGTGCTTTCTGTGTATCGTTCATTCTAATTTTACGGCTCTGTGAGATAGGTAAGTGTTCTGAGTGCTTTCTCCTTACTCAGCTAGTAAAGCAGGACCCCTCTGCACTAAATAGTGTGAGGTGTCTGAATACAACACATTCGGCCCTGGGCAGATGGTACTGGCGGCAGTTTGTCAGTTATGTGCACAAGTGCTCATAGCCCTGGGGAACTAGATGCTACATGCTATGCAGGGCCACATGACGTGGCACTTGGGGGCAGGTTTTACAGTGACAAGTGGGTGGGGTGCTCCTGACTGGCCAGGGAGGACAGGATTGGATCTTTGAGTAGTTTTGTGGACTGGCAGCGTGCAGGAACCCATGGGAGGACTGAGTAGGGTGGGGCTGATCCTGCTGATGGGGAAATGGCCAGGTGGGGAGCATGTCCTGCTGGATGGGGTTATATCTGGGAGAACAGGGGAACTCCTGGCTGAGCTCCGGGGGCTGAAGATAGATGTCAGCTGGGGCTGGTGAGGCTCAACGGCATCACCACGGCACATGGAATGTCAGAGCTCATGGTACAGCATCATTATCCCCATTTTATATGTGAGACACAGGAAGGACCAAGATGACACAGCTAGTTTGATGCTGTATTTGATGCCAAAAGACTTCTTTCCTACAAGTTGCTCTGTGTCACATCTTTATCCATTCCCACCAAGTAGGTGGGGGAGCATTTTGCATGTAAGGAGACAGAGGGGCAGAGAGAGAGGTGACATGCTCAGAGCCACACAGCTGAAGGACAAAATCTGGCTAAAACTTGTGGTGTTGAGTCCCCTTGGGGACAGCTGACTCTGGTGTTGGCCCTGACATCAGAAGAGTGGCCACAGCCTGCTGACTCCCACAGCTCTAGGCTGGGTAGGGTAGAACACAACCTTGATAACAAGGTAGAAATATCAGTGAGAATTCATTAAACACAGGGCAGGAAACAGGATCAACACTTCAAGTAAATTTTGGTTTGGGTTACTCATGGAGAAATAAGGACTGAGACAATGATATTAGGTATGTGCGTTTTAAGGGATGATATTCAAAACAGCTAACAACTGTTAGGCTGTCAGCTCTGGATGGCCCAGCCACTAATCCTTTTGCTGCTAGATGATGGAACTGTCCGGAGGGTGCTGGGACAATGGTGATGGTCCCCAGGGAGCTCAGGGGCATGATTATTTACAAAACCAATTTGGAAGCATTTCATTATTTCCTTACTACCCCATCCAGACCTTATAACCAGTAGTCTTGCTCCTGGGTATGTATTCCCTGCTCAAGTTCTCCCCGGGTTCAAGGGGTGACACATTGCCAGGACACATCCCAGTGTTGCTTGCAGTGCTGGGAATCTGAAGCATTTGGGTAATGGATGGCAGTATGTGGATGAGGCAGGCAGCGAACAAAAGGAACAGACCAGATGCATGCAGAACAATGAGGTTGGAGCTGAAAACACTACACCATGGTGAGCAGAATGCAAGAGAAGATTGAGAGAAAGGACAAATTACCATTTACATGAATTAAAAATGTCTGCATTCAGAACAGCCTCATACACTTTACCAGGACTCCTGGAAACAAGAGGCTACCACAAAGTACATTAGAATGGCTGCCTATGGAGGGTGGGATGGCCATGCAAGTGTGGAATGTGGAATAAAGGAAGAGAGAGAGAGAGAGAGAGAGAGAGGGAGAGAGAGAGAGACCTGATCCTCTATGTGCTAATAATGTGAACATTCAGAGAAGCATGACTAAATTAACCCTCTGCATCCAAGAGAATAAAAATGAAAAAGAAAGGTGAAATCAGTTGGTGCAGCTGACCCACACTCAGAAGTAATCCTGGCCACACTTATGCAGGATGAGTGGGGTGCATTTGAGGTGGGAGGACCTGTCAGTTACTGGCTGGAGAGAGCAGGGCCTTGCTGCTTTACTGCTCCTCCAGAGAGATCTTTGATTCCTTCTCACCACAGTATCTTGACTTGGTAGAATTTCTTTCTCATGACTCTCATAGGAAATTGTGATTTTTTTAAAAAGAGATTTTACTAGAGAATGAAGAAAGACAAAATACGTGAACAGAAAAACATAAAGGGAAATGGAGTCTAAAGACTTGCTTTATCCTAAGACGCTAGCATTCTGGTCATTGAGCTCCTGGCTGGCCCTGTGCTGGACCCCAGCCCTGGGCTCACTTCCCTGTCACAGCTGCAGCTGAGGAGCATGGTCAGGGCAGGACTGAGGCCACCAGTTCCTTGCTAAGATGGCTCCTATACCCTTTTACATGCTCTCCAAGGACCAGGGCAATTTCATCCTGTGTATGGTATTTTCAGTTTAATATATGCTTTCTGGGAGCAGGTGAAAGGACATGAGCATAGGGGTGCCACAGGAGCACTTTGAGAGCCCTTCTCTTCACTGCACACCTATTTCCTTCCCTTCCCTGACTCTGGGGTCACACTGGACTTGTTGTTCCTTTTACCATCATCAGGGCAGAGTTTGCTAATTCTTGCAGATGGGATTGATGGAGGGTTTCCCATGGGTTCCAGCAAGGGAGAGAATTTTCAAGATCCAAAGAGGTTATAGTTTGAATATTTGCCTCCCTGAAGTCAGGATTTTAACCCCAGAAGTCTAATATCGATGGCACTAAGAGGGTGGGAACTTAATCCAATCATGGCATTTAGAGGTGGGACCATCGCAAGAGAGATTTAGATTGGATTAGATTGAATCCTGTGGCTTTATAAGAGACCAGACAGATATGGACAGACACGCCTACTTCCTGTCTCTTGGCATTGGTGTTCTGCACGGCTTTGGGACTCTGCCCAGCAAGAGGGTCACTGCGAGATGAAGCTTCCAGACCTTGTACCTCCAGCACTAGGAAGCTGAACGTGCCTCTCCCACTGACCTCCCATTGGAGAGAACTCAGTCGTATGCCCGCCTTCCTGCATGGGAAAGTAGAATGTGTAGGTTTTATCCTAGACAGTAGTATAGCGAGGAGAGTGGTCCACTATCCTGCTTTGCCCTGGAGTAAGGGGTTCCTGGGATGCCAAACTTTAGTTGTAAAACTGGAGCAGCCCCAGATATACTAAGAACAGTTGGTTGCCCTAGTACCCAGGTAACAACTGGAGATAATATTGCTGAGAAAGCAGAAAAGGCCATAGGAGTGTACCCGGCAGTCTGTCATTAGGATACTCTTCACTTTTCTAGTTGGAAATGAAGGCTAGACACTAAGTTCCACCCAATGAATGAAGGCTTACTAAAGGAGTGCAGAACTTCCCTGGAAAAAAATACATGAGGATGATATATATGGTCTTTAGTGCCTTTTGATCTACGTATCTGCACTCTTTCACACAGTCTCAAGAACTTCATTCATCTGTCTATCCATTCATCCCAGAATCTACTTTTTCATTCTCTTAAAGATTTATTTACTTATTTGAAAGTGTTACAGAGGCGTGGGGGGGGGGAGAGGGAGAGAGGGAGAGAGGGAGAGAGGAAGAGAGGGAGAGAGGGAGAGAGGGAGAGAGGGAGGGAGGGAGAGAGAGAGCGAGCTATTTTCCATCTGCTGGTTCATTCCTCAAATGGCCGCAAAGTCTGAAACGGCCCAGCTGAAGTCAGGAGCTGCATTTGGGTCTCCCACTTGGTGCAGGGGCCCAAGCACTTGGGCCATCCTCTTCTGCTTTCCCAGGCCATTAGCACAGAGCTGCATTGGAAGTGGAGCAGCCAAGTTATGAATGGCATCCATACTGGATGCTGGAGTCATAGGCTTTGACTCTACACATTATGCCACTATGTCAGCTCCTGTCTTAAAACATTTGGTGAGCATCTGTAATAGGCCATGAAGACACTGAAATGAGTAACATCACACAGTTCCTGTCCATTAAGGAGGTCACAATTTAATGCAGGAGACTATCCAAACTGGCCATGAGTGACAGTACCTGATAGGGGTATAAATGTATTGGAACATTGTGCAAAGTAGAATGGACGTAGGAGAGGAAGCAACTAAATTTAGTTTGTGAGTCACAGAAAGTATCACCGAATGGATGATGTTGGGCATCAACTAGTTGTCTTCCAGGTGGAGGAGGAAGCATGATGGACACAGGTCCCCGCAGGGCAAAGGCTCTGACAGCGAGCATGCTGGAAAGATGGGTCAGTTCTATCGGCTGGAAGGTAAGGAAAGTGTGGTGGGGAGGGGCAGGGTTGAAGAAGGAAGAGGAAAAGGTGTGAGAAGCATGACACATGGTGAAAGTCAAATTGTGGCTGGATTCTGAGCCATCTAGAAGGCCATCCCCAGGGGTATTTTCATGGCCTGACTTCTCAGACAGATCATTACCAGGCTAAAGTATGCTGAGGATCCACCAGAGTGCACTTTTCCAAAGCCTGTCGACCAGGGACAGTTGTTCTATGGACCCACCTTGGGCCGTACGCTAGGATCCTCAGAAAGTGAGTCCAGGTACCCCAGGCCTGGAGACATAACCCATATTTAGTCACAACACTCTTTTTAAAAGCAGTCTCCTTTTATCTACAGAAACATAAACCTTTTAGAGCTGGAGAGTTCCTTAAAGATAATAGAGTGGATGCCTGGAGAGCCTAAAAGGAAACTTCACTGAGCTGTTAGGGATGGAGGCATATTGGAATTCAAGCCATTGGACTTTTTTTTTTTTTTTTTTTTAACATTTATTTATTTGAGAGGTAGAGTTACAGACAGAGAGAGGGAGAGACAGAGAGAAAGGTCTTCCATTTGCCGTTCACTCCCCAAACAGCCAGAACAGAGCTGGGCCTACCTGAAGCCAGGAGTCAGGAACTTCCTCGGGGTCTCCCATGTCGGTGTGGGGGTCCAAGCAATTGAGCCATCTTCTACTGCCTTCCCAGGCCATAGCAGAGAGCTAGACTGGAAGAGGAGCAACCGGGACATGAACTGACGTTCATATGGGATATAGGCACCACAAGCGGAGGCTTAGCCTACTATACCACAGTGCAGGCCCCAGCCATTGGACTTTAAGATCATAAATATTCAGGGTCTGTTCAGTATAAAAGTAATACTATGGGGCAGTTAAAGTAAATGTGTAATAATTTCCCTAAATTTAATATAAATTCAATCTTGAGCTTCTAGGCATGCAAGCAGAGGCAGACATGATGGTTTGTACATTTTCTTTTTAACTGGCAAAATGTGGCATAGAAATAAAAGGTGAAAATTCCTAGCGGGAGCAGAAGAAATTGAGCAGTCCTATGACAGGGTCTTTCTTTCTTTAAATTTTTAAAATTACGTATGGCAGGGGAAAGGGAGAGAGAGAGAGAGTGAGAGAGAGAGTCTACCCACTAGTTCATTCTCCAAATGCCCACAATAGTCCTTGGGGACTGAAGCTGTAAGTTCAGCCTTGGTCTTTCATGTAGGTGGCCTCCCAGGTTCTGCATTAACAAGAAGCTGGAGTTGAGAGCAGAGCTCTGACTTGAACCCGGCCACTCCATCATGGGACTGGAAGTCTTAGCTAATGTCTTAACTGTTTGGCTAAGCACCCAACCATTAGCAATTCCCTTCACAAAAGGTCTTAGAAATTCAGTCTTCAAGGAGCTCATGGTTCAGTGGAAGACTCTGCCTGTCGAAAAAAAAAAAAAAAGCCCAATCTGGTAGTTTCACAAAAGAGGGAAGCAAGGTGCTGAGGAAGCAATGGTAGACAGAGGAGACAGACAACCCATGATGGGACAGAGGGCTTCTCAGACAGCTGTGACTGTCAAATGAGCCGCCACCCAAGGGAGAGTGAGTCTGCTGAGCAAAGAAGGGCTCTGTGGTTGGCAGCGGTATTTGAAGCAGAGGAAGCACAGCCATGCGTCAGGGTCTAGCAAGGCCCGGTGGGTCTGGGGAACTGCCGGTGTTTCACATGTTCACACTGGCTGGAGGGACTTTCAGGCAGCTGGGTAGAGAGTGACAAACAAGACACCAACCAAGTAAATGTCAATCACTGTTACCCATTCACTCCCAACCTTCCTGCCAGAGCTGAGAGCATCTCACTGCAGACCGGTTCCAACTTAAGAAGCAAATTAGTGCTTCCCTTACCTTCAGGGTGGCATCCAGCTGGTCTGGACTTTAGTAAGAATGAAAGGTCAAAGACACATTTGAGGGCAGGGGGAGAGGGGGAATGCATGGGTGTGTGGTGGGTGGGTAAGAGAGGGAAACCTCAGAAGGAGTACAGTGTCCAGAGCAAGGGGGACTTGAGGGCTGGGAGATGGACTGACGGCATCCCACATTGGCTTTGCGGTATCTCATGGACTCTGGGATCCTCTTTGAAACCACAGAGGAGTGAGAGCCATTGTCAGCTGCTGGTGTGCCCCTTACAGTAAGTGCATGGGATATGGTATTGTGTGGCATGGAGATACCACAGTGGCATAGGAGGTGTGCCTGTGGGGGAAAGAGGGTGGCGCAATAGGTCAGTCCCCATAGTGAGGGGGCTGAGATCAGGGGCAGGGGCTGTACAGACAGAGGACGTGTGTGTGTGTGTGTGTGTGTGTGGGGAGAGAGAGAGAGAGAGAGAGAGAGAGAATGTAAATTCAGCAGTTTGCTGGGCTCAACCTTGGTTAATGTTAAGGGGTGAACTATGAAGGAACACCATGTTTTGCATTCCCTATAATGCTTTCCTGTTGTTTATATTTAATAATCTATGTTATATTAACCTATTTGCTTCACAGGATCGCCCTGTGAGGGAGGCATTTTCCATTCAGATGACAAAAGCAGAACCCAGAGACTAAGAGGCTCCCCACCAATTCAGCAGGATGAGAACCCCAGCCTGTCTGACTCTCAAATCTATACCCCCTGCTCCACCATGCCCTTGGCAGAGGCCCAGCCCGTCTCCAGCCCTCGAGGATGCCCCTTCTGACCCCGATGTGTTCACAGGTGCCTCCCGGACCCCATGGCAAGGACCTCACTGCCAGCTCCTGTGCACTGCAGATGCCTTCTGCAGTGCTGAGAGATCTGAACATATTTCCTCCTCAAGTAAACAGTGCTGGGCTTTTTGGATAAACTTAGTGAATTTCACATGATTAAGCAGCTCAGTGCAGGGAGAGATCTGCAAGCATTCTTTTAAGGCGCTGGTAACATGTAAACATTTTTAGAATAATCTTAGATCTTAGGTTAAAGATGATGCATTGTATACAAAAATTACCTTCTTGAGCTGCTTGCAAATAGCTGGGTAGACAAATGGTTTGGAGCCTCTTTCATTGGAGAGGGGGCAGGTTTGGGGTATGGAAGAGCTATGGATTAGGGACACAGGGCCCCCAATGCATACTCCACAGGCACCTGCATCCCACCTTGCCGCTCCAGAATCAAATGAAAATGCTGGAGTCTGGTGGTCCAGGGAGATGGTCTTGTTGATGTCTCCTCTGCCTTTCCTGCCCACTGCTCCTCTATCCTGTCCCTCATGTCTCCTTTTAGGATGCAGGCGTCTCCTCCTCTTTGAAGCCTACCAGATCCTAAAGCATTGCTCCCTTTTCCGTCACTCTTACTGTGCGTTCGGATTGCACAAAGAACAGTTAGGAAACCCACAGTCACCATAGGGTACGTCAGTGAGGTCACCTTTTCCTTAAATTCCCCGGCCTCCATCCTCTGCTATGCACCGTGCTCAGGGCATGGAACTCCGTTAGCGAGGTCTTGCTAGGCGCTGCCTGAGGCGGGTGGTCAGCAGGGGCAGGGTCGGGGCGGGCGGGGGGGGGGGACGGCTGGCAGAGCCCGAGCTGCGGGGCGGGAACCCAGGGAACACTGGACGCCTACGGCTCTGAGCAGCTGGCTCCGAGGAATTATTGCACGTCTGCACAATTTAAAAAATCTGCAGTTTGGGGGCGGGAGGGGGAGTGCGGGGGTGGCCCCCGAGCGTCCCATTTCTCCTCGGGCTGTTGACTGGAGCGTTCTGGCTCAGTGCAGTGAGGTCCGCGACGCCTCTAGACCACCCGCTGCCCTCTGGGTTGTCGGTGAACCTCGCCAAAGCCCTCTCCCTCTGACTCCCTCTTCTGTTGGACTTCGGAAGGGGGCCGACTTACCCCCTTGTACCTGTGAGGTGCATATGCTTGGTGCGTGTGTCCAGCCACTTCTGACTCGGTGAGTCGAGGAATGGAACGAACCTCCGCGTTCCGCGCGGCGCGTGTTTCCAGGCAGCGGGGCGGGTGGCAAACGCCAGCAGGCACTGGGGCGCTTTCCTCCTTCGCACTTTGTTTTGACACAAGTTGGGCCTCCGCGACTTCCCAAGAAAACCAGGCAAATTTGCCAAGAGTCTTCTGGGCCTAGACTTTTGAGAGGCGGTTCCCCCAGCTGCCCGGGCTGCGGTGGAACGCGCAGGTGGGAGGCTTGAAGGCGCGCCCCTGCTCCCACCTGGACGGGGCCGGGTGCTCATTCTAGGTGACTTTGCACTCGGACCTCAGCGGGAGCGCGCGCCCGGCGTCGCGGCGTCTGGGTCCCTCCACCCTTCGACCCCTCGGGCGCCCCGAGCCCCCGCGGTTTACACCCGCCTGCGCAGGAGCGCTGCGCCCTCGGCTCGGGGCGCACGAGCTGCGGGCGGAGCTCGGACCTGTGGGGCGGTGACTGAGCGGCGGCCCCGCCCGGCCCCGCCCGCCACTCGCAGGCGCCGCGCTCCAGCCCTGCGGGCTCACGGACCCACGGACCCACGCGGGCCGCCCCGCTGTCCTCGCCGCTGTGGCGGCGGGCGCGGGACCGCGCCGCCAGGCCTGGTAACTGCAGCGCAGGCTGGCGGCGTAGCGACGTCCAGCGAGTCAGCTGCACCCGCACTCCCGCAGGTACCTACTGGCGTCTCCGGCTCCGCGCGCCCTCCAGAGACTTCTCCAAGCGACCCCGCAACTTTGTTGCGCCACCCCATCGCCCCTTCACTGCTCCAGCCTTCCAGTGCCCGGGTCGGGGTCCACGGCGGTTCCACGCCCGTAAGGGACTTTGCATCCTGGCCCCTCTGCGCACCCACCCTTTGGTCCCAGGAGCCTGCCGTCGCTGGCGCCCAAAGACTCTGCCTGTTGCGCTAGCTGCGGGCAGCAGAATCCAAGTGCGGGGTCCGGTGAAAGCCGCGGGGCATGGATCCAAGACCCGCTTTCTGAGCGTGGGGTGGGGCGAGGTGGAGGAGGACTGGAGGCGGGAGAATCCCGGCGCCAGAGACAGGCGGCAGCCCGCGTAGGGGCGTCCCCGTAACCAGGAAGCCGTTCCCTTCCTCGAGAGGAGGCGCTTTCCTGGCAAATGTAAGTGTTTCCCGGGCCGCCTGCTCCGCCTTCTTCCCTGCCTTGCCGCCGGTCCCTCTTGCCCCGCGACAGTTGCAGGGCAGAGCGCGCCCAGGGCCCTGGCAAGAGAGCAGCGCGGCGCCCGGGGACCGCCGGCGAGTTCCGGCCGGGGGCGGCTCGGGGCTCGCAGGGCTGGTGTGCAGTGGCCCGCAGACTCTCCGCGTTTGGATCTGTGGTAGTGGTGCGGGAGGCTGCCCCCAAGGTCAGGCACTCCTCTTCCCCGCGTCCTGACTTCCCGAGGCGCCTGGACTGGCGAGTGATCCGGACCTGCCGGCAGGGGCCGCGGCGAGCCAGGCCGGGCGCTTTCGCATTGCAGGGCTCGCCCGCTCTCCTCCCTTTTCCAGTTCCTGCTCGCTGCGCTCTGGGTTGGCCGGGTCTCGGCTGGGGAGGCCGAGAGTTCCACTCGGGCGGGCAGAGGGCAGACAAGACCCACCTCCCCCAGCCAGAGTGACCGAGGGGCTCCCGGCTGGTGCTGGGGCGCGCGGAGGGGGGCGCGCCTGTGGCCCTCTTGGAGAGGAGGTTGGCGGCTGGCCGGTGCGCTCTGGAGTGGGGCAGGTGAGGAAAGGCAGACCAGAAACCTTTCCCCTCCCTTTTCCTGTATTTGCTTAGGCGATTTGCATAGCCAAGGGGCTTAGAACTAAGTTACTCCTCTTTGCCCCCCTTCTTAGACTGCTTGCAAATACCTGTCCAGGTAAACAGGAAGCGAGCATTTTCCTGAACACCTGCCCATTTGCTAAAGGCATATGCCCTGGGGCTTTGTCCTGCCTACATAACTGGGCCTGAGAGACATGGCGTTGATTCTGTGGTTGAACTTGGCATAACCGGGCCACCAATTCATTTGGTTCCACCAGCCCACTGTGGGCCAGGCCCAGGCCCAGGGCTGCGCTCTAGGGATGGACACGGAGGAAAGTATGGTTTTGCTCTGCCTCTGGCCCTGTTCCTCCATTTTCACCAGATCCCGTCCCTTTCCTGCTCTGCTATTAAGTTTTGTCATTCGAGAACTAAGAATTGTGAATTGTGAATATTGGGATAGAGAAAGGAAGGTGGTGCAGAAGCATTGGAGAACTCTGAACCCGAAGTGCGTTGTGAATATTTTCGGGGGACCTGTGGGATCTGTTTTAATTGAATTGTGTGTCTGAGCCATCACTGCCTGGTTAAAGCCACTGATGAATATGGCCAAACAGAGCTTTCGCTGCTCAAGAGTAGGAGAGGAAATTCTAGAGAGGTCATAAGCAATTTTGCTCTGTTTAGAAATATATATATATATATACACACACATATATACATATATACATATACATATGTGTGTGTGTGTGTGTGTATATATATATATCCCAATTCTGTGAAAGCTTGGGTTTGCTAGCAAAGCACTGGTGAAATAACTTTATTTTTAAGAAGTTTATTTTTCTTTATTGAAAGAGAGCGGGAGAGACTTCCTTTCTGCTGGTTAACTCTCCAAATGCCTGAAATTTCTGGAGCTGCTCCAGGCTGAAGCCAGGAGCTAAGAACTCAGTCCCAGTTTCCCGTGTGGGTCAGCTGGGTCCCATGTACTTAACCTGTTACTGTCTTCCTTGGTGTGCATTTGCAGGAAGTGGAATTGGGAGCAGAGCTGGGGCTTGAACCCGGACATTCTGTTATGGAATGTGGACATCCCCAGTGGTGTCTTAAACCACAGTGTTAAACTCTCCTTCTTTTTATTTTTTAAAAAAGGAGCCAAGTGGAGATCTCCTCCTCATTGAATGTTGTCCTTCACTGTAATCTTTCACAGACGCTGCAATTCTCTGTTCTACTGCAGCTCTCAGTATGCCCTTTGCCTGGCATTTGGGGTTGCAGTGTGTCAGCTTTGAGAGAGCAGGCACCACAGGGTTTTCCTCCCCTGCTTCTCTGCCTCCTTTTTTTTTTTTTTTTTTTTTTTTTTGTATATCACACTTCTTGGCTATGTGCTCTATGCCATATACTCTGGCAGACACATTTCCAGGCATCATCTCATTTAGTCTTCACAACAATCCCATAAGAAAGTGAAGCTTCTGTTCCCCTCTATAGTGTTTCTGGTGGTGCCAGCAGGTAGGTGCATCTGGCGTTGAATGGGAGGCTAATGGGACAGTCTAGGCCTGGAGCTGTGACACTGGGGCTTTTAGCAGGAAGCAGCTTTATTCATGCCAGCATAAAGCCCAATGGATTTACATCCAAAAGACTGAGCCCAGCATTTCCTTATATATATAGTTTTAGATTCTTTGTCTCCCTTATATGGTCACACACATTCTGATTGGGTTCTTTAAGGCTATAAAATATAGTTTATTTGTTAGGCCACTGGTTGCCCTTTCTTTGATCCAGGAGGGCCCTAACTTTGCCTTTGAAAGCCCCTGCCTCGAGATTTCACTGGCAGAGAAGGTTGGCTATTCTGGGTAGGTTGAGGCAGAGGAGAAGGTGGCTGTATGTATTACCCCTATGCCGTGTGTATGAAATACCCACAAAGAGCTGTCACGAAGAAGGGACTAGCCTGTAATTATCTGAGTTCCAGCCCTGGTTTCTACTCCATGACTCCTTGACTTGCATAAGTCCCTTTGCTTCTCTCTGTCTTGGTCTATTGAGCTGTAAGAATCTACAGCTCTTATCTGTGTTGTTACCATGTGCTAGGCATGAACAGCTAAAGTTTTTATATGTTGAACTCATTCCATCCTGATGACACTCTTGCTGGGGAGGGTTCCATTATGTAATTTTCAATGAGAAAAAAGAGGCAGCCCTGAGTAACTTGCGTAAGGTCACTCGGGTAGTGAAATAGGAAGCCAGCATTCTCTCCATGGGACTCTGCAGAGCCACAGTGTGCTTCAGTTGCCCTAATTTATTCCTGTAGCTCCAACCCCGTGTCCTGTGCTTGGTAGGATCTCGGACTGGCTTTGTTGAATGATAACAGGTAGAGGTGGCTTGCAGTTTTCAAGTCATTTTCAGGTCCTGTGTCTCAGCCTTAAAAGAAGGCCGCATTAGAAAAATGTTCACTTTGCCTTTGCCAAAATAGTCAGCTTTTCAGTGGAATCCTGCCCAGCTGCTTTGAAAAAAGGAAGACAGACCATAAAGATCATAGGCTATGCAAACATTATGGTTATTTCCAGAAAATGTGTTTATCAATATGAGAAACCCAGGAAAATCACAGTACACTTTGCACTCTGAGTCAGTAACTAGCATACAAGGATTTATGGAGTGGGTTCTGTATGCACTGAGGGGAGGCAGAATCTAAGATGTGGTCTTCAGACTTGAACTTACAGTGAATCTGGAGATTCAAGATTAATAAGCACAAATGCTGTGCTTTGGGTTTGTTACAAGCTTGGTCGCCAGGGTGGGGCTGTTGGGAGGTGGTAGAACTATTAGGAGGTGTGGTTTAGTGAGATCCTTAGCTCATCGCAAAGTCAGTCCACAAGAGTGGTTCCCATGAGAGGGTTGTTCTAAAAGCCTGAGCTGTTGTGGGTGCTTGGCCTGTGATTGGGACACTGCTTGGGACACTTGTCTCATATCAGAGTGCCTGGGTTCCAGTTCTGCCTCTGCTTCCCATCCAACTTCCTGCTGGTGTGCATCCTGGGAGGCAGTAGGTGATAGTCCTTATGTCTCTGCTACCCACTTGTGAGACCCAGATGGAGTTTGGGGCTCCTAGCCACTTCTGGCATTTAGGGGAATGAACCAGTGGATGAGACCTGCCCCTCTGCCTGAGTTGCACCTACTCACACTCTCTACTTCCTGGCTTCCCATATGATTCTTAGTCTACATGCTCTCTGCCATCCACCATGGCCCTTAGAGCCTGCATCAGAGCCAAGCTATGCCTTGCCTTGTGGACTTTGAACCTCTGAAACTGTGAGCTAGGTAAACCTCTCATTACTTTGTAAGTAGCCTGTTGAAGGCATTTTGTTATGCTTACAAAAAATTGTCCAATACAACAGACAGGACAATTCAAGATGCTGAATATTTAAGTCCTGATAAAAATCACAATGACTAGGTTTTATCTGTATAACCTAATGTAGTATGCAAGAACTTAGGATGTAGAATTTAGGATGTATATAGTATGCAGAATGTAGTATACAGTATGAATGGCTTAGTTCATTTTAGTCCTCATAGTATCTGAGCATGATAAGCAATAAGGCAAGGTCAGGAAACCCATACTGAAGATAATGAAAATAAGGAAATGTGAGCCATGGACTTAGACATAGCTGGGAGCACTCTGACTCCAAGTCTGCCATCTTTTTGCCTTCTGTATGGCAAGACAAAAAGGCAATGAGATATCAAGAGTTCTTGGAGGGGAAGTTAACACCACATCCTATTTTGGAGTACCTGGGCTTGATTCCCGCCTTTGCTTCTTGATCCAGCATTCCTGCTAATGTACACTCTGGAAGGTAGCGGAAGATGGCTCAAGTACTTGGGTCCCTGCTACCCATGTGGGAGATCTGGATTAAGTTCTGGGCTCCTAGCTTTGGCTTGGCTCAGCCCTAGCTGTTGTAGGCAATTGGGCAGTGAATCAGTGGATGCAAGGTATCTTTCTCTCTCTCTCCCTGTCTCTAGCTTTTTTTCTGTTGTTCTGCCTTTCAAGTAAATAAGCACTTGAAAAAGAGTCCTTGGAAGTGGCAGAATTAGAATTTTATCTTGGTCTTGAGTTTTGCCTCCTGTTCTTGACTACTTAGGGTGCTTATTGGGTGTATGGGAGGATGAGTAAGTTGAAGTAGAGGAGGAGCTTTCGGAAAGTATTTTTGTTGATTTATTTTTTCAAGGACCTGCTGCTATGTGGAGTGTGGAATAAATACCCATTTATGGTAAACGTAGTAACAATGTTTAGAATGCACAATGAAATGTAGAGCTGATTTAGAATTTCTGTCTCTGTCTAGCTTTATCATTTCTCTACATGGTTTGAAACTTTGTAGCACACACGCATTCCACAAGTAAACTCTCTTTAATATGTTAAAAATGGTTACTGGACTAGGTTGCAGTTTTATTCTTTATAGTCAAGGAGTTCACTCTCTGGAATCCTGCAGTCTTGCACCATGATTTGCTAAAAGGAGATAATATGTATTTCCTTTAATTGTACAAGTGTTCAGTGATAAAGGCTGAAAAAATCTGCTTTTAGCCAATAATGATATAGCTAAAGAGGTAATACTGGCACCAGCCAGTTTTAGTGGACTTGTTGAAGTCTCAAATGATTGAAGTGTCCTGCCATTCTCTACTTATCAGTTAAGTAAGCATCTACCAGAGGCTTGGCCAAATTGACCTAATGATCAGCTTACGTATGTGTGTGTATCTGTGCATATCTTCAAAAAGTTTATGGAAAATACGTATTATGAAAAACTATGCATGGATTTCAAAGTTTTGGCATCAAAACTTTGTTTTAATTCTGTTTTCCATGAACTTTTAAAAGAACCTTCATGTCTCTCTGTTTATTTCATGTATTCACTTATGTGCAAGCATTCATTCCTCAAGCATTTCAGTACTAATCTGGTGCTAGTACTATGCTAGGTTCTGGATATACCATAGTAAAGGGAGGAGATTTTGGAGGGAAGCAGGCGTTAACCAATATATGCAGAACTCAAGTAATGGTAAAGAACTTCATTGGATGGGAGACCAGGAGGAAGCACCTGGCTCCTGGCTTTGGATAGGTGCAGCATGCTGGCCGTAGCGGCCATTTGAGGGATGAACCAATGGAAGGAAGACCTTTCTCTCTGTCTCTTTCTCACTATCTAACTCTGCCTGTCAAAAAAAAAAAAAAAAAAGAACAAGAACTTCATTGGAGAGAGTCACAGGCCAGACAGGGGGCCATGGAAGACCCCTCTGAGGAAGAGGTTCCTCCTTCTGAGGATGTGTAGAGGTCATCTGGAGGACTGGGAGAAAGGCAGCTCTAGGCCTAGGATTCCCAGACATGGGTGAGCCTGAGTATAGGAAGAACTTCGAGAGAACAAGGGCGGGGATGGTTGGAAGGATGATGAAGAAGACAGTGGGGTGGGTCCACACCATCCATGCTGCGGTACTTAAGGTTTATCTCAAGGGCTGTGAGAAGGAATTAATAAATTTGCAGCTGGTCAGTGTCATGAGCCAATTTATAGTTATACTACACCTGTGAACAATAGCTTGGAGGATGGACAGGCAAAGTATAGTTGAGTTAACTGGGAGACTTGTTTGAGTCACCTTGCAGAGGTGCGATGTACAACTACATCAGTCTGGGCTACAAAATAGAGAGGTAAGGGAGTGGGGTCTGTGTGTGTAAAGCCTGGTTATGGAAGGAAGCAGAGACTAGGTGGAGTGAGGGTGACTATGTCTACGCTGTGTGTCAGTGTGGAAGGCAATCTTGGCTGAGGTCAGGGACCAGGGCCTAGCTCCTTAGTAAATCAGCACATGGACATCTGTGTGTGTAGAGTTTCACAGCATTAGCACTTTTAGAAGATCAGACATTGGATTCTCTGTCTCTGTCTCCAATTCTGGGCAACTTCCAGAATTTCATTTGTTCTTCTCTATGTTTATTTCCCCATAGCCTGGTGATTTTATGATTGTTTTAAAATGACTTGTTCATACAAATATTATTTTTTAATAGCATCATTTCTATGTGTTCATTCAGATCATTTTTATAAACTGAATTTGAACTAAGGGTGGGCTGAGAAGAATGCTTGTGGTGGAGTTCTAAGCCTTTTTTCCACAGTGATCACTAATGAGCTGACATCAAGTTGGCTTAAAAGGGAGGGACACCAACAAGCAAGTGCTATGTTGAGGAGACATCAGCCCTGCAGGGTAGAGGGGTGTGAGGCCTGATGGAGAGCCTGGGTAGGTTCTGAGCCACTCTCTATGTCTCACTCAGTAGGATCCTTCCTTACCTGCTCTTCCTCTGAACCCAGGGATATCTTGCAGAAAGAGGTGAGAATGGCCCATCTGGTCTGACTTTCAAGGACTCATGTGTATTAGGGTTGTCCAGAGAACAAACCAATAGCATGTGTATGTTTGCAAGAGGTTGACTATAAGGAATCACATGGGCTCACACAGCCTTAGAGACTGGCAAACTCAAAAACGAGCTGAGGAAGAGTAGATGTTATAGTGAAGTCTGGAAGAAGTTGCTGTAGAATGTGTCTTGTTTTGTAGGAGGCCAGTCTTTTACATCTTTGGTTTCTTTTTAGATTATTTACTTGTTTATTTATTTGAAGGGCAGGATGTTGGAAGGGAGGGAGGCAGATGTGGTGGAGGGAAAGAAAGAGGGGGAAGAGAAAGATCTTCCATCTACTGATTCATGCCCCAAATTCTGGCAACAGCTGGGACTGGGCCAGGCTCTGTTCAGGGTAGCAGAAACCCAAAAACTTGGGCTCTCATATGCTGCTTCCCAAGTGCATTAACAGGAAGCTAGATGAGAAGTGCAGAGTAGCCCAGACTGAAATATGGGATGTGAGTGTCCCAAGTGGTAGCTTAACCCTCTGTGCCACAATGCTTGCCCCCCTACATGCTTTTAGCCGAATTGATGAATGCCACCCACACAGTGGAGGTCAATCAGCTGTACTCAGATTCATTGACTTAAGTGCTAACTCACACAGAGAAACACCCAGAAAAATGTTTGACCCAATATCTGGGACCCTTGAGGTTCTGTCAAGTCGCTATGTAAAATTGGCCATCATACCACATTCAGCAGTAGATGCTGACCTGAAGGTCAGTAATAAACAGTCTGATGGCATTTTTTTAAGATTTATTTATTTATTTGAAAGTCAGAGTTACACAGAGAGAGGAGAAGCAGAGAGCAAGAAAGAGAGAAAGAGAGGTCTTCCATCCGCTGGTTTACTTCCCAGTTGGCTGCACAGCTGGAGCTGTGCCGATCCAAAGCCAGGAGCCAGGTGCTTCCTCCTGGTCTCCCATGCGGGTACAGGGGCCCAAGGACTTGGGCCATCCTCCACTGCCTTCCCAGGCCGTAGCAGAGAGCTGGATCTTAAGTGGAACAGTGGGGCTTGTACTGGTGCCCATATGGGATGCAGGCACTGCAGGTGGTAGCTTTACATGCTATGCCACAGCACCGGCCCCCTGATGGGCTCTTAATGACAGACAGAGACCCCAGTGATTCTTGTACAGCTGTGAGGGTGAGTGCAAACAGGACCACAGACATGAGAGTTATTACAAAGACCAGGTAAGCCATTTGCTGCCTCTAGGAGATTTCTTTTGGGAATGCTTACTTAAATCTTGGCAAACAATTAGTGTGTTGAGATGAAAGAATGCCAGCAGACTAAATCTTTGGGCATGCTTACCCTCTTTTTTTTTTTTCTGTCAGCCTGCTATGGGTGGATTTGGCTTTCCTAGTCATGATTGACAAGCCAAGGTGAACCTTAAAAGCATTTCCTATGATTTACTTAGGTTTAAAAAAAGGTACTTGGCCAGAGAGTTAGGAGAACTTCATGGTTACAGACTGTGGCTTGTAGATTTGGATTGAGAGGGGATGCTTAGGTTCTGTCAAGGGTATTTCAACATTCCCGTCTTTGAGGCTGATCAGTCATGCCATCTGGGCAGTGTTTTTCTTGTGGGTTTTTAGTACCCTAGTTTTATAAGAGTGGCATCTTCATGAGGCCACTGACCTATGACCCCCCTCCTTCTTCCCTTCATGATTAGATATTGCCTGGCCAAGATTCAGCCCTGAGAATATTTCAGGGCCGTGTTGCTTTGGCAGAGCTAAAAGAATAAATAGACATTTTCATTTGTGGCAGTATCCATATATCTATCTAGCAGTCAGTCTGTCTGTCCCTCTGTCCATCTTCCTGTCAGTCTGTCCATATACCTCTGTGTCTGTAAAAAGGTACCCTCTCATCATTTCCTTAAATTGCAAATCTTGCACATAGTAGCTCTCTTGATATGGGGAGATAGGAGCGTTCCAATAACTCATATAGTGCCTTAAAACCTTGCCTTGTAAGCAGGTTCCTGAGATGTCTCGATCCAACTGAAAATTTGAGTGTCACTTTGGTGCATCTTTTTGGTGCTTAACGCTGTGTTTTCTTTTCCTAACTCCTTTAGACTTAAATTGTGGAAGTCATTCGCATCTGGCCTTCTCATTTAGTAACCTTCCAGTGTGATTTTGAAATAAAGAGTGCTGGATGCACAGTTATGTAAAGTGGCCTGAACTCCAGTGGGTTTGCTTTTCACCAGTCATCCCCATCACCCAAATCAACGGAGTTAAGAACACACAAGCAAGCTCCGCTTACAGTCCTTCGTGAGTCAGTGGGTGCAACTCGGAAATCATTCCCAGGCAAGCGTTCCTAGACTGGGCTTACAGCTCAGACTGCGCCACAGAGGCACATGGAAGGTGTGACGCAGAGACAGTGAGATGCTTTTGAGTACTGGGATCCAAGCACTTTGTGTTGTAGAAGGGAGGAGACAGGAACAAGGCCACATACTTGCTCCACAGACCATACACATAAACACACACCCTAGAGGAGATGAAAGCTCATTGGTGTGGACTGCTTTGCTGATTTCACATAGGTAGACAACTCACAGAACAGTACCATGGTATTTTTTCCAAGTTTTTCTAGAAATCAACAAACCCTTCAACCCTGTTTATATCATTCTATTGGGGACTTACCTGAACTTACCAAATTGGTTGAGTGTGAAACTCTTTGAATTCTCCTTGTTAAGCTAACTTGAGTAAGGAACTCACAGACGTGGAAGCTTTGAGAAAATCAGGGAAAGAGAGCCGTGAGTCACTGCAGGGTTTGTGGAGCTCATGTTTCTTATGCATGAGTCCTATTTACATGGAGTGAGGATCTTCTTGCAGCGGGAGGCACAGAAAGCCCGCACCTGCACCTGATTCCTGGAGCTCTCTTCCAAAGCTCAGCCCTGAGCTGTCAGCTGTCATTGCTGGGCAAGGACGAGGGTGCTGTCCCAGGCATCCTCATTTCTTCCTACCTCGATTTCTGCCTCAATCTTCCTTATACAAAGGACTTGGACACCCAGCGAGAGGATGGTGTATTTGGGAAATGGATTGGAGAAAGGAGTGGTGTGAGAATTAATTTGACTAAATTAGTTGAAAACTTTTTACTTGAGTTGCCTGGGAATCTCATTATTTTATAATTTTTTTTCATATTCATGAAGTATAGAATTAGACATAGTAGCTAATTCTGGGCAAAACATTTTTAAAAAATTCTCCCAGGATGGCTTCCAGGAACTGGATGTGGATGTTTGTGAAGCATAAACACATTTTTCCTACCTTCTACATAATGGACTCAATGCTATATAAACCATCATCTTTATTTTATTATATCTTTGGAAAAGTTAAGTAAAACTTTTAAAATTTATTTTCTATCCCTTGGTATAAACAGTCACTGTAGCAACTTACTACAGCAATGGCCCTCTGAGATTTTTGTTGTAAATATGCTGAGGATTTATAGTTTGGCAAAGTGCTCTGTTTTCTTCTAGCAGCAATAAACACTTTTTTAAATCCTTAGCATGATGCCATAACATGTCGGGTACTCAGAGTAGGCACAGGGAGACCATAGCTGGTTATGAGATTCGAATAGGTTCCCTGACAATTCCTGTATCGGCTTTTCATTGCCTTTGCAATAGTATTAAGAGGATGAGGACTTTGAATACAACTTCTTAAGTTGCTGGCATTTGGAGCTGTGCCATTGGGAGGTGATCAGGGATAAACGAGGTCATCAGTGTGCGGCCCATGGTCACATTAGTGCCTTTATAAGGAGAGGAAGAGAGACAGACCTACACTAGCACGTGTGTTGTGTCTCGCCATGCAGTGCTGTTTCTGATGTAAGAAGGCCCTCACCAGATGCTGGCTCCATGCTCTTGAACTTCCAGAACTGTAAGGTTAATAAACCTCTATAGTTTGTAAGTTACCAGTTTTGGGTATTTTGTTCCAGTGGCTGAAAATGGACTAGGCATTTTCAGCACAATGAGGAAAGGCAAAATGACAAAGGCATCTCCCGGGCAGCCCTCTCCCCTCCATTTTGTCTTTTACCTTTAAATGGAACATTCATTCAGTCATGCTTTCAGCAGACATCTGTGATGCTGGAAAATCCTTCAATATCTCCTCCTCCTCCTCCTCTTCTTCCCCTCTTATTTCTCCTTCCTCTCCCTCCTACTCCTGCTCCATTAGGCATGGAGAACTGTTTGGGATGTCGAATGGAATTTGGAATTTTTGGCTGTCCATCTATTTTGTCTTGTGGAAGTCCCCTGATTTTCTTCACGTAATTATCCCTCCTTGTTTGAATATTGTCTTGGTGGGACAGTAACTGCTAAGAATGTCCATGGAGCTCCCTTCTGCCAACTTCTTCCTGCCCCTGCTCCAGTGCAGCCACTGGGTGGGCAGGTGGCATAGGCTTGGCCAGTCAGATGCTCTGCCAATTGAATAACTTAAGGATGGGAGGCATCCTAGGCCAGACCTCTTCCTGTATGAGTCATTCCAGTAGTTTGTGCTTTGAGGTTTTTCAAAAGGGCCCTGGTGCCTGCCCATTCCAGATGTGGCTTCTCATCCTTCTCTGACTCTGGGAGCTTCCAATCTATTTCTGAGAAAGTTATGTTTGCATCAGACACAACCAGGTGGCTATTGCTTGTGTCCAAAGAACGCTGATGGTTGTACAAAATGTCCAAAGACCCTATTTTTCCCCGGAGCTTAAAGATACATCTCATAACCTTTCCTACTGGGTTGGAAGGGAATAGGGAGAGAATACAAGGGCATTGTTTGCTGAAATGGAGCCAGGGATGTTCTAAAAGGGGCAGAGGGAACCACATCCCTGCAGCCTGACTGTGTTGGCTTCCCAGTACTGCTGTAAGTTGGTCCTGCCCCCGCCCCTCCCCATCTGCCTGGAGCAGATCAAATTGGCATCAAATAGGTGGGGACAGTTTTTATGGATTTAGGATTCCAATTCTTATTCAGATGATGCCTAGGGCTCTGGCAATACTTAGTGATAAAAAAATTAGTGAATATTGATGTAGCACTTGAATAATGTGCCAGCTGCTAGTAGACCTGTGGTAAACATATTAATCCATCTGATTTCCATAATCCACACTTGGATGTATGTACCATTGTCTTAAATTATTATTATATTATATCTATTTATCTACATACAAACAGATGAGGAAACTTCAGGAGAGGTGTTAATAATTTAGCTAACCCATACAAATAGTGGCCTACCGGATTCAAACCAAGCAAGGCTAGTTGCAGAGTCAGTGTGTCACCTGTGGGTTTGAATCTTAGCTATGTCACTTCCTGACTGGGCAAGAAATTGATTGAACCTCCATGGTCTTAGTTTCTGTGTATAATGGGAGGAGTAGCATTTATCTAGAATAAGAGCATATACCAAGGAACTTCATAAAGTTCATGAAAAGTGGAAATAATGGTAAGTTTATTTTGGTGCAAAAGATTTTTGAAATACGTGTGTCGTTTATTCACTGTATGCATTTCCATGAACTTTTTGAAGAACTCTTGTGAAGTGAGCACTTTGCATAGAGCCTGGCACAAAGCAGACCTCTGTCAAGGTTTTTGAGGAGAAGTCTTTGTGATGGACACTGTAGAGAAGACGGAAGTCCCGTGCTTTCCCAAGGGAAGCACAGAAAAGATTGCAACCCTTCCTGTAGTCCTTGGGCTTTGCAGGTGTTTTATAGAAAGAACATGAGGTGGTTAATAAGTGTTGTCTGCGCACTTACTTATGAAGATAAAGCTGAAGGGTGCGTATAAGGGCAGATGACAAACCACCATTGATGGTGTGACACATCTCCAGAGAGGGCCTTGCTAGGAGCTGGGCTCGGATTCTGGCCTGGCCTGGCCACCTCTGCACTGGACTGCACTGTGTCAGCCCTCAATTTCATCATCAACAAATGGTGAATCATTGTAATGTCTGCCTCCATGGGTTGATCAAGAGATTAAAGAAAATTGTTCGTTCACTCATTGTTTCTTGCTAGGTATGAATGATGCGAACAGTAAGAAAAAAATAGGCCCCATCTCTGCAGTGCTCACAGCGTAGTGTGGATTCAGCCGGTTAATTGCTGTATTGCAGTTTGATGCATTAAACACTCTGATGGAGCTGGGCTCCAGTGGCCAAGGTGAGAAGAGAGAGCCAGGTGCTGGGGTTGGGGGCATCTGGGGTCAGAAGTTCTTTGTGGAGAGTGTGATGGAACTCAGTCTTGAAGGGTATTGAGTCAGATAACAAGTGCAGAGACATGAAGGAGGAGAAGTTCACCTAATGCTTGTGTCAGGATGATGAATACTAGTACTATTAACAGTTAACTTTTTAAAAAGATTCATGTATTTATTTGAAAGGCAGAGTTACAGAGAGGCAGAGAGAGAGAGAGAGAGAGAGAGAGAGAATGAGAGAATACTTCCATCTCCTGGTTCACTCCCCAAATGGCTGCAATTTTCAGAGCTGGGCTGATCCAAAGTCAGGAACCAGGAGATTCTTCCGGGTGTCCTGTGCAGGCTCAAGGGCCCAAGGACGTAGGCTATCTTCCACTGATTTCCCAGGCCATCAGCAGGGAGCTGGATCAGAAATGGAGCAGCCAGGACACCATCCAGTGCCCACATGGGATGCTGGGATTACAGGCAGCAGCTTTACTTGCTATGCTGTGACACTGGCCCTCAAGAAACCTCTTAACCACTAAGCCAAATGCCTACCTCTGACATACACTTAAAGTGTAACTTTAGTTTAATGTGACGGACAGCTTGAGGGTAGGGAGTGGAGAGAGACCTAAGATGGAAGTATGGTTAGGAGTCTATTGTGGTCAATTAGTAGGAAATGATGAATGTCTGAATTAAAGCAAAGGTGAGAAGGATAGGGTAGGAAAGGCATTTGAGAGATGCTGGGATGTGTTTTCGTCCATTCTTGGTCTGGCTGGGCATCAGTGGCTTGTGCGGAGAGAGAAGGGAGGAGTGATTTCCTGGGGTTGGCCTGAGAAGCAGGTGTGGTGGGAACAGAGGAAGAAGGGAAGGGTTGGTGTATTTTTTTTAAAGGTCCCAGCAGGGCATTCAGATGGGCAGGGCCAGGAGAGAGCCATAGGAGTCTGGAATGCAAGAGGGAGATCTGGGCTGCATTTGGTTGGGATCAGATGACACTGGCTGGGGAGAAGTGCAGAGGCACAAGGAGGAACCCATGGGGTGAGGAGCCCTGGCAAGCAGTGGTGCCTCAACATAGGCAGTTTTACATTGTACCCTGCATTTGTTCATGAGCAGGGATTCTGTCCATTGCTTTGTGGGATGGGCCAGATGGACTCCACGTGATGATCTTAGCAAGCAGTGTCACTTCATTGCTATCTATGCTTTTATGGGTTTGTGCCAATTTGTCCATTTACTTTTTTATATCTGTTTTATGACATCAATTGATGCAACATTTTGTGTGTGTGTGTGTGTGTTGGAATGTACCTATCTTATCTTTGGTAAAAACTCTCTTTATTAAGGAAAACTGTATCTCCCATCTGTAGTGCCTGATATACAAGCTGCATTTCTTCTGTGGTACCTCAATCTCAAAAGCATGTTTTCTGTGATCTTTCTTTCCCTCAGTTAATGTAGTGGGCACAGAGACATTAGAATGTGACATGGAATGAGAGCAGCTGTAGCTAAGCTATGTGGCCAATGCCATCCAGTCCATTAATTTATTAACTAACTCAACACATTCTTAAGAACTCACTGTGTATCAGGTGAGATTCTAGGCAATGTGCAACACAGAGAAAAAAATCCTCATACTCTTGGGGCTCATATTGGAGCAGGAGAACAAATAAATAGAATAAAGAAATTAAAAAAAAAACTATGTATATTCCACAGAGTGAGAAAAGCTAAGAATTAAAAGAAAATAAGGAAGGATGAGGAATTTGAGGAGGCACTGAGTTTTCAGACAGTTTCTGGGCAGGACGTTCTCACTCAGAAGACATCACTGAAGACCTGAATTAAGTGAGGTGGCAAAGCCATGCAATCGCCCTGGGGATGGAGCTTTCTATAAAGAAATCAGCAGTGTGAAGGCACTGGGGCAGGACTGTGCCTCACTGGCTCGAGGAAGGATTGGCAGTGAGACCAGAATGCCAGATGGGAGTGACAGGAGAATGAGAGGGAAAGAGATGGGGTCAGGCAACTACAGTAGGAGGTGGCCACTTTGACTCGAAGAAGGAGGCCGCTGGAGAGTTGAACACAGGGGTTCAAGATTTGATTTACATTTTTAACAGCTCTCTAGTGAAGGGATTCATAACCTTTTTGGTGCTTTGGAGCTCCTTGGCAGTCTGGGGAAGCCTGGGGATTGTTTTTCATAATAGTCTTCTAAAATGTGAAATACAAAGCTGCAGAATATGAAAGAATCCAATTGTATCAAAATGGAGTCATCAAAATAGAAAAACCAAATTATGATTTAGCGATACACTCATGTGCTTTTTATTAATTCATCAAATAAGATCTAGCAGTAGGCCTATAAATATGGTGATTCTAAAGTAATAATGAGCGTGAATGGCATTCAGGATATCTGCAGAGACTGTGATAGGACATGCCAGCCTCTGGGCCTTTTAGAGGTGTGAACATTTAGGTATTGCTACTACTGCCCTGGGCCAAAGCCCACATGTTTAATGGAAGAAATTGCTCAAAGCTGGAGGTTAGTGAAAATACAGATTTATTTTTCCCATTTAAGTTCAAGGACCTCCTGCATTCTCTCTCCAGACCCCTGCTCGAACTGCTAAGAGAACAGATTAAATGGGAGCCCAAAGAGATGTGGGATGAATTAATGAAATGATGCAGAGGCTTCCGTTCCTGTCCTTTTTCTGCTGGCACTGCTGGAATTCTCTGCTGGCCATTTCAGATCCCTGGAAACTCTGGTGGGTTGGCATGCCCAAAGGCAGCTTCTGCTATTTTAGACATTCTAGGAACAGCAGTGGCTCTGAGAGATTTTATATTTCTCTGTTTCCTTGTGGATCAATAATTTAGAAGCCCTGGGATCCATCCTTTTGTCCCAGGGAGTCTCTGTGGCTACACCAGGCAGCCCAACCTCCTCCCTGAGAACATCGCTCGTCCTGGTTCACAAAGATGTGGGCAGTACAGAGTCCTTTGTATGTATTCTAGCAAGAAATAATCTATATAAATATCTTAGGGTCATATGGCTACTTCCTAGCCAAACTCCCCTGTGTTCTCTCTTCTGGACATACCACACACTTTCTTGTCCTGTGTGTGTTCCTTCATTTCTTTGGAAAGAAGCCTTCTTATCCTTCCTTGTCTCCTGTACTTGTTCATGTGTGACCTGTCCCACTAGGCTCAGCTCCAACGCCACCTATTCGTGTTGCGTCTCTACTTCCTTATCCCAAGGAACTCTCCTGCCTGTGATCATGCACGGCACCTTCTGATACGTTCCCTTGTGCTATTGATTATTCTACCTTTTATTACAGTTATTTCATTATCTGTTCTCCCATAAGCTTTCCTAAGCTCCTCTAAGCTCTGAGGGCAAGCCCAAGTTGTCTTCTGTTCTCTGTCCTTCAAAGAGCAGGGTCTGCCGTAAGTAGCAGTGGGCAATATCAGAAGCCAGGACGAATTCCCACATTTGACACTGGAGTGCCTTGGCAGATTCTATGACACCCGTAACTACAAGTTCAGTGACTGTGAACTTACAAATTCCATGCCTTTGACTTCTTGCCCAAACATTGACCAAGGCTGCTTATGACCTTTTTTTTTTCCCTAAGTGGCAGTAACTATTTTCATAAGTATTTTATAATATCTACCCATTTGAAAAAAATCATAGAATGTTGAGGGGGACAGAGTGGAAAATAAACACAACCCCCAGTCCCATCATACAGAGAGCATGCATTTAACATTGGGTGTGTATTCTTGTAGATTTCTTTTTCTACTCTTTTTTTTCAAGATTTATTTATTTATTTGAAAGACAGAGTTATAAAGAAAGAGAAGGAGAGACAGAGAAGGAGATCTTCCATCTGTTTGTTCACTTCCCAAATGGCTGCAATAGCCAGAGCTGGGCTGATCTGAAGCTAGCAGCCAGGAGCTTCTTCCAGGTCTCCTACATGGGCTGCAGGGGCCCAAACACTTGGTTCATCTTCCACTGCTATCCCAGGAACATTGAAAGGGAGCTGGGTTGAAAGTGGAGCAGACAGAACTTGAACTGGCACCGTATGGGTTGCCAGTGCTGCAGGCGGTGGCTTTGCCTGCTATGCCACAGCATTGGCACCTCTTTTTTTACTCTATAAAGTCAGAATACTATACAAAGAAGATCATGCCTTATACCCTATTATAGCTAGTCTGTTTTACTTAGCGTTGAAAGACCATCACAAAACACAACAAACATCGGAGTTAAAGGAAAGGTTTATTGTCAGGTAGGGGGAAACTTGACAGGCTGGAGGGAGAGGGTGAGAGAGCAAAAAGGGAGAGAGAGAGAGAGAGAGAGCGAGCGAGCGTGGGTGTGCAGGGAAGCAGGTCCTGTTATAGTCTTTCTGGGGGTAGGGAGGGGGAGCAACGGATCCCATTAGGGTTGGGGTGGAGCTGACACTTGTGGTTGGGCCATTTGGTCACCTGACTCTTAGTAAGCCCGGCTGGGTCTTGGAGAGGCCGAATGTAGTGTACAAGGTTGCGGCTGAGCCAGAGCCTAGGATGGCGTCCAGGGCTTGAGATAGTGCCCCAGGTAAGCACCATCTCACTGACAAGCATAATGTGACTACCTTTCATGAACTTCCAGGAGTAGGGCAGAATAGTTAAGAGAAAGGCTTTAGAGCCTTATTATTTGGTGCATATCATGGAGCCATCACTTAATAGCTGTTGACACCAGAGAGTTAGGTAAGTTCTCCATTTGCCAGTTTCCCCATCTGTTAAGTGAATGCAGTAAAAGCACCACTTGTACAAACGTCAGGAGGATTAAATGGGTTAAGACATGGACGCACTTGGAGCATGGCCAACTCAGTATATTGCAGCTGTTATTATTATTATGTCAGCATATTTTTTTTTTTTTTGAGAGACTGATAGACACAGAGGAAGTGAGACAGACAGATGGAGAGAGCTCCCATCCACTGACCCATTCCTCAGATACTCCCAGTGGATGAGATTTGGGCTGAAGCTGGGATCTGAGAACTCAGTCCAGGTCTCCCATTTGGGTGGCAGGTGCCCAATTACTTGAGCCATCACTGTCTGCCTCCCAGGATCTGTACTAGAAGGAAGTTGTAGCTGAGAGCCAGGGCTGGGCACCAAACTCAGGTCCTCTGACACGGGTTGTGGGAGTCCTAATCTACCTCTTAACCTTTCAGCTAAATGCATGGTCCATTTGAACACTTTCAATTGCTACAGAGTATTCCACTGCATGGCTACCTACATTCTACTTGACCATTCCTCTATTGATGGACATTTAGGTTTTTGACTTGTTATTCTTAAAAAATTAATGATGCAGTGAACATCCCCGAGTACACATTTGACCACCAGTCTGATTCTTACATGTGGAACTGTGGGATTTTCTGAGACACATTGTTGTCACTTTCTCCAGCAAGGTTTCCTTTAGCCAGTTCACACATGTGAAGCTGCTTGTTTTCAGCCCCTCTGAAGTTACTTGATATTCCAATCATTCATGACATGGGGACAGGTGAGGCTGGGGTGGGATCTCAGCTCTCCCAGTGGGCTGGTTTACTTCCTATTTTGTCACTATAGCCTAGGCCTCTGTCTTTAGCCAGCCGCTCTGCAAAACGATGATAACAAGGTGGCTGGAGCCAGGACAGTTCTTCCCTGGGGCCTGTGGAAGTCAGGTGAAATATGACCTGCTGGAGTGAGGGGCTGTGTGGTGCTGCTTCTTGGAGAGGTGCACACTCTTCCCCAGGGCAGCTCCTGGCCTGCCTGCCTTCGCTCTGCTTTCTGCAGGTTGTCTTGGGGAGGTGACTCAGCAGCATCCCTGCTGCCTCCCTCTGTCTCCCAGGGGAGCTTGTCTAGAAACACAGAACCCGAGGGGAGGAGAGGAAGATGGTGTTTAGTTACCTGTGCATTAAGCCTTTGGGATTTCTGGAGATGGCATTGCATTCACTCATTCTCATGATTGAAAGAAATGTAGTTTATATTAACCTTTCAAATATAATTTAGAAAGCACTTGCTTTTTTATTGAAAACCAGAACTTGTATAAATTTGGTTTTAATCCTAAGAATCCTGAGAAGTTTCCGTTACTTCCTGGGATAGATCAAAATTTTTTTAAAAATCGAGTTATTTCTTATGTTAACTCAAGGTACTTCTTGAAATTTGATAATTTGGAGAAAGTAAGTGGTTCAGGGATATTCTTAGTAATCCACTGTCTGGATCGACTGGAAGGTGTATTCTTCTGATTGCTTTGGATTATAGGATTTAAATATCAGGATAATTGTTTTCTAGAATATGAAATCCAATCACGGCAGTATGATCTTGATATTTTAATTTTATTTAAGCAAAACACTGGATGACAGTTCTCATTAGTTAAGCAACATAGAGGGAGGGTCAAATTTCACCTCCCATTATTATTCCTGTAATTGGATTACTCTCAGGTCTTACTGAAAATTGGTCTGTGATTGATGAATAGTGGCAAGACTACAACTGCCATGCATTTGCATTTTCCTGGGGCATCGGGGAGTTTCCGCAGAATCGGGGAGTTTCCGCAGAATCGGAGCCTTGGCCCCGATGAGTGTGTTCAGCAGGAGCAGGTCGGCCTCCAGAAAGCAGGCTTCATGTTTGAAACTGTGTTTGTGCATGTTAACAGCATGAAGGAGCGTGAAAGGCTGTGGAAAATGTAACTCAAAGATAGATAGCTTTATTTGGATCAAAAAACTGTATTACGTGAAGAGTCTTATGTGTGTTTTGAAAAACCATGTATGGGCTTCAAAAATTATTGCACCAAAATAATCATCTTTTAATTTTATTACCCCATGAATTTTTAAAAAATATTTGAGAGGCAGAGATACACAGAGGGATAGAAAAGAGAGAGAGAGAGAAAGAAAGAGAGAGAGAGTGGAGAGAGAGAGAGAGAGAGAGGCACTCCTCAGATGTCCAAAGGACCAGGGTCAGAGCCAAAAGCTGGAACACACAGTTGAGGCCTCTCATTGGGTGACAAAGACCTAAATACTTGAGCCATTACAGCTGCCTTCCAGAGTCTGCAAGCCCCAGAAGCTGCAGTCAGGCGCCAGAGCTAGGAATTGAACCTCGGCACCGTGATATGGGACTCCGCTGTTTTAACTGCTACCCACCTGCTTCTTTTGAAATGCCCTTGTATATCATTCTGAAAATGTTAGCTGGCTTAAGACAGACTCTCTTAGAGAAAATCGCTAACCTTTAGACTCAAATCACATGAAGCATTCTTTGAGTTTCAACAAAAGTTAAACTTGCTTTTACCTGTCCTCAGCATTAAAGTTTTGATTATCTGACCCTAGAAATGCCATGACTGAGTTTTGAAAGAACGGATGTTGCGCGGGAGTATCTCCAACTGCTTGCTGGTAGCAGGTGACATCGCAGTACAGTCTGTTGTCCTGGGCTTTCGGACTCCACAGCTCCCAAACAGGTGACCGAGATCCTACTCTTCCTGTAGAGCACTGATTGTCAACTATGGATGCTTTTGCTCCATAAGGGACTCTTGGCACTATCTGGAGACTTGTTTGGTTGTCTCAGCCTTAGGAGACAGGCATGCTGCTGGCATGTGGTGGGTGGAGGCCATAGGTGCTGCTGACCGTTCTGCAGTGCCCCATAATGCCAGCAGTGTCCAGGTTGAGAAGCCCTGCTGTGGACATTTACAAGGTCAGGATATCTCCAGGGAAGCTCTCCAGCCGCTGGGAGGATGTGCAAAGGTGCTGTTCCCTGGTAGCCTTAGTGCAGGTTAGAGTCCGCTCTCACTCAGCCTTCCACTTTCACCGTGAGGCCTCACAGAGCTGATTCAGCTCTAGCAGGTTGACTTGCCTTGAAAGTCACAGGAAATCAACTTCTCCCTGACTTATTCAGTTTCACTAACAGAGTTATGGATGGAGTGTTTGTGTTTGACTGCTTCATGTGCTCCCTGTTGCAAGGTGCATGGAAACCCAATTCACTACCAGGTACCTCAGAGATCCCTAGGGCCCTGGAGTCAGAACAAGGGGAGTTTAAGAGTGTACTTAATGACACCTGAAACTCTGTGATCTTGCCACTTTTTAAAAAAAAATTAATTTACTTTAGAGAGAGTAAGAGAAGAGAGAGAGAGAGAGAGAGAGAGAGAGAGAAGCAGCTTCCATCTATTTGTTAATTTTCCAAATGCCCTCACTAGTTGGCAGTGCCAAAGTCAGGAACCTGGAACTCGAGTCAGATCTCCCATGTGGATGATAGGGACAAAATTACTCAAGTCATCATCTCTGCCTCCCAGGGTCTCCATTAGCATGGATCTGGATCAAGAGCTAAAGCTGGGTGTTGGATCCAGGTACTCAGATGTGGGTGCAGGAATCTTAACTTCTAGGCTAAGCACTCACTATAGTCTTGGCACTTGAAACTCCACTCTTTTTTTTTTTTTTTTTTAAAGATTTGTTTATTTTTTTTATAGAAAGCTGTTATTTAATAAATATAAATTTCATAAGTACAACTTTTGGATTATAGCGGTTCTTCCCCCCCAATACCCGCCCTCCCACCCCGAAACCACCGACCTCCTCCCTCTCCCATCCCACCCTTCATTAAAATTCATTTTTAATTATCTTTATGTACAGAAGATCAACTCTATAGTAAGTAAAGATTTCAGCAGACTGCAACCACACAGACACACAAAGTATAAAATACTGTTTGAAGACTAGTTTTACCATTAATTCTCATAGTACAACACATTAAGAATAGAGGTCCTACATGGGGAGCAAGTGCACAGTGACTCCTGCTGTTGATTTAACAATTGACACTCTTGTTTATAACATCAGTGATCACCCAAGGCTCTTGTCATGAGCTGCCAAGGCTATGGAAGTCTCTTGAGTTCACAAACTCCGACCTTATTTAGACAAGGTCATAATCAAAGTGGAAGTTCTCTCCTCCCTTCAGAGAAAGGTACCTCCTTCTTTGATGGCCTGTTCTTTCTGCTGGCATCTCACTCACAGAGATCTTTCATTTAGGGCCCCCCCCACCCCCCGCAGAGTGTTTTGGCTTTCCATGGCTGAAATTCTCTCACGGGCTCTTCAGCCAGATCCGAATGCCTTAAGGGCTGATTCTGAGGCCAGAGTACTATTTAGGGCATTTGTCATTCTATGGAAATTCCACTCTTGAAGAGTCCCCCTGTCATGGTTGGATGTGCTGAATGGTTGCTGGGGTGGGCCTCAGCAACCGACTCTATTCAGTCTTTCACACTTTCTGCTTCCTCTGCTTTCATTATCCATGTTGATTCTTTTCATTAATTTACTCTTTAGTCTTGTTGGCTTAGGGGAGAGAAATTGATTCCAAAAAATGTGCCAGTGTGTTGTATAATTAATACAAAGATTTATTAGGACACTGTCCCTAACTGGAGGCTTTCCCAGTGTAGTGGGTGGCACTAATATTCCAGTGTTACAGAATGAGGTGTGTGTGGGGGAGCCATAAAGGGGACAGACAGGGTTCTCTGCAGGTCAGAGGACACAGCTCTGCACTGCAGTGTCACTTGGTGTTTCTGCTTTGATCTATCAGGCACTGGTTCTGTAGTTTTTGGAGGGCAACCCTCTTCCTGTGATTCTGATTCCTGGGAGGAGAAAGACAGAGTCATTAGCATTCTCGTGGAATATATGCCTTCCATTTGCTTTTCCTCAGGGTCTGTTCTAAGACTAGAGGTCAGGTGTCTGGATGATGTGAGAGTCTGACACACCCTGTACCCCGCACCTTTTCCCTCCCAATCATGGAGGCAAGGATTTGTACTGTTTTGAATGGTATAGTCAACCCACCAGGAAATAGAGCCAGGCCAGTGTGAGGATGATGGGGAGAGCTGCTGTGAACAGTGGATTTCTGCAGAGGGGAGCAACAGTTGAGAGAGCTTGCTGGCTTGATGTGTTTTGCCAGGATGCTGCTGAATCACCCAGCAAAGTCAGAAACCGAATCAAAAACGATGCTGATCAGGTTGACAGGAACATATAGAAATTGACAGTGGGTAGGATGGTTAAGCAGCAAGATACTTTTAAAAGTTTGTGAGGCCGGCGCCGTGGCTCAACAGGCTAATCCTCCGCCTTGCGGCGCCGGCACACCGGGTTCTAGTCCCGGTCGGGGTGCTGGATTCTGTCCCGGTTGCCCCTCTTCCAGGCCAGCTCTCTGCTGTGGCCCGGGAGTGCAGTGGAGGATGGCCCAAGTGCTTGGGCCCTGCACCCTCATGGGAGACCAGGAGAAGTACCTGGCTCCTGCCATCGGATCAGCGCAGTGTGCTGGCCGCGGTGGCCATTGGAGGGTGAACCAACAGCAAAGGAAGACCTTTCTCTCTCTGTCTCTCTCTCACTGTCCACTCTGCCTGTCAAAAAAAAAAAAAAAAAGTTTGTGAAAAAAGCCAAATTAATACATAAGCTTATTTTGGTGTTGGTGTCGACATTTTTTGAAATCAATGCTTAGCTTTTCATAATATGCATTTTCGTGCAATAAATGTAAACCCACACTGTTTTTTTTCATCATATACATCTTTATAATACACATTTTCCATGAACTTTTTGAAGACATGTCATATATTGAATGTATATGTTTTTTAAAGATTTATTTATTTATTTTGAAAGTCAGAGTTAGAGAGAGAGGGAGAACCAGAGAGAGAGAATCTGTCTACTCCACAGATGGCCTCAAAAGCTGGACCTGGGCCCATCTGAAGCCAAGGAGCCAGGAGCTTCCTCCAGGTCTCCCATGTGAGTGGCAGGGGCCCAAACACTGGGACCACCTTCCGCTGCTTCTCCCAGGCTATTAGCAGGGAGCTGGATTAGAAGTGCAGCAGCCAGGACATGAACTGATGCCCATATGGATGCCAGCATTGTACATGATGGCTTTACCATCTATATCACAATGCTGAACCCGGATATGTAGGTTTTTATTCCCCAAAATGTGTTGGCTTGGCTCATGTTCTGTCAACATGCCCCAGTGTTCCCTTGACCTTCCTGACAACTAGTGGGAGTGTGATTTTCTACATAATTGAAACCAGGCAGACCTACCTGAGTCTACAACCTCTGGAATTCCTTAGGTGTGGGATGCCGGCATACAGCTTCTCTGGGCCTCAATGTCCCACCTATAAAATGGGAATAATGATACTTACCATTTACTTTTGCTCAAGAATAGAGAGTGGGTTAACAGTTCTATTGGAGATATCTGACCCAACTGTGTAGGACTCAGAAAATGCTAGTTATCAGTGTAAGTTAAAATTTACACTTAGAATTTGAATGCTCTCAAAGGGTTTTAAATGGACTTAAATTCACAGTAAGAGGTAGTGACTTAAATTTTTTCCTCAAATCCCGGTTTTCGGGTGGGCATCCTGGTGATATAAAATGGGGCAAGGTGCAGGAATTCTGAGTTTTGGGGATTGGAAGAGAAAGGGGGATAGCTTGGGGTGTCATTCATTCATCAGATGTTGACTGAGGGCCACATGGGCACCAGAATTTTGTCAACAGGATACACTTGGCTAATGTTGCAGTCTTTACCTGGACCAGTGCTGACCTTTCTGTCTTGAGCCAGAGCAATGAACTTCTAGGCAGTGCTTGGAGATTCTCAGAAGTGCGGAATACTCAAAGTCTGCAGGAAACTGAAACCCTAAGTATTTTATAATTTTTCATTTGTATTTAAACAGTGATCTCAAAGCTGGTTGCAGGTTATTAATTGTCTCCCTAATTAGTCTCACCTTCCTATAAAATGTACTATAGTCGGAAAGCATCTGATACGGAAAGGGAGGCTATGTATTTGTGTCATATCCTTTTAAAGAGGAATGTCCTTTTCTGGCATTTGGTGGGGCGTGAATCAGTAGATGGGATGTCCCTGTCTGTCTCTCTACTTTTCAATAATAATAATAATAATAATAATAATAATGATAATAAAAAAGGTGTACCAAGGGTGAGTACTTGGCTTGGCAGTGAAGACTGGTTGGGATGCCTGCATCCCCTATGGCAGTGTCTGGAGTGCCTGGGCTCCCGTCCTGGCTCTATTCTAGATTCACTCTAGATTTGTGCTCCCTGCTAATGTGTACCTTGGGGCCAGCAAGTGATGGCTCTAGTGACTGGGTTCCTGCCACCCATTTGGGAGACACAGATTGAATTCTCATCTCCCAGCTTCTGCCTGGCCTAGACCTAGAATTTTTGGGCATTTGGGGCATGAACCAGCAGATAGGAGCCATCTGTCTGTCTTTCTGCCTCTTAAATAAATAAATAAAAGTAAAATTACAGAATAGAAAAGGTACAACAGCATTTCTGTGTTTCACTGGGATGCCAATATCTGACACTGACCCAATGATGTATGGGGGGAGGGGGAGGGAGAAGGAGGGTTTTAGCTTCTGTGTTGATCTTTTTTTTTTTTTTAAGATTTACTTATTTATTTGGAAGTCAGAGTTACACACACACACACACACAGAGAGAGAGAGAGAAAGAGAGAGAGAGAGAGAGAAAGAGAGAGAGAGAGAGAGAGAGAGAGAGAGAGAGACAGAGGGAGAGGTCTTCCATCCACTGGTTTACTCCCCAGTTGGATGCAACGGCCGGAGCCATGCCGATCAGAAGCCGAAGCCAGGAGCCAGGAGCATTCTCCGGATCTCCCACATGGGTGCAGGGACCCAAGGACTTGGCCTATCTTCCACTGCTTTCCCAGGCCATAGCAGAGAGCTGGGTCAGAAGTGGAGCATCCAGGACCCAAACCGGTGCCCATATGGGATGCTGGCACTGCAGCTGGCGGTTTTACCCGCTATGTCACAGCGCCGGCCCCTCCTATGTTGATCTATTGTTTTTCTGTTGCCTCTGCTGAGAGCTGCATCTTCAAAGTTCAGTTTGGAAGGAGCTGCATTTGGCTTCCAGATTTTTCTTCATTATTATCTCTGTTCTAGGTGAAATGTCAGCTTGTGCGGAAGGATTCCTTTGCCTCTTGTTTGGAACAGACTGAAAGCTGTTACTGCTTCCCTCACCTCCGCTGGCCACTGGAAGTTGCTAGGACACTCTGACTTGTTTGTTTAGTTTGGGGCTTGTGAGCACCTTGGGGCCTGAGGGCAGGCACTGTGTCTGGTTTGTAATCCCAATCCCAGTGTCTAAGATCTTAAACCCTGATGCATGTTTGTTCAGTGACTAACACAGCCAGAGGCATTTCTTTCATGTCTTTTGCTGAGAATCAATATTTTCTTCTCTCTTTTTTTCCCTCTCCTTTTTGGTCCCTGTATTGAATGAAAAACATGAAGATCAATGGATCTTGGCTGTGGGTATAAAGTTATGGGAATATATCACCACAAGGCAAGATGTACTTGTCTGAGATTTGGAATTTTTGTTGCTGTTTTTAATGTATTCAGAGAGAGAAACTGAACTTTTTTTTTTTTAAGATTTTATTTATGTATTTGAGAAGTAGCATTACAGACAGACAGAAGTAAAGACAGAGAGAAAGGTCTTCTGTCCACTGGTTCACTTCCCAAATGGCCACAACATTGCAGCTGTGCTGATCGGAAGCCAGGAGCCAGGAGCTTCTTCCAGGTCTCCCACATGGATGCAGGGGTCCTAGTACTCTACTGCTTTCCCAGGCCCTAACAGAGAGCTGGATCAGAAGAGCAGCTGGGACATGAACCTGTGCCCATATGGGATGCCAGCACCACAGGTGGAGGCTTAACCTACTATGCCACAGTGCCAGCCCCGAAAAACTGAAATTTGTTTTTTATTTGTTTTGAAATGAATTTAACATCCCTTACCCCCACCATGACAGCCCCCTCCCCCTCCCCCTATTAAACACAAGATTTTGTTAGCATCGGTAGTCATTTCTGATCTGTGAAATATAATAATGGGCAAATAAAGTGACATTGCATTTGGCAAGCCCTTGAAATCTATTGATTTCAAATTATAGCAGCAGTGTTAATTCTTTTAGAGTCCTGATACCCAGAAGTTAGTCTCTGAAATGGATTCAAAGTTCACTTAGAAGTATATTTTTGATGAATTAGCTAGGTGACTAGCACTCTGATAAGAAACTGTGTGAGAGGTGAGTGACTGCAGCCCTAATTCTGGTGCCTCATTTCATCTCTCGATATTTCCTTGGTCTACATAAGTGCAGGTATCCCAAATACCTGCAGTTAGGATCAGGGAGTCCTTAAACCTATCTCTGTGTCTGCCTGTCCCCGTGTCCTATGGGAGTGATGGTTCCACAGTAGGAAAAGATCACCCTTCCCTGAGAATTAGACAAGGCCCTAAGATTGGGCTCTGATCAGTAAGTGCCTGGAGTGCTGGGTCTGAGATGGTTGTTGCAGGCATGTTTCCTCCTGGGAGTTACAATTTGGCTGATGATTTCTTCTGCAGGTGACAGTGTTTTTCCAGTGACTGCTTTGGCCTCTACAACCTGAGAACAGGATTCTTCTCTTCGTTTTGGCTACTCAATGCCTATGTGCACTCCACATTCCTGCAGGGGAAGAAAGGTGGAGCTTTGTGGATGATGATGGACTTTCCACTGGGCAGGATGAGGACAGAGTGTGCAACATCACCAGCACAAGGGTAAGCGTGGCCTCTGCCATTTGCTCTGATGTCCATTGGTTGTCAAAGGAAGAGGAGAATGAGTTAGCCTTATGGGTAGGTGAGGGATAGACACTAGGAAGGCTATTCTGAAAGTCAGATCCACTGGGAGACAGAGAAACAAGTAAAGGAGGATTTCCATTGGAAGGATTTGATTGGAGCTGTATTGAAGGACACTTAAGAAAATTCTGTAGATCATAGTCTCTCCCCATCCTAGTTTTTGCTAAGATTTGATTTTATTTATCTGATAGACAGAATGACAGAGAGAAAGGGAGAGGCATAAATAGAAAGAGATCTTTCATCTGCTGGTTTACTCTCCAAATGGCTACAACAGGCAGGGCAGGGGCCAGGAGACTGGAACTCCATCTGAGTCTCCCACTTAGGTAGAGACCCAAGTACTTGGACCATCTTATGTTGCCTTCCGAGACACATTAGCAGGGAGCTGGATTGAAACTAGAACAGCCAGTACTCAAACCATTGCTGTGATATCAGATGTGGTTGAATTAAGCACGGCTTGACCTGCTGTGCCACAGATCCACCTCCCCTCTCTGTTTTTTGACATTATAACTCAGACTTGAGAAATTGGTGTCACTGTTAACTGTGACAAGATTCCATCTGTTTTCATTGGAGTCAGCTTGGCTTAAAAGGGCTGCCATGGATCAGGAATTGATGGGTCTGGCTCAAGTAATAGACTGAGTGGATTATCAAGTAGCAATGGGAGCCACATAGTTTAAAACATGCTGGCTCAGCTCTAATTGATCTTGAAGTATCCCACCAAATGATCAGCATTTCCGGTTTCTCCTGGATCACTGGATAATCCAACTATCCTGGTCTTCTATTCACAGTTAAGAATGTGGCACAGAGGGGCCCCTGCCTCTTAGACAAGCATGGATGGTTTCCCACAGTTCATTTGCTTGAGTTGTTTGACCACTGAAGGCATTAAATTTTGTTTTGCCTGTTCTAGATCATTCTGCTATCTTTTAGACAAAAACAATGATAGAGCCTGGAGTGGGCAGGATCAGACTGGTGGGGAGTAGAGAGAACTGTGGAACACGCTATAATAACTTGTAGCAAGTGCTAAAAAGAAGATGTATGCAGTGGGCTGTGTGAAGAGGGGAGTAAAATGGGGGAGGAAGATCAGGGAGAACCATTAATTTGGCCCAGGTACATGCAGATCGTCCTTGGTGTGAGGCTATGGAAGGAAAAGCCACTCAGACACAGACTCAGTTTCTCCTCCTATACTCTCACAACACAGATCACTTTCTTTTTCTCTTTCTTTCTTTCTTTCTTTCTTTCTTTCTTTCTTTCTTTCTTTCTTTCTTTCTTTCTTTTTGTTTTTGACAGGCAGAGTTAGACAGTGAGAGAGAGAGAGAGAGACAGAGAGAAAGGCCTTCCTTCCGTTGGTTCACCCCCCAAATGGCCGCCATGGCTGGCGTGCTACACCAATCTGCAGCCAGGAGCCAGATGCTTCCTCCTGGTCTCCCATGAGGGTGCAGGGCCCAAGCAGTTGGGCCATCCTCCACTGCCTTTCTGGGCCACAGCAGAGAGCTGGACTGGAAGAGGAGCAACCGGGACAGAATCCGGTGCTCCAACCGGGACTAGAACACAGGGTGCTGGCACTGCAGGCGGAAGATTAGCCTAGTGAGCTGCGGTGCCGGCCTAACACAGATCACTTTCAACATGAGGTGTGTGATTCACTTTTGACACTATCTCCCAAGAGATAGCTTCAGATCCCACAGGTGAGGGCTTATCTCTCAAGACTTCCCGGCACTTACTTCTAATGGTACAGTTTAAAGACTTGCTATGGGATTCCCAAATGCCCTTAAGCTGGGTGGTAAAAATAACATCTTAAGTGTTAAAGGGATCATATGGATAGGATTAAGTGTCTGGGAATAATAATAGATAGAATTAAAAAGGAGTAAATGCTCCAACATAGGAAGCAGACATGAGTCCACAAAGCAGTCTCGGATTGACATTTGCTTTAAGTAGAACTCTGACCTCAGAATCAGCCCTTAAGGCCTTCTGGTCTGGCTGGGAAACCCACAAGAGCAATTCAGTCATGGAAAGCCAAAACACTATGGCAAAAAGTGTCCTACATGAAGCACTTTGACAGGTAAGACCCCAGTGGAAAGAAGTGGTCCTCAAAGAAGGAGACACTTTTCTCTGAAGGGATGAGAGAACTTCCACTTAGCTTATGGCCTTGTCTAAATACTGACAGAGTTTGTGGATTTAAAAGTCTTCTATAGCCTAGGCATCCATGTCAAGAGCCTTGGGTGATCACTGATGTCATATATAAGAGTGTTAATTGTTAAATTAATAATAGGAGTCACTGTGCATCAACTTCTCATGCAGGACCTCTGTCTTCAAAGAGTTGATTATAATTATATCTAAGTGCTCACAAAAGATGTATCATTCTTGGGTGATTCTTTAAAGTTAATAAAGTTTCTAAAAAATAAATGAAATTAACTTCAAGATGCAATGACTTTGAACAGCCCTTGTCTCGACTGTTGAGGAAGTTTTTTTGTGTGTGTGCAAATTGTTGAACTCTGTTTAGTATAGAGTTGGACTTTTGTGTATAAAGTTAATAAAAAATGGATCTTAGTGGATAATGGGACTGGGAATGGGAGAGGGAGGAGAAGAAGGGATGGGAGTGTAGGTGGGAGGACAGGTATGGTGGGAAGAATCACTGTATTCCTAAAGTTGTACTTATAAAATATATGAAGTTTGTATTCCTTTTATAAAAGGCTTCTTTGAAAAAAAAAAAAAGATTTCCTGGCACTCCCGTGGAATGCCCATATTGCTTTACCTGTGCTTCTGACTGCTGGCTAGAAACTGGATTTCCCACAGCCTCTCTTCAGCTTGCTTGGGTGGCTCCCAGAATTCAGGGAACCACTTGCCAGTTTGTCAGAAAGGACATCACAAACAGTACAGGTGAAGAGCTGCGTAGGGTGCGGAGCTTCTGTGATGTCTCTGGAAACACTGCTCTCCAGGAACCTCCCTGTGTCAGTGACCTGGAAGCTCTCCAAACCCTGGCCTTTTGGGTTCTGGTGGAGACTTCATTGCATATACTACTAATTGCTAATAGTCTGGTGGTAAACCAGCAAGGCCTGTCTGTCTCAGCATTCTTCTTGGCCTTTCTGTTCTGCAGTCCTGCCTCCAGGCCATAGGCTAGGGCTCCTCGAGAAAGAGGAGGGTTTTGGGGCTGGCGCCGTGGCACAGTAAGTTAATCCTCCACCTGTGGCACCAGCATCCCATATGGGTGCCGGTTCTAATCCCGGCTGCTCCTCTTCAAATTCAGCTCTCTGCTGTGGCCTGGGAAAGCAGTAGAGGATGGCCCAAGTGTTTGGGCCCCTGCACCCGCATGGGAGACTGGGAAGAAGCTTCCGGCTTCTGGTTTTGGATTGGCGGCCACTGGGGAGTGAACCAACGGAAGGAAGACCTTTCTCTCTGTCTCTGCCTCTCACTGTCTGTAACTCTACCTCTCAAATAAATAAATAAAATCTTAAAAAAAGAAAAGAAAGAGGAGGGTTTTATAGGGCAAAGATAGATCAGAGAATTTCTTCATGGCCAGCTCCAAGACAGAAAGCTGGGGGAGATTAGAGCTTCTGTGACCTGCCTCGAAGAAGGTGCAAGGAGTCAGGTACTGTAAATGAAAGTGAAGCCATCCTAGTATCACACATGGTAGACACAGAACTTCACTGTCCCAGACAGTGGGTTGGGTGTTCTGTGTGTTCTTCCAGGCAGCATGGTTCAGTCAGAGAAGTGATGAGGGCCTCAAGTCAGGGGCCAGTCTTATGGCAAAGTCCACATTTTCCCCATTTTTCTGGTTTCTGGTTGAAAAGCTGTCACCTGTGGTTCTTTGCTTTCCATGAATAGGTCAACTTTCTGGTTCACTAAATGCCTTTGTCTTCTGAGCAGCCCTCTGGGCGCTGATGAGCTGTGTGAATCTCAGAGGCCCCTGAAGCTTCCGGAGAGGAGTGGTCACATGAAATAGAGGTCCAGAGGGGAATGAGTACAATTCCAATCTGATTGTACCACTGCAGGGAGCAAGAGAGGAAAAGGAAATAGGACCAGGAAAGGAGGAGGTAGAAATATTGTCACATCAATCTCTCACTCTTAGAATAAAGTTTTACGTATATCTTTTTTTTCTTTCTTTATAAAGATTATTTGTTTATTTGAAAGAGAGTTACACAGAGACAGAGGAGAGAGAGAGGTCTTACATCCACTGGTTCACTCTCCAAATGGCCTCAACGGCCAGGACTGGGCCAGGCTAAAGCCAGGAACCAGGGGCTTCCTCTGGGTCTCTGGCATGGGTGGTAGGGGTCCAAGGACTTGGGCCATCTTCTGCTGCCTTCTCAGGCACATTAACAGAGACCTCACTCTCCAAAGCTGGTGCTGAGGCTCTTGGCTGCTGGGGTCCTGTGTTGTCTCCAAGTTCATGCTGCGTGTCCACACCCTCCACCTAGAACCACAGCATCCCTCTAACTTGTGTGGAGTTTCCATTCCCATTTTCTCCCTAACTCTTCCTTGAGATTGTACTCTCTGCACTTTTTTTTAAAAAATATCTTCCCCTGGACTAGAGTCTACATGTTCTTGTGCTTCATGTTTTCCAAAGAATTCTGCATTTGTTATTTTAGCCTCAAGGTGGGTTTATCATCTCCTTTTATTATTATTATAATTTTTTTTAACTTTTATTTAATGAATATAAATTTCCAAAGTACAGCTTATGGAGTACAATGGCTTCCCCCCCATAACGTCCCTCCCACCCGCAACCCTCCCCTTTCCCGCTCCCTCTCCCCTTCAATTAACATCAAGATTCATTTTCAATTCTCTTTATATACAGAAGATAAGTTTAGTGTATATTAAATAAAGATTTCAACAGTTTGCACCCACATAGAAACACAAAGTGAACAATACTGTTTGAGTACTAGTTATAGCATTAAATCACAATGTACAGCACACTAAGGACAGAGATCCTACATGAGGAGTAAGTGCACAGTGACTCCTGTTGTTGACTTAACAATTTGACACTCTTGTTTATGGCATCAGTAATCACCCTAGGCTCTTGTCATGAGTTGCCAAGGCTATGGAAGCCTTTTGAGTTCACCAACTCTGATCATATTTACACAAGGTCGTAGTCAGAGTGGAAGTTCTCTCCTCAAAATTTTTTCTTCAAGATTTTATTTATTTATTTGAGAGATAAACAGAGAGAGGGAGAGACATAGAGAAAGGTCTTCCATTTGCTGGTTCACTCCCCAAATGGCCACAGTGGTCGGAACTGAGCTCATCCAGAGCCAGGAGCCTCCTCCAGGTCTCCCACGTGGGTGCAGTGGCCCAAGCACTTGGGCCATCTTCTGCTGCTTTTCCAGGCCATAGCAGAGAGCTGGATCAGAAGCAGGGCAGCCGGGATTTGAACAGGCGCCCATATGGGATGTCAGCACTGCAGGCGGTGACTTTACCCACTATGCCACAGCGCCAGCCCCCAAAATTGTTTTTTTCTATAGTCTTGTTCTAGGCTTGTCTTAGAAGCTTCAGAAACAGCCATGTGTTTCTCAGAATTGCCTTGTGTTAGCGTCTGTGAAAACACTGAATCGTGAGGACCTGAACCCAGCATTTCCATTTCCAAATCTACACTCAGAATGGACACTGCCACTGGCTGTTAGTCATGCTCCTGGCTCTTCTCGGCCCATTACTGACTTCTGATCTTCCTTCTCGTCCCTTTTGTCCTGTACCAGCACAGAGAGCTGGCTAACAGGGTGGGGAGCACCCAGCCCACGGTCATATAAAGCCCGTGAAATCATTCAGTCTGGGCCAGCCAAGGCAACCACAGGTGGCATTTGAAATTCAATAAATCGAGCTGGCACTGTGACGTAGTGGGTTAACACCCTGGCCTGAAGCTCCAGCATCCCACATGGGTGCCGGTTCCAGACCCGGCTGCTCCACGTCCAATCCAGCTCTCTGCTGGGAAAGCAGTGGAAGATGGTCCAAGTCCTTGGGCCCCTGTACTCACGTGGGAGACCCAGAAGAAGCTCCTGGATCCTGGCTTCGGATCGGCGCAGCTCTGGCCATTGCGGCCAGTTGGGGAATGAACCATCGGGTGGAGGACCTCTCTCTCTCTCTGCCTCTCCTCTCTCTGTGTAACTCTGACTTTCAAATAAATAAATAAATCTTTTTTAAAAAAAGAAATTCAATAAATCTATAGCAGACTAATTTTGAAGTTCATAATTTTGATGTTATAAATATGCAAATGGCCCTTAACAGAAAAAAAGGTTCCCCACCCCTGCAGTATAAGAGAACATGGGTGTGGATTGAATTTGGACTTTCAATTCTGTTTATGTGTGCTTAGTCTTATTTGATGTCTTCTCAATTAGCATGGGAAAAAATTGAAGTTAACATGATCTACTCTTTTTAAAATCTAAATGGTTTTTCTTTTACATTTATCAGAATGAAATAAAACTTTTAAGAGAATGTCCAAAAAGATGGCAGTGTTAATGCTGAAAATGCCCAATTTTTTTCCTTTTATGAAAACTAATGTAGATATTTTGACAAGTCAGAAGAAGAAAGGATTCTAGGTTTTTATTTACTTGTTTGGAATTGATTTTAAAATGTGTTCTGTCTGATAATAAAAACTGGCTTTCATTATTTTACTTTTGTTAGTTTTTGGGCAAAGCAAGTGTATTATCAAAGACACATGTGTATATGAATACATGTCAGTTTTGAACAGATTTGAAAATTTTTTTAAGTGGATTTGAGAGCATGAAGCAAAGAGCAGAAAAGAGACTAAAGAAGAGGTGAATAAGAGGTTAATGGCTTTGAAAAAGGCTTATAGGATGCCACTTGGAGAGAAGTGAATCAATGTAGTTTTTTTTTTGAAATTGCCAGGGACTATCTTGGGTTTTTGACATATTTTTCTTTCTTTTCAATCTTACGAACACCAAGAGGCACACGGCAGCCAAATGCTGTCTGTGGTTTTCTCACTGTGAGTGATTTGGGTTGATAGCAGGTAGGAAATCGATACAGTGAGCCTAAGCTCTTCTTTAGGAAGAGAATGGAAATAGCATTTGGTTTCTCTCCTTTGTGACCAAGTACCTTGTACCCACAGATGTGTCTGATTTGAAACCCCGTGTGTCCTTAGCATACTGATACCAACTCCCCCACAGAAGGAATAGCCTTCTTCAGGAAATGTGGCGGACAAAGTGTGCCTATTAGAACAGCCAGTCTCTGCCTCCTCCCACTGGTTTCAAATCTGAGGCATAATGGAAAGAGTCTGGCCCGTAAAAGCTGGATAATGTTGGCTGAAGTCTGAGCTTTAGTTTTCCTAATTTACAACATGGGAGTATAAGAGCTACCACTTACGATTGTTAGAGAATTAAAGGAAATTATTGATTGGTTTGGTTGTACTTGCTCCTTGCATAGTAGTTCCCAGGTACTGCATCAGTTGCTTAGAATAAACGAATGAACAATTGCATATGTGGGAGTGCAGTGCAGACCTGAAATACAGTGCTTAGCAAAGTTTCCTTACCATATTTTTAATGGAGAATTTTAACTTGTACAAAAATAGAATAATACATGAAACTCTTGTGTACCCATTGCCCAGCTGCAACAATTATTAATTCATGACCATCTTGTATGATTGACAGACCTAATTTGCCCATATATTTTAGTGAAACGAATCCTAAGCATTGTAAGATTTTATCCAAAAATATTTTAGCATATACAATTATGTGTTATTTCATGATGGGGAGAAATGTGTCATGTGATTTTCATCCTTAGGTAAGCACTATGTAGTTAAAAACCAAATTGTATAGATCAAACACTTGATATGGCATCTGTTGGTTCACTCCTCAAATGCACACAGAGAGCCTGGGATTGGGCCAGGCTGAAGCTGGGATCTGGGAACACACCTCACACGTGGGTAGTAGAAACCCAACTACTTGAACCAACACTTGCTGCCTCCTAAGGTGCACATTAGCTGGAAGTTGGAGTCAGGAGTGCATCTGGAACTTGAACCTAGACACTCTGATATGGGATGTGGGCATTCCAAGCAGAGTCTTAATCATTGTGTCAAATGCCTGCCCCAGTGAAGACTCGATGCAATCAAGAGACGCTGTAAACACGGGATGTATGAGGCTATCAATGGCAGAACACAGCATAATATTTTTCAGTAACAATTCTTTTTTTGATATAGGAGGAGTATACTCTAAAATGATAAAGTGTATCTATAATAAAAGCTAGTAACATAGTTGTTTATTGTCATTATCAAGCATTATGCACAGTAAGGAATTGTATGTGGTGTACTTTTCTATGACTGGCAATCAGTAGGCTTGCTTTTATCAGCAACAACAGTCAGTGAAGTACGGTGCTATGATGTAGTGATGGCTGTGACATCACTAGGTGGTAGGAAGTTTTCTGCTGTTAGAACCTGATGTCACCACTGTGACATATGTGGTCCTCTCTTGACTAAAATGTCATGCAGGACATGACTGTTTTTCTGAAAGATGAGGGTTCTTTATTTAAGAACATAATTATAAGAACATTAAGACACTGAAAATTAATAATAATTCTTTTATATTATGAAGTATATAGTTGGTGTTCAAATGTTCCTTTTAAAAAAAAAAAGATTTACTTTATTTGAAAGTCAGAGTTAAATATAGAGAGGAGAGGCAGAAAGAGAGAGAGTGGTCTTCTTTCCGCTGGTTCACTCCCCAATCGGCCGCAATGACTGGAGCTGCGCTGATCGGAAGCCAGGAGCCAGGAGATTCCTCTGGGTCTCCCACTCAGGTGCAGGGGCCCAAGAACTCGGGCCATCCTCTACTGCTTTCCCAGGCCATAGCAGAGAACTGGATCAGAAGTGGAGCAGCTGGGTCTCGGATCGGTGCCCATATGGAATGCCGGCACTGCAGGCCGCAGCTTTACCCACTACGCCACAGCACCTGCCCCTCAAATGTCCCTTTTTAAAATATGTATATGATTTCTTAAAAAGCATCTGCTTGGTCTGTCTAATATATCTCTTATTTCAACTGTTGTCATTTGTCGTTTTCAGTTTCTCATAATCTGGATTTTGCTGATTACACCACCGTTGTGTTTTTGAACATTTTCCTTTGAAATATCTGTTTTATTTTAATAAAATCTAGTAGATCTGGTAGTTAGATCTAGAAGCTTAATCAAATTCAGTTCTAGTTTTTAGTTTTGATTGCAATATTGTGGAATTGTCTCTTTGTATGAGAGCTTTCTTAAAAGACCATGTGGGCTGGTGCCGCGGCTCACTAGGCTAATCCTCTGCCTTGCGGCACCGGCACACCAGGTTCTAGTCCCGGTCAGGGCGCCGGATTCTGTCCTGGTTGCCCCTCTTCCAGGCCAGCTCTCTGCTGTGGCCCGGGAATGCAGTGGAGGATGGCCCAAGTGCATGGGCCCTGCACCCCATGGGAGACCAGGATAAGCACCTGGCTCCTGCCTTCGGATCAGCGCAGTGCGCGGGCCGCAGCGGCCATTGGAGGATGAGCCAACGGCAAAGGAAGACCTTTTTTTTTTTTTTTTTTTTTAGGCTATGTTGTATTGTTTTTTTTTTTTTTTAAACTTTTATTTAATGCATATAAATTTCCAAAGTACGACTTATGGATTACAGTGGCTTCCCCCCCATACCGTCCCTCCCACCCACAACCCTCCCCTTTCCCACTCCCTCTCCCCTTCCATTCACATCAAGATTCATTTTTGATTATCTTAATATACAGAAGATCAGCTTAGTATACATCAAGTATGGATTTCAACAGTTTGCTCCCACACAGAAACATAAAGTGAAAAATAATAGATGATTTTTTTTTAAATGATGATGAAATCAGATCAGACCTATTGTCATGTTTAATCCCAGTGAGAGTCAAGTTGGGAATTGATAATTTCTTTTTTTTTTTTTTTACAGAGGATCAGTTTAGTATGCATTAAGTAAGGATTTCAACAGTTTGCACCCCCATAGAAACACAAAGTGAAGTATATTGTTTGAGTACTCGTTATAGCATTAAATCTCAATGTACAGCACATTAAGGATAGAGATCCTACATGAGGAGTAAGTGCACAGTGACTCCTGTTGTTGACTTTACCAATTGACACTCCTGTCTATGGCATCAGTAATCTCCCTATGCTCCAGTCATGAGTTTCCAAGGCTATGGAAGCCCTCTGAGTTCTCCGACTCTTATCTTGTTTAGACAAGGTCATAGTCAAATTGGAGGTTCTCTCCTCCCTTCAGAGAAAGGTACCTCCTTCTTTGATGACCTGTTCTTTCCACTGGGATCTCACTCGCAGAGGTCTTTTGCCAGAGTGTCTTGGCTTTCCATGCCTGAAATACTCTCATGAGCTTTTCAGCCAGCTCCGAATGCCTTTAGGGCTGATTCTTTTTTTTTTTTTTTTTTTTTTTTTTTTTTTTTTTTTTTTTTTTTGACAGGCAGAGTGGACAGTGAGAGAGAGACAGAGAGAGAAAGGTCTTCCTTTGCCGCTGGTTCACCCTCCAATGGCCGCCGCTGCAGCCGGCGCACCGCGCTGATCCTGGCAGGAGCCAGGAGCCAGGTGCTTTTCCTGGTCTCCCATGGGGTGCAGGGCCCAAGCACCTGGGCCATCCTCCACTGCACTCCCTGGCCATAGCAGAGAGCTGGCCTGGAAGAGGGGCAACCGGGACAGAATCCGGCGCCCCAACCGGGACTAGAACCCGGTGTGCCGGCGCCGCAAGGTGGAGGATTAGCCTATTGAGCCACGGCGCCGGCCTAGGGCTGATTCTGAGGCCAGAGTGCTATTTAGGACATCTGCCATTCTATGAGTCTGCTGAGTATCTCACTTCCCATGTTGGATCACTCTCCCCTTTATTTACTCCATCGGTTAGCGTTAGCAGGTACTAGACTTGTCTATGTGCTCCCTTTGACTCCCAGTCCCTCCACCATGACCAACTGTGAACTGAAACTGATCACCTGGAACAGTGAGATGGCATTGGTACATGCCACCTCGATGGGATTGAATTGGAATCCCCTGGTATGCTTCCAACTCCACCACTTGGGGCAAGTCAGCCTGAGCATGTCCCAAATTATACATCAAAGGAAGACCTTTCTCTCTGTCTCTCTCTCTCACTGTCCACTCTGCCTGTCAAAAAAAAAAAAAAAAAAAAAAAAAAAAGACCATGTGATGTCTTGCCTCTTCATTAAATTAGGCTTTATAAGTGGGTTCAGATCTTTATAAATGTGATCCCCCTGGTATGAAGTTCCCCAACAGCTTTTATATATTTGAATTTTAACTGCTATGTATGATCATTGCCGATTTTTCATTATGAATTATAAAATGTTAAGATCTTTATTTCTAGGCCGGTGCCGCGGCTCACTTGCCTAATCCTCCGCCTGTGGTGCCAGCACCCCGGATTCTAGTCCAAGTTAGGGCGCCGGATTCTGTCCTGGTTGCTCCTCTTCCAGTCCAGCTCTCTGCTGTGGCCCGGGAAGGCAGTGGAGGATGGCCCAAGTGCTTGGGCCCTGCACCCGCATGGGAGACCAGGAGGAAGCACCTGGCTGCTGGCTTCAGATCAGTGCTGCGCCGGCCGTAGCGGCCATTTGGGGGGTGAACCTACGGAAGGAAGACCTTTCTCTCTGTCTCTCTCTCACTCTCTAACTCTGCCTGTCAAAAAAAAAAAAAAAAAAAAAAAGATCTTATTTCTATCATTCTTCCTTTGTTTATTAGCTAGCTTCTTGTTTAAATGAGAATTTTATTCAGATTTACTTCATATACCATACAATCTACCTTTAAGATGTTTAATTCAGTGATTCTTAGTTTATTCATCAGACCATGTAACTGTCTAATTCCAGAACTTTTTATCACCCTAAAAGAAACCTAGACTCATTAGTGGTCCCCATTTCCCCTCCCCCTATTCCCTAACAGCTGCTAAGCTGCTCCCTGTCTCTCTGGGTTTGCCTGTTGGGCTATTTCATGTAAATGGAAGCATATGGCTTTTTGTGGAGGTCTACCTTCTTTCATTAACATAATATTTTCGAAGTTGATAAATTTGGTAGTATGTATCAGTACTTATTTGCTTTTTACTGCCAGATAATATTCCATGTTATGGATATGCCACAGTTCACTTATCTACTCATCCATTGATGGTCATCTGGGTTATGTTCTGTTTCTGGCTATTATAGGTAATGCTATGATGAATGAATGTTAAGTACATGTTTTGTTTGAATACATTTTCACTTCTGTTGGTACAATACTTAGGAGTGGCATTTCTGGGTTATGTGGTACTCTCTATATATACTTTTAAATTTTTTTTACTCTTTTTAAAAAAATTTATTTAAGTTATACAAGTTTCATGTATTTCATATATACAGATTTAGAAACATAGTGATACTTCCCACCCAACCCTCCCTCCTGCCCACACTTCAACCCTCTTCCTCCTCCCTCTGTTGATCCCACTCTTAATTTTTACGAAGATTATTTTCAGTACCAACTCTATATTTAACTTTTTGAGGAACAGGCCTGAACTGTTTTTCAAAGTGACTATACTGCTTTACACATTTCCACTTACAGTGCACAAATTTCCTAATTTGTCACACCCTTGCCAACACTTTTATTATAATACTTGTATTATTATTGCCTTTGGACTATACCTAATACAGTGCTATAAAAATGGTATCTTCTTGTGACTTTGATTTATACCTCCTTAATGACTGATGATGTTGAGAGTCTTTTCCTGTATTTCTGGCCATTTTTTACATCTTTTGAAAGAGGTCTATCAAAATCATTTGCCCATTTTTAGGTAGGTTATGTGCCATTTTATTGTTGAGTTGAAAGAATTCTTTATTTTGGATACTAGATCCTTATTAAATATGTGATTTGCAAATATATTCTCTCAATTTTTGAGTTATCTTTATATTTTCTTGTGATTTTTCTTTGACTTGATAGTGCCTTTTGAAGAACAAACATTTTAACTTTTGATGAAGTTCATTTGTTTGTGAGGATTATTGGTTTATGGTTTTCTTGTAATGTATTTTTCTGGATTGGTACCAGTGTGATACTACTTTCGCAAAATGAGCTGGAAACTCTACCTCGTTTATGTTTGGAAGAGTTTGTGAAGAACTGGTGTTAATTCTCTAAATATGTGGTATAGTTCACTAGTGAAGCTGTTACAATGTGCCCGAGCTTTACATGTGGAATTAAAAAATTATTGTAAATATCTTGTTATAGGCTTATTCAGTTTTCTTTTCCTCCTTGGGTCAGTTTCTGTCAGTATCTGTCTAGCAGTTTGTCCACTTCGTGTAATCTGTTCTGTGGACATGTGGTTGGTAATATTATTCTCTTATGATTATTTTCAATTATGTAAGGTGAGGAATAATATCCTCTCTTTTGTTCCTGATTTTGCTAATATGAATCTTTCATTTTTTCTTGGTTGTGTAGCCAAAGATTTGGCCATTTTGTTGATTTTCTTAGGTTAACAATTTTTGGCTTTGTTGGTTTCTTTGTTTTTGTTCTCTATTTCTTTGGTTTTTACTGTGGTCTGTATTATTTCCTAGCTTACTTTGCGTTTAGTCTCCTTTTCTAGTTGCCTAGGGTAGAAGTTTATGTTACCAATGTGAAATGTTCCCTTCTTTAATACAAGTGTATTTGGCTGTCTGTGGTCTTCTAGGCACTGCTTTAACACCGCCTGTAGTAAGTTTGTTATATGGAGTCTTCATTTTTGTTCATTTCAAACTATTTTTAAATTTCTCTTGTAATTTCTGCTTTGCCTCATTGGTTTTTTAGGAAAGTAGATTAATTTCCACATATTTTTGAATTCCCCAAATTTCCTTTTGCTATCTTTACCCAATTTCATACCATTGTGGCTGGTGTACACGCTTGTACTAGTTCAATACTTTTAACTTTGTGGAGACTTTCTTTTATGACCTAGCATGGTCTACACTGGAGAATTTTCCATGAGCGTTTGAGAAGGATGTGTATTCTGTTGTTGCTGAATGAGGTGTTCTACAGGCGTCTGTCCGGTCTTGCTGCTTTATAACATGGAAATCTCTTTTTTCCTGTGAATCTTCTGTCTAGTTGTTTCATTTTTTGTTCAAAGTGAGATGCTGAAACCATGAACAGTTATTGTTGAATTGTCTATTTCACTCGAGTTCTGTCAGTTTCTGTGGCAGGTATTTTTGGAGTTCTGTTGTATAATTTTTACACATTTTTAAAAACATTTATTTTATGTATTAGAAAGGCAGAGAGAGAGAGAGAGAGAGAGAGAGAGAGAGACAGATCTTCCATCATTCATTCACTCCCCAGATGACTCAACAGCAGGATCTGGGCCAGGATGAAGCCAGGAGTTTGGAGCTTCCCATGTGGGCACAGGGGGCCTAGCATTTGGGGCATCTTTTGCTGCTTTCCCTTTGCACATTAGCAGAGAGCTGGATTAGAAGCAGAGTAGCCGGGACTTGAACTGGCACCCATACAGAATTCTGGCCCTGCAGGCAGCAGCCTAACTCTCTGTGCCACAGTGCCAGTCCAATTCTTATGCATTTTGATGGACCCTTTTATAGTAATAAATTATCTTTTGTTTCTAGTGACAGTTTTTATCTGAAATTTTATTTCATATGATACCAATATTTAGCTTCCTCTTATTATTTTCTTCTTTTTTTGGAAGTTTATTTATTTATTTTTATCCATTTTAAAGGCAGCATGACAGAGAGAGAAGGCGAGACAGACTTTTCATCTGCTAGTTCACTCATCAAATGCCTGCAACCTTCAAGGCTGGACCAGGCCAAGTCAGGAGCCAAGAACTTCATGTAGGTTTCCCAAAGTACTTGAACTATCACCTGCTGCTTCACAGATGCATTAGTAGGAGCTGGAAACCCAACATACTAGAGGGAAGGGGCAAAGAAGGAGAAAGAGGGAGAGGAGAGCATAAAAGAGAGAGACAGAGACAGAGGTCAGGAGATGGAGAGAGAGAGAGAGAGAGAGAGAGCCAGAGGAGGGTCTTGATCTCAGGCACTCTGACATGGGTTCCGGGCTAATGTTCATGTGATGGTCAACTCACTGTAGTGCCTGCCTGTATTCTCTTACTTTCAACTGGCTTGTGTTTTGAATTTTAATAATATTTTCTAGATTAACATTTTAATTGTTATGATACTTTTAAAATTATTAGAATTTTATTATTAAAATATTTCTCATTAGCCACTGTATACTTTTCCTGAAGTATCATTCATGCAGGAAGGCAGTATGAATGTTTACATTTTCTGTACATTCTAGAATAATGAATTGGTACTCTGGCATCCTTTAAAATGACCAGTGGTTTGTCTTTAAAAGATATTGTTGTGAATTCCAGTTGTGTTTCAGTCCGCTGTAGATTTGTTTTTCTTTGTAAGGTACAGATTTCCCAGTTTTGGTCAGAAGTCTCCTTGCATTAGCTCTGAATGCTTGGATTCTTCTCCTGTTCTCTCTGAAGGATTCTCTCTCTCTCTCTCTCTCTCTCTCTCTCTCTCTCTTTTTTCTTGGATATTATATGCTAGGCTTGTACATTTCTTGCTCCAAACCTGGAACTGGCTTTTTCTCCAAGCAGTTCTTTTTACTGAGACATCATGTTTAGCTGTCTCAGTTTCATCAAACTTGGAATGTTCTTTGCTCCAGAACTGGTGTCTTCTTTTGGGTTTCCTGGTGAATATAGACTCAGGCAGATTTATGTGCTGAAGTTTGTTTTATTTTTATTTTTTATCTTTTGATTTTTAATTTGTGTTAATATAAAGAGAACATATTTCCTTATTTCAAAGATAAAAATCTACGAGAGAGAGAGAGAGAGAGAGATCTCCCATCTGCTGATTCACTCTCCAAATTGTGCATTAACAACTGGGGCTGGGCTGGGCTGAAACCAGGAACCAGGAACTGGGTCTCCCACATGGGTTCTTCTTCTTCTTCTTCTTTTTTTTTTAAAGATTTGTTTATTTATTTGAAGGTCAGAGTTATACAGAGAGAGGAAGACACACACAGAGAGAGGTCTTGCATCTGCTGGTTCACTTCCCAAAGGGCCACAAAAGCCAGGGCTGGGCCAGGCTGAAGCCAGGAGTAAGAAGCTTCTTCTGGATTTCCCATGTGAGTGCAGGGGCCCAAGCACTTTTGCAAATCCTCTGCTTCCTTCCCAGGCACATTAGCAGGGAGCTGGATCAGAAGTGAGTGCCAGGTCTTGATCTGGCACCTGTATGGGATGCTAGCATTACAGGCAGCAGCTTAACCTGCTATGCCACAGTGCTGGCCCATGAGGCCAAGGTTCTTGAGCCATCACCTGCTGCCTCTCAGGGTCTGCACTAGAAGGAAGCTGGAATCAGGAGCAGAGTTGGGCTTGAACCCAGGTACCCTGTTATAGGATGTGGGCATCCCAACTGGTAGAAGTTTTCTGGGAGCTGTCCCTGGGTGTGACACCTGTGGGGGAGTAGAAGCAGCAGGAATGAGCAAGGGAGGATCTGATCTGTGATGCAGTTGCAACAAATTCCTCAGCTGACCCTACAGGTGGCTGAGCAGTTGGGTTGCAAACCTTGAGGAGATAGCACTGGGTTTTTTGTTTTTAAGATTTATTTAGTTGAAAGACTGACACAGAGAGAGGATATCTATCTATCCATATCTATGTACATATCTCTATCTATGTATCTATATCTTCCTGGTTTACTACTCCAGTACCTGCAACAGTCAAGGCTGGGCCAGGTCGAAGCCAGGAGCCAGGAACTTGATCTGGGTCTCCTATGTTGGTGGCAGGAAGTACTTGGGCTATCATCCACCATCTCCCAAGTGCATTAGCAAGAAGCTGGGTCTGGAGTGTGGAGTAGCTGGGACTCTAACCAGGCACTACAATATGTGATATGGGATGCTGATGTCCAGAACACCTGCTTAACCTGCTGCTCTGTAATGCCTGCCCAGGGTGCTGGGTCTTTATTCTCTTCTTAGCGACAAGTCATTGCATGTGGGCTTCCTTGAAGAGGGACTGTGACCTTGTGCAAGGCAGTTCTCTTGGCTGAGGGCAATTCCCAAAGAGGGACAAAGCTGAAGCTCTCAGCTATTAACACTCGCTGCAGGTGTGAGAGTGAGTGCTTCAGTTCTGAAGGGGAGACAGGATGCTGCACCACAGCCCAGACTGCCTCGTCACTTCTTCCAGTGGATAGAACTGGGAAACACAATTTTCTCTTGACAAAAAGTAAGTCATGTGTTCATAATGATACTTCCCATTCCAATTCAGGATCACTGTTTTTTTTTTATTATTGATTTTTATACTTCTGTTTCTTTTATTTTGTACCCCAAATCTTGGGTTCCTAATGACATTAGCCTATCAGTTTATTTCCTTTATCTTGTATGTGTGTATAAAAGTCTGAGAATAATTTTACCAATATGATTCCTGAAAATACTTAAATATTTCTGTAATTTTTTTGTCCTAAGGTATATACCACTAGATATACTGCCAAATTATTATGTTTTATGAGCCAACATTGAGGCACAGCAGGTGAAGCCGCTGTCTGTGTTCTGATCCAGCCCTCCACTGTGTACCTGGGAAAGCAGCAGAAGATGGCTGAAGTGCTTTGTCTCTGCCACACACGTTGGAGACCAGGCTGGAGTTCAGGGCTCCTTGCTTCTACCCAGAGCTATTGTAGCTATCTGAGGCGTGAACCAATAAATGGAACATCTCTGTCTCTCCCCCTCTCTCTGTAACTCTGCCTTTCAAATAAATAAATACATTTTAAAAAAATTATGATTTTAAAAATACCTTGAAATAATTAATCTCCCTGAGGTGAAGGCAACAACTGATACACAGTGAGGTTTAATTGTTAAGGAATGCCTTTTTCATTATTATTTCATTGCTATGGTTTGGATATAGTTTCAGTGTGGCCCCCAAGGCTTCATGTGATGAAACCAAATCCCATTGTGAGATACTAAAAGGTCAGAAATTTGATCTCTTTGGATGTTGAGTGGTGAGGACTTTTGGAAATGATTTGGAATTAAATAAGGTCATGATGGTGGAATCCCCACTGCTGAATACTTCTTACTTTATAGGGAGAGGGGGAGAGATCGGGGCATATACACACATACTCCTGTCTCTCACCACGGGATGTCCTGTGCAATGTGGTGATACTGGCAGCAAGGCTGCCATGAGGTGTGGGCCCTTGACCTTGGACTAGAACCATGGGCTAAAATAAACCTCCTTGCTTTATAACTTACCCAATCTGTGGCACTCAATTATTAGCAATAGAAAATAGATGAATACATACATAATTTTTTTCATAATTAAATGAAGCATTTACCTGGTTCTCAGTCCCACTTTCGGCACTATTCCCTATACAGTGTTCCTTTTCTTCCCACATTGGAAAGCATTTTAATAGATTTTTATTTAGCTTTCCACCATTTCTTTTTATGTATATAAGCAAATATACATACCTAGATGAGTACTCATGCATTTACATACATATACTTGTATGTATATGTGTGTATAGTCAGAATTAACCCTTATATAAATAGCATGCTCTAGACAGTGTCCTCCAATTTGCTACTTTTCTCCTACTTGGCTAAAATATCCTGGAAATCACTGCCATAAATATATATGAGAGTACTTCAAACAGTTCATGGAAAAGTGGAATTAAAATTTTATTTTGATGTGAAAAAATTTTAAATCCATGCAAAATACATGATAGTCATTTTTCTCTTCTGGGCTTCAAAGAGTTCATGAAAAATATGAAAAAATTATGCATCAATTTCAAATTTTTTATACTAAAATAAGCTTTATTTTTTAATTTAATTTTCTATGAACATGTAAATTTTTTAAAAAATGTATTTTTGGGGGGTTGGCACAGTGGCGTAGTGTGTAAAGCTGCCACCTGCAGTGCTGACATCCCATATGGGCGCCAGTTCGAGTCCTGGCTGCTCCTCTTCTGATCCAGCTCTCTGCTATGGCCTGGGAAAGCAGTAGAAGATGGCCCAAGTCTTTGGGCCCCTGCACTCACATGGGAGACGTGGAAAAATCTCCTGGCTCCTGGCTTTGGATCAGCACAGCTCTGGCTGTTGCGGTCAATTGGGGAATGAACCAGTGGATGGAAGACCTCTTTCTCTGCCTTTCCTTCTCTCTCTGTGTGTAATTCTGACTTTCAAATAAATAAATAAATCTTAAAAAAATGTATTTTTTGAAAGCTGGTTGAGGGAAGGATAGCTATCCCCTCTGCTGGTTCACTCCCCAAATATCTACAATAGCCAGGGCTGGACCAAGCTGAAATGAGGAGCCTAGAACTCCATCAAGATCTCCCACATGGGTGACAGGGACTCAAGTACTTGAGCCATCACCTGCTGCCTCCCAAGATGTGCATTAGTAGGAAGCTGGGACTTGAATGCAGGTACTCCAATATGGGATGTGGGTGTCCCAAATGTCATCTTAACTACACTGTTTCAAAAGCCTGTCCCTCCATGAACATTTCTGAGTATGTTTCTACATACTCCTGAATGTATAAACTATAAATATATAAGCATATGTAGGTATGTCTTTGATCCAGTAAATGTTTTCTGAAAGGAGTAAATGGAAATCTGTTGAATAAATGCTTAATCTTGGAAATAATGATGTTCAGTATCTTGCTTCCTTTATGTGATTTTGCATAGGTCAGCTGAGGAATGCTGTGGAGTGGAGAGTCCTGAGCTTGGCATAAGGAGCCCTGGTCTCCAACCCTTGTAGCTGAATGATGCCCACTCATCCCTTCTAATCCTGCTCCCTCATCTGCCAAGCAGGGTAGGAGTGAGGAGCAAATGGTATAGGGAGTTTTGCAATTGGCAGGGACTGGCTGCATACAGCAATGCATCCTGCAGTTTGTAAAGGTGGGAGCTCCTTTCTCCCTAACCCCCAGCTGGCTGCTGTGGGGCAGACGCAGCCAGGAAACCAGCGCTGAGATGCTGGCCACAGTGACTTGATGAATCTGAGAGGGCGCATTGGATTTGATTCAGACAGGGATGCTTTCTTTTTCTCTCTTCTGCAGGCCCCACAGCAAGAAGCCCAGTCTTATGTGTTGCTTTTATGATTACACTTTGTTACACCTCATAACAGGCTGCCTTTCACTGATGCAGAGTGAATAAAATGCAGGGTGGCAGAGTGGGAGGACTGATGAGATGGGTAGTAACATGGTTAACAGTGTTCTACCTGAAAGTTACTGCTGAGAGACTGGGAGACAGATCACACACCCTGTGATGGTGTGATGTCATCTGCAGATGGACTCACGGAGACAGATGCTGACTTTTTATCACTGTGGGTTTCCAGCCTTGCCATGGAGATCAACAATAATCCACCAGAGGATAACTTCCATTAAAGTCTCAACACAAGCTTAGCTAAACTCGTTCCTTGGAACATTTTCCTACTCTGTTTGCCATGAGCATGCGCTTGCTTTCAGAGATCTGGAGTACCACAAATATTTGGACCAAGTGAGAGCTCTGATTGAGGATCTTCCGAGAAGATATCAAGCTAAAAATAGAAAGCAGAGGCGGAAAATCAAGTCCTTTGAAGAGATCAGCTAGTCTGTTAAATGGTACATCAAGCTATGCTATAGTCTCTGGTTTCATGGGACATGGCACATTCAGTTTTGATGTCTCAAGAGCAAATGTTCTGTATTCTTTATGGCTATAGATTTCCTCCTGGGGTGCAAGGCGGTAGACTGTATTTTAAGGCTGTGACCTCTTGTGTGTCCTTTTCAGAGGGGGCATCTTTTCTTGCTGATGGCCTTGGCTTTTCATAGGCATAAAGGGAAAAAAAAGTCTTACTTTCTATAGGCATAAAGGGGAAAAAATATGTTACTGCCCATCCACTCATGCAGGCAAGGAAATGCCTTCTCCTCTGGATTTTCTATGTCCTATCCTTTCTTTCCAATCAGTCACCAAGTCCTATCAACTTTATAAATTTCTTTTGAGTTTGTCACTTCCTCTTTACACACACCATGGCTCTGTGAGTTTGGGTCCTTGCCTCCTCTGGCATGTTGTATTGCAGTCCTGTTTCCTTGGCCTTGGTCTTTCCCTCCTGAGATCCACCCATTCCCCCTGCTATCAGTGTGGTTTTTCTGTCTGTCTTTTCTTTGGTAATTAAGAAAGGAAAGAAGTCTGTTTTGCTTATGGATCTGGAAGCTGGGAGTGTGGCAAGGGCTTCAGGCTATGCCATTACATGGTGGGAGGACAGAAGAGCAAGTTGCAATGGAGCCTTTCTTTTTTTTTATTTGACAGGTAGAGTTAGACAGTGAAAGAGAGAGAGAGAGAGAGAGAGAGAGAGAGAGAGAGAGAGAGAAAGGTCTTCCTTCCATAGGTTCACTCCCCAAATGGCTTCTACAGCCGGCGCTGCGCCGATCCGAAGCCAGGAGACAGGTGCTTCTTCCTGGTCTTCCATGCGGGTGCAGGGCCCCAAGCACCTGGGCCATCCTCCACTGCCTTCCTGGGCCACAGCAGAGAGCAGGACTGGAAGAGGAGCAAATGGGACTAGAACCCGGCGCCCATATGGGATGCTGTCGCCGCAGGTAGAGGAATAACCTAGTGCACCCGGTGCTGGCCCCCTCAATGGAGCCTTTTTAAAAGGCTTGTCTTGTTGATTAAGACCCTTTAGTGGCCTTGCCTGTCACCATGCTTCTCTTTTCTCAATAATCCCAAAGGTGCTAAATTGACACATAGAATAGCCATTCCCACCTTGGATGATTGCATCACAGTAAGGGAAAGAAGAAGTGTGGGGAGAATGTATGTAGTGCAGAGAACACAGGCTGTGGAGTTAATTCACCTGAGTTTAAATCTTGGCTCTGGCCTTTGCCTATTGTGCGTTCTTGGACACATCCCCTCTGAGTATCTTTTTCTGTGTGTCTGCCTTACAGTGTTGGAGGGATTAAATGACATAATGTGAGCAAGGCATTCTAATAGTATGCGGTGGGGACTCCGTATATGAAAGCCTCCTCTTTTATCTGGACCTTCTGCTCTGAGGAAGCATCATTGTATTGGTGATGGTCAAATCCTGTTATTCTCACTCTGAGAAATGGATCTGGCACATCCTGGTTAGTGTTGGAACTAAAACAGCCTGTGTGGTTAACTGGTACAGACTATCCTTGGAGAGAAAATCAGAGAGAGGGCTATGCCGGAGACCGTGAAGGGAGGGGGGAGATGGGAGAGGAGTGTGTTGATGTCGGGAATCTGATAATGCAATCAACTTAAAAAGGCTTTCCTAAGTCAGTTTCTTTTTGAGGCCATGTACCTGAAACACCATCCCTTGAGTGTAATGCTATCTTTAAGATATAGGGTACTTAAGGACTAGGGGATAATTATAGCATCTGGACTGTCCCTGTCCAAACAGAGAACAGAGCTTTCCCTTTAAGGAGTAATTCATTGGAGCAGAGGGGAAGCCCACATCCTGTGGGAGTGGTGCTCTGAGCCTCGTGGTGTGCGGATTGGGAGTGATACACAGGGTAGAGGAGAGAGCTGTTTCTGAGGGTACATGGCTAACCCTGGGGACAGGGAGGGCTGAGCGGCACGGTGGGAGCTCCTAGTGTCTTAGGTCTGAGCTGAGCATCCCACACGGGGAGAGTCTTGTAGCCGAGACTGTGGAGATGCTTATGTTGTGTAAGTGATCCAAAATGTATGGTTTTAGAGGGCAGTGGAAGGGTGGGAGATAAATTTTAGATGCTTAATAAATAGAGAAAAAGTAATTTAGAGATCATAAATATTATATTGCAATCCTTCCTAAAACAGATACACAAGCCCAAGTTATTTTTAAACCCATTTCGTGTTGATTTTCTTCTCATCAAAATGTGTAATAGTGCATTCATATTTATGGCATTTCCTACTTTCTTTTCCTGTAGCCCATCACCCTGGAAAGGGCAGAATAAAAATAAGCTTGGCCCAGCATGAAGGCACAGAGTGCTAATACCATCTTGTGCTGCTTGCAGGTGCAGTGTGAACTTTCTCGGGTCCCATCCCAGCCAGTACTCTGCCTCCCGGACCCACCATGGTGTTTGGTGAGTTTTTCCATCGCCCTGGACCAGACGAGGAACTTGTCAACTTGAACGTGGGGGGCTTTAAGCAGTCTGTTGACCAGAGCACCCTCCTGCGCTTCCCTCATACTCGCCTAGGGAAGCTGCTCACCTGCCACTCCGAAGAGGCCATCTTGGAGCTGTGTGATGATTACAGTGTGGCTGATAAAGAGTACTATTTTGATCGGAACCCTTCCCTGTTCAGATACGTTTTGAATTTTTATTACACAGGGAAGCTGCATGTCATGGAGGAGCTGTGTGTGTTCTCCTTCTGTCAGGAGATTGAGTACTGGGGCATCAATGAGCTCTTCATTGACTCCTGCTGCAGCAACCGTTACCAAGAACGCAAGGAGGAGAACCATGAGAAGGACTGGGACCAGAAAAGCAATGACGTGAGTACCGACACCTCCTTTGAAGAATCCTCTGTGTTTGAGAAAGAGCTGGAGAAGTTTGACCAGCTGCGATTTGGTCAGCTCCGGAAGAAAATCTGGATTCGGATGGAGAACCCAGCCTACTGCCTGTCTGCCAAGCTGATTGCCATCTCCTCCTTGAGTGTGGTGCTGGCCTCCATCGTGGCCATGTGTGTCCACAGCATGTCAGAGTTTCAGAATGAGGATGGAGAGGTGGATGACCCAGTGCTGGAAGGTGTGGAGATTGCATGTATCGCTTGGTTCACTGGGGAGCTTGCTGTCCGGCTGGTTGCTGCTCCCTGTCAAAAAAAATTCTGGAAGAATCCTCTGAACATAATAGACTTTGTCTCCATTATTCCTTTCTATGCCACGTTGGCAGTAGACACCAAGGAGGAAGAGAGCGAAGACATTGAGAACATGGGCAAAGTGGTCCAGATCCTTAGGCTCATGCGAATTTTCCGAATTCTAAAGCTTGCCCGGCACTCTGTAGGACTTCGGTCTCTAGGGGCCACGCTGAGACATAGCTACCATGAAGTTGGGCTGCTGCTTCTCTTCCTGTCTGTGGGCATCTCCATCTTCTCTGTGCTCATCTACTCCGTGGAGAAAGATGACCACACATCCAGCCTCACCAGCATCCCCATTTGCTGGTGGTGGGCTACTATCAGCATGACTACCGTTGGCTATGGAGACACCCACCCGGTCACCTTGGCCGGGAAGCTCATTGCCAGCACGTGCATCATCTGTGGCATCTTGGTGGTGGCCCTGCCTATCACCATCATCTTCAACAAGTTTTCCAAGTACTACCAGAAGCAAAAGGACATTGATGTAGACCAGTGCAGTGAGGACCCACCAGAGAAGTGTCCTGAGCTACCTTACTTTAACATTAGGGATCTTTATGCACAGCGGGTGCACGCCTTCATCACCAGTTTGTCTTCTGTGGGCATTGTGGTGAGCGATCCTGACTCCACAGATGCATCGAGCATTGAAGACAATGAGGACGTTTATAACACTGCATCCTTGGAGAATTGCACAGCAAAATGAGCAGGGATGTTTGTGCCTGTATCTTGTGTCCCTTCCCGACATTAGGTTAACACAGCTTTATAAACCTTAATAGGTTCGTTAAAATCATTTAATTCTCAGGGTGTACCTTTCAGCCATAGTTGGACATTCATTGCTGAATTCTAAACTGATAGAGTTATCTTTATTTTTCTCAGTGAAGTCAATTAAATGCCTTGTGCTGAAATTTATTTTTTACAGGAGAGAGTTGTGATAATGGTTTTTGGGGAAAAAATTGTACATGCTATTGGGTGGGATTTGTTGCTATGGCTTATATGTCATTCTTTGTTTGTCATTTACTCACATTGAGCTAACTACAAACTACTGACAAGTAGAGTCAAAGGTCCAGCTGGCAGAAGACTACATGCATGTAAGATCCACAAAATGAGGCCATGCATGTAAATCCATGTTCAAGTTCTAGACATGGAAATTAGGAACCTAATAAACTTCCTAATTGAGTATGGAGAATGTCTTCTTGTGTGTTTTTATTTTGAGTAAGTGTATTTTCAGTATGCTTATAAAATTTGCTTGGTAGGGAAATGCTCTTTTTGGATTATCAAGAGTTCTGACTTTATGTTGGTTCTGTGTTGTACAATTTTGTACATACAGCTATAATATGCTAGTGCATTTGGTCAGTAGAGTTGGTGGTGATGGTTGTTGGCAAATGGAAGGACATGACTATGATTCAATTGTACTGTACAGTATAAATAGTTGTAGGTATTTAGGTCACATGCAGGGACTTCAAAAAGTTCATGGAAAATGTGTATTATTAGAATGTGCATGGATTAAAATTTTTTCTATCAAAATAAATGCATTTTTAATTCTGTTTTTCCCCATGAACTATTTGAAATAGCTTCATTTTTTTAATCTTATAGATTCTTTTATTAAATTTATTTTGTTTAAAGAATACAACTTCATGCATTTAATATACAGATTTGGGAACATGGTGCTTCTTACCCCCCTACTCCCTCCCACTCATACTCATGCCTTTCTTCCTCCTCCCTCTTATTTTCCCATTCTTATTTTTTACAGAGATCACTTTTCAGTTAATTTTTATGCTCACAAGATTAACCCCACAATAAGTAGAGAGCTCACCCATTAGCATGAAGAAAAAAAAAGAAGTAAGGAACAAAAATAAATAAGAAAAACATTGTTCCCTGACAGTCAAGGCAAATGCTGTTCAAAATCATCACATCTCAAAGTGCCAGTTTCACTACTATAGATTACATTTTAAGTACTCTATTAGTTACCACAGATCAGAGAGAACATATAGTATTTGTATTTTTGTGACTGGTTTATTTCACTAAGTATAATGGTTTCCAGTTGCTTCCATTTTGTTGCAAATGACAGGATTTTTTTTAACCACTCAGTAGTATTCCACAGTGTATATATACCATAATTTCTTTATCCAGTCTTCTGTTGATGGACATCTAGGTTAATTCCATATGTTAACTATTGTAAATTAAGCTGAGATGAACATGGGGATACAGATAACTCTTTCATATGTTGATTATTTTTCCTTTGGATAAATTCCCAGGAGTGGAATGGCTGGGTCATATTGTAGATCTATATTCAACTTTCTGAGATATCTTCATACTCTCTTCCACAGTGGCTATACCATTTTACATCCCCACCAGTAGTGGATTATGATTCCTTTCTCCCCACATCCTTGCCAGCGTTTGTTATTTGTTGATTTCTGTATGAGATCCATTCTAATAGGGGCAAGGTGACACCTAATGGTGGTTTTGATTTACATTTTCCTGATGGCTAGTGATTCTGAGCATTTTGTCATGTGTCTATTGGCCATTTGAATTTCCTCTCTTGAAAAAATGTCTGTTCATGTCCTTTGCCCATTTCTTAATTGGATTGTTTGTTTTGTTGTTGTTGAGTTTCTTGAGCTCTTTATAGATTCTGGAAGTTAATCCTTTGCCAGTTGCATTGTTTGCAAATATTTTCTCCCATACTGTTCATTGCCTCCCCACTTTGCTGAGTGTTTCTTTTGCAGTGCAGAAGCTTCTCAGTTTGATGTGATCCCATTTGTTAATTTTGGCTTTGATTGCCTGTGCTTTTGGGGTATTTCTCAAGAAGTCTTTTGCTATGCGAATGTCTTGTAAGGTTTCCCTAATGTTCTCTAGTAATTTGATGGTATCATATTATAGATTTAGGTCTGTGATCTGTTTTGAGTGAATTTTTGTGTAAAGTGTGAGGTAGGGGTCTTGTTTCATAGTTCTGCATGTGGAGATCCAATTTTCCCAGCACCATTTGTTGAAGAGACTGTCTTGGCTCCAGGAGTTGATTTTTGCTCCTTTGTCAAATATAAGTTGGTTGTAGATGCATGGATTTATTTCTGGAGTTTCTATTCTGCTCCATTAGTATTCACATCTGTTTCTGTGTCAGTAACAGGCTGTTTTGATTATAACTGTCCTGTAGTATGTCTTGAGGACTGGTATTCTGATGCCTCCATCCTTATTTTTGTTGCTTAAGATAGCTTTAGCTACTTGGGGTCTCTTGTGTTTCCACATGAATTTTAGCATCATTTTTTCTATATCTGAGAATAATGTTGTTAGTATTTTGATTAGTATCACATTGAATCTATAAATTTATTTCAGTAGTAGTATGGACCTTTTGAAGATGTTGATTCTTCCAATACATGAACATGGAAGATTTTTCTACTTTTTTATGTCTTTTTCTATTTCTTTCTTTAATGTTTTGTAATTTTCATTGTAGAGATCTTTGACATCCTTGGTTACACTTGATCATAGCAAAAGGCCAAGAAGCGATCCTTGGTTAAATTTATTCCAAGGTATTTATATTTTTATAGCTATTGTAAATGGGATTGATCTTAGAAGTTCTTTCTCTGCTATAGCATTGTCTGTGTATACCAAGGCTATTGATTTTTGTGTGTTGATTTTATACCCTGCTACTTTACCAAACGCTTTTATGAGTTCCAGTACTCTTTTCGTGGAGTCTTTTGGGTTGCCTATATATAGAATCAGAAGCAGCAAGTAGGGATAGTTTGACTTCTTCCTTCCCTAGTTGTATCCCTTTGATATATTTTTCTTGTCTAATGGCCCTGGCTAAAACTTTCAGCACTATATTAAATAGCAGTGATCTGAATGGACATGCTTGTCTGGTTCTGGATCTTAATGGGAATGCCTCCAGTTTTTCCCCATTCAGTTGGATGCTGGCTGTGGGTTTGTTATAAATTGCTTTGATTATATTGAGGAATGTTCCTTCTATACCCTATTTTTAAAAGGTTTTTATCATAAAAGCTTGTTGAATTTTGTCAAATGCTTTAAGTGCATCTATTTTATCATCATATTGTTTTTGGTCTTCAGCTTGTTAATGTGGTTAATGTGATTTTTGGATGTTGAACCATCCCTGCATACCAGTAATAAATTCCACTTGGTCCTGCGAATCATCTTTCTGATGTGTTGTTGGATTTGATTGGCTAGTATTTTGTTGAGGATTTTTGCATCTATGCTCATCAGGGATATTGGTCTATAGTTCTCTTTGTTGTGTCTTTTTCTGGCTTAGGAATTAAGGTAATACAGGTTTCATCAAAGGAGTTTGGGAGGATTCCTTCCCTTTCAATTATTTTGAATAGTTTTAGAAAAATTGGAATTAGTTCTTCTTTAAATGTCTGGTAGAATTCAGCAGTGAAGCCATCAAGACCTCGGGTTTTCTTTGTTGTAAGGGTACTTATTACTAATTTGATCTCTATCTTGGTTGTTGTTCTGTTTAGGTGTTGTGTCTTCATGGCTTACATCCCACCAATAGTGGATTAAGTAGGTTGTATTTGTCCAAGAATATATCCATTTCTTCAGTTTCCAGATTTGCTGGCCTATAGCTTTTTGTAGTAATTCCTGATGATTCTTTGCATTTCTGTGATATCTATCATTACATTTCCTTTTTCATCTCTGATTTTGTTGATTTGGGCCAATGCTGTGTCAATTTTTTTATTTTTTGAAAAACCCAGCTCTTCATTTCATTGATCATTTGTGTGTTTTTTTGTTGTTGTTGTTGTTGTTGTTGCAGTTTTGTTTCTTTCTTTCTTAATGTTTTAAAAAGATTTTTATTTTATTTGACAGGTAGAGTTGGAGAGAGAGAGAGAGAGAGAGAGAGAAAGGTCTTCCTTGCATTGGTTCACTCCCCAAATGGCTGCCACAGCTGGAGCTACGCTGATCCGAAGCCAGGAGCCAGGTACTTCTTCCTGGTGTCCCACGTGGATGCAGGGGCCCATGCACTTGGGCCATCCTTCACTGCCCTCCCAGGCCACAGCAGAGAGCTGGACTGGAAGAGGAGCAACCTGGACTAGAACCCTGTGCCCATATAGGATGCCAGCACCTCAGGCAGAGGATTAACCCAGTGCACCATGGCGCTGGCCCCTCTTCTTTAATTTTAATTATTCCTTTTCTCCTACTAATTTGAGGTTTGGTTGGTTGTTTTATTTTCTAGGTCTTTGAGATGCCTTGACAGCTTATTTATTTGGTGACTTTTCAGTTTCTTGATGTAGGCACCTATTGATATAAACATCCCTGTTTACACTGGTTTTGCTATATCCCATAAGTTTTTTTCTTTTAAAGAATTATTTTATTTATTGGAAAGATAGAGTTACAGAGAGAGAGAGAGAGAGAGAGAGATCTTCCATTTTGCTGGTTCACTCCCCACATGACTGCAACAACCAGAGCTGAGCTGATCCAAAGCCACGAGCCAGGAGCCTCCTCTGGGTCTCTCACACTGGTGCAGGGGCCCAAGGAGTTGGGCTGTCTTCCACCACTTTCCCAGGCCATAGCAGAAAGCTGGATTGGGAGAGGAGCAGCCGGTGCTAGAACTGGCATCCATATGGGATGCCGGCGCTGTTGGCTGGGGCTTTAACACACTGTGCCACAGTGCCGGCCCCTATCACGTAAATTTTGATATGAGGTATTGTCATCTTCATTCGTTTCAAGAATTTTTAAAATTTCTCTTTTGTTTATTTTATGACCCACTATTCACTTAGGAGCATGTTGTTCAGTCTTAATATGTTTATATATGTTCTTGAGATTCTTGAGTTGTTGGTATCAAATTTCAATCCATTGTGATCAGAGAAGGTGCATTTTGTTTTGTTTTGTTTTGTTTGTTTTTTTTTTTTTTGAATTTGCAAAGACTTGTTTTATGGCTTAGTGTATGGTATATCTTGGAGAAAGTTCTGTGCACTGTTGAGAAGAATGTATATTTTGCAATTTGGGGTGAAAAGTTCTGTAGATATCAGGTTCACTTGGTCCATAGTGTCAATTAGCTCTGTTGTTTCTTTCTTTTTTTTTTAACTTTTATTTAATGAATATAAATTTCCAAAGTACAGCTTATGGATTACAGTGGCTTCCCCCCCATAACGTCCCTCCAACCCGCAACCCTCCCCTTTCCCACTCCCTCTCCCCTTCCATTCACATCAAGATTCATTTTCGATTCTCTTTATATACAGAAGATCAGTTTAGCATACATTAAGTAAAGATTTCAACAGTTTGCTCCTACACAGAAACATAAAGTGAAAAATACTGTTTGAGTACTAGTTAAAGCATTAAATCTCAATGTACAGCACACTAAGGACAAAGATCCTACATGAGGAGTAAGTGCACAGTGACTCCTGTTGTTGACTTAACAAATTGACACTCTTGTTTATGGCCTCAGTAATCACCCTAGGCTCTTGTCATGAGCTGCCAAGGCTATGGAAGCCCCCTGAGTTCACCGACTCTGATCATATTTAGACAAGGCCATGGTCAAAGTGGAAGTTCTCTCCTCCCTTCAGAGAAAGGTACCTCCTTCTTTGATGACCCGTTCTTTCCACTGGGATCTGACTCGCGGAGATCTTTCATTTAGGGTTTTTTTTCCCCCCCAGATGTCTTGGCTTTCCATGCCTGAAATACTCTCATGGGCTTTTCAGCCAGATCCGCATGCCTTAAGGGCTGATTCTGAGGCCAGAGTGCTGTTTAGGACATCTGTTGTTTCTTTGTTGATTTTCTCTCTGGTTGAAATCCTCTATTAATATTATATTGGAGTCTAGATCTCCTTTTAGATCCATTAACAGATCTTTTAGATAGCCAGGTACTATAATGATGTTATAGTCACATCATTCTGTTGTATTGATCCTTTAATCATTACATGGTGTCCTTCTTTGTCTTTTTGAAGTTTTGTGTTAAAGTCTATTTTGTCTGATGCTATGATAGCTACACCTGCCTTTTTTTTTTCCCATTCATGTGTGTACCTTTTTCCATCCTTTCACTGTCAGTCTATGTGTATCTTTGTTGGTGAGGTGTGTTTCTTGCAGGCAGCAAATAGATGGGCCTTGTTTTTTGATCCATTGGTCAGTCTGTATCTTTTAACTGGAGAGTGGAGGCCATTTACATTCAAGGTAACTATTGATAAATAACTACTTGGGCCTGCCATTTTTCTGTGAATATTGCTATCATTTACTTTGGATTTCTTTTGTATTTTTACTGGGGGATTTTCTGTCTTTGCGTTCTTTCATGATGTTGGGTTTCTTTCTGTGTTTTTGTGTGAAGCAAATCCTTTAGCATCTTTTGTAATGCTGGACACATGATGACAAATTCATTTTTTTGTTATAGAAAGCCTTTGTTTCACCTCCATTCATAAATAAAGCTTTACAGGGTACAGTATTCTAGGTTGACATTTTCTTTCTCTTAATATTTGGACTACATCTTGCCATTGTCTTCTAGCCTGTAGGTTTTCTGATGAGAAGTAAGCTGTAATTCTAATTGGAGATCCTTTGAAGGCAGACTGGCATTTCTCTTGTGCACATTTTAGAATCTTTATGCTTCACTGTGAAAAGTTTCACTACAGTGTGTTGTGGTGAAGATCTTTACTGGTCATATCTGTTATGAGTTCTGTGTGCTTCCTGTACTTGGTTTTCCTTTCTTTTTTCAAGTTAGGGAACTTTTCTGTAATTATTTTACCAAGTAGGCCTTCTATTCCCTTCTCTTTTTCCACTCCTTCAGGCATTCCTAAGACCCATATGTTGGGTCATTTGATAGTATCCCATATATCTCCAACACTGTTTTTAAGTTTTCTAATTTATTCTTGTTTTTGGTCTAACTGTAAACTTTCCAGAGATTTGTATTCTAGCTCAGATAGTCTTCTGCTTCACCAGGTCCATTGTTTAGGCTTTCCACTGAATTTTTATTTGATCTACTGTATTCTTCATTTCCAATATTTCATTTTGATTTCTCTTTAAAATCTTGATTTCATGGAAAAAATTTTCACTCATATCATATATAGTTTTCTTTAGCTTGTGAATTATGCTTCTGATTCCTTTTGAGTAATACTATGATTAGTTTTTTAATTCCATTTCCAGCATCTCTTCATCTTCACATTCTACTATTGAAATGTTATTGTACTCCTTTGCAGAGGTCATAGTGAATTCCTTATTGTTGTTTCTTGAATTTTTGCATTTAGTTTTAGATATTTGTGGAATTTTTCTTCCTCTGATGGTTTTTTATTTTTTGAGCTGTGCCTCTGTGGCTTAGTGCAATGTCTATGCTTTTCAGGGAATACCAAGACGTGTGTGGTGGGTGTGGCCCAGGAGCTCTGGTCAGTGCTCCAGGATGGGATGAGTATCTGGGGTAACGCCAAGTTGGGCATTGTGAGTTTCCTCTGGTTAACTAGATGGAGAGGAATGGTCACCTCTGTTGGTGCAACCACTCCTTTTCCTCCAAGCTGAGGAGTGCCCAAGTATTAGCCCCCATTGTGTTCAACACTCATCTGCACTTACGTATGAAGCACACATATGATTTGCACAGCCTTCCTGTGAGTGCCGTTCCCTCTGCTGTGAGCTACTCTAGGCAACCAAGGAACTCTAAGAGTGCGCCGAAGCACTCTGTGATTGCCCCAAACCCAGCTACACCCTGCTTCCTCTCACACAGTCACTGTGTTTTCTCAGTCTTAGCACCCAGGACTCTCAGGGTCAAGTAGTGCAAGTGGAGCCACTCCACCCTGCTAGCCCATCCTGACTGTAGGGGACTGAGGTGCTTCCAGGGTTGCTATCCATGTGTGTTCCACCCCCTGGATTGAGTCCGTCTTCCCAACCAGATTGGATGCCAGTGGGGTACGCAGGCTTTTCTCTCTGGTAAGGTCTCTGGAATATAGGCGTGCACAATACCTGCCAGCTGCAGCCCTGCTCATTTCACAGTTGTGCTGAGTACGTAAGAAAGTCTTGCCGGTGGCACTTCTCGGCCATAGGCATGGCTCCCTCCCCCTCCTATTGCCAGGTGGGTACAGCTGGTGCAATGGAGACCATCCTCATCAGTTGCTCTTGCACTGCTGTGGGTGCCCCCACCAACTGGGTGGAGGGCGATCCCAACAGTTGCTGGGTGTGCACACACAAGCTGGGGCATCTGCCACATGCCTATGTCCAAAAATGGTGCCAGCCCTCCCACTGCTGGCTGTAGGTTGATGTTGGAGGGAGGAAGGGAGAGAGAGACACAGTGCTTTTTTTTTAAGCTTACCACTGGGTGAGCAGTTGCCCTGCTGTCCTGAGGGAACCTGTCTGGACTCAAAGAGGTGCAGTTCACTAAGCTCTCCCTCCCATTGTATCAACAGCAGCAGAGTCCTGTGGAGTCCGATCTCACCTGGTTTGCCAGGGCAGGCGCCACCTTTCTGGGATCCAAGCTGCTGGGTCTTCTGTTGTCTCGCTGTACTTGGTTGTGTGTCTGTACTTTCCACACAGGTTCAGGCCATTTCTACTGCTTTTGCAGGATCTCCCACTGCTGTTTCCCCTGGAGCTTTACCCTGAGAGTGTACTTTCTCTACTTTTTTATATTAATTTCATTCTGCATAAATCAGGAAAAATAGCCCTGTTGCTATTCCGCCTTCATGGAAACCCTCATTTTTAAAATTTTATAGTAATTTATACTGTTAGGATGTGCTCATTATCTGCAAATATCACTGAGCAGAGTAAACCTTCACACGCAAAGAGACTGAGACACATTCAGTGAATGGAGGAGAGGTGAATGTACAAACATGGGGATGTGATTCATTATGTCCAGAGGAATAAAGCTTATAACCTCCACAGCGTTTAAACATGTTGGCTCATTTTATAGTTGCTGGCATAGCATGTCGTGGAGATGATAATAGCTGTGTCTTATGTCGAAATCCCTCACAGTGAAAGAAGACATGGATAGTCAGTTTCAAGCCGTGACAGAGCAGTTTTGTCCCATGTGGTGAAGACTTAGCTAACGTCTTCATTTTGGAGATGTGTGGTGATGGTGTCTCCTGCTGTCAGGCTGGCTGCAGTGGTCTTCCTCTGTGCCCTTTGAGTGGAAGAGCCTCATGGATCTATTATCCAACTTTTTAGGCTTACGAGATGTACTTCACTGGGAGAAAGGCTTGTCTGCAGTTGTCAGAAGAAGGTAGTTCTTGACTTCTGAGGAAGAGATCACAAAACAGGCTGTGTGGTCCCTTATTCATCTGGAGGGTTCATTACATAGGTATGTATCAAACCCTGCCCAGTACTTCTCTCAAATGCACTTTTTTTAAAATTTGACAGGTAGAGTCACAGACAGAGACAGAGAGAAAGGTCTTCCTTCCATTGGTTTACTCCCCAAATGGCCACCATGGCCGGTGCTGCACCAATCTGAAGCCAAGGGTCAGGAGCTCCCTCCTGGTCGTCCATGTGGGTGCAGGGGCCCAAGCACTCGGGCCATCCTCCACTGCCTTCCCAGGCCACAGCAGAGAGCCAGACTGGAAGAGGAGCAACTGGGACTAGAACCCAGTGCCCACATGGGATGCCGGTGCTGCAGGCGGAGGATTAACCAAGTAAGCCACGGCACCGGCCTCAAATGCATTTTTATATTGGCATAAACACTGGTTTGGGGCCATAGCAATAAAAATTGGGATCCTGTTTTAGGACAGATTTTATTAGTGAATTAACTAAAGACTGCTCACAGAGCACTAACAATAGGAAGAGCAGTAATGAGCTACTGATGTGAGTGCTTTTCCTGTGTCATCTCCTTTATGGCTCACAACACCCACAGCAGTGAGGGTTTATTACTGTCCCCATTTTAAGATGAGGAAGCATGGCTTGCTTATGTTCACACTTAAGGAATGAACCCTGGATTTCAGACCCCAGAGCCTCTACTTGTCACTGCTTCCTGCTCTGTTAGATTAGAAGTGCACTTAAGGAAACAGCAGAACAGAATGCTACTGAAGGGATAAAGAGCTAGAAGCACTGTGCAACTTTGCTTTTCCCAGTACAAGAGCCACAGGGGAAATGAGGACTAGCGTACCTTCCATGCTTGAAGAAGACTTCAGACACATTTGTTTACAGAGGCAAGCTTCCAGAATGTCCTTGAAGCTGGAGCAGCTGCTGGGGGCCTTTTTTTGAGGACACCGAGTAGGGCACAGAGCAGAAACCCTACAAGAAGTTGGAAATATCTCAGCTGGTGGGTGCTGAATGGCAAGGTCTGCCGTTGGAATTGACTGGGAATTGGGTATCCACTTGGGTCTCATATGAGTGGTGGTGGTGATGGCTATCCTCTAGGCTTGTTCTGTTTCACATCTCTCTGCCAGCCTCTCCTCACTCCAGTCCCTTTAGTTAAAATCCAGACCACATCACTAGATTTTTGGTGACAAAACACAGCGCTTTGCTATGTTTACTTGTGCTCACTTTGCACCATGTTAATGAAAAACCCCAAGGGAGGGTAACTTTATACAGAAGTGCATTTAGCTCACAGTTTTGGAGGTCCAAGGGTGTGGTGTTGGCATTGGCTGTACTCTGGTGAGGGCTCTCTTGGCTGTGTCGCATCAGGGCAGATGGCAATGATGGAAGCAGTTGTAGAAGGAGCACATCTAGAAGCAGGAAGCTGGAAGGAGGCTCAGGGCTCAGGCTCAGGCTTGTATAGCAGCCTGCTCCATAGAGAATTCACTGCTGGAGGTCAGTGGAGGGGGCGGTGTCCCCAGTGACCTGAGAGCCTCACCGAGGCCCCACCTCTCACAGGTTCCAGTGCCTCACTGCCCCACTGAGGATCAAGCTGCCCACACCTGCAACTTTAGGCACACTCAAACTGAATCCAAAGCATAGCCTCACCTCTGCTGCTCGGCTTTCCCGCAGCCATGCCGGCTCCTCTTGTTCGTTCTCACAGGCTGAAAGGCTGCGGATTCTTTGAGGAAAGGTTGAATTGATGGTTAAATGTCTGCTTCCCAGGGAAGCAGACGGGATTGGGCCATTGAGTGGCAGGAGAGAAATGTGTCAAATAACTTCTGCCATGACCTGTGTGTGTGTGTGTGTGTGTGTCAATCAGTCCTGGGCATTGCGGTCCATTTGAGCAGGACCAGACCACTTCGGGGAGTTGTATGATGTTTTCAAATTCTTTGTTACTTCCCTGTGATTTCTCTCCTCCTTCTTGGTCTTTAGATTTGTTCTGTCATCTTCAGCAGCTGCTCTTCACAGTGACTTGGGAGGCCATTGGTTGACTTATGACCTATCCTAACAAGGCTGATTTTCTCCTTCCCAGTCCCTCTGCCCTGGGATTGGTTCCAGCTTCCTCTTGTTTCCTTTCAGTATGGCTTGAGCGCTTGCAGGGATAGGTGTTCTGGGCAGGCACTAGAAAGAGAGGGATGAGACTCTGTCCTTGCTCTCAGGGGGCATTTAGGCTAACAGAAAATACATACATATCAGAGAGAGAGAACGATATGGAGAGAATGGAAGGAAGGATTCTTGGAGGAGGTGCTGCCTGAGCTGTTGGGAGCATCAGTCTTTGAAAGCCTGGTGAGTTGGCTTCAGTGTTAGGGATGCCATTTCACTTCCGCTGGACAGGTGAAGTCCGTTATCCCCTAGACTCCACCTCCCAGTCACATAGGGCTTGCTGATCTCTGCCTCTGGCTTCTCTTTTCTCCCTCTTTGCAGACCACCCTGCTTTGGGTCAAGGATCTTTCCTCTTTAGCTGTGCTGATTCCCCTACCTACCCCGTGCAGGTTCAGATGTGCTGACACAGGTAGCTCTTGAGATTTTGTGTGTTCATTTATTTATTTATTTATTTATTGCCAGAGGTATGTAGTCTTTCAGTTGCTTTTGCACATGCCTGAGTGCTTATCCTGGTCTCCCATGGGGTGCAGGACCCAAGCACTTGGGCCATCCTCCACTGCCTTCCCGAGCCACAGCAGAGAGCTGGCCTGGAAGAGGGGCAACCAGGACAGAATCCGGCGCCCCAACTGGGACTAGAACCTGGTGTGCCGGCGCCGCAAGGCAGAGGATTAGCCTAGTGAGCCACGGCACTGGCCCCCGTGTGTTGATTTTACAGAGAGCACTTTCTGTTGTTCCTGTCTAGAGGGTCTCAGTGGGCTGTTGTCTTGGGGCTTCTATACTGTTCTAGTTTGTAGAAGTTGATTAAAGTTACTAGAGGAGCTTTTGTTTTCAGAAAAGGGTGATTTGCACCATAGGGAAGCACCAATATTGATCATTTTTGATCTAGGATAATAGCAGTTTCAGTCTGGCTCAATTTAATTTTAAGGGTTTGCCTTGTGTTAGCAAAACTGGTGTTGCTCAAGTTCTTTGGCAAACTTGTGATGTCTGATTGAAGGAAGAAGTGGACATCAGTGAGCCTGGGCATTTAGCATTAGCACCACAGCTCACTAGCTGTGTGACCACAACCAGGCTGCCCCTCTCTGAGCTTGCTTTCTGGGATCAGATGGGAGCACGATTGTTGGAATGCTTTCTTTTTTTTTTCTTTTTTAAAAAAGATTTATTTATTTGAAAGTCAGAGTTACACAGAGAGAAGGAGAGGAAGAGAGAGAGAGAGAAGTCTTCCATCCGCTCGTTCACTCTACCAGCTGGCCACAATGGCTGGAGCTGTGCCGATCTGAAGCCAGGAGCCAGTAGCCTCTTCTGGTTCTCCCTTGTGGGTGCAGGGACCCAAGGACTTGGGCCATCTTCCACTGCTTTCCCAGGCCACAGCAGACAGCTGGATCTGAAGTGGAGCATTCGGGATTCAAAGCAGCGCCCATATGGGATGCTGGCACTGCAGGCAGCGGCTTTACCCGCTATACCACAGCACTGGCCCCTGGAATGCTTTCTAGATCTGACACTTAGGTAATCTGCTTTGTTCTTACAAATTGGCTGGTTCTCCTCTAATTTTGTTATAATTCTGCATAGCAAAAACCTGATTTTTAGCTTGCTATCTAACTTTGCTATCAGAGGAAGCCTAACCAATGAGGTTTTATTTCTTGTTGCTGGAGGTCTGGTGAATTAGACACCTCAAAATTTAGGTTATTAGAAACATGTGCAAAGGTTCATGTATCTTCTTTTGTTTGGTGGCAAGGAACAAAAGCCCCTGGGATACTGTCAGTGTTGTTGGGTGAAAGGCCTCTGGAACATCAACTGATACATGATTTTGGTTTGTTTTGAAGTTGCCCAGTGGCTTAACCTTTGGTTATTCTCAGCATCTGTTACTGTGCTTCCCAGGAAGAATGCCAAGGCCTTTTGGGACTCAGGAGAGAGGGTAAGCTGAGAGCCGCAAGGCGTGTGGGTCCTAGAGCTAAAACCAGGTGATGTGACAGCTCAGAGGGGCCTAGGAAGTCAACTGCCTCCCCCTCCCCATTTTATAGATGAGGAAAAGGAGTGAATTAGTGAATTACCTGAAATCATTCAGTGACATAGAGACAAGATCTGGAGAACACAGCCCTGTCTCCTTGTCTGGCTGGCTGTCTGCTTCTAGGTATTTGCTTGAAAGGTGCATGCACACATGCGCATACACATGCACAGAGAGAAAGATAAAGGAGAGAGAGAGAGAGAGAGAGAGAGAGAGAGAGAGAGACTGGGAGAGGGAGAGACAGATCAGGGGTGGGCCGGGCTGTAGCCAGGAGCCTAGATCTCCATCTGTAGCCCCAGTTGTGGATGGCAGGAACCCAAGTACTTGAATCATTATCTGCTACCTTCCAGAGTATGCATTAGCAGGAAACTGGACAGGAAGCAAAGTCAGGACTTGAACCCAGGCACTATACTATGGTTTGCAGGTGTCCCAAGCAGTGTCTTTTTTTTTTTTTCTTTCTTTTTTTCTTTTTTTATTCGACAGGTAGAATTATAGACAGTGAGAGAGAGAGACAAAGAGAAAAGTCTTCCTTCCATTGGTTCACCCCATAAATGGCCACCACAGCTGGTGCTGCGCCAATCCAAAGCCAGGAGCCAGGAGCTTCCTCCTGGTCTCCCATGCGGGTGCAGGGCCCAAGCACTTGGGCCATCCTCCACTGCCCTCCCGGGCCACAGCAGAGAGCTGGACTGGAAGAGGGGCAACCAGGACTAGAACCCGGTGCCCACATGGGATGCCGGCATTGCAGGCAGAGGATTCACCAAGTGAGCCACGGCGCCGGCCCCTCAAGCAGTGTGTTAACCACTGCCTCAAATGCCTGCTTCCCCACTTCCTCTTATTATGAAAAATCTAAAATCTACATAACTGTGGGCTGAATGGTAGCATATACATCCTTGTGCCCATCACCCAGCTTCAACAATTATCAACTCATAAGAAGCTTACTCCATCTTTTTCATAACTCACTTCCTCTCCTCCCCACTTTATTTTGAAGCAAGTCTCTTCATATCATTTAATCCATAAATATCTCAGTAAATGTCTTTACCGAAGAGCCATCTTTTTCTAAACATAATTGCAATGATATTAATAAAACTAAAAGAGGAATGGTAATTCTTTAATACTATGAAATATACAGTCTTAGAATATATTGCGTAGCATTTATTATTTCTAGATATTTGACATTTCTGAACACCTGGTCTAGGTAAGAATTTCTAGAAATCATGTGCTAAAGACTTGCTCAAATGCAGTGAACCTCAAAAAGTGATGGAAGTGATTTCTGCTTAGATCTTCCAATTATCTGAGATGAATTGCATTTTCTCAGTTTTTGAAGACTTCTCAGGCTGAGAGAACACACCTTACAGCTTGCATTTAGCCCAAATGCTGCTCACAGCAGTTTCAAGTTCATTTGTCCTTGTTTCACACTCACTGGAGATGGAATGACTCCCTCTGGCCCCTGAACAGTGAATCTGTTCAAGTTACCTCACTTTTCTAAAAAAATATTTTATATGAAAGAGAGAGAGAGAGAGAGGTCTTCCATTTGCTGATTCACTCCCAAAAATGGCTCAAAAGGCCAGGGCTGGGCCAGGCTGAAACCAGGAGCCAAGAACTTCTGGGTCTCCCACGTGGATGCAGGGGCTCAAGGACTTGGGCAATTTTCCACTGCTTTCCCTGGGACATTAATAGAGAGCTGGATTGGAAGTGGAGCAGCCAGGACTTGAACTGGCACCTATATGGGAAACCAGGAAGGCAGGTGGCAGCTTTACCTGCTGTGTCACAGTGCTGGCCACAAGTTACTTCATTTTTATTTGGAGCTCTATTTTGCTATAAAGAGTGCCAGTTTAAAACTTCACTTGTGGGAGGTGGCATGTACCAATGCCATCTTACTAGTCAAAGTGATCAGTTTAAGTTCATAATTGATCATAATGATGGGATTAAGTGTCAAAGAGATCATACATACAAGACTAGTGTATGCTAATAATAACTGATAGAATTAGAAAGGAGAGAATGATCCAACATGGGAAGTGGGATACACAGCAGAGTCATAGAATGGCAGATGCCCTAAAGAGCACTCTGGCCTCAGAAAGAGCCCTTAAGGCATTTGGATCTGGCTGAAGAGCCCATGAAAATATTTTAGACATGGAAAGCCAAGACACTGTGGCAAAAAAATAAATGACCTAAATGAAAGATCTCTGTGAGATCCCAGTGGAAAGAATGGGCCATCAAAGAAGAAGGTACCTTTCTCTGAAGGGAGGAGAGAACTTTCACTTTGATTATGGCCTTGTCTAAATAAGGTCAGGGTTTGTGGATTCAAGAGACTTCCATAGCCTTGGCAGCTCATGACAAGAGCCTCGGGTGATTACTGACATCATAAATAAGTGTCTCAATTGTTAAATCAACAACAGGAGTCACTGTGCACTTACTTCCTATGTAGGATCTCTGTCCTTAATGTGTTGTACTATGAGAATTAACGGTAAAACAATACTTTATACTCAAACAATACTTTATACTTTGTGTATCTGTGTGGGTGCAAACTGTTGAAATCTTTACTTAGTATATACTAATTTGATTTTCTGTATATAAAGATAATTGAAAATGAATCTTGATGAAGAATGGGGTGGGAGAGAGAGTGGGAGATGGGATGGTTGCGAGTGGGAGGGAGGTTAAAGGGGGAAAATCTGCTATAATTCAAAAGTTGTAATTTCAAAATTTATATTTATTAAATAAAAATTAAAAAAGATAAACAAAAAAACCACTGTGGGACTGGAGCTGTGGCATGGGGGTAAAGCCACCACCTGCAGGCAACGCTGACACCCCATAGGGGCACTGGTTCGAGTCCCAGCTGCTCCATTTCTGATCCAGCTACCTGCAAAATGCACCAAGGAAAGCAGTGGGAGATGTCCCAAGTATTTGGGCCTTGCACCCATGTGGGAGACCCAGAAGAAACTCCTGGCTTCTGGCTTCTGGCCCAGCTCTGGCCATTGTGGCCATTTGGGGATTGAACCCACAAGTGGATGATTTCTCTCTCTGCCTTTGCCTCTGTCTGTAACTCTGCCTTTCAAATAAATAAATAAATAAATAAATAAGTCTAAGAAAGAAAAAAAATTCGTTTGTTTACCCCCCAGCCCAGGAAGGCAGGAAAAGAAAAACATATTTTTAGGTTCTACCAAATTTGATCAACATCCAAGTGAGAGAGATATTAAAGTAGAGAGTTCAGGCCAGCCCTCTGACTCAGTGGGTTAAGCTGCCACCTGCAGCACCAGCATCCCGTGTGGGCACTGGTTAGGGTCCCAGCTGCTCCACTTCCAATCCAGCTCCCTGCTAGTGGCCTGGGAAAGCATCAGAAGATGGCCCAAGTCTTTGGGGACCTGCATACACATGGGAGACCCGGAAGAAGCTCCTGGTATCTGGCTTTGGCCTGGGCAAGCCCTGGCCATTGAGGCTATTTGGGGAGTGAACCAGTGGATGGAAGATCTTTCTGTCTTCCCTCTCTTTCTCTATGTAACTTTGACTTTCAAATAAATAAGTAAAATTGAAATAAAAAGTAGAGAGCTTAACTTTGCAAGAGGTTTAGTTTCCCATGACTGCTGTAATAAGTCAATACAAACTTGGTGATTTAAAACAATAAAAATTTATCCTTGGGGCTGGCGCTGTGGCACACTAGGTTAATCCTTCACCTGCGGCGCTGACTCTAGTCCCTATTGCTCTTCTTCCAGTCCAGCTCTCTGCTGTGGCCTTGGTAGGCAGTGAGGATGGCCCAAGTGCTTGGGCCCCTGCACCTGCATGGGAGACCAGGAGAAGCACCTGGATCCTGGCTTCAGATCAGTGCAGTTCCGGCTGTGGTGGCCAATTGGGGAGTGAACTAGTGTAAAGAAGACCTTTCTCTGTCTCTCTCTCTCTCTCACTGTCTGTAACTCTACCTGTTAAATAAATTTTAAAAAAAAATTATCTTTTTCTAGTTCTGCAGGCCAGAAGTTTGAACAGTGTCTGAGAGGCTGAATGAAGGTGTTGGCAGGGCTAATTCATGGAGGGGGCTCTTGGAGGAGAATCTGTCCAACTTCTGATGGCTGCTGGTATTCCTTGGATTGTGGCTGCATCACTCCAGTCTCTGCCTGCATGGTCACACTGCCTCCTCCTCTCGGTCATATCGCCCTCTGCTTCTTTCTTATGTGGGTACTTATGGTTACATTTAGGATGTAGTGGGCTGGTCCAGGTTACTACCCCTACACCAAGATCCCCAGTTCATTACAACTGCACATCTTTTTATAATATAAAGTCATATTTATAGGCTCAAGGGATTAGGACCTGGATATCTTTGGGCATGTTACTGAGGCCACTGCATCAAGATTACATAGCCATTAAGAAACTTCAGTGTTAAGGGTGCGCTAATGTAAATGTATCTTGTTGATTCGGAAAAAAAAAAAAAAAAAAAAAAAAAAACAATGGATAAGAGCATGGGCTTTTGTATCAACTGGAGATTTAATTCTAGCTTTGTGATCATGGGCATGCTCTGGAATTCCTGAGTCTCAGGCTTCTTGTCTGCGTACATGGATAAAATCAACCTTCTCATATAGGAATAGTGTTAGAATTCAGCAATAATTTATATTGGCATGGTGTTTGGCATAGAGTATGCACTCCATGAATAGTCTTTCATATTATAATGCAAACCTGCAAGCCTCCCCTTACCTTGTCTCAGGTGTTACTCATGCAGGAACAGGTATTTTCTGTCTGATTGCAGTATATTAATGAAAGGAAACCCAAACAGGCAACTCATGAAGTATTATTGTGTGAAAAGACACTGATACTAATTTTACAATATGAAACATATCTACAATAGCATACTCACAGATGATATTGGAACAGCTTTGAAGTGGATTTGTAAGGGTGTTTTTTGAAAAAGGAAAATGTCACTGAGATGCCGTGGAACTGAAAGAGAATTGGATCTGGAGTCAGAGACCTTTGCATTCCAGGTTTGTGTCTTTCTGAATGAGCTTGGGGAAGCCACTGCACCTGTCTAAGCTTCAGTATCTTAATTATGAAAGGGAAATCATGTAAAAATGCTTCCAGCATGTTCTATGAACATTGCATAATAAGAAGCCATTCAGAGATCCTTTTTTCACATTTAAGAAACACAAAGAGGAGAAGCTACTACATGTGTGTCCACAGTGGACTTTATTTCATCATTCAAAAAGTCAATGAACAGAACATTTGGTTCCCAAAGCATTGTGTAGCATTTGAACACAGCTTTCTTTCCAAATGAGTCCTGCCCGCTCCCAGCATGAGTGTTCGCTGTATTGAAGAGTTCCATGGTGCTGTAAGGCCAGATGTAGGAAGCACACTCAGAGCCTTTGCGCAGTAGCAATTATCTCATGAAATTGTGCCTTGTCTGCAGCAGGCAGAGCGGCTCTATTCCCATTGGAGTGAGAAGCACGTGCTGTGGTATTTATAAACCGTAAAAGATGTTTGTCAGCATGCACAGCACATGCATTTATTCCTGAGCGTGGCAAGAAATAGCCTCATTGCTTCTGAAGAGCTAATGATGGACTCATACATACTGTCAGCAAATCTATCACTACAAGGGGTTCTCTCCGAAGATGAGAATGACTCCAGTACGTGCAGTTCCAATCATGGACTGAATAGGTTGTTAAGGCCTTGATGCTTGGCACATCCTTCCCTGAGCCAAATCCAGTGAACTCCAGAAGCAAAGATAGAGCCCTGGTGCATGGTGCATGGCATGGAGAAGGGGAATCATGGGCAGTCAGCATGCTCAGAGCCCTCATCCTCATCTCTCCTGCACCTAGGCGGGGAAAGCTTTCAGAGCCATTGCAGACACCATCTCAGCCCGCGGCTGGAGGGCTGCAGAGGTGAGGTCTTTGAATCCTTTCCAGGCTCTCAGAGTATTGGTCTATTGGGGGATGGGTGCAGGAAGGGTTCATGTTTGCTTATACTCTTTGCCTCTAGGCCCACAGAAGTGAGCTGTAAGCCTGAGGTGGGGTTCGCAGCCCTGGGCCTAAGCTCTCTTTCCAGGTACCTTTCTGCTTCCATCGGATCTAGGTCCTCACTTTAGTTTTTTCTTTTGTTCACCATCTACACGTAGGGCTTGACGAATCCTCCTGCTACTCACTACAGTGCCCCCTTGTGCCTTCAGTCTATGATTTTCAATGTGAGTCAACCCCAGGCAGCCTCTCAGGGTAACCCCAGTCCCCACTGCAGAGAGAATCCTGGTCATGTCAGGCTGTTGATGTCCATGACCTCAGGTGTGTCTGACACAGCCCTGCATATACTCTGCTCTACTCCCTAGGTTTTGTAGCAGGAATTATTAATTAATACTGGGGGTTTGGGATCATTGCAAGCTAAGATACAGCATGATATGCAATAGGATTTTAAATGATCCACCCTTCTCTTACATATTCTCTAATAATTGTCCCCTGTTGCAATCAGCCAGGCCAAGCCACTCTTAGAGGTTGTCTATAAGGAAATTTGTGGGGTTGTATGGTTATTTGTAGCAGCTAGAAAGGATAGGAAAGGACTTTAGAGCTTTTATTGGGCATTATTATCCTTGAGCACCAGATTATTTATTTTAAGCTGATTATTATCAGATTCTACCTGATGCCCAATTTCATTTGTTTAATAAAATATTGAAGGATACTGGCTGGCGCCGCGGCTCACTGGGCTGGTCCTCCACCTGTGGTACCATTACCCTGGGTTCTAGTCCCAGTTGGGGTGCTGGATGCTGTCCTGGTTGCTGCTCTTCCAGTCCAGCTCTCTGCTGTGGCCTGGGAAGGCAGTGGAGGATGGCCCAAGTGCTTGTGCCCTGCACCTGCATGGGAGACCAGGAGGAGGTGCCTGGCTCCTGGCTTCAGATCAGTGCGGTGCGCCGGCCGTAGTGGCAATTTGCGGGGTGGACTAACAGAGGGAAGACCTTTATCTCTGTCTCTCTCTCTCACTGTCTAACTCTGCCTGTCAAAAAAAAATATTGAAGGATACTGTATGTTGTATTCTACTATATATAAGTGCTCTGATACAGTGGTAAAAAGGACACACTGCCATGTATATAGGTCATCCATAGACCGATAGGATGAACATCAAGGGCTGTCATGCCTGAGGTCAGTAGGAAAATTCCCTTCAAGGTCAGACCTTGGCTCAGGGCCTGGCTTCCCAACTGACGTATTCTGTGACTGTGGTCAGATTTCTTTCTTTCTTTCTTTCTTTCTTTCTTTCTTTCTTTCTTTCTTTCTTTCTTTCTTTCTTTTTTAAAGATTTATTTTGGCTGGCGCTACAGCTCACATGGCTAATCCTCCGCCTGCGGCGCCGGCACATCGGGTTCTAGTCCCAGTTGGGGCACTAGATTCTGTCCCAGTTGCTCCTCTTCCAGTCCAGCTCTCTGCTGTGGCCCGGGAAGGCAGTGGAGGATGGCCCAAGTGCTTGGGCCCTGCACTCACATGGGAGACCAGGAGGAAGCACCTGGCTCCTGGCTTTGAATTGGCGCAGCATGCTGGCTGCAGCGCCAGCCGTGGTGGCCATTTGGAGGGTGAACCAATGGAAGGAAGACCTTTCTCTCTGTCTCTCTCTCACTGTCTAACTCTGCCTGTCAAAAAAAAAAAAAAAAAAGATTTATTTTACTTATTTGAAAGAGTTACAGAGAGAGGTAGAGATAGAGAGAGAGGTCTTCCACCGCTGGTTCACTCCCCAGATGGCCACAAAGGCCGGAGCTGCGCCAATCTGAAGCCAGGAACTAGGAGCTTCTTCTGGGTCTCCCACGTGGGTGCAGGGGCCCAAGGACTTGGGCCATCTTCTTACTGCTTTACAGGCCAGCAGAGAGCTGGATTGGAAGAGGAGCAGCTGGGACTAGAACCAGACCCCATATGGGATGCCGGAGCTTCAGGCCAGGGCTTTAACCCACTGCACCACTGTGCTGGCCCCCAGGTTTCTTAACCTCCTTGAAACTTCCATTTTTTTCCCCGGTACAGTGGGAGCAAGGGAGACCCATTTTACAAGGCTGAGATGTTTCCCCTTAAGGATACATAGTATCCTTAATGAATAATATCCTCAATGAATGTGTTATTCCTGCTCTTTTTGTTAACTAATATTGGACTCTTGGTGCAGGTTTCATTATATAACCTAAGTGGAAGCCTTGACATCTTTTTAGTAAATCTGAATAGTGTAGATGGTAAACTACAGAATTCATATTACAATCCCCTGTTCTCTGTTAGTCTCTTCTACCCATGACCAACTGCCTTACGGACCTTTTCCTTCTTTCTGTTATATTCACATGAATGTGTTGTATATCAGGAGACCCTGGAGCCGTGGGAGCTTCCTTGAGCTGCTGACACTTGTGAATCTCCACCACTTCACCAAATATGGAGGGATCTAGAAACAATATGAGCCCAAATTCATTTCTTGGTGAGCTGGTATTTGAGTGCTGGGAAGCATCACTGTGGTGCATGGAAGTTTTGGCAAGGGTTTCCATTACTCACTGAGTGCCCGAATCCCCAATGCAGCTGCACAGGTTTGTCCTGGGACAAACATCCTTCATGTCTGACACTTAAATGTTCTGTTCAATCTCAGGAAACTGCAATCAGTAGATGTAATAAAGTTGGAGTTTTTAAAGTAGTTTCGATCCATGGGAATGACTGCCTTAATTTGGAATGACAGCTGTACAATAATAATCCATGTGTGCTTGACATGGTTTTAAGTGCTTTATGTAAATTAGCTTACTTTCTTCTTACAACAGCCCTGTGAGATAAGGCACTGTTATTATTCTCCTTTAAGCAATGAGAAAACAAGAACAGAAGGGTTATAAAATTTGTGCAAAGTCATAGAGCTAGTAAGTAGGGAACTAGGAATTGAACCCAAGCAGTTTGACCTCAGAATTTATGTTGTAAGTCACCATAGTATACTGTCTCAATACTAATTTAATTCATATGACTTGGATAACTTTGAAATTTAGTTAAAAAAATTCTAGCTATCTCAAGAGCTGTTTTTAATGTTTACTTAGAGTATGACCTCCAAATACCTTCAAATTTGAACTCTGAGAATTGAATGCTCAAAATTTCTTGGTATTGCTGTTGTTGTGGGGGCCCTATGTGATGAGGACTTTCTTGGATATTTAGGGAAAGAGTGGGAGATTACAAAACATGATCTTGTCCAGAACTAAGAAGGGTCTGAAATTTTCTCTATATGCATGGTAAATGCAAATAGGGAGAAATTCATCTGTTTTAAATATTTGTCTGCTACAGATTCAAGAATGCTGGTAAAAAGTTACATCATTTCTGGGTCAGAGACAAAGGGCAGTTCATTAGTCATAGCAGTAGCAGTAAGCAGAGTATCAGCATTTATACTTGTTCCCTGAGCTTCAGTTTCTAGAGGGTGATGAAAAATAGGCTTTAATGGGATGTCTGAGATGAGGGAAACCAAGTCTTTTATAATAGGCAGTAAGGATGTCTGTATATTGTTCTAGAAGGAAACTACCTTTAAAAAAAGATAGACTTATTTATTTGAAGGGGGGGGGGCGGGGAGAGAGAGAGAAAGAGAGAGAGAGATCGATCTCCAGTCTTCTGGTTCACTCTCCAAATGGTTGCAATGGTCTGGACTGGCTCTCAAACCAGGAGCCACAAGCTTCATCTGGGTCTCTCTCCTGTGTGGGTACAAGAACTCAAATATCTGGGCTGTCTTTCATTGCTTTCTCAGGTACCTTAGCAGGGAGCTGGACTAGAAGTGGATTATCTGGGACTGGCACTGGCACTGTAGGTGGCAGCTCATCCCACTATGCCACAATGCTGGCCCAAAACATTAACCTTTTTATATTGCACAATAAGCAAGCCTGTGCCTTGCTCTGAATGAAGACACTGTCTCTGTCTTCCAAGGATGTTTGCTCTGTAGTCGTCCTTGAAAAGGTGGATCAGATGGAAATTATCTTTACTGCAACTAAAATGCCTGAAGGAGACTGCTTATGAAGGAAGGTTTGTATTGGCCTATGATTTGGGAGGATTTCCATACAAGATCAAGCAGCCCTATTGGTCCAGCATTGATGAATGTGGAGGCTGGTAATAGCAGATCCTCTGCAGAAGAATGATCACGTGGCCAGCCAGGAAGTGGAGAGAGATGGTAGGCTGAACTTGGCTTTTTTTTTTTTTTTTTTTTTTAGATTTCTTTGTTTATTTGAGAGGCAGAGTTACAGAGAGCGAGACAGAGAGAGAGAGAGAGGTATCTTCCTTCGGCTGGTCTACTCCCAAATGGCCAGAGCTGGGTTGATCTGAAGAGCCAGGAGCCAGGTTCTTCTGGGTCTCCCACGTGGGTGCAGGGGCCCAAGCTCTTGGGCCATCTTCCACCATTTTCCCAGGCCATCAGCAGAGAGCTGGATTGAAAGTGGAGCAGTCAGTACTTGAACCGGCCCTCATATGGGATGATGGTGCCATAGGCAGAGACTTAACCTACTATGCCGCAGTGCTGGTGCCTGGACTTGGCTTTTAAACCAACTCTTTGCTTATAACTACCTTTTGAGGGCATCACACTAATGGGCTAAAGATTTCCCAGTAGGCCTACTTCCCAGACACCCTATTTGGGTCAAGACTCTTCCTTTAATCCATAGCCATTAACATAAGACTTTGGGGTTTAAATGTATGTGTGAGCTGGCGAGCCAAGTGTTCAAACCACAGCACAATTCATGGGTCTGTTGTGCTACTTCTCATCTTGTGAGCATGCGTTGTCTCTCAATAGGTATCTCCCTCCCCAGGAATCTAGAACTTCAATGAGGGGACAGGAGTGGTAGATATGAGACAATATAAGACTAAAAGTATCAAAGATCTGCTAGAGGGAAAGTGCGCTGTAGATATGAGACAACATAAGACTAAAAGTATCAAAGATCTCCTAGAGGGAAAGTGCGCTGTGATCCATACAAGTAGACATAGAAGTGTTCATGGGTGAAGAGCGATTTGGGTAACCTGGAGAACTGGAGGGTGGAAGAATGGTGAGCGTGTGGGCTGTGCACAGCTGAAACAACGTGGGCGATCACACGGGCACTGGACTTGGGGATCAGACCTGGCTTCCATTCAGGCTCAGTTGCTCATTGGTTATCTGACTCCAACAACTGCTCTGAGTCTTCTGGGTGTGGTTTGATTTTTTTCTTTCCTTTTCTGTAGGATATGAACATTTATTCCCTGCAAATGTAGCAGTCAGAATTTTGGTATCAGAATGAACAATGGCAAGACATTTGCCCTGGTCTACATCCTTAAGGCCAAATGAAGAGTTCAGAAAATGAGTTGTCTTTTCTACCTATGGAGGCAAATTGGTGATCCAACCACAGCTTACCCAGGTTTCTTTCAATAATTATGGATTTCCACCATCTTCACCTACCAAGATGCAAGCTCATGATCTACCTTCTCCAGGTCCATCTCCTCAGTTTCCCCTTCAGCAAAGAGGAGATGATAAAACCTGCCTCAATTAGCGATTGTGAAGGTTACATGAACTAACATATGAAGAATACTTGGCACAGTACCTCACAAATAGCAGGTGCTCAGTAAGTTATAGCCTTTGTTACTATAGAAACAAGCTATGTTTATTTGTTTATTTAATAACATGCTTCCTCATTAAAAATAATTCGGATTGGCTTACATGAAGTTAAAAGGGATTAGTTCTCAAATATATTCCAATCCTAGCTACCAACTTTAATCAGGACTCCGTGGAGTAGAGATGAGAGAACCAAGAAGATTAGAGTGAATTAGACAAGACACAGGAGGCAAATGTAAACAAATTGGACAATAGGCAGACCCATCTACTTAGGATATGTGTTATTTAATTTCTTGTGCTCTGACTTGTTTTAGAAGGGTTTTCAAGTAGCCTAAAAAGGTATGTACATCTAGAAGACCTGTATACCTAATGTAACATAGTTGCAATAATTGTCCTATGTGTGTTTACACTGACTGCTTCCCCAAAAGACTTTGTTAAACTTACAAATTTAAAATGAATGCCAGGAAATTTATTATAAAAAAGAACAGAAATGAGTTCATGGAAGAAAGATTGAATGATGTCAGTATTCTAAGTGTGTGGTTCCCATGCTGGGGAGTGGCTCTGGTGTCTGTCCTGAGACTTTATCTCATGTATACAAAACTCATGATGGCAGACAGCAATGTTGAGCATAGTTTTCTGCTGACGTCCTTTGCTGCTTCTTCCTTTTTTTAGGCATTTGTTTTATTTATTTGAAAGGCAGAGTGAAACACACACAGAGGAAGAGACACAGAGAGAAAGAGGTCTTCTATCTGCTGGTTCACTCCCTCAATGGCTCAACAGTTGGGACTGGGCTTGGCAAAGCTAGTTGCCCAGAACTCTGAGTCTCCCACATGGGTTCCATGGGCCCAACCATCTGGGCCAGCTTGTGCTGCTTTCCTAGATGCATCATCAGGGGGTTGGATCAGAAGTGAAACAGCTGAGACACGAACCAACACTCTGATATGGTACGCTGAATTTGCAAGCCCTGGCTTATCTCATTGTGCCACAACACTGGCCCCATCTTCTTTGCTTACGGACTGCGTTGCCTGCTTGTTTCCTTTGTGTGCCTTTCCTGTCCCTTGCAACTGTTTATCAGGCATTGGGCAACTTTCTGCGTATTTGGTGATTTCAGTAAATCACTCATTGACTTGTCAATTTGCTGATGGGACACTGTGATAACATATCCATGGGAAATTATTTTATAAAGCTTCCTCAGGCTTATGTTCAATAAGATAGATGTAGGAGCAACAGCAACACTACATCTTCTGCTTTTGACCGCCTCTGTGCCAGTCATGGTGATAGACATTTTATGCTCATTTTCAAAAGATTGTGTGAGTGAAGAATTATTTTTACCACTATTCTCTAGAGAATGGGCTCAGGTACAGAGAGATTAGCTGCTTGTTTTGTTCACATCAAATAAGTAGTGAGTTTTTTAAAATGATTTATTTATTTATTTGAAAGTCAGAGTTACACAGAAGGAGGAGAGGCAGAGAGAGAGAGAGAGAGGTCTTCCATCCAATGGTTCACTCCCCAGTTGGCTGCAATGGTCAGAGCTGCACCAATCTGAAGCCAGGAGCCAGGAGCTAAGAGCTTCTTCTGGGTCTCCCATGCAGGTACAGGGGCCCAAGGACTTGAGCCATTTTCTACTGCTTTCCCAGGCCATAGCAGAGAGCTGTATTGGAAGTCAAGCAGCTGGGGCTCGAACCAGCACCCATGTGGGATGCCGGCGTTTCAGGCCAGAGCATTAACCCACTGTGCCACAGTGCTGGCCCTGGTAGTGAGTTTTAAACAGGCTAAAAGCCTGAGTCTTCCTGACTTTGAAGGTCTGAAGTTCTCATCTGGACTGTCCTTTCTGGCCCATTCTGTGGCATCCATTGTGACTAAGGTACAACTGTCAGGAGAAACTGGGCAAGGGGGTTTCTGTCTCATCTGATGTCCTTGTGTGACAAGTGCCTCAACTCTCAAATATGCTTTGCTTTAAAATTAAGCTGTAATACTAGTCAGCTTATTTATACCTGCATCCATCTTGCCTCCTTCCCAGACTGGGGAGGGAAAGATAGTCAGTCTTTCTAAAAACCAGTCTCTTCCCTGATGTCTGTTTGTTGTTTAGGTGTTCTTCATTCATTCGTTGTTGGTTAACTGACCCTCCCCCGCTTGCCAGACGTTGTACAGCATGGTGAGAATGATGGCAGCTTGTCTTTTGATGCTAGTCCTTCCGCCTTCCTTCAGGCCTTGCCCACATCTGCATCTTTCAGTCGTTGACACCTCTTCTTTGTCTTGCTGATTCATTCCAACTCAGCCCATAAAAATGCTCAAAGCATGGCCATACTCTTCTCCTTCTTTCTTTATATTATCTTCCTTTTCTTTTCCTAATCCAAGTTTCCGAAGAATCTCCTACAAGTCCACCCTTCCCTTCATGACCACATATTTACTTCTAACCTCAGTAGTGTGGCCCCATCCCGTTGCTGTCCTGGGACCACACTATGGAAGTCACTCAGCTGAACCCTCTGCCAGTCCCATCCGGGCCTCTCAGCTCCTTGAACAGCATTGTTCCTTCCTCTTGTGCCTTTGGCTCTCCTCTCTGGATCTTTGTGACCATCTCGAGATCCTTCCTCTGTATTCTCTGGGGCTGTTCACTCTACCCAGGAGTGGAATGTGGACTCTGCACATGCTTCCCTCTGCCTACTGCTGTTTCCCACACAACACTCCTGCAGGTACAAATGCATTCGTTAGCAGAGCCGTGGAAGACATTTATATTTCAGTCTTTGCTCATCAGCAGCATTTCAGATGGACAAAGAAATCTGTGGAATACCAGCACCAGGATGTCCATGGCAAACTTAACCCATTGTCTTCTCAAGTGGGATTCAGGGGATGGCAGCACAACCCACCTGTCCTTCCAGTCAGAGTCCTGGAAGACACATCCTAGATGCCCCCATGTCAGGGCCTCTTTCCCTCTCACATCCCTCCTTTCCACTTTTTTTTTTTTTAATTTGACAGGTAGAGTTATAGACAGTGAGAGAAAGAGAGAGAAAGGTCTTCCTTCCATTGGTTCACTCTCCAAATGGCTGCTAAAGCAAGCACTGTGTTGATCTGAAGCCAGGAGCCAGGTGCTTCTTTCTGGTCTCCCATGCGGGTGCAGGGGCCCAAGCACTTGGGCCATCCTCCACTGCCCTCCCGGGCCACAGCAGAGAGCTGGACTGGAAGAGGAGCAACTGGGACTAGAACCAGCACCCATATGGGATGCTGGCGCTGCAGGTGGAGGATTAACCAAGTGAGCCACGGTGCAGGCCCCCCTCCTTTCCACTTTTTCATGTGCCATGCTAGTTTGTGGGAAAATCAAAGAAGGCAACCAAACAAAATCCAGCCTCTGCTCTCATGAACTTTACTCCACTGGGGGAGAAAAATGCAAAGATACATGGAGCATTTCTTTTGTGATTGATGTTGGTATGAGAACATGGAATAACAATTCATCTCATAGGGATTGGGATTCAAATAGAGACAGAAGGAAGAATATGAGTTAATTGGTTAAGGAGTGGAGGATGGGAGTGTTCTCAGAAGAGGAAACAGCATATTCAAGTCATGAGAGGAGAAGGCGGGTCCACTGAAGGGACTGGAATGGGCTAGAGTGGTTGCCACAAGGAACAGTGGAGCGTTGGGTTGGGTAACCGGGTAGATCCTGCAAGGCCTTGTAGGTCAGATGAGGGTTCTGGTCTTTATTCTTTGAAATGTGGAAAGTTGACTAAGGGTTTTAAGTTGAGGGGTGACCTGGCAGCTTAAATGCTAGGCCAAACATCCATCCCACATTAAACTTCAGAATGGAAATATGGACTGGACCTGGAATCTGAGGGTGAAATCAGTCGCGCATTTTCCCTGTGTGACCCCATTCCTCCAAGTTATAAAGAGTGGGAACTCAGTGAGTATTTGTTGGATGAATATTTAATCTATTCATCAAAATCCTGTGAAGCTTCAGCTTGCAAGAATCAGCAGGTAGATGACTAATGGGCTTTAGGCATGCTGGGCGAAATCCTAATCACATGTGAGGATTTGGAGGCTGCATGACATAGAGAAGGGAAGAGAATCAGGGAGGCTTTGGCAGGGAGGGAGCCACGTGGATACTGAGAGGTGGGATGGCTGCACTGTTACCAAATTTGAAGGAAGAGCAGTGTGCTAAAAGAGTTTAAAGAAATCTTGCTATGCATCCTATGGGGATAATTCTTCTTTAAGTTCCTTCAAAAGCGTATTAAAGTTCTACATTGTTCTTTAAGGTCTTGGCAGTTAGATTTATTTCTTTATTATACAGAACAAGTGGCAGAAGCATGCCTCATAGAAAGCCAGACATTTTGGTTTACAAATAAAAGGAAATGTCTGGACCAACTCATTGCTTGCTGGTTCTTGGGGTTGGCACTAAGCTTGTCAGTCTTGCAGGCTATGGGTGGAATGGTCGGTGGAGCAACTTTAAACAGATATGTCTATTGGCTTTATTCTGAGCTGTAAAAAATCATGGGCTGTCAGAATTGGAAGGATTCTTTGAGTTCAGCTAGAATTTTGCAGATGGAGACATGGATGCTTGCAAAAGGATTTTGCAATATCACATAATATCTCAAGGGAAAGCAAGAATTTGCACTTGTTCTTAATGCTTAGGACAAAGTGCTCTTGCCTTTCTTGTTTCTTTTTTCCCAGTTCTGCTCACATCCATAGGTTTAATAGCCTTAATGGACTTGAATAAGAAAATTCCCTATGTCTGTTAAGACTCTCAGTTGCAAACAACAAAAACTGCCTCTGGCTGACTTAAGCAAAAGGAAAATTCATTAGAAAACTTCAGGGAGACTCACAGATCCAAGGAAGAATGAACACCAAGCCGTGGAAGGACAGGACCAGGCAGTTGCCAAGACCTTGAGGTCTCCTCTCTATGGTACTCTCACTGATTGCCTCCTGCTCCTGGGTTTTGGACTCATTATTAATCATCTACTTCTTTAAAAACAGTCCCCCCCCCCCTCTTTTTAAATATTCAACTTGAAGCATGATAAAGAATTGAAAATGTTCCAATGAGTCTTGGTTCTTCGAAACAATCAGAACTTTTATTGATGACAAAGGTGGTTTTTGCCACTTAAATTATTTCAGAGCTGCTGGGGGGATTGGGGGTGGAGAGAGACAGACAGACAGACACAGAGAGAGGGAGCTCCTATCTGCTAGTTCATTCCCTAAATGCCTACAATGGGCAGGGGCCAACCCAGGGGTGAAAGCTAGGAGACAGGAATTCAATCCAGGTTTCCCAAATGGATGGCAGGGACCCAACCACTTGAGTCACTTGGCAGTGAGGCAGGGAGTTGCATGGGTAGTGCACCTCCTGCTGCCTCCTAGGTTCTGCATTAGCAGGAAGCTGCAATCAGGAACAGAGCCAGGACCCAGACACAGGCACTCTGATATGGGATGCAGCTTTCCCAGTTGGCAGCTTAACTGCTAGGCCAAAAACATCCTCAGTTTTTACCACTTTGTAGATTAAATTTACTGAGTACTTTTATGGGCTGAATGTTTGTGTCCTGCTGGAACTCAGATGTCAGAGTACTAACCCCAGTGCGATGGTAATTGGAGATGAGGCTGTCAGGAAATAAATAGGGTTAGATGAGCTCATGTAGGTAGGATCCTCATGATGGGATTAGTGCTTTTATAAGAAGAAACACCAGAGAGCTTTCTCTGTCACCACCATGAGAGGACCCGATGAGAAGGCAGATGTCTGCAAACCAGGAAAAGGGCCCTCACCAGGAACTGAATCTGTCAGCACCTTGATCTTCGACCCCCAGCCTCCAGATCTGTGGGAAACAGATATCCAGAGTTGGCCATGTGAAGGGTCACTCTCTGGTCACATGCCTGGTTAGATGGCAACCGCGGTGATGCCAAGAGAGTTAAGGAACTACAGTGCTTGGGCTGTTGTCCAGCAGGCCGAGGGATCTGCCAGTCTGACATGAGTTACAGCCATTCTTTGCTTGTTTAGCAGCCCCACCTGTTCTAGGTCTGGATTGTGCTGATTTCTGCTGTCACTGTGGTGGAGCATGCAGAGTGTGTGCACCTGTCAATCAGCATTTCATGGGGCAGAAACTTCTCTGTGGGATCCTTCCTGCTCTGCTGGAGAGTGGGAAGGCAGAGCGGGGTGCACACTTCCCTCTTTCATCCTGGGGCTGGGGCTGTACCTTTGCTACTCAATTCCCCTGAACTTTTTTTTTTTTTTTTTTTGATAGGCAGCGTGGACAGAGAGAGAGAGAGATAGAGAGAAAGGTCTTCCTTTGCCGTTGGTTCACCCTCCAATGGCTGCCGCGGCCAGTGCGCTGCGGCCGGCACACTGCGCTGATCCGATGGCAGGAGCCAGGTACGTCTCCTGGTCTCCTATGGGATGCAGGTCCCAAGGACTTGGGCCATCCTCCACTGCACTCCCGGGCCACAGCAGAGAGCTGGCCTGGAAGAGGGGCAGCCGGGACAGAATCTGGAACCCCGACCGGGACTAGAACCTGGTGTGCCGGCGCTGCAAGGCTGAGGATTAGCCTAGTGAGCCATGGCGCCGGCCCAATTCCCCGGAACTTTAACATTAGCCTTGTTATTTATCTGTCTGCCTACACTGTCTCCCTCTTCAATTCACATGTTAAAACAGTTTTGTCCTCTGTATATTTCCAAACATGCTTTTTAAAATTAAAGTATAAAATTTAATTATGGGAAAATACAGATAACATAAAATTTCCTATCTTAATCATTTGCAAGTATACAATTCAGTGGTGAGTATAGTCATACTTTTGTGCAACCAATCTCTAGAACTCTTTGCATTTTGCAAAACCAAAGCTCTGTGTGCCCATCAAATAACAGCTTCCTAATTCCTCCTCTCTCTGGCCTCTAACAACTTCCATTTCATGTTCTTATTATTTTGAGCACTCTGAATATCTCATATAAATGGAATAATACAGTCATTATATTCCTGTGACTGGCTTCTTTCACGTAGCATAATTTCTTCAAGGTTTATGTGTGCTATAGCACGTATGGAGATTTCCTTCTCTTGTAAAGCTCAGTCATATTTCATTGTATGGATATTCCACATTTTAGGTATTCATTCATCTGTCTATGGACTTTGGGTTGCTTCCACCTTGGGGCTATTGTGAATATGGGTGTACAAACCCACTATGTCATGTTTGTTTTTAGTAAACCCCCATCTCGTGGGCCCATCTTGCCTTTCTTCCTTCTATGGAGCAGCAGTGTGGCATGTTTCCTGCCATCTGCAGAGCCTGCCTCAATCCAGGGTGCCAGGGGAGTGTCTCTTCTGTAGGGCTTCTCATATTATTTCTCGTGGTCTACTTAGCCCTTCTCCTTCAACTCTCTACCACATTTTTTGAGAGGGGATTTTGTGAATTTTTTTTCAAAAGTTTTGCCCTTCAGATCCTTTTCTGCTGTTTGTTTCTTGGAGGGATGTGGCAGGTGCATGGGTATGTGAGGAAAAACTCACTCTGAGAGTCGGGAGAGAGAATAGCGACCTGGTGCGGGAGGAGAGGTAGACTGAGGAGGTGTGAAACTTCTGGCTCCTTCAGTTCTCCTGGGCTGGAAAACCTGAGTGGAGCCAGGGTGACTTGTCAGGCACATGTAAGGGAAGAGCAGACTAGGGGAAGGACGTGCTAGGGGAAGGGGGTGAGACCCGCAGGTGTGAGACGAGAAGGGTAAACACCATCTCATGGTATTTCTGGGGAACTCATTGGGTGCTGAGATGTGCTAGGACCCCTGTACTCATCTCCCCTTCTGAAAATGTGCATTTTTCTTTAATTTGCTCCTATGGTCCTTTTTATTTATTTTTTTTTTTTCACTGCCACTCCATGCAGAAGCTGGGCCATGTGGGGCTCCCTGGGATTCATTAAATGTTTTGCTAAGCTAACTTAAGAGATGATTTCACCAAGTTTTCCCTAATTATGGTGCATAAGCACATTAGTATTCTAGTTAAAGTATAATTTTTCTATGTTATATATATATATTTAATTTGAGAGACAGAGATAGAGGTAAAAACAGGTAGAGAAACAGGAAGATAGATACAGAGACAGAGAACTTCCATCCGCTAGTTCACTTTCCAAATGCCCACAATAACCAGGCCTGGAGCCATGAGCCAGATGTAATTCAGGTCTCCCACATGGGATGCAGGAACCCAACTGCTTGGGCTGTCACAGTGACTTTCAGGGACTACATTGGTGGGAAGCTAGAGTCAGAAGCCAGAACTGGGAGTTGAACCAGGAACTTGGAGGTGGGACATGGGCATCTTAACTGCTAGGCTGAATGTTGAAGAACATTTCTGTACTCTGTCCTGATAGTTGAGGTCATATATACCACATGCATGGCAGAGAAGCTGTGGGAGGCTTAGAAGGATTTAGGATCCAGGCCAGGGGTGAGTCAGGATTTCCTGCACTTTGCTATGCACTTACCTGCTGCCTTCTGCACCACTTTCTCTTTGTGCCGTGCTCTCTCCAAAGAGCCTCCAAGCATTTGCCGGCTCTCTAGAAAGAGATATTTGTGGACCAAACTTTAGTGTTTGCTTTACTGGATTCTATCATGAATTCCAATTAATCTTCCCTTTGAGATACAAGACATTCCTTTCAGTGGCTTCCTGCCCTCCATCGCTAGCTATCATTATGAGCTATTTGTTTGATTTCAGGGCTGACTGGTCACGGGGAATGTTGTTTCCATTAAAGCAAGTAATTTCAAGCTTGCAACATTTAATAATTATTGAATTCCTCCATTCAGAAAAATCTCCCTAGGATATGACTATTAGATTAGGGAGAGGCAGCTTTAGAAAAGCTGACAACTATAAAGCTATGTGTTTGTGGGAGTGAGGCCGTCCCATGAAAGAGTTAGACGGGCACACAGATGCTTTATCACTTGGTGTTTCAAGTTCACTTCAGCTTCCTCCTTCTGTTGGTCAGTGATACTTTTCTAGTTCCAGGGAGTTAGCCTGGCTGGAACCTTGCATTTCTTTGTTTTCTGCTGATGCCCAATGATTTATGGAGGTTTTTTCCATGTAGATTTCATCCTTGTGTTCGTAGACTGATGAAGTATGCTAAGCTTTATTTTCATGACTTCTTGCTCCCCAGTGCTTTTTGCTCTATTTAGACAATTGGCGACCCCTCCATAGTCACCCTTCATAACCCTGCCTTGATTTCTTCTTTCTGCCGTTCTGAATCCATAACAGTGAAAATCTCTGTTGTTGGAGGTCTGACTCATTCTGTATATTGTCACTGTGGTTTTGCTTCTCTAGCCTGTGTTTTCCTTTTCCTAATTCTGGTGGCAAAGACCACCTATCTCTCATCTTTCTTTTGGGAAACTGTTCAAACATTCTCTGCTGGGAATGACACTTCCTCTTGCCAGCCACAAGAGTTGCAATGGCCAGGGTCCTTAACCATCCTTCCTGAGCCTTTTCTGGAAACAAAGAGGAGAAATGCAGAGCTACTTCTCTTCCTAGATCATTAGCTGTATGGATGATAGAAGCTCAAACTGCTAGTTACCAACATCTGGCGAAACATTTCTGAAAATGAAGCCAAGACAGAGAAAAGCAAAACTAAGTAAAGAGAAAAAGCAGATATTAAAGGTTTATTTATTTATTTGAAAGTTAGAATTACAGAGAGGCAGAGGAAGAAGCAGACAGAGAGAGGCCTTCCATCCAGTGGTTCACTCCCCAATTGGCAATAATGGTCAGAGCTGGGCCAATATGAGCCAGGAGCCAGGAGCTTCTTCCAGGTCTCCCATGCGGGTGCAGGGACCCAAACACCTGGGCCATCTTATACTCTTTCCCAGGCCATAGAAGAGAGATGATTCAGAAGTGGGGCAGCTGGGACTTGACCCTGCACCCATATGGGGTGCTGGCACTACAGGTGGTGGCTTTGCCTGCTACCCCACAGCGCCAGCCCAGTAAACAGATATTCTTTTTTTTGTTTTGACAGACAGAGTTAGTGAGAGAGATAGAGAGAAAGGTCTTCCTTCCGTTAGTTCACCCCCAAAATGGCCGCTACGGCCAGCACGCTGTGCCGATCCGAAGCCAGGAGTCAGGTGCCTCCTCCTGGTCTCCCGTGTGGGTGCAGGGTCCAAGCACTTGGGCCAACCTCCACTGCCTTCCCAGGCCACAGCCGAGAGCTGGACTGGAAGAGGAGCAACCAGGACAGAACCGGTGCCCCAACCGGGACCAGAACCTGGGGTGCTGGAACTGCAGGCGGAGGATTAGCCTAGTGAGCTGCGGCACCAGCCTAAACAGATATTCTTAATGACAGCATTGAACCATGTCATCTTGACACAACTGTTAACTCTCTCTCTCACAAGTTCAGCTACCTGGGACCATGTATTCCATGCTTTGGGTACCCTAGCTTGAATGGGGTTTCTGTCATTTGCAATATACTAAGTGATACAACTGCCAGGCAATTCATCCATGGAAGCTTCTGTTAGCTGGGTTTGATCACCTACTTAAATAACTTCCCCACTATCCTTGGACACCAGCTAGTCCTGTGGTCTTCTCAGAGAGTATCACAACAGGGATTTGTATTTCATATAAGGGGGAGTAGTCATATGAGTTTCAGGGAGGTGAGAAGGTTACCCCCTAGGCTTGCTAGGTAAAACGTGGAGTGCTCATTTCAACTAGAATTTCAGATAACTAAAAAATTATATGGGAGCTACTTATACTAAAACATTCATTGTATATCTGAAATTCAAATTAAAGTGTCCTGTATTTTACCTGGCAAACCTAGTCGCATAAAATATTTTAAGAATGTGCTTAAAATAATATTATGAGGCCCTAAATTTAGGAGAGCATCCTACATGAGTAGCTTTCATATGTGGGCTCTGATATTCAAATTTCCCTGGGAATGCTGTAGTTTTATGTGCTGAATCTGGCTACTCCGTTTCCTACCCACCCCAACTAGTTCCCTCATCCAGATGACACAGTGCCTAGGTTCTGGTTTCCAAGAGCCATCTTGTCTTCTTGCTCCATGATCAAAGGAGAAGTCTTTGAATTCAAGCCTCTTCAAAAGGAAGGGTGAGAGGGGTTGGTGAAGGGCCTTTCCAGCATGTGTGGGAGACGATAGGAACTCAGGGGAATTAACATCTGCTGAGGGTCTCTGGGGAGAGGCTATGTGTCCATTGGTTCATTTAATTGTTGTGACAATTGCATGAAGTAGATTTTATCTGTTCCCCACTTAAAAAGCAAAACAAACAAACTGACAAAAGCCCCATACTGACAGAGGTAAAGTAATTTGCCCAGAATCATGTAACTAGGAGCTAGTACCAGGTTCATTTGTCTTGAAGCCACAGTTCAGGGGTCTGGGAGAGAGGATGACCCTTGGTATCAGTCTGCAGAGTAGGACTGCCCCCAAAGCACTGACACATAGAGGGACATGGCTCACTATGTCTGCAGCCTCCGGGCCAGTGAGTCTGTGATCTTTGCTCTCTACCCACTCCCAGCTGAAGGATGGATAACTCTGACCAAGTTTGTTTTCTATGTCGTTCCTTGGGATAGCAATTAAAACAAAGCAGATGGCCCTCAAACATGTGAAAAATGTTCAAACTCACTCATAATTAGAGAAATGGAAATTAAAACACTACAAGACACCATTTCTCACCCATGAGAGCAGAAAAGATTAAAAAAATCTGACAACACATCCTGTTATCCAGTCTGTGGGGAAGCAGGTGCTATCATACACTGCTGGTGGGATGCAAACTGCTGCAGCTCATCAAGTCGGGGTCTGATAATGCCTGATGGAGCTATCTGTGTACTTCCTTTTGTTCCAGTAAGCTCACCCCTCAGAATCAACCCTGAAGACATACCTCAACATGGAGACGTAGGCCCCAGTTTCTTCTTTGCAGCATTAGTTCACAGCCTTGACCCATTGTTAATTTCCTGGATTCCTAATTTTGTAATTGGACTGAGGCTATATATGACAACATGAGGCCAAGCTAGGGGGAGAGTGCTATTCTACACTAAACTTTTCTGTAAGCTTAAAATAATGTCAAAATAACGTTAAAACAATAAGAGCAAAGCAGATTTCTTATCAGCTCAGACAGGGCATGAAATCAGGGTGGGCTGGCAGTGAGTGGCCGTAACTGTCTCCACTCTCTTCTCCTGTAGTCCAGTGTGCCCTGGAGAAGGGAGTGGTGCTGCCCAGGCACTGGTGTGTTGGGGGGGGTTAGTTACTGGCTGTGTAGAGAGTGAAGTGGTGTAGACGGTCATCAGCCACACCCCTAGTGTGTCTTCATGGAGCATCACATTTCTGCAGGAAAAGACCACCCAGACGACTGGGGTCTGATGTTCCCAGGAAGCCTGGGAAGGATGTCCTGGGAGGCAGTTCCATTGCTTCCATCTCTCATTTCACACGTGTGAGAAATTTCCTCTACTTTCCCCAGTCACTGGCTATTAGTATTGTGTGTTCAAATACCCAAGACTCTGAAAACAGCATGCAAGCCCTCTCTTTGTGTAGGTGTTTTCAGTCCTACAGAGAGAGAGAGGAGCTCTAAGATGAACGTGGTGAGGAACCAGTGCTCACTCCTTAATGACTTGCTTAAAAATGCAGCACTCCTGTTTCTGAAAGATGCAAAGTTGACAGATGACTCTGCGTGTCCTTTGTCACAGTGACATGGGTATCTCCTCACAGTGGTATCATTTCTTATTTATGCTTCGTAGGGAAACACAGATGAGCTGCTTTGGGTTTGCTGTTTTGTATTATTTGGCAGAGCTTGGCTCTGGGCTTCAGTGATATTGCACCAAAATATTAAATCCTTGATCCCCTGGAGGAGACTGATGAATGAGTGGGTGTCTGGGGAATGTTTCAACCATGGATGTATTCTGTTGTTGGCTTCCTGTGGTCACCTGAGAGGCAAGGTGGGCCCAGTCAGGGTGTCCGTCCTTGTAGTTTTGGGTGCATCTGCATAGGGCTGCCTGCCTCAGATATCTGCAACTGTTGAGAACCTATGCTAAAGCTGGTAGTTTGTTTACTCATCCCAATGACTGTGTTAGACTCACATAGGTTAGGTGTCTTTCCTGAGGTCACAATGCTAATAAACAGTGGAGCTAGGACTTGGGTCTGGCTCTGAGTCCAGAGCTCTTTTTACTAAGCCCACTACCCAGCAGAGGGGATCAACTCAACCAGCTCTGCCACTTCGCTGAGGTCTGACTGTGTTCATACCTATGGGTTAAAATAATGCTTGTGCTTGTGAAAAGTTGGAGTGTCTTTCAGTTTTTCCTTCTCCAGTGTTTTCTATGCACAGAAATCGTTTTGCAAGAAACTTCATTTGTTCAGCTCCAACAGGACTGGCCTATGCAGGGAGCCCCAAGGCAAACCCAGCCTCACCACCTTCTGAACTTTTGAGGACCCCATAGCTTTGGAACTCCAGGGTGGGGACTGCCAAGTCCTCCCCTCCTTTCTTCTCAAGGGATGGGTCCATTTGTGTTTTTGAAAACAGCCTGGGCTTAGAATCACACCAGTGTGAATTGTGTCTCACCACTCTTTCCTTAGATAAATGATTTCTGTCATCATACCTCAGTTACTTTTGTATGAAGTGGGAATGGTAGTTCTTTTCTTATAGAATTATAGAGACTTTAATGACCTAACAAAGAAAATGATGTTGCACATAGTAGGCATTGAATAAATGGTTATTATTTTGACAAGAATGATTAATTCTCAATATAGCATTTCCCCATAAATTCCCTTTGCAGTGCTCAGCCTATCTCTACTGAAGAACAAATTTGCAACGCATGTTGCCTTGTAGGATCACTTTTATTTCTAGATGACAGAAACTCTGCCAAGGAGGAAAATGGGAGTTATCTCAGGCTTTTGTGCAGGTTTTATTTGTATGCAAAAGCAAGCAAGTCTTCTTTGTTCTGAAGATGAATTTCATTTTAATGGTGCCAATGAATCTTGTAAAATTTCATAATTGCCATTCCTAGCATGTTCCAAACGGAAAGATAACAAAAGAATTCAGTGGCCATTTCAGATTGGATTTGAAGATGGATGTGCATTTGAAAATGCTTCAGCTGCTCTCTGAGTCATTCCAGGCCACTGAGGCATGCAGATGAGTGGTATCCTGGAATCAGCAACCCCAGGCCACCATTGCTCAGCCCTTGGTACTAACAGAGGGCAGGATGGTGTAAGTCAGGCTGAAGGGGTGCTGAACATTAGGACCCCACCCCCTTCCTGAGCAGCCCTTTAGAGGGGGAACCTTGGGGCCAGTGTTGTTAAGCCAGAATGCCTGTCCCACCAGCATCCCACATGTGCGTAGGCTCCAGTCTTGGCTGCTCCACTTCCAAGTTAACTAGCTGCTTATGTGCCTGGCAAAGCAGTGGAGATTGACCCAAGTGCTTAGGTTCTTGCCTCCACCACGTGGGAGTTCCTGGATCCTGGCTTTGGCCTGGCACGCACAGTCACAGGTGTTCAGACGACTTGGGGAGTGAAACAGTAGATGGAAAATCTCTCTCTCTTTCTGTAACTCTACCTTTCATATAAATAAAGAAGTGGAGCCCAGTAGGTATTGATTAGATCATTTGGGAATCCTACTCTCAGAAGAGATTAGGCAGTTCTTTTTTTTTTTTTAAATTTTTTGACAGGCATAGTGGACAGTGAGAGAGAGAGACAGAGAGAAAGGTCTTCCTTTGCCATTGGTTCACCCTCCAATGGCCACCGCGGCCAGCGCGCTGTGGCCGGCGCACCGCGCTGATCCGATGGCAGGAGCCAGGTACTTATCCTGGTCTCCCATGGGGTGCAGGGCCCAAGTACTTGGGCCATCCTCCATTGCACTCCCTGGCCACAGCAGAGAGCTGGCCTGGAAGAGGGGCAACCGGGACAGAATCTGGCGCCCCGACCGGAACTAGAACCCGGTGTGCCGGCGCCGCAAGGCGGAAGATTAGCCTAGTGAGCCGCAGCGCTGGCCGAGATTAGGCAGTTCTAATGGGCCCCTGAGTTAGTCAGGCCCCTCCCCCTACTCTGGCTTCTTGTCTCACCATGTGATTGTGCACTCCCACCATGGTGCCACCTGTCGCAAAGTGATATACTCAGGGGAGCTGTTATCAGAGCCAGTGCCATGTTGGTAGTAATTTTAGCCGCAAACACTATGAGCTAAATAGGCTTCTTTTCTTCATAACTTATCCAGCCCAAGTCTTATGTTACAGTATTGAAAATGAACTAGTACCCCACCCATGAAAATGTGTAGAGCACTTTCCAACTTGCCAAGCATATTAACCACTTACTGTCTCATATAATACCCTCAAGCTGCTTGAGAATAGACGTGGCCAAGAGTTATTATCCCATCTTATGAATGAGGGATGTTGTAACTTACCTAATATACACAGGGATAAATTGTAGAGCCTGGATTTGAATTCTTATCACCTGGCTCTACAACTAATACTCTTCCCACTATATTTGTCTGATTTTCATTGTACAGTATAGTTATCCAAGTTTGAATTAATAATACTCTTAGTTTTGTCAACTAAACTTGTGTATATCACCAAAGCATCAAGTCTTGTACCCTGGATTTGGCACATTAAGGATGACTATCTTGCTCTAAGGGTTCAGCCTCTACAATAATGGACAGCAAAAGGCTCAAGAGGCAGGCAGAAAATCCTGTACTTCCTCCTCTTCCTCTTCCTATTTTTCCCTTTCCTCCCCTCCTTTTTATTTGGCATCTTATTATAAAAGAAATTTACAATAATATGGACAAATTCTGAACAACTCAGTGGAAAGTTTTGAAGTTATGCAAGGAAATATCCTGGGAAGCAGAAGAAAAGTTAGCAAATAAGAGAGAAATGATAAGAGGCATAGGGCAATAGACGAGAATCACTGATGTTGAAAAGTGAAGGCTTTCCAGAAAGACAATAGACAAGAAAGTAAATACAGGAATTTGTTAAGGCAAAATTTTAAGATTACTGATTGGAAATGAAGGACAAAATGACCACACAATGCCCAGAAAAGTATACTCAGTCAAATCATTGTCTTGTGTTACTGTGATAAAGGGAAACATCCAAAAAGTTTTCCCCAAAGACAAAAGCAATTCACATAAAAAAGAATAAGAATCAAAACTGTTTTAGAAATGAGAGAATATGTAATCACTTTAAAAATGTGAAGAACAGTTCAGTTCATAATTCTATAACCAGCAAAATATCAAGAATGATAACAAAATAAAGTTAACTTCAAACACAATTGACTTCTAGTTCCTGTGTGTCCTTTGTCAGGAAAGTCCTGGTAAAAATGAAGAAGTGAACCACAGGGAGAGAAGAAGACATGTGGTCCAAGAAACAGGCTCTACTAGAAAAGAGAGAAAGAAATCCCCCAGAATGTTGTGGAGCCCCAGGATGCAATCAGGCAGCAGCCAGGATAGCAGCAGTCCAGAAAAGAGCAGCAGGTATTTATCCAGGAGGGATTATCCCAAAAGGTTTGGGCTGTGTGTGTGTGTGTATGTGTGTGTATGCATGTGTGTGCTACTTGCCTCTGGTGCTGATTTAAGATGAACATTTCATTTCCACGGTGATTAAGTCAATTGATTATATGGAAACCTGACAAACAATGAGAAAGTAGCAGTGTCAGCATGTTTTCAGGGATATGATATCAAATACAGCAGGTGACTAACACTGGAACGTGCTGACCTCAAGGCCACTGGACTCAGAGCAGGGGGACGTGGCACGGAGGACTGCTCTATTCTCCTTACATTGCTTTCTTTTTCTCTATTGCATTTTAAAATAATTCTAAACTGACGAGAGAACACATCCAGCTTTATTTTGAGGTTTTGGAATGAAAGGAATAAAATTAACTACCAGATGTTGTCATATAAAGGTAAAGCATTTTTCTCTAATTATTAAAATTCTTACTAGGCTCTGACAGAATCACTTCTAGAGTGCCAAGTGCTGTTCCTGAGGTTTGAGAGGAAGAAAAGGGACCACTGATTAGTTCCATTCATAAGGCAGTACTTGGCTTACCTTGATACCCTGGGGAAAACTTGCAGAGGTCTAACAAGCCACGTTCATCATGGAGTTTCCATTTGAACATGACAACCCTAGAAGTTTGTCAACAAAGGTACTTCAGAAAGTTGGTGGAAAATGAAATAAAAAGATGAGTTTACTGGGGTGGGCATGTTGTGTGGTGATTAAGTCTCCCTTGTGATGTTGGCATCCCATATCAGAGTGCCTGCTTTGAGTCCTGGCCATGCTGCTTGCCATCCAGCTAAATGCCGATGCACACCTTCGGAGGTTGCAGATGATGACTTTAGTACTTGAGTCTCTGCCACCCATGTGGGAGACCCACAGTGAGTTTTGGGCTCCTGGCTTTGGCCTGGCCCAGCTCTGGTTGTTGTGGTCATTTGGAGAGTGAATCAGCAGATATCTCTCTGTCTGTCACTCTATTGCTTTACCTTTCTTTTTTAAAAAATTTTATTTATTTATTTGAAAGTCAGAGTTACAGCCAGAGAGGCAGAGACACAGAGAGGGGAGAGATCTTTCATTCACTGGTTCATTCCCCAAATGGCCCTAATAGCCGGGGCTGGGCCAGGATGAAGCCAGGATCCAGGAGCTTCATCCAGGTCTCCCACATGGGCCATGCTCTGCTGCTTTCCCAAGGTGCATCAGCGGGGAGCTGGATCAGAAGTGGAGCAGCTGGGACTAGAACTGGAGCCCACATAGGATGTCTATGCTGTAGATGATAGCGGCTTACCCTGCTGTGCCACAGTGCCAGCCTCCTCTCTACCTTTCAAATAAAATGAAAACAAATAAATTTTAAAAGCTAAGTTTATTTTGGTGCAAAAAATTTAAAATGCATACATAGTTTTTTCATAAAATAAAACTTTCACAAACTTTTTGAAGACACCCTTAAATATAGGGACTTTAGTTTTTTGCATCAAGATAATCCTATATTTTAATTTCATTTTTCAATGAACTTTTGGAAATACTCATGTGTGTATATTGGGGGTGTGTGTGTGTGTGTGTGTGTATGCATGTATGTATTTAAAGACGATCCTGATGGACTCCTAAGCAATCAGCAATTTGAAGTGGAAAGTGGTTTGGAAGGTTTTACATCGCTCTGGAAATTGAGGGAGAGGTGGAGCTCAGAGGGGAGTATGGTGTTGACATTTGATATATTTGGAGCTGACTTCCTAACTCTGTGTAACTCCTTTGCCTCTGTTAATTCATTACTGAGTGTTACCTGGGGAGTGAGGCTGCCCGAGAATCAATGTGTTTGGTCTTTTTCCAACTCTTATCCTCTCCCTTGTCTGCCAAGCATCTGTCCTGCAGCCCTGTTCTCTGGAATCCATACTCAATGGACCCTGAATTTCAGCAGCTGAGGATGCCGGCAGCGAGGGGTACTTTTGCTTAAGGGGATGTGGTTGCATCAATACAGTCACTTTGGTTTCAAATAGGATCTGAGGACATCTTGCCCATTAAGGCAAACAGTATTTATTTCTCAGTGATTATTGCTAAGAAGGCTCAGGCCAGTACTGTGTGACCAGTTAATTGAAAATTACTTCCTGTTCTCGGCTGGCTGCGTCTCACCACAGACAAATGATGATGCATCTGACAAACTTCTTGGTGTGGGTTTTGTGTCTCAGATCAGCTCTAAATATTTAAAGCAGCCTGTTCTCTGTTCAGCATGCCCTGAAGTGAGCTTTTGAATGCAGCATGTTTTGTTCCCTATTAAAACTACCCAAGCTTTTCTAAGTGTTGAATAAAAGAATAGAAGGTATGGGCTGCATCTGGCTGTTGGAGCCAGTAGGAATATTTATCCGTCAACCCTCCAAGGAGTAGCCAGTGTGACTGTTGCTCATTTTCTGTTTCTCCCTGTAATTTTCTTGCAAAGTTTTAGCAAGCCTGCAAAGTCCGCTTTCCCCATTCTTGATAGGAAAACTTGTTCTGGTAGAGATCCTTGGTGCCATTGAGATGGAGGCCAAAAGGATGCTTTAAGGGGGTAGCACAGGATAAATAGATAAGCCCAGCTTCCTGATTAGATGTCAGTCCCCCTTTATGGAAAGAATGTTTGCTGAAACCCTCTGCTGATGCTGATGTCGTGTGCACTGTACTTAATGAACAGTATTCTCCTATCTGCTGATGTCGTGTGCACTGTACTTAATGACTGGTGTTCTCTCTGAGTCAGGCTTAGGCGAACGGCATATAGGTAACCGCATCTGTAAAGTTCTGGGTTTCTACAGCTGCACTTTGCATATCAGAAGACCTCAGCTCCTATTTTAGCTTTGCCATTTTTCTAGTACAGCGACCTGTGTTCAATTTCTTGAGATCCTTTTTCTTAATCTGTAGGCAGGGGTAATTCCAGTTGTGTTTTGGGAGGGGTAAGTAAAATAATGCAATACAAAAAGTTACATGAACGTATTTTAAATTTAGTATTATTTGATAAATGGAAACAATTTTTTTGCTGTTAGCAAAACAATTCGGCATGTTATGTTTGTCATCCAGCTACAAGATGTAAGGAATTATTTGATATTCGAGCACTCAGACCAGCTTCAGTTCTGTTTTATTGTGTGAATGTAATTTGAGCACAAAGTGTTTCTTGCTAGGAGGAATCTGATTAAAGTAGAAGTAAGTACAAGTCTCTCAACATTTGAGGTTATACTGGTACTTCTCAGAATCCCCCCAGCACTTAGGTTTTCTGCTATTCAGTTAGCACTTAATTAAGCAGAGATGTGTGATAGGATAAAAATTATTAACTTGGGAGCATTCAGACTTTTCTCCTGCCAGAGAGACTCTGTAATTGGCAGCCAAGTATACCACCCACCCTCCAGTCTGTTTCCTATAAATTTTCCTTCACATTAAAAATCTGCAGCAGAGAATGGAGAGGGGAGGCAGAAAGGAGAGAGCAGGCAGGGAATGGAAAAGGAGATGATTTTTAGGAACTATTTGCAAATGTGAAGTTCTAGAGAGAGAAGGCTACAAAAAGGTGATGGAGAAGAGGCAATCCACTTGGGAATTACGATGCAAAGAAAGCGTGACATTATTTTAAAATTTTGCTTTTGAGTTTGACTTTCACACAGTGTATTTCATAGACTGCATCCTGTAGTTCACAGCTTTAAAAGTGTTCCAGATTTAAAGTGCCCTAGGATATATTGTACAAATTTTCTCTCTATACAACCAAATAGAATCATCTTTTGTGTCACTTGCCAGCAGAAACTTGCCAAATTTATCCTCCACTGAAACCCACCAGAATAATTTCTGTGAAACACAAATGTGATCATGTCAATCCCTTGCTTAAATCCTTCTCTAATGATATGGGCCACCCACCCACTTTATTCAAGTCTGACACATGCACACATGCACCCATGTGTGAGCCAGCAGCCCCTGGCGTGCTCAGGAAGGCAATTCCAGCCTCTCCCTAAAGTATTTCTTTGTGATGCAGTAGACAGTATCAATTGTCACTTGAAGAGTTACAAGGAAGATTTCTATGGAGATATAAATTCAGCCCTTACCTGGAGGAACCAGGCATACCAAGGAGCAGGACTTGTTGTGGGAGTGGCTTGCCTTGATAGAAATTATTGTTATTACTGTAATGTTTTAAAATTTTCAGCACAGGAGAATCCTTGATTTTATCATTATTTTTTAAAAATATTTTTATTTATTTACTTGAGAGGTAGAGCTACAGACAGTGAGAGGGAGAAACAGAGAGAAAGGTCTTCCATCCGTTGGTTCACTCTCCAATGGCCACAACGGTTGGAGCTGCGCCAATCGGAAGCCAGGAGCCAGGTGCTTCTTCCCAGTCTCCCATGCAGGTGCAGGGGCCCAAGGACTTGGGCCATCTTCTACTGCTTTCCCAGGCCACAGCAGAGAGCTGGATTGGAAGAGGAGCAGCCAGGACTACAACCGGCGCCCATATGGGATGCCGGCACAGCAGGATTAACCTACTGTGCCACAGTGCCGACCCTGATTTTATCATTGTTTTAAAGTTCTATATGACAAAGCTTCCCCTTATGTCCTGCCCTGGGAGCAGACTGCTCTTTGTTGCCAACTGCACCCTCCTCCTATCCCCTTGGTTCACCGCAGGACAACAGGTGACTACTCCACTCCTTCTTCTTTCTATGTTAGTGATCAAAGAGCAGTTGAACCATAAGCTTGATTTGAGTGATGCGGAAAGGCCTAAGTGACCACTTGAGAGGTAGCCTCCCAGGTCTGTAGAAATCATAATATAAAGAAAACAAAGTGACTAATAGGAGCCTCCAAGATCAGGTGAGCAGATCCACAGACAGCAATTCAACATCTTGAGTTTTGGAGCTGGGCTGTCGGGCACAGAAAGATGAGACACCCATGACAGCAAGTGGGCCACTGGGGTTCTTCAGCTGCAGTTGACACACTGACTTTCACTGTGGTAACAGGGTACACATATTCTGAGCTTTGGCTTACTTTCTTAGCACTTGTAACATGAAATGCTATTTTTTTAATCTGTTAACTTTTTAAAGGATTTATTTATTTGAAAGGCACAATGACACACACACACAATGGGGGACAGTGTGGGGAGGGAGAGAGAGAGAGTTTTACTCTGCTTGTTCACTCCGCAAATGCCCACAACAGCCAGGGATGGGCCAGTGCAAAACCAGGATCCAGAAATTCCATCTAGGTCTCCTACATGGGTGATAGGGACCTAAATACTTGAGTCATTGTTAGCTGTCTTACAGGTGCATTAGCAGGAAGCAGGATTGGAAGTGAAGGCAGGACTTGATCCCAGGCATTCCAACATGGCTTGTGGGCATCTCAAATGCAGCTTAATACTCTGCTATAACACCCCCTCCTTACCCTTTAAAAAATAAATGTTATTCCTTTGAAGAGGAATCCATCAAATAATTTAGGCCCTGACTTAATTTTATTTGAAGTTGCTTTATAAAGTAAGATGATTTTTTTCAAGTGCAGTTGTTTACTTTATTCTAAGCCCTGGTGAATTCTGATTAAAAGTAAAAACTCTCAACCTGCTTAAATGAAGCAAATATTTGAAATTGTGTCTGATTCCAATCAACTCTTACAGAATGAAAGTTGGTACAGAGAGGAGAGAAACGATTGAACTCTCAAATGAATGGCATTCGCAGCTGGACAGAATGAGTATGGGAGGGCAAGGGCTTGGGAGGAGCCCCCTGCTCGTGGTAGAGACTCCTTCTTGGACCACAGAATAGGTGTCACTCCCCTCACTGTAAGGTAAAGTCCATGCTCCTGCATGGGGTGAGTGCAGACTTGGAACCCTGCCCATTGCTTCGTGGACATCTCTTTCCGTGCTCCAGGCACCCATAACCAACCAGTCCTGGGACGTAACACCGCATTTTATGCCTTTGTGTCTTTGCCCATGCTGCTTTCTCACTCTGGGAGGCCTTGCTATCTTCATCCATCTTCTACTACTCATGTTCAAGAACTAGCAAAATGTCATCTCTTCTGTTGAAACTTCCCTGGTTCCATTTCCTGGGTCACATCCCAAACACAGTCCTGGAAATGGAAGGCCAAGTATGGGTTCCGTCTCCATTACTTAATGCTTATGACTTTGGACAAGTTATCCAATCTCTCTGTGTTTTAATTTCCCCAGTTGTAGAATGGGGATAGCAGTAATAATACAGTTACTTGCAAAATTATTATGAGGATAAATAATTTAGAATATTTTCTGTAAGTATGTAGTAACTCAATATTATTAATTTTAATTATTGCATATTACCACCAATATCATTATCATCATATTTACCTCCCTAGTGCCTTTAGCACACAAATTTTATTCACACAGTTATTATTGTTTGTGTCAATCTGACTCCATCTCATGCACCTTTAATCTTCAGTGCTTGGTACATGTTTGACATGAACAGGTGTCCAGTAAACGTTTTTGAAATTTAATTATTGATGTCTGTGCTTATGAGACTGTAAGCACCTTAAAGAGTGTTTTCTGCTTTATAACAACCATCTGGGATGCTAGCCAGTGCCCTGTGCATAATCAGTATTCAAATATTTCCTGAAGAAGTCAGTGCATTAATGAAGACTGTGTGGAAATGATTATTTCAACGTTGGCTTCAATAGAGAGCAGGCAGAGCACAGGTGTTAGGAGGTGCCACCCCCAGTGGGTGGTGTGGGCTGGCCAGAGAACTGAGGCTTTGTTTCATAAGCTTCTGTTGAAATTAAAAGGCAGAGAAGATGCAGTGTTAAAAATGAGAATCTGTCTTCTGAGCCTGAAATCTGGTGTGTGGAAGTCGTGAGGAAAAGATTAGGGATGTGTGTGTGTGTGTGTGTGTGTGTGTGTGTTGACCAGATGGATGGGCTTAACTCCCATGTCTTTTGTAACTCTGAGAGGTAAGACTCTATGCCCCGGCCTTAACCAGATGGTTAAAGACTCTCACAAAATTGAGAGTCTTAAAACTAAAATGTCTCTGTTTCCATAAACTAACTATCTATCTGTTATTTGATTGGCTGCTTCATTACATTACAGTCATGAGGTTACAAAGAACTTAGTTCTGTTCAACCAGGGACCAGACTGAATTCCACACATTGGTAGGACTCTGAGCAGACACAAGTATTGCCATGCAAGTGTTTAAGTGGATTGAATCATGCTCCAAGAGTGTGATGTGGTTTTGATCCATCTCACATCATCTTCTATTAATACCATTCTGCAGTTTGGATTGATTATTTAATAGCTGTTACTATTAAATACTATTTCTTTAAAAGGACACTTGTTAAGCTTTTGAGCTCTGAATTTATGTGTTGTTTAAAGAGTGCCATATAAAGTTGAGATTTGGGGGAAACGGTGGGAGCTAGAAAATGAGAAAGTTACTTGAGTATGAATGTTGACCTTTAAAGGATTTCCCAGAAAACTGAGACACACAGAAAAAAAAATGGGGTCATTAGAAATGAAATGTAAGATTCTTTGCTTTTCATCTTTAAACTGTTGGAAAATGTAAATAGAAAGATAAATGAGGGAGGGATTTCAAAGTTCTTCATCAAGCAGTTGATTTGTTGCCTGAAATGGCAAAGAAAGTAGAGTTGATTCTAACAGAAGGAGCCTCAGATAGGCCAGTCTGCCCACAAAGTCAAAGAACAGCTTCCCGAAGCCCCTCCTTGAGATATTTCACCTGACGGAACTGCGCTGTGGTGTAGCTGGTGGAGCTACTGCCAGCAGTGCCAGCATCCCATATAGGTGTTGGCTTGTGTCCCGGCCGCTCCATTTCCAATCCAGCTTTCTGCTGTGGCCTAGGAAGGCAGTGGAGGTTGGCCCATGTCATTGGGACCCTGCATCTGCATGGGTCCTGGTTCCTGGCTTCGGATCAGCTCAGCTTCAGCCATTGTGGCCATTTGGGGAGTGAACCAGCGGATGGAAGAGCTCTCTCTCTCTCTCTCTGTGCCTCTGCCTCTCTGTGGCTCTGCCTTTCAAATAAATAGATGAATCTTAAAAAAAAAAGACATTTCACCTGCCAGTCTGCTTCTGCACCAGTCAACACTTGTCTTCCATTCTAGACCTGGTGTGTTGAGGAAGGCAGAAGAAAGACTTGCCTACAGTCCTTCTCCACTGTGGAAGTACTTTTTGAGAACTCCAGCATGATGCCTAGCATTGTGGTGCATGCTGGAAACACAGGGACGACATGACTTAGGCACTGCTAGGTGCTCACCCTGGTTTCCTCTTTCTCCTGGGCACAGAGCTAAGATACATGTCTCAGCTCTTTGCAGTCAGGTGAGACCATACAACCAGGTTCTGCCTAATGGATCCAAGCAGAAGTAATTTAAGCAGCATCTGACCTGACTCTTAAAACATCTTGCATGATCTTACCTTCTCTCATCATTTTTAGCTGAAAATGGAAGTTCCAGAAAAGGAGTCTGATACCCTCGGAGCTAGCACCATCAGTGGATCAGAGTCTCAGCTAAGGCACTTCTGCACGGGACTTTGTGTGATAAAAAATGACCTTTAATGTTGTTGAGCCCCTGAAATTTCAGGGTTTGTTTGTTATTGCAGCAGATGTATTATGTCCTCTGACTAGTGGGGATGAATAAGGTTAAGGTCCTGTCTCCCGGGAGTTAATCTTTTTTTGGAAGGAGCATATACATAAGTGATTGTAAAGCTATCTTTCTGCTATAGTGAATGTGATGCATTGTATATGACACAATGGGAGTGGAGTGGGGAGTAGGACGGGGATAATGGGGATGATTTTGATGATGGAAAGACTTTCTGGGAAACTCAAGAGGTATGTTTCTTGCAAGTGTGGGATCAGTTGGGAGGGTTTTGAGGGCAGGCAGGGAGGACTAGAAGTGGGTCAGAGTTGCTGGAACAGCGGAGGTGGGTTTGTCACAGGGACAGATGAGGCTGGAGAGGGAAGCAGCTGTTGGATCGCAGAGCATCTTACAGGCCTTGCCGGGAACCTGGAGTTTTGGGGATCAGTCCTATTCAAAGTTCTGATCTGTGGTGATGTAAGAAGCACATGCCAGAATGTAAATCAGCACTCTACTTCTTTCATCCGGTAAGTCTTGCAATTGAAAAACAAAAGTCAGCTGAACTAAGCAGCAGGCTTACTGATGTTATTGATTCACATTCTGGCACAAGTTTCTTGTTTTGTCCTGTCCAAAATCGTGCTCACTCATCTGAGGGTCACACTTGGAACAGCTGTGTTTTTAGTAATTTATTCTGCTTGCTGTGGAAGATGGCTGTGAAGGGTGTCTCTTCAAAGGCTAGGAGACCACTGAGGGTGAATGGGGAAGTAATTCCAGAGGAAGATGGTGAAGACCTAAAGTAGGGCAGTGGTGGTGTTGATGCACACAAAGGAATGGATTGCACAAGTATTTATGTATGAGCATGGAGAGAAGGAGTTTCAAAAATGTGTCCTAAGTTTCCTGGTTAAGTGTCTGAGTGGATGGACTGAAGAAGAGCCTAGGGGAGAGGTGATGCATGGACTTAGAGGGAAGTTTAAAGATTTCACTTTCAGTGCCATGCACCGTGAAGAGGCTGAGGATATCCAGATGGGTGGTTTGAGCATCCAGTGGGGTTGACTGTCCTGATCTTAGGGAACGTGCTCTGGGATAGAGTTCCAAACCTGGAGTTACTGTCATAGGAGGTGTAGAAAACACTACAAATGAGGGGGACATTTAGTCCAGGGCAAACACCAGAAGGCACCACAATTAAGGAGAACAGCAACACAGACCCAGCACTCCAGAGGAGTGAGGGGGACCTCAGAGCTCAGAGGGCAGAATTTTGAGAAATACTGAACCAATAAAATCAGCAGGTGGCCTTGCAAAATATCAACTAGAACACCTCCACTGGAATTTTTAATTGGGGTGTCTTTGATAAAATCTGCGGCACAGCAGTGGTGGGAGCAGATGCAGCACTGCGGCAGAGTTCCAGATGGTTCTAGAACTGTCTGGTGAGCTATTTTTTTTTTTTTCAGCTCCTATTTCCACCTCTGGAAGAGAAGAGATCAGACTAGGTAAGCTCTAAGATGTTTTCCACGCAGACATTCTATTATAATAGTTACCATTTGGGGCACCTAATGTGTGGTAGGCACACAATTTTCATAAAACTTCTGCAAGATATTAGCACTCCACTTTTCCTGATACCAAGAACTTAAGCATCATGCCAGGGTTCATACAGTCATTGGGTTTCTGAGCTGAGAATTAAAAACTAGGTTTGATCTGACAACTAAACTGCTGTTCTTTTCCTTATTCTGTGCTGTACAGTGATTCTAAGGACAGATAAGACACCAGGCAGAATGTGAATTGAATTTTGGTAGTAGATCATTTATAAGAGCCATCCTTGCTATATTTTCTTAGGCAATCTCCTTTAATAAAAGGCAGGATGTTTCTTTTGAGGAACATAAACAAAATCCAATGTGAGGCCTTTGAACTGCTCTGATATTAGGTCTATAAAAAGACCAGGTTGATCAGCAAGTGACAAGGAAATGGGAAACTTCTGTATAGACAGGAAAAAAAATCAATACTAGCATAATAGTTTACAGAGGCAATGCATTTTTCTGTTAGACAACTCCAAAGGTGAGTTTAGTTGTCGCTAGGTATAGAAACTCTTGGGGACATAATTCTCATTCAGAGCAGATAAACTGATATCTGAAGGCAATTATCTGATATAATAAGAGATGAGCTCATGCTTTCTCAAGGTGTCTTCTTTGCGTATGTGTGCAGAATGATTGTTTTCCATGTTGGTCAACTTGTTGAGGGGAATGTTCTATATCCTAGGCAGAGAGAAAATGGTGAGAAACATCTTAAGCACCACGTTTAAAGAACCTAACGTGTTACTGGGCCTCGAAGAATTGGGCAAATAGGAATAGCCAGGTTTCAGAAGCTTTCTGATACAGATACACAGACTTTTGTTTTTTTTTAAAAAAAGATTTATTGATTTATTTGAAAGGTAGAATTATATCAACAGACACACACACACACACGAGAGAGAGAGAGAGAGAGAAAGAAAAAAAGAGAGAGAGAGAGAGAGAGAGAGAGAGAGAGAGAGAGATCATCTATATGTTGTTTCACTCCCCAAATGGGGCTGGGCCAGATTGAAGCCAGGGGCCTGGAACTCCAAGAGTCTCTCACATGGGTGGCAGGGGACCAAGCACTGGAGCCATCCTTCACTGCCTCCCAGGCCCATTAGCAAGGAGCTGGATCAAGTGTGGAACAGCTGGGACTCAAATCAGCACTCATATGGGATGCCTGCATCCCAGGCAGCAGCTTAATGGGCTGCTCTGCCACAGGAGCCCCCAGACTTTTCTATGTATGTTCACCCTCTATCCAGGAGTCTTGTTATTTTTTTTCTCATGCTCTCATATAGTCCTTTCAGAGACAGAGTAAGTATTTTAGATATTATAAGTGTGAACATTCCAGTTTATACTCAAAGAAATGAAACACAGGTAGGGGTGGGGTCTTGGCCAAGGTAGCAGTTAGGGTGAAGCTGAGATCACAGCCCAGGTGTCCCAACCTCCAGTGCAGTGCTATTTCTGCCATGCCTGGTCTGGAATGTGAGCTCAGTGAAACTGGAGATCTATCTCAGCAAGTGTTCGAGCCTCCAGATGGCCTAGCACGGTGCCTAGCACATGGAGTATGCTGACTATACAACTTGGCAATGGATAAAGGATTTCTAGCATTCATGGAACATGAAAAAGCTTACTCTGAACCTTGCTATTAATGCCAATTTCCTCATGTGTTCTAATTTCTCCAGGCTGTGTGTCCTATAAGCTACTCAGCCCCAACCCCAGGCCCTGTCTTTCCCAGGACCTGGGAGCAGCCCATTCCACGCTAGGAGCTGAGGAACTTTGATGCTCTGCTGTTAGGCAAGCTGGCCTTTTTCTACTCTATCCTGGCTTTGGTTCTTGCTGACTTCTTCTACCTTGATGTGGCTATTGAGGCTATTTTGTGACAACACAGGCCTAAGTCTCAGCTTTGATTTCTTGCTTGTTCTCTTTGTTAGCCCGGCTATTCTAGGCTTTTGGGCAGCAGCAACAAGAAGCAACTCCACATCTCAGTAGCTCAATTCCTAAAGGTTTATTTCTCACTTGTGAATCTGGCAGCTCTCTAGACAATCCCTTTTCAAGCAGCAACTTGAAGATCTTAGTCTTTTGCATCTTGCAGCTGCGTGGTGATGACTTCCAGGTGGCCTGGCAGAGGAAGAGGGAGCTGGAGGCTTGAGTATAGTCTCTTAACTGTTTTATCTTAGAAATGACAAACATCACTCCTGTTCAATGCCCATTGGCCAGAACTAGTTTACACAGTCTTCAGTGACTGCAAGGGAGGTGGAAATTTAGGAAAGCACATAGATTTTGATAACAAAAATGTCTCTGTGTTAGTACACAATCATTATAGATTACATTTTTATACTCCTTCCTCCCCTAACAGATGTTCCTCCCCTTCAGATGTTGAAGCCCTAACCCACAATGTGATACTATTTGCAGATTGGGATTTGGGAAGGGAGCCTTCATGTTGGGATTATTGCCCTTATCAGAAGGGACAAGGGAGAGTTTGTTTTCCTTCTCTCTGTTCTCTGCCATGTGAAGGCCTGTCAAGACGAAGGCCTTCTGCAAGGCTTGGGGAGAGCCCTCACCAGAATCAGACTGTGCCACTACTTTGACCTTGTACGTCTCAGCCACCAAACTGTGAGAAATAAATTTCTGTTATTTAAATATGCAGTGCATAGAATTTTTTTTTATAGCAACTAAAACTGTCTAACACAGCGTAGGGCTTTGTAATTGGCTCTCAGTCTGTTTTGATGCAGTGATTGAAGCTTTCATTTGTCAATCCCCTACCAAGTCAACTTGATTTTCTGCTTCAAATAATACACAGGGCTTATGTTTCTGCCTTGTTCCTTTCAGGGATGGTTATCGGGCCTCAGACTGTATGTGGACTTCTGTAATTACTTCCCTCACCAATCGGTGCATGCTGTTCAGAGCCTTGTCTCTGTCCCTCCCATCATACATGCAACAAAGCTTGTGCCAACACTTAGAAGTGCCTTAGGACAGCAGCTGTTCTCAAGAAGGGGTGAGGGAAGTAGCCATAGCCCTTTTATTGGGTTAGGATGTGTAGTTCGAACAAGGCTTGCAGATAATAATGATGGACACATGTCTCCATAGTCTCTGTTGAGATCTGGGTCCACCTCTGTTGCCTGTCGATTTCCTTGGAACAGCAGGAGGAGGGATTTTAAGCTATTTCTGTTCACAAGGCTTTTGATTTGTGGTTTAACAGGTGCTTCCAAAAGAGGCTGTCTGTGCTTTTGATTCTGAAAATAATGTGTTCCAGTAGTATCAGGTAGCAAGTGATGAGCGAGGCAGCTACTTGAGGGTGAAATTCCACAGGTGATTGTATTGCAGAGTCTATCCGTGGTGTCAGCCATTCATATTCACAGATGGCACCTGCCCTGGAGCAGATAGGATGCAACCTTCAGGGACCACTTGGGCCAACACACCCTGTGTTGCTTTCCATCTGCATCAGAATGAGATCCAGCAAATAAGAGATCCCTGCGGTTTTCATCTTTCCTTTTTTCCTTGCTTTAAAAACCTTGTAATCAGCTGACTTTGCACAATGGAATGTTCATAGTGGCTTAACAAGACATAAACAGTAGTCTTGGTGGGTATTGAGAATATATATGATGGGGTTTTGGGTCCTGAGAACGTTGCCAGTCCCACACTGATCTGTGATGAGGTCACATGAGTTGTCTTGTTGAGCAATAAAAGGTGAGGTGAACATTGCCGGGCTGACCACTTGGATGATTTTTCAGTTCAGACAGAGCTAAAGAAAAACAGTCGCCCACTGACCTTTCAACTCTGCTCCTTCCCTGTTATTTCTTTAGCCATTTATAGTCTAGTGTCTCAGAGAGCCAGGCCAAAGTTTGGCAGGACTCAAGGCAGATAAATCACAGGCAGACCAGCGAGGGCCTCACGGCTTTACTAGGAAAGGGAAAATTGGAAGTTTAGATGGGGTGTACTGATGTCTCATTGTGCTGGCAAAGAGCGCTTTCAGTTTAACCCTCTTGGAAGCCAAAGCACAATTCCAGAATCACACATTCTGCACCTTCAGTGGGCAACTGATTTGCTTGCCACTCAGTGGACAGAGTCCACAAATTCCCAGGAGGCAAATGAATGTCAACTGGACACCATCTGAGATGTTGTGATGGCATGAATGGGCCATGGGGTCCCACCTTGGTGTTTCCTACCAGCTTCTGCTCTGTGTAGGACTGAGTACTGAAAGAAGGCTTTGTTTTTCAGTTTTAAGTAAAATCAGAGACTTTAGATTACATCTTATAGGAAGTCTTAAAATTAAACAAATTAAGTGCCACTACTGTGTTCTTTTTCAAAGTTGCTATGGCTATGTATAACCTTTGTATTATCCTCTAAGTTTATAATCAGCTTGTCAATTTTGACTAAATTTCCTTGGGATTTTGATTGGGATTGCATTTAATCTGTAAATCAGTATGGGAAAGATTAACATTTTAACAGTATCAGTCTTCTGATGCAGGACCGTGATATCTTTCTCTGATCATTTAGGTCATTTCATTATTGTAGCAATTTTTGTAGTTTATGGTGTAGAGAGGTCTTGCATATTTTTTGTCACTTGAAAAGCTGACATGCAAAACCCAAACTTAGGAAACAAATTGGGAAAGGATTCTTTGCTTTGCAGGTGGATTCAACAAAAGCATGTTTAAATACCTCCAGTTTTCCCATTGAAAGGAATACCATTGCAAAGTAGATACTCAGTTACTGCCTACAAATGAAGGTCTGTTGTGATTTGGAGAATTCACACTAATAAGTAACTTCCCTCAGATCCAGTATAGAAAGTATAGGATGTATAGGATATAGGTTGTATAAGATGTGTATATATATATATATATATATCCAGTGTAGAAGGTATAGGACTATAGAAAGTAAAGGATGCCTTCACACCATTTTCAATTCTAATCAATGAATTGTTTTTAAGGGAATTTGTTTGAGCTTCTTGCAGACAAAAAAGTGCCATCTTTGAATCCACTAGTCTGCATCAGGGTAGAATCAGCATCTGGGAAGAGCAAGGCTGTATTTAATCACCATGAGTAGGGCTGGGATTTGCCAGGCCCATGAACTCCCACCAGCCTTTGATTCTTAGCAATGACACTTCCTGTCCCATACATGCCAGACTGCACGTGTGTGGGACAAGGGCTGGCTCCAATAGGCAGTCATGATTCACTGGTTTCTGTAGAAAATATAAAGTCTGAAGGCTAGAACTAAAATGCCAGGAGCCACGCATCCTTCTGAGGTTCTGCTAAATACCTTCCAGGTTGTGGGAAGTTCACCGTCATGTTCCTGCTCATTTTATATCTATTGAGAATTGAACCTTCGGCCAGTGCCATGGCTCACTTGGCTAATCCTCTGCCTGTGGCGCCAGCACCCCGGGTTCTAGTCCCGGTTGGGGCACCGGGTACTAGTCCCGTTTGCTCCTCTTCCAGTCCAGCTCTCTGCTGTGGCTTGGGAGGGCAGCAGAGGATGGCCCAAGTGCTTGGGCCCTGCACCAGCATGGGAGACCTGGAGGAAGTACCCAGCTCCTGGCTTCAGATCAGCGCAGCGCCTGCCGTAGAGGCCATTAGGGGAGTGAACCAATGGAAGGAAGACCTTTCTCTCTTTCACTGTCTATAACTCTCTCTCTCTCTCTCTCTCTCTCTCTCTCTCTCGCTGTCTAACTCTGCCTGGCAACCAACCAAACAAACAAAAAGAAACCTTCCTAAAGCTCAGTTTCAGTTATGCTTGATCCCCATCCTGAGTTGCCAGTGGTTCCCTGTTACCCATGAAGTAGTCCATATTTCTTTATATGGCATTGAAATTCCTTTGTAATCAGCCTCCAAATAAACATCTAGGATATCTTCTATTCTATATTCTTTGCACTTACTCTGTCCTCTAGAGAAACAAGTGTATGCAGTTCCCAAGGAATGTCAGAACTTTTCTCACCTTTGCTACTGCTGTTCTCTCTATACAATATTATCTTACTTTTCCATTTTTTAATAAAAAATTTCTGAAAGACTTTCACAATTTTATCTTTCAGTCCTTCAATTGAAATATTCATTTCTACTATCCATCCAATTCATCTAGACCAGGCTGCTGGAATAGCATTTATAAATTAGCTCTGCTTATGAACCTGCTCAAAACCGTTCAGCACCTTTCTAAGGTCAAAAGATAAGTCAGAATCTCTTAACTTGCCGTTAAGGCTTTCCAAATTCCACTCTCCCATATCTTGACCCACATAGGTTACTGGGTTTTCTACTCTGAGTGTCCAGCTCTAGGGATGCTACCTGTCAGTTCTTCTCTAACACTTACCTTTTGTTCTCCTGCATATCATATTTTGTTGTTGATTGTGTGTCTATGTGGCTATATGCTGATAGCTTCACTAAACTGTGAGCTTCCTGTGGTCAATCCCTATATCATTTATCCTATTGCCCCTTTAGAACCTGGCAACCTTCCTTCCCATAGTAGATGCCCAATAAATATTTGCTGGTGGTGAATAGTGGAGTAGAGTATAGGGTGCAACAGGTGGGTGAGGTATCAGGAAATATACAGACCTCCCATCCAGAAGTTATACCAGGACCTGCATGGGGGTTATAAGAATAAATCAGTGCTCTTTCAATTCCATGTAATAGATACGTATGAATCACCTTGAGGTTAGGAACTAAAACATAACTATTAAACACTGATCCCAGAGGAAGAAATGCAAATTCATGCTCAACTAATCCCTCCTGGTGAGATATTAAGCTTGGGCCAGTTTTACTATCATTTACTGAGCTGTAAAATAGGACACCACACTCTTCTATCTGCTGCCCCAGATTTGTGGTCACAACCATAACACTGTCAGGCTTGATTAGTGAAAAAAACGAAAACTAGTGTATGCCCACTCAGCAGAAGAAAGATCACTGAAGGCCAGAATGGAATAAAAGAGAAAAAGCAACACTTCAGTCCATTGAAGACATTTTCAGCTGAAGGTATTCCTGAGCAAGACTGTGTATTCAAAGACTTCATATACACTTGGTAGATGAATTAGACACAAGAAGCTATGAGGCACAGGGAAGCCATTTCAATAGTCCCTTACATTTATCTATATCTATATCTATATCTATATCTATATCTATATCTATATCTATCTATCTATCTATCTATCTTTACAGTTTTCCTTGAAATAAATGTGCTTTTATCATTCCAAAGTCAGATTAAAATGTTATGAAGAGAAATAAAAGGAGACATATGCATATTCTGACACACAAAGCTAATTGTTAACATTGTGCTACAGTTTTCTATCTCCTTATCTATGCCTATGTACTCTTCAGTTGTTGAGAACGCACCATATGTTCTCCTCTTCCACTTGACTTTATATCATGAGCGTTTCCCTGAGTTAATACATAATTGCTTTACAGTTTTTGTTCCATTTTTAAATGGAGGTATAATTTGCATAAAGTAAAATTCACTCATTTTTAGTTTAAGTGAAATTCATCAGTGAATTTGATGACTGTGTGTATAGTCATATAACCACCACCACAGTCCAGGTGTAGAAGAGCTTCATAATCACCACAAATTCTCCTGTGCCCTTTGTAGTCAGCCACTCCCAGCTTCCACTAATGGGTTGAATATTCCTATAATTTTCTTTTTCTTGAAGAATTACATGTCAATGGGAGTTATACAGCATGTAGACTTTTTGTTCTGACTTCCTATCCTCAGCATAATACTGCTTGCAATTCAGACATGTTGCTCTATGTATGACCAGTTTGCTTATGATTATTGCTGAGTAGTATTCTATTGTATAAATGGACCACGCTTCATTGATTCCTTAGTTAAGGTGCATTTGGGTTTTTTATAAGTGCAAAAAAGCTACTATAGCTGGCACTGTGGTGCAGCGGGTTAACACCCAGGCCTGAAGCACCAGCATCCCATGTGGGCGCTGGTTAAAATGTATTTTTTTGGGGTTGGCACAGTGGCGTAGTGTGTAAGGCTGCCACCTGCAGTGCTGACATCCCATATGGGCACCAGTTCGAGTCCTGGCTGCTCCTCTTCTGATCCAGCTCTCTGCTATGGCCTGGGAAAGCAGTAGAAGATGGCCCAAGTCCTTGGGCCCCTGCACCCGCATGGGAGACCTGGAAGAATCTCCTGGCTCCTGATATTCGGATTGGCGCAGCTCCGGCCATTGTGGCCATAGCCAGAGGATCAAGGTCAATGTCAATAGGCAAAAGTCATGTTGATAGTATGTACCTTTGATAGACTGTGACGAAAATGGCACTTCAGCTCTGTGGTCTTCCTACAAAGAGTCCATGACCAAGTTAAGGGTGAGAAAAACATCTACAATAGAGAACATCTTACAACATACCTAATTAATGCTTTTCAAGTTGTCAAGGTCATCAGAAACAAGGGAAATATGGGGGTACTGACATGGCCAGGAGGAACCCCAGGAGACATGCTGACTCACGCTGACTCATCTTAGATGAGGTGGTAGAACAGGAAAATGCTGCTGGATATAACGAAATTTGAATAAACTATAGAACTTAATTGGTAATCATTTATTAATATTGGCTCAGCAATTGTAACAAGTGTACCATGATAACACAAGCTGTTAATAACAGGGAATATTATCTGCAGGGTAGATTGTTATATCTACTCTATTTTTATGTAAACCTAAAACTGGTCTAAGAAAAATAAAATCTATCAATTAAAAAATGTCAAAAACTTTACAAAATAGTTTTATCATTTGCCAACTCATCATCAATGAATGAATGTTTCATTTACTCTATCCTTTCTAGCAGTTGCTGTTATCAGTTTATTTTATTATCATATTAATAGGCACAATACAAGAGAACTTTAAAAAGTCCTTGGAAAATGAAACTAAAAGATGTTGAGCAAAAAACTTTGAAATCCTTCCATATGAGGGGTCTTCAAAAATTTCATGAAAAATATGTATTATGAAAAAACTATGCTTGGCTTTAAAAAAACATTTGCAGCAAGATGAGGTTATCTCTTAATTCCCATATTTCATGGACTTTTTGAAGCATCTGTGTATATTTTCTCTACAAAATTTCATTCAAATATTTTTAACTATAATCTTGTTAATTAAATTGCTTGCTTTCTTAATTTTGAGGTTTATCAGTTTTGTGTATAATCTAAGTTTTTTATCAAATGTGTAGTCAGACTTTTCTCATAAACTGTTGTTTGTCTTTTCACTCTATTAACGATGTCTTTAGGAGAGCAAACATTCCTAATTTTATGCTGTCCAAATCATCATTTTTTCTTTTATATAATATACTTTTGATGGTATATCTTAGAACTTTTTGCCTAATCTAGGGCCATAAACTTTTTTCCTTGAAATTTTATAATCTTAGGTTTTATGTTCAGGTTTATGATCCACTTTCAATTCATTTTCGTATAGCTTGTAAGGTAGAAATAGAGGATATATCTATATTTTTTGCCCATTTATATTCTATTAGTCCCATGGCATTTTGTAAAAGGGCAATCGTTCTCTGTTGAAAAGCCTTTGTAAAAAAATCAATCAATCATGTATGCACAGTTTATTGATGGAATGCTGTCTATTTTGTTCCATTTACTCGTGCCTATCTTTATGTATATACCTCACTGTCTTGATTATTATAGCATTATAGTAATTCTGGAATTACTTTATTAATTCAGGGAATGTGATAACTCCAACTTTGTTCTTTTAAAAAACTGTTTTGACCATTTTGCTTCTCTCATTAGGTTTCCATGCTGTTTTGATAACAACTGCCCTGTAGTATGTCCTGAAATCTAGTATTGTGTTGCCTCCGGCTTTGTTTTTGTTGTACAAGATTGCTTTAGCTATTCGAGGTCTCCTGTGTCTCAATAGGCTAATCCTCCGCCTTGCGGGCCCGGCACACTGGATTCTAGTCCTGGTCGGGGCGCCGGATTCTTTCCCAGTTGCCCCTCTTCCAGGCCAGCTCTCTGCTGTGGCCCGGGAAGGCAGTGGAGGATGGCCCAAGTGCTTGGGCCCTGCACCCCATGGAAGACCAGAAGCACCTGCCTCCTGCCATCGGATCAGCGCGGTGCACTGGCTGCAGCGCGCCGGCGGCGGTGGCCATTGGAGGGTGAACCAACGGCAAAGGAAGACCTTTCTCTCTGTCTGTCTCTCTCACTGTCCACTCTGCCTGTCCAAAAAAAAAAAAAAAAAAAAATTGCGAAGTCTATGATTTTCCCCTTTTTTTCTAGAATTTTGAATTTTTGCCTTCTCTCTTTGCTTTTCTGGGCTGTTTGATTAGTGGCCCATGAAATTCACTGTTTTTTTCAAACCATTGGCTACTGTTTTCATTGTTTTTGTCAGCTATTTATCTGTTCTTATTGTCACGGGTTTCTGTTATCATTTCTTCTGCTAGCTTTGGATTTATTTTGCTGTATTTTCTAGTTTCTTAGGGTAAAATCTTAGATCACTGATTTGAAACCTTTCTTCTGTTCTAACGTGAGTCTTGTTGTTTCTCATGTCAGCTTTTAATGCCATGAATCTCCTTCAAAGCATTGCTTTTAGTTAAGTTGTCCAAATTTTGACATGCTATGTCTTCATTTTTACTCTCAAACTAGTCATTGTAGTGTTTCTAACCTAACATTAGAATCACTTAAAAGATTATTTTTTAAGACTTATTTCTTTGAAAGGCAGAGTCAGAGTCACAAAATGGGGCTGGGGGGAGTCCTTCCATCTTCTGGTTCCCTCCCCAAGTGGCCACATCTAAGAGGCACATCTAAGCTGAAATCAGGAGCCAGAAACTCCTTCCTGGTCTCCCATGTGAGTGACAGGGTCTGAAACACTTGGGCCATCATCAGCCTAACCCAACTGTGGCTATTGTAGCCATTTGGGGAGTGAACAAGCAGATAGGATTTTTTCCCCTCTATTTGTATATCTTTGTATCTCTGCCTCTCAGATAAGTAAATAAATAAATAAAAAATTTAAAAAAAATTGATGCTGAGTCTCCATTAGGTCCTGAATCATTGAAGAGAGACTTGATTCATTTATTGTTTATTAGATTGTAATCACAAGGAAATATCCAACCTACTTCCAAGTTTTCTAAGTTGGAGGGACTAATAATCACAGAAGGACTTGACTTTTGTTTACTGTAAAAATAGAATAAGTGAGAATGTGTGTTGATAGATCAAATGATATAGTTTTGTAAACAGGGGTTTAAGCAGCTGCAACAAACATGTTTAATCTCCTTCAAGGAAACTTAGTCTTAGGACCTTTGGAATCATCCATTCTCAGACAATCAAATTGGTAAACAGGGTCTTTCTCAGTGCACATCCCAGGGCATTTGCTTATCTTTGCATGTTGTATTTTGCTCTAAGCACTTGAAAGTAAAACAATTGCTTTCCTTGAAAAAATAATTAATAGAAATCCTTGCACGTTCTCCATAGTTATTCAGAGACTGTTTTGTAAATATAGAAATAAGACCATGTGTTACTTTTTAAAAAAAATATTTATTTTATTTATTTGAAAGACAGAGTTACAGAGAGGTAGAGACAGAGACAGACAGAGAGAGAGAGAGAGAGAGAGAGAGAGTTCTTCCATCTGCTGGTTCACTCCCTAAATGGCTGCAATGGCCAGAGCTGAGGCCAAAGCCAGGAGCCAGGAGCTTCTTCCAGGTCTCCCATGTGGGTGCAAGGGCCCAAGGACCTGGACCATCCTCTGCTGCTTTCCCAGGCACATTAGCAGAGAGCTGGATTGGAAGTGAAACAGCTGGGACTCGAACTGACGCCCATGTGGGATGCCAGCGCTGCAGACCAGGGCTTTAACCCACTGCACCACAGCACCAGCCCCACTTTTTAAAGAATGAAATTATATCCTTTTTAGTGTAATATCAATAAAAAAAGTTAACTTGAGCATATCTTTTTGAGCAGACAGAAGAAGGACCGGTTAAGCTTTGAGCTGGAAGAAGTATTTGACTGGAGAGTCCTTAGAAGAATCCATTGATTAGGACTTTATTAGTTCAATCGTACCTACTTATGTGTGTGTTCCTGTTTCAGAAGCTGAAAGACTATGCATGAAGACTTTATAAAATAGATTATGGTGAGATAGAAAGAGCTGAAGTCAGATTTTTATTTATTTATTTTATTTTATTTTTTTGACAGACAGAGTTAGTCAGTGACAGAGACAGAGAGGAAGGTCTTCCTTCCATTGGTTCACCCCCAAAATTGTCGCTATGGCCAGTACTGTGCCAATCTGAAGCCAAGGGCCAGGTGCTTCCTCCTGGTCTCCCATTGAGGTGCAGGGCCCAAGGACTTGGGCCATCCTCCACTGCCTTCCCAGGCCACAGCAGAGAGCTGGACTGGAAGAGGAGCAACTGGGACAGAATCCGGCGCCCCAACCGGGACTAGAACCCGGGGTGCCAGTGCCGCAGGTGGAGGATTAGCATAGTGAGCCGCGGTGCCTGCCTAAAGTCAGATTTTTTATTTTTTTTTTTTTAAGATTTATTTTATTTGACAGGTAGGGTTATACAGAGAGAGGGAGAGAGAGAGATCTTCCATTTGCTGGTTTACTTCCCAAGTGGCCACAACACTCAGGGCTAGGCCAAACCGAAGCCATGAGCCAGGTGCTTCCTCTGGGTCTCCTACTTGGGTACAGGGACACAAGCACTTGGGGCATCTGCTGCTGCTTTCCCAGGTGCATTAACAGGAATCTGGATTGGAAGTGGAGCAGCCAGGACTCCAACTGGCACCCAAATGGGATGCGTGTATTCTAGGTGGTGACTTAACCTGTTATGCTGCAATGCCAACCTCTGATTTTTAGTTTTATCAATGCCTGGGGTAATTTCTTGACCTCTCTGGTCTCTAGTTTATGTGTATGTAAAATGGGGGTAGGGAGGTTGAGTCTCATGATTTCCAAGGTCCCACCCATCTGTATCATCAAGGTACCATAGGGTGACTGAAAAATGAAACTTTGTAGAGTGATTTCAGTGTGGGAGTAGTTCATTAGGGCAGTTTTGAGGTTGAGGAAGCTCTCATATCGCTGGTATATTGTTAGCTCCCTAAGATCTCCTTCTCCTTTCCTATCTATGTGACACTGGGAAGTGTCCAGCAGTTTCAGCTATTATTGATGCATATTTGTATGAGATAATACATACATACATACACACACACACACATACACACATATGTCACTTAAACTAATGTGTGATATTAAGATCTGGGATGTCAATTTCTTTTCTTACTAGTATAAAAATTCTGGAATCTTCTATCATAGGGCTAAATTGTGAATGCCGATCACTTCAGAATTATTCTCTCATAAAGACAATGATGATTTTTATGTTCACTTCCTTGAACTCAAGTGTGTATTGTCTTTTATAAGGATTTCCAATTATAGACGTCTGCATGTCTTCTCCCTACAGTCAGTGATTCTTGCTGCATCATCCACCTGCTGCTGGAGTTCTTTCTAAAGCACAGTTCTGATTATGCCCCTCCTCTGCTCACAAGTCTACAATGGCTTCCGATTGCTTACATAATGAAATCCCAAGCCCTGACCTTACTTTTATGCTCTCCCTAGTGCAGATTTTCTGGTCTCTTCTCACAGCATAGCACCCCTTGTGCCTTACACTCCTTACAGTGGTCCTTGAATGTAAGTGTGCTTGAGTCACCTGGAGGGCTTGTTAAAGCATGCATTTCTGGGCCCCATGCCCAGTATTTCTGATTCATGAGTCTAAGAAGGGGTCTTGGAAATTTGCATTTCTAACAAGTTCCCTGGTGATGCTGATAGTACTTATCTGGGGCCCACACTTTAAGAACTGTTGCTCTAACTACAAAAAGTGCTGGTTCTGTAAGGATATATCTGGTGTGTACATTTACATCTTGGCATTTTCTCATGCTCTTTCCCAGGGCTCCTTCTATTGGTAGAGTTCCATTCATGTTTCAAGCTAATTTTACTTTCTTAGGAAGCTTATATTGATCACTCATTCAGGATGAGGGAGGAGGCGATGACTCATGTTTGCACCTACGGCATGCTGCTTGCACTTTATTTTAGTACTTATACTATTCTGCATTATCCTATAGTGAATGGTGTGCTTGTTCTCTCTCTCTCCCTCTTACTCAAGTGTCAGATTTACAAGGGAAGGGCCCGTATTTTATTAATCTTTGCATCCTCAAAAGAATTTAATTTCATCATTGTGGTTAGGAGGCAGCCCTAGTAATTATACATCCATTTATTTTCCTGTCTCTGATTAATGCAGCCCCCACGGTAGACAGCAATTTGTGGTGTAGTAGCCACCCTTCCTTCTGAAATAGAAGATCTTACACCATATAGGTGCCTAAAGTGATGGGCTCCATCAGCAACCTTATAGGAAAATTCATCAAAGTCAGCAAGGAGCCAAACTACAAGGTTGCAGTGGTAGGTTTCAAAACTGCCTGCCATAAAGTTGCTAAGCCCCATTGCAGTAAGTCACGCTGTCATGGGAAACACTCTAAAGTCAACTCCAATCTAATGAAGTGTTTGACTTAACTTTTAAAAGAAATAGTGCTGGAAGCTATTTCTTCTCTGTAGATAGTCCTTTCTTATACTGAATGTGCAGCGATGAACCAGGGGAATTCGTAATGAAGGCAGAGTAAGTGTGCAGTCTGGAGAAAGTTTTGTTCAAAGTAAATTTCAGGGAATGTAATAATAATCAATCTCCTTAAATACCCTGTCAGTGTTCAAAGAGCACAGTATGAACCTAATTCTCTCACGTGACTCCCTGCTCCCTGGCAGAGAGGAGGGTGCTTCGTGGTTTCCCTCCTGTCCAGCTGCTCTCTCCCTGCCTTCCTCTTGAATACTGGTTCCTGCTCCTGATTCTCTTCCCTTCGTATGCCTTATATCCTGTATAGGGGAGTGCTATCTCACCCTGTGACTACCTCTGTCACCTTTATGCTGATAACTGGGGCCAGCCTAAATGTTTCTTCTGAGTCTTAGGTCTCTGGAGTCAACAATATTCTATTAACTCCCCAAGACCGTTCTACACAGATCTCAGATTCCATATGCTGCTCCCCCCAATTAGCTCATCATTTCCCTGGTTCTTTGGCCATTAGCAGGGTATCTTTTTTTTTTTTTTTTTTTTTTGACAGGCAGAGTGGACAGTGAGAGAGAGAGACAGAGAGAAAGGTCTTCCTTTTGCTGTTGGTTCACCCTCCAATGGCCACCACGGCTGGCGCGCTGCGGCCGGCACACTGCGCTGATCTGAAGGCAAGAGCCCGGTGCTTCTCCTGGTCTCCCATGGGGTGCAGGACCCAAGCACTTGGGCCATCCTCCACTGCCTTCCCGGGCTACAGCAGAGAGCTGGCCTGGAAGAGGGGCAACTGGGAAAGAATCCGGCGCCCCGACTGGGACTAGAACTCCGTGTGCCGGCGCCGCTAGGTGGAGGATTAGCCTATTGAGCCGCGGCGCCGACTTAGCAGGGTATCTTTTACAAGCATGGACTTGGTACAGCCACTTTGTAAAACTGCTCATTTGTTTCTACTAAAGCTGAGCAAATGCATACTATATGACCCCAAAATTTCACTCCTGGATAGAATATCAACAGAAATGCTTAACGATATTCACAAAAAGAAATGTACAAAAAATTTCACAGCAAAACTATTTGTAACATCGCCAAACTGGAAACTATCCAAGAGGTCCATTGACTGTAGAATGGATAAATAAATGTGGTTTATTCTTTTGTTGAAATGCAACACACCATTACTAATGACTGAAGTATGTGGAACACGATGGATAAATTACAAAAAGACCTAATGTTGAAAAAAGCCATGTTATCTTTAACTATAGTCATCCTACTATGCAACAGAACAGCAGAAGTTAGTCCTTTGTACCCATTAACCAATTTCTTTCTTTCCCCCATTTCTCTATTAAATTTTATTTCTTTGAGGTCAACTTTTTTTAGTAGGATAATGCAAAGTATTTCAAAATATGTAGGAGATTTTTGAATGATCTCACCACAAATGAAAAATATTGGAAGTAATGAATGTGCTCATTGCCCTGATTTGATCATTAAGCAATGGCTACATGCATGAAAACATTACATTGCACCCCATAAACAGGTAAAATTATGATACTTACTATGTATCAGTTAAAAATAAAGTAAAACATGCACAAAAAGCCAAAAGCCAGACATAAAGAATATGTACTACATGCTCCTATTCATTAAAGTTCAAAAGCAGGTAAAATGGAGCTGTGTAGTGAGAAGTCAGGAGACAGAATCCCCAGGGGACTGTGTTAAGAAGGAAGCAAGTGGGGCTTCAAGGGAGCTGGAACCATGTTTTTTCCTTGGTCTGGAAGTTGATCTACATGATGACATTCAGTTTGTGACAGCTCTATGAACTGTACACTTGAGTTGGGCAGTTTCTCAATGGCTATTATACTTCAATAAAATTTACAAACAGAAGAGGAGGAGGAAGGTGAGGAGAAGGAGGTAAAAGAAAGAACCTGGGCCACTGCTGCTAGTGTTTCTTCAGCTGCCAAGATCTCATCCCTCAGTTCTAATTTCTGCATTTTCCTGTTCTAGGACTATGTGGCTTATTTCCTCCTTGGTGGCCAACAAATGTAACAAATGACCCCAAAAGAAGACAATACAGTATGAGGGCAGACTATGTGCAGGTTCTAGCCAGAATGATTTTCTAACCATCCAGTTGGCTGTCTTGGCTTCCAGGTTGTGCTTCTACAGCCCTGGGTCAGGTCCCCACTGATGCTGGCTCAGTCCCAACCTCAGCCTAGGAGGAGACTGCGAGTTAAAGTCCTGTAGACTGAGTAGCTGATGGGTCTGGGTTCCATTTTTGGGGGGCTGCAAAGGTTTCTTTGTATGGATTCATTTTATAGTTTCCAGATAAAGTGCGATTCAAACTTTCATTGGCCAGAAACTTGGATTGTGTCAAAAGTAGGATAGAGACCATTATCAGTTGAGTTGCAACATTGGTGTTTTAGTTCTCAGATAAACCCTTTAATCTCCATGGCTTAAAAGATAAAACCTGAAATCTCAGTGGTTTAACTTTGTAGAGGTTTATTTCTAGCACATGGGAATTCTAACAGCAGCAGTCGCAGGGAGGCGGGGCAGGAGAGGGGAGGCTCTGCACCTTGCCCTCATTCAGCCTTTTGAGGGGCTGGCACCTTCAACTTGGAGTCTGAGGTCTTCTTGGACTTTGGCATCCAGATAGTATACAGGGGAGATGGGTATGGAGGAAAATGAGGCTTTTGTGAGTCAGACCTGACAGTGGGATCCATCACTTTTTCCACTTTCATTGGCTGATGACAAGGGAGTGTGGGAAGTGTGGTTCAGCTGTGAGCTTAGAGGAGAGGAAAACAAATTGGAGGAATAGCTAGCCAGCCTTTGCCACACTTGTATTTTGCTGTACACATGGAGAAACTAAACAGTTGTGAAAGGCAGGTGTGAAAAGCAAATATAGTCAGTCCTTTGGTGGCTGGAATGTGCCTCAGGCAAGGCACCAGGAAGTCTTATTTTCTGTTGGTGGACTGAGAGGAGGAATCCAAAATAAGACTGAGACTTTTTGTAACTCAGAGCTGACACTTGTTGTTTTTGGGGTGTGTGTGTGTTTGTGTGTACGAAATGCTGCAGGCTGAATTTGGAGTCCTGAGATAAAGGACAAAGGTGTCTGTGCAATCGTGAGTAAACGGAAGACCAACTTTCCCAGTCAATATCCTTCCATCCCAACCTGATCCTTCTCCTATGACATTTTACATTTGCACAGCCAACTGAGTCTGGCCCTGCGAGAAGTTTCTCAGTCTCTGCATTGATCCATGATCAAGTTTGTGACCTAAATTTTATTTATTCCAATGCATCAGTTTATTTCTACTGATGGTACCCCATTTCTGGATTTTTTGGGTTCTCAGGTGGGCTATTGTGAAACAACGCCATCAGATCTTCCCACTACAATTTCTCTTCTTTGATCTGATCTCTATACATTTTCACAGTAATCTCATAGTGCTGTTTCAAGCATTTCAGGGATTTACTCATTGCTTCCCAAACCGAACACAAACGCCTTAGTATTTTTCAATCCAGCCCCCAACATGATCCCTTTACCTTTCTGGGAAATTTAAAAGCCCTGCAAATGCGGTGTTCCAAAGTGACTGCATTATTTTACTGTCCTACCTTTGATACATGAGGCTTACCTAGACTTGCTATTTGCTACTTCCATTCTCTAATTTTATGAAGTAGTGAGTATGAAGCAGTTATTTTGGTTTTGATGTGCATTTCCCCTAATGACTAATGATGTTGAGCATCTTTTCATGGGCTTATTGGTCATTTGTCTTCTGTGGAGAAATGTTTATTCAAATCCTTAGCTCATTTGAAGCTCTTTTTGTCTCTGATTCTATTATATATGTTATATTAAGTTTTTTTTTTTTTTTAATTGACTGACTTCCCCCACCGTTGTGGTTGTAGTTTCTCACTTCCTTGAATGTCTGGCAATTTTTATTTGGATGTCAAACATTGTGAATTTGACCTTGTTGAGTACTGGCTATTCATTAATTAAAAAAAAATTCCGTGAGATTTATTCTGGCAACAATTTGAGATTTATTTGGCAACAATTTGAATCTTCAAGTCTTGCTTTCAGAATCGGAGCCTAGAGCCACTACTAAATCGTGCATCTGGGCATTTTACCCAGTGCTTCGGAAACAGGCTTTATACGCTGGCTGACGGGGAAGCAAGCTCTTGCCCTGTGTAAGCTCTGTGCATTCTTCCCTCTGCCCTTTTTAGATCATCCTTCCTCTGCCTGTTGCAGTTTCCTCGCATGTCCTTGGTTACCGGCCTTCATCTCTGCAGGACTCCTGGAGCACTCCATGGAGGGCTGCCTTGTGAACTCCAGCATCCCAGATCTTTTCAACTGAGCTTAATTGTTTCCTGTGACTTAGTGTTCCCCCTCTTGCACTGCCTGTTGTTCATTGTCTGATAGCTGTTCTATATACTTTGTCCAGATTTTTAAAAATTGCTTCAAATGGGAAGGGAAATCCTATCTCATTACTCTATTTTGGCCAGAAACACAAGTCTGTATTGATTTTTTTGGTCCATGTCTTTTTGATTTATTTCAGTTGTCACTTTAGATATTACAACATAGATTCTTTAACTTGTCACAGTTAACCTGCAGGTAAAATTTTACTTCAAAATGACTGTTACAGAACCTTACAATTATAAATATTTCCATTCACTCTTTTGCTTTTGTTTTTGTATCTTGTATATTCTGCATATGTCATGCCACAACATATTGTTGTTTGTATTTTAAACTGTTAGCCATTTAAGCATTTCAACATGGTAACAAAAATGGCCTTTTTTTAATTGATATGTATTCTTTTTTGTGATTTTATGTTTTCTTACAGGTTTGGAGTTTCTTCTGTTTAACTTTTTCCATCAGTCTGAGGAAAGGTTTTTTTTTTTTTGAGATTTATTCTTCTAGACTTTATATATGTAAAACATCCATTTTGTGTTCATTTTGAAGGATATTTTCATTGGTTTTAGAATTTTGTTATGACAGAAATTATTACTCCATTGGTTTTGCGTTCCACTGTTTCTGATGAAGATAGCTGTTCTTCACATCATTGTTCTTCACTGCTTTGGCTTCATTTGGGATTTTTCTCTTTACCTTTGATTTCACGTATTTTCATGTTTGCATCTCTAAGTAGAGTTTTGTTTGTATGTTTCCTGCTGGAGGTTAAATATTTGAATCTGTGATTAATGTCCTTCATCAATTTTCAAAAAGTTTTAGCCATTTTGTTTTTAAGTATTTCTGCTGCTTTATTCTCTTTATTTTTCTTTCGCAATTTTAATTGCATGTGTATTAGAAATTTTCATATCTTCCTATAGATTTCAAATGATATTTTATTTTGTTTTTAAAAATTCTTATCTTTGAGTCTCATTTTGATTGCTTAATATGTACCTATCTTCCTTTTCCTTTGCTGTGTCCATTTTATTTTTAAAGTCTTCTTTGAATTCTTTGTTTTTGATACTGTATTTCTTAGTGATTGTGTCATATATATGATATTTATGTACAATTTATTATATGTATATATATATGGTAGATTTGCCAGCTAATTTTAGTTGCTGGGCAAGAATGGCACTTTCTTCTGACTTTCAACATCCTGAACAGAGCAGATTTATATGTTGTTCAGAAAGCTTCCTGGGGCTGGCACTGTGGTGCAGTGAGTTAGGCCGTGGCCTGCAGAACCAGCATCCTCTATCGATGCTTGTTTTTGTCCTGGCTGCTCTGCTTCCAATCCAGCTCCCTGCTAATGGGCCTGGGAAATCAGCAGAGGAAGGCCCGGGTCCTTGGGCCCCTGCACCCATGTGGGAGACCTGGAAGAAACTCCAAGCTCCTGGCTTCAGCCTGGCCTAGCCCCTGTCAATGCAGCCATTTGGGGAATGAACCAGCAGATGAAAGACCTTTTTCTCTCTGTCTCTCTCTTGCTCTGTAGCTCTGCTTTCAAATAAATAATAAATAAATCTTAAAAAAATGTTTTTCTGATTTTTTTCTCCAGCATGCCTCAAAATGTTACCAGTTACTGTATTGAAAGGAAACTAAAGGATATGTTACAGATAGTAAGCTCCATTTGATTAAACAAAACAACTTTTTCATTTCCTTTAGACCATTTCTCAGTTCCATTTTGAAGCTCCTCTGGATTCTCTCCTTAATCAGCTCTTGGGACAGGCAGAGTCATGCAGTGTTGTTTCTCTACAAATCCTCTTAATTATACAACTAATATTTTTATGATACTCCTACAGGGACTCAGTCATATTTACTGCTATATCTTCAAATCCTGAAACAGTATGTGCAGAGAGCAATCATTTGCTAAACATTCATTGAATGAGTATTTGATCCCTAAATTATTTCTGTAGATGGAAAGGGAAAAGAGCTCAAATTTATGATTAATCATCTACTTTGTGTTAGGAAGACAGTTCATATACATCATTTCACTCAATCCTTAAAATAATCCTGTCATATTGTATTGCTAATGTTTTGAACAATAGGAAATTATAGTTTCATCTGTCAATAGCGCTCAGCCCCAGTATACCCCAAGTCTACTTTAGTTTCCTTGTTCTTGCCGTTATGCTATCCCGTCTCTCCTGGAACTAGTCTTCCTGTGTGAGAAAACTGAGGCACACAGTGTCTCTGCAAATTCTCCTTGGAAATAATTGGGTGATCTCTCAGTTATAACCAAAGTTCCAATGTCTGCATCAGGGAAGGGAAGATTTACAAGTACCAGCTTGGATTCTGTTTATGTGCTTGACATCAAGGATGATAATAGACTTTCTCCAATGAGATATTCTGCCTTTGTGAGAAAATTAATGTATTCGAGTAAATAAAAATGCTACAAACATGCCACTATGATGTATTCTTTTAAAAATAATTGTTTTTGCATCAGCACCCTACCCCCTCCTCAATACTGTGTATTTCTAAAAGCTATTTGGTTGTTTTGAGAGGTTTTAAAAGCAGCCCACATGCCTGTGTGTATATCTGTTATCGCTAATAGAAGCTTATGGTTTTTGTAAAGCCAACCAAGAGCTGCCTTTTGCACTAGATCTGAATTAAATCCAGCAGTTCTCAAATTTCCTACCTTTCAATGATTTCTGCATAGATGTATCATGTTAATGTTAAAAGGTAATCTTTGGGCTATTTGTAGAAAACTGCAATAAGTGAATCCTTAACAAAGTTCTAAATGACATGTAATCACTCATTTTCTGTAAATAAATGCATTTTCTAATTAGCACAATATCTATAAATTTTTTTTAATGCCAAACGTTGGGAGTTTTAAATTGAAATCTCTTGATTGCTGATTTTTCTTTCAAACATTTAGATTTAATTAAATTGATTTCCATCAGAGTATTGCCATTTTGAGTACTTGTTCAACTATATTTTTAGAGGAATAATGAGATCAGGAGGTGATGAAAGATTCTGTCTCGCTGTAAGGAATGGGAGATGAGAAGTCAATATTCAGTTGCAAGGCAGTGTTTCTTCAAAGGCACACCCTTCCCGGGATCTTTATGAAGGAATCCCATAGCCAAAATATCAAGAACTCCTTATTCTCTGACAGGGGACCCTGGGGAGAATCAATCTCTCTCTCTCTCTCTCTCTCTCTCTCTCTCTCTCTCTCTTCTCTCTCTCACTCACACAACATGGGAAATACCCTGTGGAACTTGCTACTGGGAAATATTTTGTTTCCATCAAATTGCTAATCAACTTTCTCTATTCTTATGAGGAAAGCTGTGGAATTTATATTGCTTTATCTTTGCCTTGACTCCCAGGAAGCTCAGCATCAACTTGTATAGAGATATTACCAGCACACCAAGTACACACACACACTACGTATTGAAACAAGTATGTACTTATGCTGGAATACATGTATATATGTATAAAATGAGAGTGTGGGGCTGGCACTGTAGTGTAGCGGGTAAAGCCACTGCCTTCAGTGCCAGCATGCCATATGGGTACCAGTTCGTGTCCTGGCTGCTCCGCTTCCAATCCAGCTCTCTGCTATGACCTGGGAAAGCAGTAGAAGATGGCCCAAGTGCTTGGGCCCCTGCACCCGCCTGGCAGACCTGGAGGAAACTCCTGGCTCCTGGCTTCTGATTGGTGCAGCTCCAGCTGTTGTGGCCAATTATAACTGAGTGAACCATCAGATGGAGGACATCTCTCTCTCTCTCTCTCTCTCTCTCTCTCTCTCTCCTTCTCTCTCTGTGTCAACTCTTTCAAATAAATAAGTAAATAAATCTTTAAAAAAAATGGGAGTGTGCTTCATGTACTCATAGCAATGTATGATTAGCATATTTCCTTCAGTCGTAATTTGTTCCTTCCATGTTTATGTTATTGAGCATTTGTTTTGTTGTTGGTGCAAGATATCTTCAATCTTCATAGAAAAGTGGAATGTGAATAAATATAGAACAATATAGAATGCCATATGAAATGTCTACCAACTACTAACTTAGTAATGCTTAGAAAGGTTAAAAAATAGAAGACAATTGAATCTATTTATAGGTTTACGGGATGGAGGAAATAGTCAAAGGGGAGCTAATGACTCAGGGAAGGGCATAGTTGATTGAGGCAGGCTCAGGTGGAAAACAATATGTGATTCTACTAATAGCTATGGGGATTATGGAAAACTGTTTAACTTTTCTGAGCTTTATGTTTCCTACTCCACAAAATGGGCTAATAATAGCTGCCTTACAGGTGTGTGATCAGATTCAAATAAGCTAATATAACAAAGTTCTTCACAGTATGTAAAACAGCACTCACAGGTAGTTGGCTGGTGCACCATGTCTTCTAGCAAGGGGCGCAGGAGGAAGACTGGCAGTACTTCCCTGGTCTCTGCTGCTGGCTGCCATTTCAGCTGGGATCCATAGCTGGGTGTCAGGGTCATGGTGGCTGGCAGATGGCTTTGGTGGAAGGCATAAGTCCTCATTCTTGACAATTAGAACCTCATGGCTCCCAGAGGCTGAGTTATTATTTCCTTCTTGTCTCCTTTAGAGGGGATCTTACCATCTGACACCTGCCATCTTGTTGAACTCCCAAGTGAAATTCTTGCTCAAAGACTCCATGTCCTAAATTCCCTGCTTGAGCTCCCTGTGCCCAGAATATTTCTCTTTCTGGAGTCAATGAGTTGCTGGTCATCTGTCTTCATTTCTAACGTCCTACCTGGCAAACCTCGCTAGTCTACCGTTGTGGAGGTGGGGGACGAAGGATCTTCAGTGAACAATGCAACCAAAAATAAAAAGAAACCTGAATTACAGTCTATTTTTAAAAGAAAATCTGTTTCATTTCTTTCAAAGAAGCTACCCAGAACAAGCAGAATAGCATTGTCCTTGAGGACCTTGCTTTGGTGAATAGCCAAATAAGATCCATAATTAGCACGCCAATTGTGGTTAAGAACAATTATGTGGTTTAAATGGCTGGTCTCCCTCCCTCATCTTGTTTACATCACTAATTTATCCAACTGACACTTCTAAGAATGCAAGGTGAACATCAGACCTCTAATTTTTTTTTTTTTTTTTGACAGGCAGAGTGGACAGTGAGAGAGAGAGACAGAGAGAAAGGTCTTCCTTTGCCGTTGGTTCACCCTCCAATGGCCGCCGCTGCAGCCGGCGCACCGCGCTGATCCGATGGCAGGAGCCAGGATCCAGGTGCTTTTCCTGGTCTCCCATGGGGTGCAGGGCCCAAGCACCTGGGCCATCCTCCACTGCACTCCCTGGCCATAGCAGAGAGCTGGCATGGAAGAGGGGCAACCGGGACAGAATCCGGCGCCCCGACCGGGACTAGAACCCGGTGTGCCGGCGCCGCAAGGTGGAGGATTAGCCTATTGAGCCACGGCGCCGGCTCAGACCTCTAATTTAAAAGACATTCAGTGGTCATGTTAACTTAAAGGTGTTTCCCTTATTATAATAGTATCCTATGCTTGTGACTTGGAGATGACAAAGTACTTTAATGTATAATTATTTCATTTTGTCTTTCCAATAACCTTTTGGGTTCAACTGGGAAGTTTTCTTATCTCTATTTCATAGGTAAGGAAATGGGGACCTGAAGCATTGGTTTACTTATCTAAGGCTGCTCAGGTAGAGATTTATCTACTTATTCATTGGTTCTTTTTCTGATTCTTCATAGATTGATTCCATTTCTGATGATATGGTAATGGAACCAAAGACGAACAAATACTAGGTATGATAGGTGAAACATTTTGTTCACTCATTCTTTTATTCTTATTCCCAGAGATTATTAATATACCTGGAACGTAAATATCTCATTATATTGTTTGCTGCATTAAGACAGGGGAAAGGACTGTGTATAGTGCAGTAAAGATATTGTACCATTTTTCCACATTGTTACTGACCCATACTCTGCTGAACTTGAACATCTCTTAAGTAGGGCAAGTAACAAGGGAAACATATTCACCTTATCACTGCTTCCTTCTTTAGGCAGGTAGGTAGCTGGGAAGGTTTTGGATGATTGAGCAGTGGACAACTTTGACTTGTTCAGATGGTCGTTCCACCCCACTACATAAAACCTCACCATCTGCCTCTCTCTTCTGTTGTCTTCTTTTCTTATACCAACACCCACTGGTCCAATCTTTTTTGCTTGTTCTCTCGCTCTTGCTATGGCTATGACTGTGGCTATGGTTATCACTCTCTTCTATTTTTTATTTGATTCTCCTCCTTCTTTTTATTTTGCATCCTCCTCCCATTTCCTGTCTCTCTTTTATTTTCAAAAAGTAGGCAAAGAATAGCTAACAAAGGTAAGGTAGTTCCACAAAATAATCCAGAATTGGCTTCACTAAGGATTAAGCTATATCAAGTATATTACAGGATACAATCCATTTTCCAGGCAAAAGAGCTATACTATTCTATAAACATTTGAAGAGCTGAGTTTCCCAGAAGATTAATTCTCTGCTTCATGAATTGCACTATTCTTCCATATTCAAGGCCTATCCACTGAGTTTCAGGTATAACCCAACAGTACATTGGCTTTATTTGTGCTGATTGAAGGAAATTTCTCAAAAAAAAAAAAAAAAAGCCTTCATTAAAGTTACAGGAGACAATTAAGGACTTGATATAAGAATTCTGACAGTCTCCATGCTACTGCTAAATGTCAGTCCTTTACCATGTTTTATAATATTTGTAATTGGCCTCTAGCTTTCAATTCTTCAGTCTCTTGTCTCCCTACCCTAGTCTCTAGCTCCAAGAGTGATTGTTCTAAAAATCATATTTCATGAATCTTCTAATTAATATGTCAGTTGGTTTCCTGTCAGTAATGAGGTAGAGTTTGAACTCTTTTTTGTACAGTACAAGATCCTTTGTGATTCTCCCTGGTCCATCTCTTTAGGCCTGCTGGTTACTCCTTCTTTCAATTTAAACCTTCCTGCTTTCCTGGGACATGCCTTGTCCTTTCCTAATACATCCTTTTAATCTTCCATTCCTCTGCCTTTCCTAATGGTGGAGATGGCAAGAAGGGGACATAATGTAGGGACAATTCCCAGATCCCAAATCCATTTCCTCCTTTAATTTATCATATATTTCTCCAATAAAAATGCATCTTTTTGCTTTCTTTGGGTGTTCCTGCATTATAGCTTGGCACATTTTGTCTTGCATTGCAATTATATTTTTTGTGTATTTACCTCCCTCCTGGCCTATGAGTTTGTGTCTTATTTACTATGCTTTCAGGATGCTGATCTCAGTGCTTGGCACCTACTTTCTGTTTAGCAATAGGCAGCCACCAAGTTGTTGGATTGCACTCTCTTTCTGTGCTGTGAGTTGGGAAAGTTCTGTGCATAATGAGATCACTTCAGTTCTCAGGAGCCAGAACTGTAGATCACAGGCTGCAAATGCAGAAAGAAACTGAGGTTTGAAATCTATTTTCTCATAAGTTAAAAGTTCTGACTCAAAATTTATTTTGTAAACACAAAACAGAAATGCAGAGAATCAAAGCATTTCTTTTGAATCTATAGAAGATTGTGACTCAGCTATTATATTACCTTTTGTTTTGGTGGTGTCAGGCTCTCAGATCATGTGTTTTTGCTGCAAATGGAGTTCTGAAGGTAGCTTTGGGCTTTCTATCTGATGCCTGAAAAATGAGTCATTTTGACACACCAATATTTTCGATTGAAGAAGAGAATTCACTGTCTCCTTCAATATAGGATATGTAGTTGAGTTTACTTCTTGTATTTTTATAAACCACAATTCTGGATTTTTTTAAACTTTTATTTAGTAAATATAATTTTCCAAAGTACAGTTTATGGATTACAATGGCTCCCTCCTGCCCCGTAACTTCCCTCCCACCCACACCGCTCCCACATCCCACTCCCTCTCCCATTGCATTCACATCAAGATTCATTTTCAATTATCTTTATATACAGAATATCAATTTAGTATATATTAAGTAAAGATTTCATCAGTTTGCACCCACACAGAACATAAAGTGTAAAATACTGTTTCAGTACTAGTTATAGCATTAATTCACATTAGACAACACATTAAGGATAGAGATCCCACGTGAGGCATAAGTACACAGTGACTCCTGTTGTTGACTTAACAAATTGACACTCTTGTTTATGGCATCAGAAATCTCCCTAGCCTCTAGTCATGAGTTGCCAAGGCTATGGAAGCCTCTTGAGTTCGCTGATTTCAATCTTATTTAGACAAGGTCATAGTCAAAGTGGAAGTTCTCTCCTCCCTTCAGAGAAAGGTACTGTTGCTCCCCCTCTTCGCGGAGGAACGACACAGGACCCTGCATTGTTCTTTTGTCTGCTCGGCCCTTCCCGGGTTTGCTGCTGGTTCTTCCCCGGGTTGGCTACCGTCCTTCCATCTCCGTGGAAAGGCGGTTCCCCCTGCCACTTTCCCCACTTCCGCGGGGGAGCGGCACACCGCTGGCTGGCTCTCTCGGGGGCTGCTCAGATGTTCCTCAGGTGTTCCCCTTAGATGTTCCTTGTGCATGTTGTCTCTCTCCTCCTTTATAGTCCTCTTCCACCAATCCCAACTCTGCTACCCACACGCTGAGCACGCTGCTCTCCTCCAATCAGGAGCAGCTCCTGCAGCTTGTCAAGTTGGCGAGAGGCAGCTGTGTAGAAGCTGTTTCCTCCTCTCCCAGCGCCATATTGTGGGAGAGCAGATGCATAGAATAAGTCTTAATTCCAGTAACTTAGTCTAGTCCGAGTTGCTCCCCACAGGTACCTCCTCCTTTGATGGCCCATTCTTTCTACTGGGATCTCACTTGCAGAGATCTTTCATTTAGGTCCTCTTTTTATTTTGCCAGAATGTCTTGGCTTTCCATGCCTAAAATACTCCCATGGGCTCTTCAGCCAGATCTGAATGCCTTAAGGGCTGATTCTGAGGCCAGAGTGCTGTTTAGGACATTTGCCTGCCATTCTATGAGTCTGCTGTATATCCCACTTCCCATGTTGGATTGTTCTCTCCCTTTTTCATTCTATCAGTTAGTATTCGCAGACACTAGTCTTGTTTGTGTGATCCCTTTGACTCTTAGACCTATCAGTGTGATCAATTGTGAACTGAAATTGATCACTTGGGCTAGTGAGATGGCATTGGTACATGCAATCTTGATGGGACTGTATTGGAATCCCCTGGCATGATTCTAACTCCACCATTTGGGGCAAGTCCAAATGAGCATGTCCCAAATTGTACATCTCCTCCCTCTCTTATTCCCACTCTTATATTTAACAAGGATCACTTCTCAGTTAAATTTCAACACCTATGAATAAATGTGTGTTAATTACAGAGTTCAATCATTAGTATTAACTAGAACAAAAAAATACTAAAAGGGATAAAGTATTAAGTTTTTCATCAACAGTCAGGATAAGGGCTGATCAAGTCATTGTTTCTCATTGTGTCCCTTTCACTTCAACAGGTTTCCTTTTTTGTGGTTGGTTAGTTGTCGCCAATCAGGGAGAACATATGATATTTGTCCCTTTGGGACTGGCTTAATTCACTCAGCATGATGTTTTCCAGATTCCTCCATTTTGTTTCAAATGACCGGATTTTGTTAATATTGTTTATTTCCATGCTTCTGATATGTACAAGGCTGAGAACTAACATGGTAAAATGATAGAGCAAGGACTTGGAGTCGGGAGACTGGTTCTAGTCTTATGACTTTGAGTAAGTCACTCATTGTCTACAGGTTCAGTTTCCCTGGGAGGGTTGGGATAGCAATGTACTCATCTAGGGTTGGCAGATGAGTGAAGTGTTGGCAAATGGGCATCTTAGCCTGACATGTAGGGTGTGGAGAAATCAGAAAATTGGGAGGCTGGAATTGAAAATTAAGTTCTTTGCAGCACTACTATTTGAGGATTTATTTTTGTCTCCCATAATTTTTTTGTTTGAACCAAGATTAGTTTTATGTGTTTGGGCATATATATATGTAGGTGTCATTGTATCTAAGACTCTTAACCTTTTTTTTTCTCCATAGATCTCTTTGGTCTCTGGTGAAGGTACTGAATATTTTTTCAGAATTATGTTTATGAATGCATAAATAAAATATGAGCTGACCAGGAATAATTATATTTAAATATCATTCCAACCATTGGTACCTTAGGGACTCATGGGTTGCCATTAAAAATCCTGAGAGTGTCGCCCGCGCCGCGGCTCACTGGGCTAATCCTCCGCCTTGCAGCGCCAGCACACCGGGTTCTAGTCCCGGTCAGGGCGTTGGATTCTGTCCCGGTTGCCCCTCTTCCAGGCCAGCTCTTTGCTGTGGCCAGGGAGTGCAGTGGAGGATGGCCCACGTCCTTGGGCCCTGCACCCCACGGGAGACCAGGATAAGTACCTGGCTCCTGCCATCGGATCAGCGCGGTGGGCCGGTGCGGCCGGCCGCGGTGGCCATTGGAGGGTGAACCAATGGCAAAGGAAGACTTTCTCTCTGTCTCTCTCACACTGTCCACTCTGCCTGTCAAAAAAAAATCCTGAGAGTGTCATAAAAATTTAAAATCCAAAATCGAACCCAAGAGTCACAGGTCACTATACTTTTTACAGAAGGGGAAGCATGATCCTAAAGCATTTCTTCCAAACTGGCCCAGAATCACGTATGAAGGTTTCATTCAGCAAATAGAGAATATAATTCTGTTTATGGTCCATCCAGTCATCAAAATCCATAGAATTATTTGTGCTTTGGTTCTTATTTCTAGATTAAGGTATCATAGACTTGCTGGGTTAGATGCTACTTGGAGAAATTCACTGGCTAATCATTTCAACCCAAAATGGAGATCACAAATGGAGACTTCCTAAATATTCAATATATCCCTCCAAAGTACATTTGCTCCATCAAGGTTATCCCAATTTTAATTATTCATAGGCAGAGCCCTAACAAATTCTAATTGCAAATAAGTGCAATTGCTGTTGATTGCATAATTTATGATACCATTTGTTAAACTAAGACAATTGGGATTCATGAAAGGCATTAAGTGACCCCCTAATAAAAGGTAATTTGGGTTCACAGCCTTGGGTTCATGTGAGTGTAACTTGATGTGGTCATCTTTCCTCAGACCCTCTCTCACATTGGTGATGAATACATCCAGTTAGCTGTGTTTCATTGGGCCTTGTTTGGCTGGAGTTGTGCTTGTTTTGGGCTTCCTGGAGACATGTCGTCCAGCTTATTGTGACGTAGGTGACATCGCCTCTTGCCTGCATGAGGATCAGCAGCTGCCATTTTTCTCTGCGGCTCAGGGCTGGGCCTTTGGAGCTTGGCTTCAAGAAAGCCTGGCTAGACTGTTTGGTCTTCATCATGCTTTGACACTTTGTTGAGCCTGAGTTTGAACAAAATGGCAAAATTGGCACTAGTGAGGTTTATTGGAAATGATTTCCTTGAAAATGAGGCGAATGTTTTTCTTTCTGTTGGGCAGACACTCCCAAGGATTGGCATCTCACAGAGGTTAAGTGCAGTCTCAGAGACTGCTCACTGCTCTTCCAAGGTGTAATATGAGACTGCGTTAAAGATGGAATCTTGTGCATAATAAGTTTCAAGATAAGTCTTTTTAGGGTGGCAGTCATTTATCATGTGTGCCATGAGGTACTTGAGATTCAGGATAGACTTTGTGAGAATTCATTGTGGCAGATAGGGCAGGGTCTGACTTCCTTTTCTTTGCAAAAAGGAAGTGGTTATTCAGAAATATTTGGATTTTCCATCTTACAGGTTTATTCTTTAAAGGAAATTTCATTCAAGCATACAATAAGAGTCTAGAATTATATATATATATATGTATATATAAAATCACATAACCATGCTATGTGATTAATTAATGAGCAAAATGATGGGTTCATTACCTTGTGATTATGTGTCAAGTACAACTGACTGATGACTGTCTTGCCAAGCATTGTCTGACTGGCAGGGAGTTCATTCCCTAGCAGGTCAGGAGTTACATGCTTAGCAGTTCTTCGGCAACCCAGGCCAGACCTGTTCACCAGGAAGCTGGGGAGACATAGTTGGGACCAACACAGAGCTCTCTATGTCAGGACACAGATCAGACACTTGTAAAGGGAAGGCTGTTTGCAAAAGATAAGCCCAGTGCCTGTGCTGCCTGTTCTCCAGTATCAGCATGGGAAGATTGTTTACTTGCTACCATCTGGCGAATGAGAGTGGATTCCTGAAGGAGCACAGGGGAGCCTCCCTCCCTTGCAGTAAGGCACGTCCTGGGGTCTGGCCAGGCCATGTGTAACTCATTTTGGTCTGGGTGCCTAGGGCTAGTTTGAGCATCCAGTCCAAGCCTGGTCTCTAGAAAGTTCTATTTCATTCTACAAATTGTTATTTAATGCTAATCCCTGGAGGCACTAACATCAGTTTGGCAGGGTTTGGGTACTTCACAATCTCTCTCTTTTTAAAGATTGATTTATTTATTTGAAAGGCAGAGTTAGAGAGAGGCAGAGGTGGAGAGAGGGAGAGAGGTCTTCCATCTGCTGGTTCACTCCCCAGATGCCACAACCGCCAGAGCTGGACTGATCCTAAGCCAGGAGCTAGGCCAATCTAAAGCCAGTAGCCAGGAACTTTCTTCAGGTCTCCCACATGGGTGCAGGGGCCCAAGGACTTGAGCCATCCTCAACTGCTTTCCCAGGCCACAGCAGAGAGCTGGATTGGAAGTGGAGCAGCTGGGACATGCTGTATCCACTAAGCCACAGCACCGGCTCCTTTGTAGTAATCTCCTGAGTGATGGTTTCCATCTGCTAAATGCCCAGTGGCCAGGCCTTTGCAAATGTTATCTCACTTTGTGTTCTTAAACACCCTCAGGGTAGATAGGGATGTTCCTTAAATGGAGTGCCAGAGATGCCTTGGGCTCATGGCTGGTGAAGGCCACCTTTGGCTTGAGACTCTCCTGACTTTGAAAGCGAAGGTGGGAGGGGATGGTGAGGAGGAGCCTGAGCAGTCCCCTAGTGGGGGCTTCCCAAGGGGGCACTTTCTGAAGGTGTGAGCTCAGAGGGTGCAGGCAGACAGTGTCCCAGTAGTAGGGGCTTCCCGAGGGGGCACTGTCTGAAGGCGTGAGCTCAGAGGGTGCAGGCAGACAGTGTCCCAGTAGTGGGGGCTTCCCGAGGGGGCACTGTCTGAAGGCGTGAGCTCAGAGGGTGCAGGCAGACAGTGTCCCAGTAGTGGGGGCTTCCCAAGGGGGCACTGTCTGAAGGCGTGAGCTCAGAGGGTGCAGGCAGACAGTGTCCCAGTAGTGGGGGCTCCCCAAGGGGGCACTGTCTGAAGGCGTGAGCTCAGAGGGTGCAGGCAGACAGTGTCCCAGCTCCTTCCCAGCTAGCTGTGCTCCTATTTCCTTGCCTGTGAGAAGCACTGTCATGAATGCATGTTTAGTAGAGTTGTTGTGAAAATCAGGTAAGTGCCGATCTGGTGCCTGGCCACAAGGGACACTCAGTGGTCTCATTGCTTAGGGATAAGGAGCTCTTCCTCCAGCCTTTCAGTACCACATGGCATTTGGAAAGCATATAGGAGAGGGGAGCTAAAGAGATCAGTGTATTGTCTACTTGAGCTTTAGGACTATGAGCCAAGGAGTGGCTGTGTGACCTTTAAGGTGTTAGGTTCCCTAACATCTCTTGTGGCTTTGTCCAAGTGAGCAAGGCTTGAATGTGATGATTTCTGAGCACGCACACTGTTACGGTTTCCATCCTGTACTAGCACTGAGCTGGTTTATCTGTGATGGCCACTCCATCTCAGTGCTCTTTTCTCTCATGGTTTCATGTGTATCTAATGGAAGTCATCATCACGGCATATTTGGAGTTCATTAGCATTGAAGGCTGAGGCCAGGAGACCAATTTTGCAGCTTTACAGAGAAGGCTCCATTGCTGGCTTTTGGTATTAGACGAGAGAGAAAGTGTGTTGGGAGGGAAGTGGAAGAAGAAGGGAGCATCACAACCATCTGGAGACTCCAGCATCAGTAAGATGGCCTTCTGGGACTAACAGGAACAGAAATGCAGACTTGGGGAACTGAGTACAGAAAGAGATAAGCTCAACTCTGCAAAATACCATTAGTTCATTTAAGCCAAAGGAATTGGTTATTCATATGATCATTTTAAGCAGGAAATCTATATAATTAAATTTCTGTTTCAGAAATAGTCCTCTGAAGGCTATATAGAATGTGGATTAGAAGCAATGAGCCTGGAGACAGAGAACCCAATTAGGAGGCAGTGCTGTGGCCCAGGAGAAAGAAGATGCCCAGAGCATGGATGTGGCACTGAGTATAGCACAGATGGAAAGATGTTTCTGGCATCATGATAACAGAGAGGCTGACGTGGCATGCTAGCCTGGCCTCTAAAGTGAATAAATTTGTGGGAAGATAAATCAGAGCTTGGTCCTTAAACAGAGGCCAGGCTGGAACAAGAGAGGATAGAGGGCCGGCGCCGCAGCTCACTAGGCTAATCCTCCGCCTGCGGCACCGGTACCCCAGATTCTAGTCCTGGTTGGGGCGCCGGATTCTGTCCCAGTTGCTCCTCTTCCAGTCCAGCTCTCTGCTGTGGCCTGGGAGGGCAGTGGAGGATGGCCCGAGTCCTTGGGCCCTGCACCCGCATAGGAGACCAGGAGGAAGCACCTGGCTCCTGGCTTTGGATCGGCGCAGTCCACCAGCCGTAGTGGCCATTTGAGGGGGTGAACCAACGGAAAGAAGACCTTTCTCTCTGTCTCTCTTTCTCACTGTCTAACTCTGCCTGTCAAAAAAAAAAAAAAAAAAAAAAAAGAGAGAGAGAAGAGAGAGAGAGAGAGAGAGAGAAGATAGAGCATTAGAGCATGGCCTCAGGAGAAGCTGTACGGTGGGCATTCCTGGCCTCCTGGCACTACCATAGATAGAAAGTCCAACTTTCTACTCAAACTCCATGAACTCAGAAAGAGGGGAATGGCTCACTTAAGGTTATTTGGCAAGTTAATTACATTCTTGAGGAAGTCTTCTGAGCAGAATGGAAGCCCCTTTCAAGGCTTGTGGATTCTCAGTGGTATGGGAACTTTTCCTGATCCAGGTTTTCACCCTCTCTGGTTTGGATTCTTGATACTGGGCCCTTTGCTCCATCTTTGAAACAGCTCTGCTTCCTACCAATAGTCTTGGAATGTACACTTGTTGAATGGATGAATGAAGGAACGAAAGAATGAGTACCAGGCCCTGCCTACCTATGCCCGGGGGATACAGAGCTCATAGTGGTAGGAGTGTCAAATGAAGAAATGAGTTCAGGACCATGCTAAGGGAGATAAAAGAAGGAAGCAGGGGAGAACATCATGAAAGAGCAACTGCAGAAGAGACCCCTGAGCTCACTCATTCCTTAGCCTAACCCTCTTGTTTGCTCAGACACATAAACTTGGAAAGCATCTGAGAGGCCATTCCTTCTGAACAAGACATTGACCACTGTCTTCTTTGGATGCTCACAATGACTTGCAATGTGGCCATCCTCCCATTTCATAGCCAAGAAAGCTGCAGTTTAGGGGATTTGTATATTCTCTAATGTCATCCACCTAAAGTTTGGCAGGTGTGCTTGCCCAAAAGGCTTTTCTGTTAAGAAATCACATTCTTGTTTACTTGTTAGAGGTCTTCATGAGTCTCAAGTTAAACCACAAAATAAGTTTTAAAGAATTCAGAATCATTGAAATAACAAAAAGTGTCATTTCTGATCACAATAGAATAAGACTAGAAGAACAAGAAAAACTTTGGAGGCTGTGTAATTACATGAAAATGACACAACCTACTTCTGAACAAAAAAAAAAGTTCAATGAAGAAATTAAAACAGAAATTAAAAAAATGTCTTGATACATATGAAAATTAAAACATGATACCCCCGGACTCATGGGAGGGGCAGGCGTTTGGAATGATTCCCAAGATGCTGCTTGAGACACCCACATGCCACATGTGCAGAGTGCCTGAGTTCAAGTCCCGTCTCTGCTTCTGAGTCCAGCTTCCTGCTAATGATGGATCAGATAGTTGGGTCCCTGCCACTCACATGGGAGATCCAAACTGAATTTCTGACTCCTCATTTCTGCATGGCCCACCTGTGGCAGTTACAGGCATTGGGGCAGTAACCCAGAGGATGAGAGATCTCTGTCTGTCACCCTCTCTATTTCTCTGCCTTTCAAATAAATAAAATAAATCACTAAATTAATTAATTTAAAAAATTTTAAGAAAGACTTGTGGGATATAGCAAAAGCAGTTCTAATTGGGAAGATTATAGCAATAAATGCCTACATTAAAAAAGTAGGTCTCAAACAAGTTAACATTGCATCTCAAGGAACTACAAAAGGAAGAACAAACTAAACACAAGTTAGTATAAAGAAAGCAATAAGATCATGGCTGAGATAAGCAAACAGAGACGAATAAAAATATTTTAAAAATCAAGGAAACAGTTATTTTGGGAAGACAAATAGAATTTATAAAACTTTATAGCTGGACTAGGGGAAAAAGAGAAGACTCAAATTAAGAAACGAAAAAGAAGATATTACAGCTGATGGTACAGACATACAAAGGAACATGAATTCTATGCACATGTATGAAAGGGCTTCAAACGTTTCACAGGAAGTGTGCATTATCTTTTAATTCATTTTGTCATAAGCAACAATTGGAAAGACTAGAAGAAATGACTTTCTAAATTGGAACAGGCTGTGCCTTTTTTAAAATAAAATTACTTTTTTTTTTAAAGATTTTATCTATTTATTTGAGAGTTAGATTACAGATAGTGAGAGGGGGAGACAGAGAGAAAGGTCTTCCATCTGTTGGCTCACTCCCTAAATGGCCACAATGGCAAGAGCTGGGCCTATCTCAAGCCAGGAGCTCCCTCTGGGTCCCCCACACAGGTGCAGGGGCCCAAGGTCTTGAGCCATCCTCTACTGCTTTCCCAGGCCATAGTAGAGAGCTTGATCAGAAGAAGAGCAGCCAGGACTAGAACCAGCACCCACAAGGGATGTGGGCACTGCAGGCAGAGGATTAACCTACTGAGCCACAGTGCCAGCCCCTTGTGCCTTTTCTAAAGTCACAGCTAAAACTCAGGCAGAGAATTCAGGAACATCTTTTTCTTTCTTTTTAAATTGTGTAATCCTGCACAGGGTTAATACTAGTGTTTCTGGCTCAGCCTGAGACTGGAATCAGCAAACCCTCACCAGGAGAGACGATTCTTCCTTCAGAAGTGGAGTCTCTGTTAGAACACTGACAGCTCTGCCCCTGGCACTGCAGCTCTATGTCTTCAGATGCTGCCCTGCACACCTCTCCTCCCCTCCACCTCCCTGCATCCTCAGGAACATTAATTGGAAAATATTTGGGATCCCTCAGCCCTGGGATGGCTTACTGTCCCCCAAGTGAAGATGGACTCACGCCCAAGCTGACACTGTTGGCAAAGCCCTTGCTGAAAGTTTCTCTTCCTGCCCATTGGGCCCCTTTGAACTTCTGCTCTCTGACCGCACCAGCCTCCCTGCTATGTCTCTCTCTCTCTCTCTCTTTTTTTTTTTTTTTTTGCCATCTTCTCCAGCTCTCACATCCACCCAGTTGCTCCTCCAGTTTTGGAAGCGAAGGCAGAAAGCCCTGCTCCTTATCACAATGTTTCCGCCAGAGTTTGCCTTGCCTGAATTCTTGTGGGTTTTTGAGAAACAAAGACATACAAGTCCTTCTTAAGTGGCCCTGGTCTATCTCTTTCCAGCATTTTGAGTACCAAGTGCTGGAGCTGCTTCATTAGTTTCTATAACATTATAGAAGCAAAATCATCAATATTGATAACAGTTGTTACTGGGTGTGAGCTCGCTATGTGATTTCATTGCTCTTTTTGTAATTGATCTACTTTAGCCATTGTAGTTAGCAGCTGTAGGAGGGTCTCTAATCACATCTTTCAGGAGAGGAAGCTGTGACTCAGAGAGACTAAATAAATGATTAGCCCTAGATCACACAGCTGGGATGTGGCCGAGGAGAGACCCAAACGATGAGTACAGACTCTGCTGCACCAAAATAGCTCTCTGATTGAATAAGAGAGAGGGGTTTATGAAATTGAGCTGACATTAGCCTCTTGTAAGTCCCTCTCCACTGCTTGAATCAGAATGGGTGTAAACATGTGCAGGAAGTCTTATGCCTAGGAGACTAATATTTGGTAAGTTTACCGGATGTACAGAACTTAATATAACCAAATTTTTGTAACATGAGAAACCTGGGTATCATAGCCGTGGATACTCTAATCTTAATGTACTTAAAAATCATAAGTCTTTGGATTTGGGTATTATTGGATAAGATATCTCGAGGCTTTTCCATTAGAACATTGAAAGGACAATATTGAAGGTGTTTTCAGATTCTGGAATCCTCAATTCTAAAAGCTACAGAACCCACTATTACATTAAATTTTCATTAAAAAGATATTGAGATTTAATGAGTACCTAAGAACAAGCAGAATAGAATTTGAGGTGGAGTGAAGTGGGGGGGAGGAGAGCAGCAGAGACAACTCAAGGCAAGAGTGCAATAAAGAAACCTCAGCTATTTTGTATGGAAATAAGAGGTGCAAGTTCACGTACAATGTAAGGAAACAGAGAAGCAATCAGATTGGGAAGGTTTCTAAGAACTAGGTGCCTTTTAGGGGTACGGAATTGAGAAGAACTTAGGGGTCATTGATTTTCTTTTTTGCCCACAAAAAGTGGCCCCCCTTCTTTCCTGAGGAAACTGACACTTGTCAGAGAAGTCAGAGCTACAGCCACAAGTGGGAACTGCTATGATGTGAATGTGTCCTTTTAAAGTTCAGGTGTTATCAGGTGAGGCCTTTAAAAGGTCATTTGCACTCAACACACATGGGTGGGTTTAGGGCCTTATAAAAGGGTCTTCAGGCATTGCCAGATGGTTCATTGGTTTCCTCTCTTCGATCCTCCTCCCTCAGAACACGCAGCAACAAGGTGCCATCTTGGAAGAAGGGAGCAGGGCTCACCGGACAATAGACCTGCCAGCACCTTGATCTTGGGCTTCCAAGACTCCAGAATTGTGAGAAATAATTTTTTGTTCTTTATAAATTACCCAGTCTTAAGTATTCACATAAATGGGTCAAGACAAGAGCCCTAATATTCCTGGGAGCAAGAGGTGAGGAGGATGCCCTGTTCCACATAGCAATGGTGACAGGTGGGGTATAGGCCCGAACCATGTCCCTTTGCTGCAGAAACACTATAGTCCCTGGACCCAGCAGGACCTCCCACCATGGCCTCAATTTGTGGGATACCCTGGGCACTGTTCTTTAAGAATTTGTCTCTTGCTTTAGCTTAGGGATTTTTGGTTCCAAGCATATTCCTATAGAACATTCAAACTATCCAACAAAAGATTTTAGGATACCGTGGGAAGAATTATGGTGGCAGGAGAGAATGGTGCTGCAGAAAAGCTATAAAATATGCATTTATTTCAAGGGAGGCAAAATAAAGCACAATGAGGTGAAAGCCAACCAACCCAGGAACAATCGAATAAATTCTTTCATTAGAAGTTGAGCCAGCTTAAAGCCTGACTCTTATATGACTTTTATTTGAGTTCTTTTTAATTTTTTTTTTCTGTTTCCAAAATGGCAAGCCCACATCCAGGTCTCAGTACCTCCCCTGATAGCCATCAAACAGAATCAGCTGAGCACAGGGTGCCCTCACTGATAACTGCTTGACTTGCTACCGTGACAAAGAGGGAGTACAGATGGTCGTCAAGACTCCAGTATAATGTCCTCCCAAGATGGCCATGCCCTAATCTGTGGAACCTGGGAGTGTTCTCTTCGTTGGGAAAAGAGACTTTTTGCAGGGTGATTATTAAAGCCTTGAGAAGGGGGAGAGAGTACAAATTATCCAGGTGGGCCAAAATTAATCTTCTAAATTGCCTAACATGGAGTACCTGTTCAACACTCAGTGAGAGAGATGGCAGCATGGGAAAGACTCCGTCTGCCTCTGCTGGCTTTGATCGTGGAGTGAGACAAATTTTAGAAGCTGGCAATGGCACAAAACCTTCTAGAAAGGATTGTAATCTTGCCCAAAATCTTGATTCTAGCCTACTGAGTCCCATGACAGACTTCTGAGTTGTAGAACTTTAAGATAACAAATTTGTTTTCTTTACCCACTGAGTTGTTATAGTAGTATTAAAAGCTACTACAGTGTGAGAACAGAAAATATGGTCCATATTTCTGTTCCCAGTTCTCTGCAGAGTGATGGGTTCGTGCATGAGCTCAGTAAATGTTTTATAAACAGAAGGAGGGCTAAAAGGAAAACCTGAGAGTTTGGCCAAGCGTAGGTATTACCAGGCTCAATGGCATTTGATTGCTCAAAGTTTCTTGAGGATCCATGAGCCTGGAAAAGTGCCAAACACTACTGAGGAGACATGGGGGTGGGGTATAAGTTAGGGATATTACCTTGAGGAGCATTGAATCTGGTGCCTATATGATCAGACCAATCAGGTGGTTGCCTGTGCATGGTGGGGATTCCATGAAAGGAAGAAAGAAGTCTCCAAGCATTATAGTGATCTGAAAGGTCCTGGAGGAATTTGGAGCTGAGTCTTAAGGATAATCAGTATGATAGTAGTATGAGGTCATTTCAGTCAGGAGGACAGGGTAAAAGGAGAGTGATCAAAACAACTGACGTGGGTATAGCTGGAATGTGGGATGGGAATAATGTAGGCTGGTAAGGTGGAGTAAATATTCACTCAACTGTCAGGCCCTGACTACCAGTGCTGGGTAAACACTGTGAATTGGCAAAAGAGATGAAGTCATTTCTCCTTCAAGGAACAAGTAGCCTAGTGATTGCCTGCAACTGGTACATGTTAATGGATGGTCAGTAAATATTTATTCGATTAATTAAATACAGTTTAAGTGCATGGTGAAGAACATTATCCTCAAAATGTAACAAGAAATGTGAGTTATCTGAGGTTTCTCTCTGGGTGGAACCTGAGCATGGCTTAGCTTGGTGTATCAGGGGCAGGGTTGTCTCAAGGTTTGACGGGGAGGAGGGATTTGCTTCCATGATCATTCCTGCTGTTGTTAGGGTTCGGTTTGGCTCTGGTTCTTGGACTGAGGGCCTCATTCCTTGCTGGCAGTGGGGTGAGGGTTGCCCTCAGTTCCTCACCATGTGAAATTCTGCAGAGGACAACTGACCATATTATCTGGGTCTGAGAAAGCAGGAGAAAGAGAAATCCCCCCCCCCTTTTTTTTTTGCGTGTCTTAATCTTGGCCATTTGTTAGGAGTGAGTCATTAGCTCCAGCCCACATTAAAGGGAAAGACTGTCCAAAGGTGTGACTACAGGAGGACGTTGAGGCTGTCTGCTACAGTTGGGTGGCCTTCTTGGCCTCTCTTTCCTCTATATAGAGGAGAGGACTTCTCTGAGGGCGCCAGGGAAAGGAAGTAGACAGCATATCTTTATTCTCTTGGAAACTAACTCTACCACAGCCTGCATGAGCTGCATCATGGTTCCTGCATGATGTTTAGGGAGGTACTAACCAGTGTCCATGTTCCCATAGTTGACAAAGATCTAGATTGGACAGATTCCATAAAACCTCAGATCTGTCAACATTTCTGGAGTCAGTTATCCATGCCAGGCACAGGAAGACAAGTAGGGGTCTTCAGCTGTTAGTATCATGTAGAAAAGAATATTGGCCAAAGAGTAGGATATCTTGCATTTGAATGTATATCATGAATATGACTTTAAACACATTAGACTCTGAGCCTGGTTTCTCATCTATAAAATGGATATCTACTTGTAGTGTGGCCATTAATAGTCTTTGTGATAACAGGAGGTTTACAAACACAATTCCCACATTGGAATAATTTCCCTAATTCATTATCCCAGTGTTTCTTGCAGCCTTGATACAGGTGATACAGGCTCTGTCATTCCAAGCACTGGTGAGAGATGCAGAATTTGAAGTTTATTTACAATAAAAGGGACAGGAGGACAAATGAATTTTCTGGAAGTTGTGTAGAGGCTTTGGCTCTTGGAGACCACATTATTCTGTTCCCAGTCCAGCATCAGCAATGCAGGTCATGGTAGATTATGGTGTATTAGATATGTGAGCCCAAGGGAGGCTGCAGTGTGGCCTGGGTGTCATTCCCAGCTGCTTGGAGATTCTGTAGTTATCTAATATCATATTTCATAAATTAAATTCTTCTTCTTAAACTGCCTGGGACACACACACAGCAGTATCGACTGATTCATTACCTCTCCAGAAATTATGAGGATAAAATCAGGTAATGTATGTAAAGCACCAGTCACAGTGCTTTTTGTATATAGTTGGCACTAAGCAAGTGGTAGTTCTTACTGTTTATTACTCTTGTCAGTGTTTCTTGGGTACCTCATAAGTGAAAGTAAAGTCTCAAATGTGTATCTATAGACCAGGAATCTTAGTCCTTGGTGGTTTTGCCCCAGAGGGAATGTTGGGTAAAATCTGGAGACATTTTTGGTTATGATAGTTAGGGATGGGGTGCTGCTGGCATCTTGAGGCCAGGGATAATGCTAAACATTTTATAATACACAGGACTTCCTTCTAGCAAAGAATTACTTAGTCTTCTACCCAGTCAACTGTGCGAGGCTTAGAACCCTTGGTAGCTTCAGAAGCAGACTTAACATGACCATCACTCTGTCAATAACAACCTCTTAAGTTTTTCTGGGATGAATTCCAGCATGGAAGACCTCCAGATGCAGGAACACAAGAGTGCAAATTTAATCACACAAGTTCATGTCCCTGGGAAACACTACCAGGACTGAGAGAGCAGGATATGGAATGCTCTAAATTGTCATAATATATATTCCCAAGGTCCTGGATTATGCAATTAGAGGAAAAAATGAATTGAAGAACATCTTACTTCCAATTGGTTGGCCAATGAATTTGGAGAGTTTCTTTGATTTTTTTTAAATGATGCAATTTCAATTTCTGGATTTTTCTGTGCTTAGGAATCTTGGTATTTTCCTTACAGGCTATAAATCTATATTATGCCCACATATAGCAATACTGTCTCTCTGCAGTTATGTACTTTTATTAGTACGCAGAAAATTGAAACATAAAACATCAAATAGGCTTTCTTTTAACTGCAGAAATGAGCTGAATGCATTGCTATATTGTTCTTCAACTTCAGAATGAGTGGCTCGTTGCAAATGGAAAATATGTCCAAAAGAAGGACAGCGCTTATGATGCTTATTCGTTTTCTTTCCCTTTCTGGGCCTCAGCTTTCTTAAAGTGAAAGAGCAGGCTAGACAAGCTTGAAATCTGGCAAAATTTTATTTCTTAAGGGCTACTAAGGCCCCAGGGATCTTAAGACTCTCCCAAGAGGGAAGCAGAGTGGTTGAGGCATGGCACAAATTGAGCCTCCATTTCAGGGGCTTGTGTGGTTAGAAACCAAGGTCACCTCTTTCCGGTAGGGTGCTCCTATGAAGGTCACATGGAACAAACTTTAGTTTAAATGCTCTGCTGTGATGAAGAATAGGGAAACAGCAGTGCAATACTGCAGCCAGCTTTTATCTTTCCAGTTGAATTCTCATATACTCCCAACAAGGTTTCTGCCTTTCTAAGAATTCTAACTCTGGTTTTTAAGTCCTATAATAAGGTCACAATCACATTGAAAGGAGAAATGGTAACTGATTTATCTCTATATTTCCATGTACAGGGCCCTCTGTATGAATACACATGCAAATATTTTTACTTTTAAGAGTAATAGTTTTATTTAGATTTTTGTTCCAGTAAACATTTTAATTGACAAAGTATAGCACATAAAAGTTAAGAAATCATATCTGTGTGTCTGGGTGGATGTGCACCAAGTAAACCTATCTTTCTAGAAGAATATTTCCAACATTTCAGGAATTTCTCATGCTACCAGTTACTATCCTGACTTCTAACACTAAAGATTAGTTTTGACTGTTTCTAGAAATTAAGATGAAAAACACATGATTTTGTTTGTACAATCCCTCATGATTAATCTGTTATTGCATGTAATAAGTTTTCACTTTCATAATTTATATATACATATTTGTTTATATACTATATAGCATGAGTTATTTATCCTATTATTGACATGAGCCTAGATTTTTCAATATTGTCCCACTGTTTTCTGAACATTTTTGTAGATGTATTTTATTGAACATCTATACAGATTTTCATTGAATTTAGGGAAGATATTTGCTATAGGATATGAGTAAGTGTAGCCTGGTTGCCAAAAATGGTTAACTCTCTAGCCGTATTGGTATTATCTTTTAAAAACTTTAATTCAGATTAACATTTAATGATTTTACATATTTATGGGCACAGTGTGATGTTTCGATGTATATACATGGTATAATGATCTGATCAAGGTAATTAACACGTGAAAACATTTCTTTGTACTGAGAACATCTAAATTCCTTTTCTTTGGGTATATGACCAGTGGAGGGATTTCTGTATCTTATAGTAGTTCTGTTCTATTTTTTTGAGGAACTTCCATACTATTTTCCATAATGTCTGTTGTGGATAACTTTGAGTAATGTGTTACTAATACCATTCTAGTAACAGTGTATAAGAGTTTCCCTTTCTCCTCACTCTTGCCAACATTGATTATCTTGTGTCTCCTTGATCAAATACTGATTTTAACTGGGTGAGATGATATGTCTGTGGTTTTGATCTTCCTTTTCCTGATTAATGAATTTGAACACTTTTGTTCATATACCTGTTGGCCATTTGTATATCTTTTGAGAAATGTCTATTCAAATCTTATTTAAATCAGATGTGCTTTGTTTTTAACCACTGAGTTGTTTGAGTGCCTTATTTATCTTGGGAATTAACTCCCTGACACACTCAATTTGCACATATTTTCTTCCATTCTGTAGAATGTGTATTTTTTTCTGTTAATTGTTTCCCTTGTGTACAGCAATTTTCAATTTGATATAACCATATTTATTTTTGTACTTTTTATGCCTGTTTTTGAGGTTTTATCCAAAGAATACTAATAAATGTCAAAGTGTTTCCCTTATTTTTCCTACGAGTAGTTTTATAGGTCCAGGTCTTAAATTTTTTAAATCCATTTTGAGTTGGTTTTTGATTTGGATGATGGATGCAGGGCTCTAGTTTCTTTTGTTTGTGGATAATAAGCTTCCCCAAAAGCACTTATTTGAATATTTGATCATTTCCTCAATGTGTATTCTTGGTATCTTTGTCAAAAATCAGTTGGCTGTAAGTATACAGATTTGTTTCTGGATTTTATATTATGTTCCATTGGTATACATGTCTTTTTGAAAATGTCAATACTGTCTTGGTTACTATAGCTTTGTAGTAAGTATATTTTTAGTTCAGGTGGCAGTATGTCCCTGGATTTATTCAGTTTCCTTGAGATTGGTTTAGATATGTGGGGTCTTTTGTGGTTACAGACAAATTTAAGATCATTTCTATTTCTGTGAAGAATGATCACTTGTATTTTGATAGGGATTACAGTTAATATATAGATTGCTTTTGCTAATATGGAAATTTAAAAAATATTTTTCTAATCCATGAATGTGGGATATCTTTCCACTTATTTGAGTCTTCAGTTTATTTTCTCAGTATTTTATAATATTCCTTGTAAAGATCTCTTACCTCCTTCGCTGAACTTATTAGGTCATTCATATCTTTGTAGATTTTGTAAATACATTTAAACTTTCTTCAGATAGTTCACTTCTATATAGAAATGTACTTATTTTTATATGCTGATTTTTGTATCCTATAACTTTGCTGAATTTGTTTATTCTAACAGGTTTTTGGTGGTATCTTTGGGTCTTTCTATGTAAAGATCATATTGTCTGCTATCGGGGACAACTGTTCCTCAACAGTCAAGACAAGGGCTGTTCAAAGTCATTGCTTCTCAAAGTGTCAATTTCACTCCTATAGATTACCTCATAGGTGTTCTATTAGTTTATCACAGGTCAGGGAGAATATATGGTATTTGTCCTTTTGGGACTGGCTTATTTCACTAAGGATGATACTTTCCAGCTCCATCCATTTTGTTGCAGATGACCAGATTTTTTTTAAATTTATTTTTTTACCTCTGTGTAGTATTCCATTATGTACATATGTCATAATTTCCTTATGCAGTCTTCTGTTGATGGCCATTTGGTTCAATTCCACGTCTCTGCTTTTGTGAATTCAGCTGTGATAAACATGAGGGTACAGGTATCTCTTTCATATGCTGATTTCACTTCCACTGGGTAAATTCCCAGGAGTAGAATGGCTGGGTCATAAACTATATCAGTCTATATTCGGATTTCTGAGGTATGTCCATTCTGTTTTCCATAGTGGCTTTACCGTATTTTACTTTCCCATCACTAGTGGATTAGGGTATTTCTTCCCCCCAATCCTCACCAGCATTTTTTGTTTGTTGATTTCTGTATGAAAGCCATTCTAATGGAGGTGAGGTGACCTCTTATTGTGGTTTTGATTTGCATTTCCCTGATGCTAGTGGTCCTGAGCATTTTTTTATGTATCTGTTGGCCCTTTGGATTTTTGTTTTGAAAAACGTCTGTTTAAGTCTTCTGCCCATTTCTTTCTTTTTTTTTTATTTTTTGACATGCAGAGTGGACAGGGAGAGAGAGAGAGACAGAGAGAAAGGTCTTCCTTTGCCGTTGGCTCACCCTCCAATGGCCGCTGCAGCTGGCGCACCACGCTGATCCAAAGGCAGGAGCCAGGTGCTTCTCCTGGTCTCCCATGGGGTGCAGGGCCCAAGCACTTGGGCCATCCTCCACTGCACTCCCTGGCCACAGCAGAGAGCTGGCCTGGAAGAGGGGCAACTGGGACAGAATCCGGTGCCCCGACCGGAACTAGAACCCGGTGTGCTGGTGCCACAAGGTGGAGGATTAGCCTATTGAGCTGTGGCACCAGCTCTGCCCATTTCTTAACTGGGTTATTTTGTCGAGTTTCTTGAGCTCTTTATATGTTCTGGTAATTCTTTATCAGTTGCATAGCTTACAAATCATTTATCCCATTCTGTCAGTTTTCTCTTCACTTTGCTGGGTGTTCCTTTGCAGTATAGAAGCTTTCTAATTTTTTTTTTTTTTAAGCATTTGTCAATTTTGGCTTTGATTGCTTGTGCCTCTGGGGCCTTTTTCCAAGAAGTCTTTGCCTATGCCAATGTCTTGTAGGATTTCTTAAATGTTCTCTATCAATTTGATGGTATCTGGTCATAGATTTAGGTCTTTCATCTATTTTGAGTGGATTTTTATGTAAGGTATAAGGTAGGGATCTTCATACTTCTGCTTGTGGAGATCCAGTTTTTCCAACACCATTTGTTGAAGAACCCTTTGCTCCAGGGGTTTTATTTAGCTCCTTTGTCAAATATAAGTTGGCTATAGCTGCATGGATTGATTTTTGGAATTTCCATTGTGTTTCATTGGTCTGTCCATCTGTTTTTGTACCAGTATCAGGCTGTTTTGATTATAACTGCCTTGTAGTATATCTTGAAATCTGGTATTGTGATGCTTCTGGCTTTATTTTTGTTTTATAAGATTGCATTAGCTATTCAAGGTCTCCTGTATTCCCATATGAATTTTTGCATCACTTTTTCTATATCTGAGAAGAATATCCTTGATATTTTGATTGGTATCACATTGAATCTGTAAATTGCTTTTTGGTAGTATGGATATGTTGATGATCTTGATTCTTCTAATCCATGAACTTGGAAGAATTTTCCTTTTTTTGGTATCTTCTATTTCTTTAATGTTTTTGTAATTCTCATCATAGAGATCTTTGACATCCTTGATTAAATTTATTCCAAGGTGTGGGGAGCAACCCGGACTAGACTAAGTTACTGGAATTAGGACTTATTCTATGCATCTGCTCTCCCACAATATGGCGCTGAGAAGGGAGAAACAGCTTCTACGCAGCTGCCTCCAGTTCAACCAATAAACTGTAGGACCTGCTCCTGATTGGAGGAGAGCAGCGTACTTGGCGTGTGGGTAGCAGAGTTGGGATTGGTGGAAGGACTATAAAGGAGGAGAGAGACAACATGCACGAGGAACATCTAAGGGGAACACCTGAGGAACACCTGTGCAGCCCCCGAGAGAGCCGGCCGGCGGTGTGCCGCTCCCCCGCAGAAGTGGGGAATGTGGCAGGGGGAACCGCCCTTCCATGGAGGTGGAAGGGTCGGTAGCTAACCCGGGAAGAACCAGCAGCAAACCCGGGGAGGGCCGAGCAGACGAAAGAACAGCGCAGGGTCCTGTGTTGTTCCTCCACAAAGACGGGGAGCGACACAAGGTATCTGATTTTTTGTTTTTTATACCTTGCTACTTTTCCAAATTCTATGAGTTCCAATAATCTCTTAGTGGAGTTTTTTGGATCCCCTATATATAGAATCACATCATCTTCAAATAGGGATAGTTAGACTTCCTCCTTCCCAATTTGTATCCCTTTGATTTCTTTTTCTTGCTTAATGGCTGTGGTTAAAACTTCCAGAACTATATTGTAAAGCAATGGTGAGAATGGGCATCCTTGTCTGGTTCCGGATCTCTGTAGGAATGGTTCCAACTTCTCTCCATTCACTGGGTGCTGGCTGTGGGTGTGTCATAAATTGCCTTGATTGTGTTGATGAATGCTCCTTCTATACTCAGTTGGCTTAGTTTTCATCATGAAAGGATGTTGTGTTTTATCAGATGCTTTTTCTGCATCTATTGATAATCATATGGTTTTTGTTCTGCAGCTGTTGATGTGATGTTTCACATTGATTTGTGAATGTGGAACTCTCACTACATACCAGGGATAAATTCCACTTAGTTTGGTTGAATGATCTTTCTGATGTGTTGTTGGATTTGATTGGCTAGAATTTTTTGAGGATTTTTTTGCGTCTATGTTCATCAGGGAAATTTGTCATTCTTTCTCTGTTGCATCTTTTTCAGGTTTAGGAATTAAGGTGATGCTGGATTCATAGAAATAATTTGGGAGGGTTCACTTCTTTTTAATTGTTTTTGAATAGCTTGAGAAGATTTGGACTTAGTTCTTTAAATGCCTAATAGAATTCAGTGAAGCCATGTGGTCCTTGGTGCCTTTTTTTTTTTTTTTCTTTTTTACTGATTCAATATCTGTCTTGGGTAAGGATCTGTTTAGGTTTCCTGTGTCGTCTTGGCTCAATTTAGGTAGGTTGTATGTGTCCAGGAATTGGCCCATTTCTTCTAGGTATCCTGATTTATTGGTGTACAGCTCTTTGTAGTAATTCCTGATGATTCTTTGTATTTCTGTGGTGCCTGTTACATTTCCTCTCTCATCTCTAATTTTGATTTACATCTTCAATTTATTTTAATGGTTAGTTGGGCCAATGGTGTGTCAACTTTTTTCTCAAAAAACTTGCTCTTTGTTTTGCTCTTTTGTGTAGTCTTTTGGTTTTAATTTCATTCCCTAATTTTCTTTTCTCCTATTTTTGGGTTTGGCTTGCTGTTTTCTAGATTCTTCAGAGGAATTTATAGCTCGTACCTTTTCCATTTCTTGATGTAGGCACCAATTGTTAAAACTTCCCTCTTAACACTGCTTTTGCTATATTCCATATAAGTTTTGATATGTTGTATTGTTGCCTTCTTTTTTTTCTAGAAATTTTTTCATTTCTGTTTGACTTCTTGAATGACTCACTGTTCATTTAGGAGTATGTTGTTCAGTCTCCATGTGTTTGTATATATTCTGGAGATTCCTGAGTTGTTCTTCAGCTTCATTCCATTGTGGTCAAAGAAGATGCATGGTATGATTTCAATTTTTAAATTTGCTGAGACTTGCTTTATGGCCTACCATATCATCAATCTAAGAGAAATTCCCATGTACTGGTGAGAAGTGTGTGTATTCTGTGACTGTAGGATGGATGGAAAGTTCTGTAGATACCATTTAGGTTGATTTTGTCTATAGTATCAATTCTATTGATTGCTGATTTTCTGTCTGGTTGATCTGTCCCTTGCTGAAAGTAAAATATTGAAGTCCCTCATTATTTTCCTTTATTACTTTTGGTATCAAGATTTTGCTTGCCTCCTGAAATAAATTGGGTGGGGGGGGGCAGAGGGAGGCTGAGGGAGCCAGGCAGAGAGGGGGGGAGGAGGGAGGCCAAGGGGGGGGGGAGAGGGAGGGGGCGGTGCAGAGAGAGAGACAGAGGGAGGGGGCAGCACAGAGAGACAGAGGGAGGGGGTGGTGCAGAGAGGAGGAGGGGTGGCACAGAGAGGGGGAAGTGTAGAGAAAAAGGGGGGTGCAGGGAGGGGGGAGTGTAGAGAGAAAGGGGGGACGCAGGGAGAGGGGCATAGAGGGTGAGGGGAGGGGGAGGGGCAGAGAGGGAGAGGTCTTCCATCTGTTGGTTCACTCCCCAATTGGCAGCAATGGCTGGAACTGTGCTGATTTGGAGCCAGGAGCTTCTTCCAGGTCTCCCATGTGGGTGCAGGGGCCCAAGGACTTGAGCCATCTTCTACTGCTTTCCCATGCCATAGCAGAGAGCTAGGTTGGAAGTGAAGCAGCTGGGTTGGAAGTGGAGCAGCCAGGCTAGAACTGGCACCCGTATTGGTGGTGGCTTTACCTGCTTTGCCACAGTGCCCAGATTCTATTTTAAATATATGTGACAGTTATGAATTCCTGTTTCTTCCTATATCCATGTGATATAATGTTCTGCTCTAGGATTTTTTTTAATTCTCAGTATTGGCTTAAATCTGTTTATCTTATTTGTGTATAAACTGTTATGCTTTGCCCTTTCTTATACCCTATTGGTAATTTTTGTCCTGTCTCAGTTTTGAAAGATTTATCTGTTTTGAAAGACTTATCTTTTGGCTTTGTTAAATTTCTTTATTGTTCTACTTCTACTATTACCTTTATTTGTCTTTATCTTGGAATTTTATTTTCTTTTTAACTTCTGGTAAGGCATGCTTAGATCATTGGTATTTTAATTTTGTTTTCCTTTTAATAGATATAATTATGAATATAAATTTTGACCTACATAAGCTTTTGTAATTTGCAATTTTTATTACAATGTAACTAAAATTTTTTTGACCCATGAATTTTTTTAGGAGTGTATTGCTTAAATTATAAACATTTAGGCATTTTCTTATATTTTGGTACCAATTTCTACCTCAATTTTCTTATTGTAGTGAAAATACATATACTCAATAATTCTAATATTTGAATTATTGGTGCTTATTAAATGGTTTAGCAATACACAATTTTGGTCAACATTTCATTAGCATTTGCATCAAATGTGTATGTATACATCAGATATTGGAGACAGAATTAGAAATAGGTCATTTTTGTTAATTATGTTGTCACGTCTTCTGTATTTTCACTGATTTTTTTTCTGCCTGTTAATCTGCTTTAAAGCAATATCCATTTATTTACTTCTGCAGGTGTATTTTTAAACCGCTATTTGTGGTTTTAAACTACTTCATTTAAAATATTTGTTTTGTCTGTCAAACCACTGTTTAGTGTGTGTGTGTGTGTGAGAGAGAGAGACAGACAGACAGACAGAGATAGAGGTGCAGACAGAAACACACCCACACCTGCCCACACCGAACGATCATGTGTGAGAGCACTTCCAGTCATGTTTCCCAAATCTCTGCAACAACAAAGGCTGGCCAAAGCTGAAGTTGGGAACCAGGAACTCAATCCAGGTCTGCCTCATGAGTAGCAGGAACCCAATTAGTTGAGGCATCACTGATGCCTCCCAGTATATGCACTATTAGGAAGCTGGTGTTTGGAGTCAGAGCTCGGAATCAAACTTGAGTTCTCCAATGTGGGACATGGGAGTCTTAACCACTAGCATAAATGTCCAATCCTATGTGTATGTTTTTATTTTGTGTGGTTGGATCTGATCTTAATTGCTGCTACAGGTATAATAAGAGTGTTAAACATGGGATGTATATATTGATAAGTAGAATAATAAACCACTTCTACTGGCCCTGGGAGATATGAAATTTGAGATCCTTGCTTTTGATGAGCAATAACAGTTCCATGGTGAGTTCTTCCTGAATTGTGCTGTATTTTTCCTCCCTTCATGAGGCTGCTATGGAGGCTGAAATACATGTGTGTTACTATGCCCTTTGCTTCTGGAAATTTTGGTTTTCACAGCCTTTGATTTGCGATTTTGAGGACACAATTATTAATCTGTAAAGGCAAGGCTCACATTTAATTGAGGACAGAAGAGAAGATAACACAATTGTGTTATTGATTATTTTTCCCAAACAGCAGACTAGAACTCATAGTCTAACAAAGGATAATTTTACTGACTTGTGAACTGGTTTATTTGAAAGATCTTACAAAGATATAAACTTCAATCTACTTAGCACTCATTTTACAAAATTGACAGTCAGAAAATAGTTACTTGGAGGAATATTTAAGACAGTGACGTAACATTTGAATGCTCAGGATGATACTTGTCTAGAAAACTGAGACCGTCTAGCTGCTGTGAGTATGTAAAATGTCTTCAAGACACCTCGTCAGAATAAACGTATATCCCATTGTGAGACAAAGCACGTTTTATCAGCATGTAATCTGAAAGACGGAGACATGAGTACGTTTATAGGAAAAAAAGGTAATAAACGGAAGGAACTCTTTGAACAGTATTTATGTCTAGTAGTAGTGGAAAATATTGATGTTAAATTACTTGGGAGGAAAAAGCCATTTCTGCAAAACTGAATCTTTTATTCCCCTCCAGTGGTATCACATTGTGGTGGAAAGAGGTCTGAATTAGTGGTTAGGAAGACAGGCTCCAGTTCCAATTCTATTGCTCACCTGCTCTGTGATCCTGAGCATGTCCCCAAGCTTGGTATTATGTTCTCATCTGTGAAAGCCAAGAGCTGCTGTAAAGTGAAGCTCACACTGTTAGCTGAGAATCCACAGACATCAAATAGATGGCAAACACGAGGAAGGGATCTCCTATGATTAAAATGTGTAAGCATTTTTCTTTATGTCTTGTGATGTATAGTGCAGTATTGCAACAGATATACACAGCATAAGCAAATCAACTGCCATAAAACCAAGTAATAAGGCCTCACATTTCCTTCATGGCAGATGGCCGTTGTCTTACTTTTCTATGGGACACCAGAACCCATGACCATCAATTGAAACCCATTATCAGATCTTCCTCTCCTCTAAAACCTCTAGTAATTATTTTAGATTTATTTTGGTCTTCTTGAAAGAGACCTTCCTTGTATGAGAAAATTCATGTGACTCTTGACTTTATATATGTTTGGCTTATTTTGCTTAACCTAATAATCTTCAGTTCCATCCATCTTGTTGTAGATGTCAGCAGTTTATTATAGCTGAGTGATATTACATTGTGTAAATGTACTACATTTTCTTTATCCACTCATTCATTAATGGACATATGTTTCCATATCTTGGCTATTGTGAACAGTGCTGTAATGAACATGGGAGTTCTAGTACTTCTTTCATAGCCTATTTTAATTTCCTATAGATATATTCCCAGAAATGGGATAGCTAGGTGATATGGTAGACGCATATTTAGTTTTTTGAAGAACCTGCATATTGTTCTCCACAGTAGCTATACTAATTTGGATTCTCATCAGTAGTGTATTAGGGATCTTTTTCCCCACATCCTTACTAGTATTTGCTAATTTTTGTCTTTTCTAACTGCAGTAAATGATATTTCATTGTGGTTTTTATTTACATTTCCCTGAGGGCTAGTGATATTGAGCGTTTTTATTTTTTATGCGTGTGTTGGCTATTTTCTTTTTTGAAACAGTTTTATTCAAATACTTTACCCATTACTTTTTTTTTTTTTTTTTTAAGAAAAAGATTTATTTATTTGTTTGAAAGAGAGGCAGAGCGAAGTCTTCCATCCACAGGGGCCGGAGCTGAGTTGATCCAAAACCAGGAGCCAGGAGCTTCTTTCAGGCCTTCCATCCAAGTGCAGGAGCCCAAACATGTGGGCCATATTCTACTGCTTTCTCAGGCCATAGCAGAGAGCTGAATCAGAAGTGGAGTAGCTGGGTCTCAAACCAGTGCCCATATGGGATGCCGAAACTGCTGACAATGGCTTTAACTGCTACTCCACAGAACCAGTCCCCCTTAATCCATTTTTCAATAGGAATGTTGCTTTCTTGTAGAATTTTTAAATTCCTTACATATTCTCAATACTAATCCTTTATTGAATGACAGTTCCCAAATATTTTTTCCCATTTTGTCAATTATCTCTTTGACTGTTTTCTTTGCTTTACAGAAGTTTAATTTGATAAAACCCCTTTTTGGAGAGTTTGTATCCAAAAGAAGTTATCTATGATGATATCTTGAATTGTTTTCCTTATCTATCTTTCTAGTAGTTTCGTATCTTAAATGTAGATACTTGATCCATTTTTTAGGGTTTTTTTTTTGGTATAAGGTGAAAGATGAGTTTTGCTCCAAACTTAATGCAGTTTTCTCTGTACCATTTATTGAACAAACTTTCCTTATTCCAGAGAGTGTAGCAATGAGGTCAAAGATAAGTTTTCTGCTAATGTATAGATTTGTTTTTGGAATGTTTATTCCATTGGTCCATGTGTTTGTTTTTATGCCAATACTGTGCTATTTTGATTATGGTAGCCCAGTAGTATGTTTTAAAGTATGGTATTATGACAACTTCAGCTCTGTTTATTACTCAAATTGCTTTGGCTATTTGGGGTATTTTATGTTTCCAGATGAATTTTAGGATTGTTTTCTCTAATTCTGTGAAGAATATCATTGGTATTTTGATGGGATTGCATTGAATCTGCAAATAACTTTGGGTAGTATGGATGTTTTAATCTTTCAATTCCTGAACTTGGGAGTTCTTTTTTTTTTTTCTTTTTGGTGTCTTCAATTTCTCTCACTAGGGTTGTTTTTGTAATTCATTATAGGGTTCTTTCACATCCATAGGTATTTATCCCAAGGTATTTGATTTTCTTAAAGCTATTGTGAATAGGATGGCTGCTACATGTTCTTTCTCAATGAGTTCACTGTTGGTATTTAAAAAATGCTACTGAGTTTTGCCTGTTTTTGTGCTTTGCAACTTTGCTGAATTTATCACTTCTATTAGTCTCTTGGTGAAATCTTTTGGCTGCTTAACATGTACAATCATGTCATCTGAAAACAGTGATAATTTGACTTCCTCTTTTCATATCTGTAAGTCTTTTTTTTTTTTTTTGACAGGCAGAGTGGACAGTGAGAGAGAGAGACAGAGAGAGAAAGGTCTTCTTTTGCCGTTGGATCACCCTCCAATGGCCGCTGCTGCAGCCGGCGCACCGCGCTGATCCGATGGCAGGAGCCAGGTGCTTCTCCTGGTCTCCCATGGGGTGCAGGGCCCAAGCACTTGGGCCATCCTCCACTGCACTCCCTGGCCATAGCAGAGAGCTGGCCTGGAAGAGGGGCAACCGGGACAGAATCCGGCGCCCCGACCGGGACTAGAACCCGGTGTACCGGCACCAGTAGGTGGAGGATTAGCCTATTGAGCCACGGCGCTGGCTGTTTCATTAACCTTTTAATTTTCAAAAAATTTGCTCTACTTAATTCTATAATTTTTATTTTCATTTATTAATTCTGGGTTTGGTTCTTGTTTTTCAAATTTTAAGGTGCTTTATTTGATATCTTTCCACTTGATATAGGTGCATTTTTTTTTTTTTTTTTTTTGACAGGCAGAGTGGACAGTGAGAGAGAGACAGAGAGAAAGGTCTTCCTTTTTCCGTTGGTTCACCCCCCAATGGCCGCTCCCTGGTGCGCTGCGGCCAGCGCACCACGCTGATCTGAAGGCAGGAGCCAGGTACTTCTCCTGGTCTCCCATGCGAGTGCAGGGCCCAAGCACTTGGGCCATCCTCCACTGTACTCCCGGCACAGCAGAGAGCTGGACAGGAAGAGGAACAACCAGGACAGAATCTGGCGCCCCGACCGGGACTAGAACCCGATGTGCCGGTGCCGCAGGCGGAGGATTAGCTTAGTGAGCCGCTGTGCCGGCCTAGGTGCGTATTTCTAATGGCTCTCCTCTTAGTAGTTCTTTTATAATATCTCAAATTTTGATATGTTGAGTTTCCATTTTTATGAATTTCAAGAAGTTTTTACTTTCCCTTTTGATTTATCAAAATTTTCTTCAATGACCCATTTTTTTTAAACTTTTATTTAATGAATATAAATTTCCAAAGTACGATTTATGGATTACAATGGCTTCCCCCACATACCGTCCCTCCCACCCACTACCCTCCCCTTTCCCACTCCCTCTCCCCTTCCATTCACATCAAGATTCTTTTTCGATTATCTTAATATACAGAAGATCAGCTTAGTATACATTAAGTAAGGATTTCAACAGTTTGCTCCCACACAGAAACATAAAGTGAAAAATAATAGATGATTTTTTTAAATGATGATGAAATCAGATCAGACCTATTGTCATGTTTAATCCCAGTGAGAGTCAAGTTGGGAGTTGATAATTTTTTTTTTTTTTTTTACAGAGGATCAGTTTAGTATACATTAAGTAAAGATTTCATCAGTTTGCACCCCCATAGAAACACAAAGTGAACTATATTGTTTGAGTACTCGTTATAGCATTAAATCTCAATACACAGCACATTAAGGACAGAGATCCTACATGAGGAGTAAGTGCACAGTGACTCCTGTTGTTGACTTTACCAATTGACACTCCTGTCTATGGCATCAGTAGTCTCCCTATGCTCCAGTCATGAGTTTCCAAGGCTATGGAAGCCCTCTGAGTTCTCCGATTCTTACCTTGTTTAGACAAGGTCAATGACCCATTTTTTAAAATCAGGAGCATGTTCAGTCTCCCTGTATTTGTATTATTGCTAGTTTTTTTTTTTCTATTTTAGTCAGAAAAGATACATGATATACCTTTTGACTTCTTTTGAATTTGCTGAAACTTATTTGGTGACCCAGTATATAATCTATCACAGAGAATGTCCCATGTACTGATCTGTCAGTTTAATGAGGGTTCCCTTAAAAGTGATGTGGCACTTTTCTTTTTGTAAATTTTAGAATTCTGTGCTTTGTGTTGTATTTTTGAAGGTTTGACTAAAATGTGTCATGGTGGAGTTCTTTTTGCATTATGTTCATTTTGGGATCCTATGGACTGCTTTATTGGTTATCCATATTTCTCCAGATTGGGGAAGATTTCAGAATGAACAAGCATACAAGCAAGCTTCTTCCATCAGCTAATAAACTTCCCAAATGTCCTAAATAGCTAGGTATGGACCAGGCTGAAGAGAGGAGCCAAGAACTCTATCCAGGTCACCCATGTAGTTGACAGGGACCCAAGTACTTTGGCCCACCATCTGCTGCAGCCCCAGGTACACTTTCAGGAAGCTGGATCAGGAGCACAGCAGCCAGGACTTGAAGGGAACCTCTGATACGGGATGCTGGCATTACAAGTAGCAGTTTAACTTGCTGTACCACAACAACAGCTTCCATTTCTCAAATCTATTTCTATTCTTTTTCAACATATCTCACTCTTTGCTGAATCTCCTGTTCATATCATGTATTGACTTCTAAATTTAGCTAATCATCTGTATTTTCTTATATTTCTTTGAATAACCTTATAACCGTTCTTTTGAGTTCCCAAGCATTTCGTCAATCTCCTTTTCCTCATAGTCTGATATTAAGCATTATTGTGCTCTTTTGTGTTAGCATGGTACCCTATTTCCCAAACTTTTTGTGTTACTATTTTGATTTTTGCACATCTGGGATATCAGTTGTTTTTATGGCTTCTAAGGGATGGTTTTTATGTATTGAAGAGTTTTTCTTGAAAATGTCTTTGGATGTCAGTTTGTTAGGCTGCTTTTTTTTTTTTTTTAAGATTTATTTATTTGAAAGAGAGCTTCCATCCACTATGTCACTCTCCAATTGGCCCCAACCTCCAGAGCTGCGCTGATCTGAAGCTGGGAGCCAGGAGCTTCCTCTGGATTTCTGATGTGGGTGCAGGGCCTCAAGGACTTGGGCCATCTTCTGCTTTCCCAGGCCATAGCAGAGAGCTGGATCGGAAGTGGAGTAGCTGGGGCTCAAACCGGTGCCCATATGGGATGCCAGCACTGCAGGCGGTGGCTTTACCCACTATTCCACAGCACCAGCCCCATGCTTTGGCTTTAGTTCCAGTTTTGGATGCTATACTGTGCTCTCCCTATGCTTTTGTCATTACAACTAGTGGTAGCAGTAGTGGGGACCCGGCATGCTCCTTAGCCCAGTGGGGTTTCTGGGATCCTTATCAGACAGTTACCCAGCTGTCACTTAGAGTGCATGTCTGGGCCACTCTCTGGATGGGGCCTGGAGCTCCAAGCTGTGTGCTGGCCTTGGGATTAAAAGCAGAAATGCACAGTCAGAGCCTCAAGCAAACAGTACCTTGGGCTGGACTGTGTCTGGAAAATATTTTCCCAGAATATTTCATTGCGGGGTTATCAGTTTAGTTGAAAACAGATGATATTTTTAACATAGTTGACCATATTTCAATCAATTTTTGGCTTCCATAAAAGTGACCTATGTTTATTCCCATGTGAAAGTGAAGAATCTCAGGCTGCTATCGAGTGATCAGTGGGCAGATTCTAAATCTTGGTCCCATGGCCACAGCTTATTGCATCTCCACATTGCCAACTGTGTATCATGCTATTTCTTGCTACAGCTGCCTCTTACAACACTTGCATTTGTTCTGATGCCACCCTCTCTTGCTTGGTTTCTACTTGGGATGCAGAGTCCCAAGAAGGGTCTTGAGTGGCACAAGTACATGTTTGTGCTAGCTGGCATAGCATGAGAACATGATCCTCTATGGGCAGTTGAGAAATTCCTGTTGCCGCAATATAGTTGGGAACCCCCCTAGCACCTCAAGTGTGCTTCTCTTCATCATGGCTGGAGCAGTTTTTCCTGCCATGCCCTGAGCTATGCATCCATGATGGATCTGATTTACACCAACCATGCCAAAGGGATAAGGACTCAGCTAATTCAGCACACTGTTCTCTTGTATTATCTGTTCATTTTAGGACAGAAGTAGTCTGACTTCCTTCTGCTTACAGTGCTGTATAAAATTCCATTCATTGTTGTCTCACAGGATGGAAGTTGATGGGAGAAAGATAAGTACTTGTTGGCCTGTGTAGAAAATATTTCCACAGGCCACTGTTACTCTTCCAGTGGGATAGGATACTATGGAAGGTATACTGCTTGGGTTTCAGGTTCTTTTGGGCTAGAGATAATTTTATGGTGACTCCTAAGACCTGACCACAAGAATATTTTCTTTTTTTTAAGATTTATGTATTTGGAAGGCAGAGTTAGAGATACAGAGGCAGAGAGAGAGGTCTTCCATCATTGGTTTACTCCTCAAATGGTTGCAGTGGCTGGAGCTGAACCAATCTAGAGCCAGGAGTTTCTTCCAGGTCTTCCACATGAGTGCAGGGGCCCAAGGTCTTGGGCCATCTTCTACTATTTTCCCAGGTTATAGCAGAGAGCTGGATTGGAAGTGGAGCAGCCAGGACTCCAACTGGTGCCCATATGGGATGCTGGCACTGCAGGTGGCTGCTTTACCCACTACGCCATGGCACTGGCCAAGAAGTAGTTTCTTTAGTAATATAAGACCAAATAGTCTACCTCGGGCCAAAAAGGCAAGGAAACCGGTACTCATTAGACCTTTCTGTTCTGTCTGAGCATTAGAAGAAAATAATCCAGTGAGAAAAATGCAGTAGGAAGAAGTGGGGGCAGGAACATGATGAAGGGACTTAGGGCTCCACCTGCACATGTGACAATGGGGGGACACAAGTGAATCCCTCGTGATCACTTTGGGAAGCAGCAGGCTAAATGTAGGGGAAAGTAGTTATCAGATCAGTCCAGGGAGTCTGAAATGTCTCCTCCAGCTTCTATCCATGTGAGGAGACCTGCTCAGACTACAAAGGTATCCTTCAGCCCGGGTCCAAGAGGAAATAAAAAGATGAGTAATTGGCATCACTCCTGCCTTTCCTTATTGTCTGTGGTATCTAATTATTTCTTTGGTCTTCTAACACCATTAAAATAAAAAAAGTTAATGTTGGGATTATCCTAGTTTTCTAAGCCATGAGGCTGGGAGATTTGGACAAGTTGGCTCTTAAAGTCCTCAGGCTAGTCATCAAGCCATTTTGATATAACAATTGGGGTATATTCCAAAACTGTTTTTGCTTTTTGCTCCCTGGTGACTAGAAATGAGCAAGTTCCCTATGCAAAAGTAGGCATGCCTCAATAGGAAGCTTGTGATTAATAGTGATGGGAGTGATGAAGGGGCTTGAGGCAAACATAAAACACAGAGCCTGTTAATTCTTAGATTTATGAAGTACTAAGATCCCTTGTTTGAGCTTTTGGGTACTTGACAGATACCCTGTTGTATACAAGGGCTTTGCCATAGATTTCTGTCTAATGAGCATTCATGGAATCACTAATCAGCCTGGGAATGTCCGGGAGGGCTGATTCTCATCCCTCTGAGAAACACTCAGACTTTGGGGGTCAAGTTTCTGGTTGAGATAAAATGCTCTCTCGCTATTGGAGTTTTCTGTAGTAGCCACATCCTGGCTATGCATGATGTGAAGTTAGATTGACTGAGTTTGTACAGCACATGGTGGGCTTACCTATCATAGGTATTCAGCATGTTTTTGGCGATATAGTTCTTTTTTTTTGAGTGTAAGGAAAGAAACTTGAAATTTATGTCATGGGGAATTTAGGTTAAATATACTTTCTGAAACTTTTCATGGCAGGTTGAAACTGAGTTTAAAGATATCTGAAACATGTAGTAAGATAGATATAATCCTATATTTGCATACTTTGTTTTATAGCTTATGTACATATAATTCTTACAAGCATCCTATGAAGAAGTCTTTAAGTCCATTTTATAGATGAGGAAGACAGAGAGTCAAAGGAATTAACCCAAGCAACAGAATCATTTATGAGAGTTTTTCTTTTTTTAACTTTTCATTTTGTGTTCTTTTGGCTTCACAGCCATTAGATCTTGGTTCTAGGTCAAGAGAGAGTGGTTCCTTAGCTGGGTAGCTATAAGAGAATCACTTTTTCTCATTGGTCTTGTTTTTTTAATCTGAAATTCAGTAATCAATACCCGTTTGAACAATCTTAGTCCTATCAAAGTAACCAAAGAAAGTAGAAAAACCAGCTGAGGATGCTTTGTCTCCTTCTTGCCTTGCCAGAAAGAAAAGCTGCCTTGTTTCTTTTACCTGATGTCCGCTCTATCTATAAAGTTACCCAGGGGCTGGTGCTGTGATGTACAAGGTTAAGCCTCTGCCTGCAGTGCCAACATCCCATATGGGTACCCATTCAAGTCCTGATTGCTTCAGATCCCATTCAGCTCTCTGCTAACATACCTGAGTTAGCAGCAGAAGATGGCCCAAGTGCTTGGGCCCTCACACCAAATTGGGAGACCTGGAAGAAGCTCCTGACACAGGCCTGGGGAGTGAACCAGTGGATGGAAGATATCTTTTTCTCTCTCTCCCTCTTCCCCTCTCTGTATTTCTGCCTTTGAAATAAATCTTTTTTTTTTTTTTTTGTACTGTCCACAACCTCTGAACTTGGTTCTAGAGAGAAAGAATAGTTGCTGGACTCTTAGTGTGAGGTTTTGATAACTATAATGTTTTTGAATCTGTCTTCCTCTTTTCCTTCTGGGATTTTCTGTGTTTTGAAACAGCCTGTGAACTCATCACCCTGCTACATGGCCTCATTCTCCAGTCAGATGTCTAGTCCAAGGGTTCACTGGGATATTGATTCCAGACTCCAGAATCGCCCTTTCTGTCACTACTATTGCCACATTTGTCTGGTTCTGATTGACACCTGGTACATGGTAGCCAAATTTGGGTAGGACAGCCACTGGTATTTACAAAATTGACTTTCTACTTAGTTGTTGAGCATAAAGAGTACATTTCTCTTCCAAATTGTCCTCCCTGTGAGAAAAACCCAGATGTCTCTAGAACAAAGGTCGTGTCATTGACAGATAGGTCTGCCTGCCTATTATCTCCAGTTGGCCTAGCATGCCATCAGAACTTCTGAGGCCAATGCCTATCTTTCCAGACTTGAGGTCAAGGGAGTTCATGTGGAGGTGCTGCAAATGGCAGGGGAGGTCCAGGTAATGACTTTGGGGAAACTGATTTATAAACATTGCGGTGAGAATGGCTTTCCTTCTCACTGGCTATTTTGAAATCTGTTTCCATGAAATGAAAATTTGGCCCATTCAATGTCCCCTGGATACACAGAACAATCTCTGATCAACCCTTGGAATTGCTTACAGCAAACAGATTGACTTAAGTGGCTTCAAGAAAGGCGACAGGCTTAAGCCTAAATGTTGGAGATCAAAAGAAAGCTTTGTTGGTAGCTTTGCAATAAACATGATTTTCCGTGGTGGGGTAAAAAGGGTATAATTCCAGTTATGTACCCTTAAGAAATGCTGGCCGTGTTTCCAGGCTGTGTGTACTACTCTCCTGACCCAAAGAGCTCAAGGATCTGTTGGCTGTCCAGAGGGTGGATGCAGACAAGGAGATGTGCTGCAGGGCATTAGCCTGTCTAGACGGGAACACCCTGGGAATAGAGATTGGATGCTGGTACTGGCCTTGTGTGGTTGGGTCGGGAGATCCCTCCTTCTTTTGCAACCTGTTTCCTCATCTGTAAAGTGATAGGTAATCAAAGCTGGCACAGAGGATATTTAGAATTTCTTCCTACTCTAATCTTTTACAGTTCTGCAGGTTTCCTTCTTTCTAGTTCTCTATATTCAGAGATCAATCCCGTTACCTCTCTGACAAGCTGGCTGGGCACAATGTATCCACACCTGGGTACCAATTAAATTAAGAGTTGATGAATTCACCTGGCATCAGACTTTTTTTCAGATTAGGAAAAAAAATGTAGCTTCTTTGAGTTCTTAAAAGGGAGGGATTAAGATCAGCCATGCTGTTTGAGAAGGACTCATTCAGGATGCTACAGATCACATTATAATTAGATTTGTTCAATATTAAATTAAATTACCTCACTAATTATGGATGTCTGACATTTTTGCCTCTGGATGAACTTTGCAAGGTTGAGTTGAGTTCAAGCTGGTCCTTTCTCATCCATCAAGAATTACAATCTTTCAGTCAAAGGGAGCTGTCTATGTTCATTTTGCCCTCTCTTGGGTCTGCTCAGATGGTCACTGTCTCCAATGGTCTTTCAGAGTGTGTCAGCTTTCACCTCTCAAGGAGTCTCTGTATCCGCAAAACATGTGACAGGGACTTGCATACTCCCCTGGCTGCTGAGGTTTCACTTGGTTTACAGGACGTTTCTTACAGGTTTTCATAAGCTCCCCACATTCCCTTCCTACCTACTTCACTCTTCTGTTGGCTTTCTGGGTGCACCTGCCTGTCCTTCAGGCTGTGTAGAGCATTCTCTAAGCCCTCAAATACTCTTTTTCCTTTGAATGCAAAGTGTCACATATGCAATGAAGTGATATGCAGTATATAGAAATTCAGAATGTATGTTCGTTATAGTTACCTATCATAGACATTTTGGTTCAAACCCCTAGATATTATTTTTGATTGTTCTAATGGAGTAAATTTCTTTTCAAATTTGACTTTGAAAGCTTCATATCCCTCAGACTTTCTTCATTTTATTTGCAAGTTGATTTTGATTTTGCTGTTGGTTTGCTCTTGTTTTAGCTTTACTCTTCTTCATCCCTTTCTGAATATTTTCCTCTTCTAAATTTTATTTGTGTTTGAGAGACAGAAGACCAGAGGGAAGGAAAGACAGAAAAAGAGATTGATTTTGGTTCACTCCACAAATTCCCGCAATAGCAGAAGCTGGGACAGGTCAAAGCCAGGAGCACAGAACTTAATCCAGGTTTCCTACATGTGTGACAGGGTCTCAGATACTTCAGCCATAACTGCTGCTTCTCGGGGTTCACATTAGAGGAAGATAAGAACAGAAGCAGAGCTGAGACCCGAATCCAGGCACTCTGATAGATGCAAGCATCCCAAGTGGCATTGTAACTGCTGAACTGAGTGCCCACCCACCCCCAGCTTCCCTTATTTGGCATTTTCATGTTTACTTTTCTCTGGTCCTCAGTCCTCTGGCTTTCAGTACAGAAAAGGTTCTTAAAATGGTATTTTGAGAATCTTATAAACATTTTGGAAAGACTTCAGATTCAGTCCCCAAGCCAGTGGATGTCCAAATCCAGAGGAGGTTCTGACTCTAGGGGATTGAGAACATGAAGATAATTATTTTATGACTGGGAAGTAGATTGTGCCAAAATAAACTGCCACTAGCACTGTATCGAAGTGCCCTCCCCCTTAAACACATCTTAGCATTTAAAACTTTTAAATTATAAAATCAATGTGAACAAAGACATCTAAATGATAGTTGTTTTAAGTTTAAGGATAAATTGGGGGTAATGAGTTGAAGGAAGTTTTAAAGTACATACATGGTTTAATATAAACTAGGTACTTTTTTTTAAGATTTATTTTATTTGAAAGACAGAGTTACAGAGAGAGGTAGAGACAGAGACAGAGACAGAGAGAGAGAGAGAGAGAGAGAGAGAGAGAGGTCTTCCATCCGCTGGTTCACTCCCCAAATGGCCGCAATGGCCGGAGCTGCGCCGATCCAGAGCCAGGAGCTTCTTGTGGGTCTCCCACGTGGGTGCAGGGGCCACAGCGCCAGCCCCTAGATAGTTTTGGGTCCATTCCTTCCCTCACTCCCAGAGAAAATACCATTATCCATTACTATAATTTCTTAAATTTTTGGACATCTTAAATTCTTTTGGGCTTATAGAGTCCACATTTGTAAACTCATTACTTTGCTTTCTAAATTGTGAGAGTTTGAAAGAGGATACCTCGTTAACTGGAACTTTCAGTGTTTTTGAGGGTATAGATCATGGAAATAAAATTCTCTGGAAGTCTGAACCAGTGAAACGGTTTCGAGTTATGATAGCAAGAATATATGGCATTATAGTCAGTGACTGAGTCTCTTGGCAGGAAGTCATAGATATTTTTATTCCCCAGTTATAAAACAATCCAGCTGTTTGATCACTGAATGTTATTCTGTTTTCAAAACCCATTACATCTCAACAGTGGAATACATCCCAGTTGTTGTTTCAGAATAATGGCTGAGTCTGGTATTGAGGAGCTGTAAACCACATTGTTTACCTGCTCCTAAGCTGAGAACCTGTCAGATGAAGATACAGTGGGGCACAGGGAGAGACAGGGTAGCAGGGGATAAGAATGGATACTTTGAGACATAGAGGCAAAGAACCCATGGGACTAGCATTCTATATTTCAATGACCTGACATAAAATAATTTCTCTGCTAATTCTTTGTCTAAAGATCTAGTTGAAATGCAGAGTTAGGGGAGGAGGGAGAAAGGGAGGAGGAGAGGGAGGGAGGGAGGGAGATACACACACACACACACACACACACACACCCTCTAGTTCACTCCTCAGATGGCTGCAACAGCTGGGGTTATTCGAGGCTGAAGCCAGGAGCCCCATCAGGGTCTCCCACCTGGGTGGCACTGGTGCAAGCTCTTGGGCCATCCTTTGCTGCCTTCCCAGGCATGTTAGGGAGCTAGATCAGAAGAGCAGTGGGTGGTACTTGAACCTGTGCCCATATGGGACCCTGGAACTGCATCAGAAGTGGCAGCTTCACTCTCTGTGCCATGGTGCTAGCCCCTCAGCTAATTCTTTGTGTTTCTGTTCACCAAATCTCATTTCCATTCCCTGCATGCTGTCATCCCCTCCACCATCCCACACATACATGTTTGATTTATAGTTTGCCTAGAGAACTGATCTTCTCATTGCTTATGTTACAACTGTGGCTGCTGAAATAAATTCAGTGGCTTCCATTTTCCTGTCTCTTCTCTTCTTTCAATATAGTAAATCCCCAGGACTTCCCCTGTTTGAGTTGGAGTGCTTTCTCTCGGCATCTTATTAGCTGCCATTGGTTAGCATCCAGATGCAAAGTGCTTTTCTTCTAAGTGTACTTCAGATGTGCTTGTGGGAATGTGAAGGCCCCAAGGGCTTCCACAGAGTGCCGACATAAGCAAACTGCCAAATGAAGCTGCATAGTACCCTTAGCGATGAATCTTAACTCCCAAACGTTGATGTTTGTTCTTTCTCCTCATCTCATCCAGGAGAAACCCTGGGCTGTTTGGATCTTCTTTCTCTTTGAATTTTCCTGATAGAATGATGTTGCCTCTGGTGGGATGTCCTGGTCTCCTGCCCTGTGTCCTAATGAACACTTGTTGCTTCTCAGCCTGCAGCCTACCCCCAGTGCCCTTGTCATTGTGCCATTGAGCCTGGGCATCATGACTTTGGCCCATCAGCCCGTCATCCAGCCCAGATCAGGCAATCCTCCTTGATTTGCAGTTTTCTGTTTATTTCTGACTCTGTCCTTCAGAGAAGAAAAGAGACTTTGTTGACTTTTTATCTTTTGTTGAAATGTAAAATACTTTTTTTTAAAGATTATGCACCATACAAATCTTAGAACAAAGTGTTCACTTTGTTCTAAATCCTATGATTCATATCATTCACTGCATTGTTATTCTGTATTTCATTGATCTACTGGCATAAAACCATTTCAACTGATTCGAATAAACATTTTAAAGAGTCAGAGAGCAAGCGAGCATGCTTTCATCTGCTGGTTCACTCCCCAGATAGCTGCAACAGCTAGCCTGGGCAAGGCCAAAATCAGGAGCCAGGAACTTCTTCTGGGTCTCTGACATGGATGGCAGGGCCCTAAACACTTGGACCATCCTTTGATGCTTTTCTCAGGCCACTTGCAGGGAATAGAGCAGCTGGGATATGAACCTGCAGGCTTAGGGACAGCTTGCATGACTGTGACCCAGATTGGGCAAAGTGCTCTGCAGGCTCAACAGTTTGCTGGAGACAGGGAGTATTAGGAGTTTCATGTTGCCACATTTGTAAGCCACATCATCCCAGATAGCTTTTCTTACTAAGAAGATATTTTGACCTTCAGCTATCTGGCTCCTTCTCCTCCTCCTCTTACTCCTCTTAATTCTGAATGTAAGCAAGAAGCAGGATTTTTTTTTTTTTTTTTTTTTGCGGGGGCTACAGAAATCATTTCCTAATGTGTGTGGAAAAGATCAATGATAATTCAATATCCTCATGTCCTAAGGTTGAAAAGTTTCAGACTTAAAGAAGGAAACATGAGAGTCAAGGCTGGAAACAGAATAATAAAGCTCTCAAATCAAGGAATTTTGTCCTAGAGTCAGTGGGGTACAGAGGCTTTATCAGATCCTCAGTCACTGAGCCTGCAGTTTAAGAGGTTCTCTGAAACTCAGCTTCCCTGCCCTCTGAAATGGTCTTATTGCCCCCTCATGCCCTTCAAAGCCCAGACCCCTCCCCCTGCCAAGAAAGCTTCCCTGACTTTCCTAGCATGCACAGATCTCCCCCTCATCTGGCCTCCTGGCCCCTTCGTGCTGTGTGCATCTTGTTACACTAAAGTGTGACCTCTTGAGACCTGGGGCCAAATTGAATAATAGTTGTCATGTGTCACCCAGACTGTAATATCAGTTCAGAATCACACTCACTTTTGCACTATGATTTAGTTCCCATATCACACTCTTGCTGGTCTTAATATGAGTACTGTGAGGTCTTTATTAGATATATTTTTTCAAAGTCAAAACAAAACCACACAAAATCAACTAGGTAAAAACAAGGCCAGGGGTAAAACTTGGCTCTTTTGGTTGCTAATTCACTCATTTTTCAACTCCACAGTACCTTTTCCTTCAGAGATCAGAGAAGAATGAGTTCTGGTGCTCTATGCACAGTAGGATGACTATTGCTAACAATAATGCACTGAGTATTTTCTAGTAGCTTGAAGAGAAGATTGTATTGTCTCTCGAGGACATGATAAGTGATAAGACACATGGTGGAATGAGAACGCCATGCCAAGATGGCCGCTGGCAAGCGAAGGTCAGTTACTCAGGAATGGCTTCGGAAACCACCTGGGAAACCACCTGGCAATGGAGCCTGTCTGGCAACAGGCTGTGATTGGTTAGACCATAAACTGCCCCTTGACTGGATTGGCTGACTTGGCTATATAAGCTGCTGTACTAACTGAAATAAATGAGTCTGCCAGCTGATTGCCTCTGGCCTGCTTTCACCTGACTCCCGGTGTCTGTGTGGTGACTCTGTGTCTCTAGCCCCCACCACACTCCTCCTCTCAGAACGAATCCACAGCAACAGATACATATGCTAATTGATTTGATTACACAATGTATACATGTAACAGAATGTTATATTGCATCCCATAAATATGTATGGCCATATGTCAATTAGTATTCAATTTTTAAAGGAAATTAGTTTTCTAAAATTTTAGTAGTTTTATATCATGTATTCTCTTACATTTGACCATGTATTGATCAAAACTTACTACATAAGAATGATATCCAGAGGAGAAATATCTTTCTTGATGATCACACCAGCATGGACAAGTCTGATTTTTAGATCCAATGGGTTTAGACAGGTGGGAGAGAACGGATATTAAGAGAAAACTTGACTTTCTGTCAAAAGATATGGATGGTGATTTGGGGTTGGGTGTGGGCATATGAAAGGTGCCTCTTTTGCAAGAGATAGGGAGGCATTAGACATCACTATAAGCAGTGCAAATTTCCCAAGGAAGAAATTGGAAGGGTTCAAATTCCTATCTTAAGTTTTCCTCTGTGTTGTATATGATCTAGTCCAGCCCAGTAGTTAAAAAAAAAAGTTGCTATGCACAATCAGCTCTGTGTGGAAGAAAGAAATGTTGGGTAGGGGGTGATAATCCATTTTTGGATGAGAGTAGGAGGTGATACTTGACAAAGGCAGGGGATATTCAAGAGGCTAATGAAAAGAAGGTTTGGAAGGACAAGGATGTAGAAGCAAAAGATGCCATAGGAATGTTAGTCCCCGGAATTCACAGGTATCTTAGGAAATTACGCCTTCTATGATGAGGACTAGAGTCTAAAGTCAATTGTATTTAGATCTCCAAAGTCTGAGGGACCCTAATTTTTGGGTTCCAATAGGTTGGGAATCGCCCTCCCTACATCTTCTGCATGAGGAACAGTAGGTGGATGATAAAGGAGCATTTTGAAATAAATGGAATCCTTCACTTTCCCAAAGCTCTTGGATATTCTAGGTGAGGAAGAGTCTTAGTGGAAAGCTTTGGTGGAAGCAGTTGACTCATCCACTGCAGAATAAATTCATTGGCTCTTTTTTTTTTTAAAGATTTATTTTGTTTGAAAGAATTACAGACAGAGAGGTCTTCCATCTGCTGGTTCACTCCCCAGATGGCTGCAACAGCTGCACTGATCTGAAGCAAGGAGCTTCTTCTGGGTCTCCCACATGGGTGCAGGGGCCCAAGGACTTGGGCCATCTTCTACTGCTTTCCCCGGCCATAGCAGAGAGCTGGATCAGAAGAGGAGTACCTGGGACTAGAACTAGTGCCCATATGGGATGCTGGCGCTTCAGGCCAGGGCTTTAACCCACTGTGCCACAGCGCTGGCCCTGATTCATTGGCTTTTAAAAGGCATGGTCGTTATCTCCAGAGCTGGACTTTAGAAGTACATGTTTACTGTCGTAGTAGTAGTAGTGTATAACTACTCCAGGCTGCAAGTCCCAGTGCCTGTTAAATATTCCTAGGTACAAAGGATAGATAACCACACACATTGTTACCTTGAAACAAAGCCCAATTGTCTTTTAGATTTGGCTGTTCATCTGAATTACACAAATGGAAAGATGGTAGGAAATGAGTAGTGAAAACCAATGCACAGTCTAGGGGGCCAGTGACTGCCAGCAGAGCCCAGCAGTCAGATTCTGTACATGACTCCATATTTCTCTTGGCCAATAAGGGTTAGTGAATTCAGATCCTATAGATGCTAAGAAGGACCCAGATAAGGAGATCCATTCATTGCATGGGTAGTATTTTTTTTTTTTTTTTGATGCACCTCTTCTTGCTGTTAGAAGCTGAGATCTGGTTCTTAAACCACCATCACAATAGACTGAATCATGGATCTAAATCAAGAACTAAAACACAATATTCCTCAGCAACTGATGTAACGAGACCCAGACTGGCAAGTTCTTATTCCCCTTGAGAAAGAGGCAGCTGGTTCCATCACTGCTGCTATCACTACTACTGCCACTACTGTTACCTCTAGCTACTTAGGACAGGACAGCCCTGTGTCTATAGATTCTCACATATAATCTCATCTAGTCCTCAGTGAAATGGCATGAGATGAATACTGTCACTCTGACTTTGTGTGCAAGAAACCCAAGATTCAGAAATTGAAGTGAGTCATTTCCCATCTGATGGATTCTTCAGGAAAATAAAATAAAATTAGAGCATAATTTGAGAGGAAGTGTTGCATATTGGCTTGGAGTAAGGGGCCTATTATCAGACTAATCTGAATTTGAAGTTCATCTCCACAATTGCTGGCTGCTTGAGCTTAGGCAAGTCAAATTTCAAGCCTTAGTTTCTTCATCTGTAAAATTAGGATGATAATCATGTCTATTCCAATCCTAGTACATTGCAAGTGATCAAGACATGTTATCTAGTTTTTTATTTTAAAGTAATGGTTATTTTTTTTCTCTGCTCATTGAATTGAAGAGGCTTATCATATGACTCTCTACCAGGTAGAATGTACATTATGGTAGTGATTCCCTTTGGAGGTGTCTAAGGTTTGTGCAGAACAGGGCTCTGGAAGGCATTCCCTTTCCAAGTGTGGGGAAGTGGTGGTAAGTGACCAAATGGTCTAGCCTCAGTCCCACTAAGTTTCACCATTTTAATCTGTTTTTATGACCATTTATAACTCATCTGTGCAATAGAATAGTGAGTTGTATGTAAAAGGAACATTAATTATGTAAATTATCTATGACTACATAATAAGATATCCCAAATTTAGGGCTTCAATAAAAACATATAAAAATAATGTTGTTTGTTTTCCTGGTCACTTCTGGGCTTGTTCCTATGGCTCTAGGTGATGAGGGAAATGAGAAGACAGTCCACAAAGACCTGACTTACATGTCTGGGAGGAGATACCTTGGTCTTTCCCTGTGTGGCCTTTTGCCTTGCAGTTGGCTAGGTCCCTTACAGCGTGGCTACCTCAAGGCAGAGCTAGATGGTCCCAGTTCAAAATACTTACCTAGCCTGTACTTGGGTTACATTTGTTCATGACCCATTGTCTAAAGCAAACCATGTAGCCAACCTCAGTGTCATGTGGGAGGAGACAAATTCTACCCTGGATGGGAGAAGTGGTGAAGCATTGTGGCCATTTTTCTTAAAAAACTTATTTGAAAGCATGACAGAGGTGGAGAGACACAGGTCTTCCACCCACTGTAGCATACATCTAGAGAGTGAATCAAAAGAGTTGGGTCAGGTCCGAGTCAGGAGCCAGAATCTCCATCCAGGTTTACCATATGCGTGGTAGGAACTCAAATACTTGGGCCATCATTTGCTACCTTCCAGACACATTGTTAGGAAGCTGTATCAGAAGTGGAGGTGGGACTTGATCCCAGGTACTCTGGTATGGCAAGTGGGTGTCCGAAGTAGTGGCTTAACCTGCTGTTCCACAAGATAATTTTCCCCCCAAGAAACCTTCTATTTAATGAGTACAAACTTCAGTACAACTTTAGGAATATAGTGATTCTTCCCATCATGCCCATCCTCCCACTCCCTCTCCCACCCTACCTCCCTCTCCCATTCCCAGTCCCATTCTCCATTAAGATTCATTTTCAATTAACTTTATATACAGAAGACCTACTCTATTGTGCATGCACACACACACAATACACACACACATGCACAAAATTGAGAACAAGTTTTACAGTTTAATTCTCATAATACAACTCATTGAGGACAGAAGTCCTGCATGGGAAGTAAGTGCACAGTGACTCCTGTTGTTAATTTAACAAGTAACACCTTCTGTATGATGTCAGTGCTCACTCAAGGCTCTTGACATGAGCTTCCAAGGCTGTGGAAGACTTTTGAATCCACAATCTCCATCTGTATTTAGACAAGGCTATAAACAAAGTGGAAGTTCTGTCCTCTCTCCAGAGAAAAATACATCCTCCTTTGGCCACGTCTTTCCACTGGGGTCTCTCTCAGAGATCCTTCATATAGGACATTTTTTTTTTTTGCCACAGTGTCTTGGCTTTCCATGCCTGAAATGCTCTCTAGGGCTTCTCAGCTAGACCAGAATGCCTTAAGTGCTGATTCTAAGGTCCGAGTGCAATTTGTCATTCTATGAGTCTGCTGAGTGGACTGCTTCCCATGTTGGAACATTCTCTCCTTTTTAATTCTATTATTACCAGACACTTGGTTTTATTTATGTGATCCTTTTTAACACTAATCCTATCTATATAATCACTTTAACATTTAATATGATCACTTTAATGCCTGCCTCCTTCCTTTGTCTCCTGGCAGGTTCCTAAGACTTCATTGTGCCTCTTCTTTGGGAACTGGCTGCTGGATTTCTCTGTCCTCTGGGCCTTGTTGTGTAGATATTTTACTTTGAAAGTTCTCCCTGCCTATCTCTCACCAGTCCCCTCTACCTTCATAACCAGGACCTTCTCCCAGGGCTGCAGGATTTGTTGTAATTAACTGATCTATTATTGCTATGGTAATCTGTGATTTCAATGATCAAAATACAATAACTTGTTACATTTTGTTGGTCCTGTTATAATACTATAGACTACATTTTAGTTTTAACTAATAGATGTGGGGAGCAACTCGGACTAGACTGTTACTGGAATTAAGACTTATTCTATGCATCTGCTCTCCCACAATATGGCGCTGAGAAGGGAGTAACAACTTCTACGCAGCTGCTCTCGCCAGCTTGAGTGATGACCTGCAGGAGCTGATCCTGCTCCTGATTGGAGGAGAGCAGCGTACTCGGCGTGTGGGTAGCAGAGTTGGGATTGGTGGAGGAGGACTATAAAGGAGGAGAGAGACAACATGCACCGGGAACATCTGAAGGAACACCTGAGCAGCCCCCGAGAGAGCCGGCCGGTGGTGTGCCGCTCCCCCGCGGAAGTGGGGAAAGTGGCAGGGGGAACCGCCCTTCCACGGAGGTGGAAGGGTCGGTAGCCAACCCGGGAAGAACCAGCAGCAAACCCGGGGAGGGCTGAGCAGACAAAAGAACAGCGCAGGTTCCTGTGTCATTCCTCCGTGAAGAGGGGGAGCGACATAATGGTGCCGTGACTCGGATAGGAAACCTAGGCAGGGTTTAGTGTCGTTCCTCCACAAAGAGGGGGAGCGACAAATAGATATAAGTATTCCTAAAAGAAATAACTCAGTATTGTATAACATACTTTTTAAATTAAAATCACAATCTAGACAGCTCTACAAATCCATTTGTTTATATAAATATTGAGACACTCAAGCATAGTATATATAATAAATATTCCATGTTCCATTTGTGTGGTTGTGGTAATATACATTTGACTAATCTCTATTAATGGGCACTGAGTTGTGGGCACTTTTTATTAGAATAAAGCCTGTTGTGGTGAGTATTTTTTTTTTTGCACATAACTAAATTATTTCCCTAAGGTACGTCCCCAGAGCTGGAATTGCTGGGTCAAAGGATATATATGATATATAAGACTGATTTTTATTAACTTGCTCAATTTTATGGATTTATATTTTCTAGATAAGTATAAAAGAATAAGAATACCCTTTCTACTCAGTTCTTACATGATTTTCTTTAAAAAAAACTTTTTTTTTTTAAGACAAGCAAGGAGATCTAAATGCTAAGGATTTCCAAGCCAAGGAACTAGTAGTAGCTCTAAGGACTGAATTGCCTGTGACAGGAAGAGAAACCCTGGTGTGCACATCCCAACCCGGGGGGCCCTGGAGATAGAAAGGGGAAGGAAAGAGTGAAGGAAGGGGACGTGCCTGCAGCACTGGGGCCTGTTCACTGGAGGCCAGGCCTGCCCCAGACTCTGGCCCCACCTGTGGCAGGAAGGCCCCACTCTAGAGGACAGGTGGAATTTGCCAAAGCCACCTCCATCCCTTGGCCATCTGGCCGTCTGATAACGCTATAGTGTCCTGGTGAACCTGGTCTCCAGTGTGCAGTTATCCTTGCATCAGATGTATTAAAAACTCCTACTTTTCCTTTGATAAGTTGGACAGCCATAGTCCAAGGACCCCTTCATCTCAACATTCCAGATTCTTTCATTTTCTTACTGCTTTCGATGATAATTTTCCTCTAGAATACTTAGTATTCTGCAACATGGGTGGATGACTCAGTGTTTAAGATGTTACCTGGGCCAGCTCTCTGCTGTGGCCCGGGAGTGCAGTGGAGGATGGCCCAAGTGCTTGGGCCCTGCACCCCATGGGAGACCAAGAGAAGCACCTGGCTCCTGCCTTCAGATCAGTGCAGTGCACCGGCAGCAGCTGGATCCTGGTTTCAGAACAGCACGATGCGCCTGCTGCAGTGCGCTGGCCATGGCAGCCATTGGAGGGTGAACCAACAGCAAAAAGGAAGACCTTTCTCTCTCTCTCTCTCTCTCTGTCCACTCTGCCTGTCAAAAAAAAAAAAAAAAAAATGTTACCTGGGATGCCCACATTCCATTTGAGAGTGACTGGTGGGACTCCTGGCTCCTCCACTTCTGATCCAGCTTCTTTCTGCTGTGTACCCCAGGACGCAGACTGTGATAGCTCTCTGTGGGAGACCCAAATTGAATTCTTGGTTCCTGGCTATTGCAGATATTTGAGGGAATAAGCAAATAGAATGTTTCCATATCTCTCCCTCTCCCTGCTTTTCAAATAAAATGAAAATAAATATTTAAAAATTTATTAAAGCTATTTTTGCCTTTTGGTAGCTGCTTCCAAATAGGGACTTTTGTCTCTGTTATGGTCTAAGTGTCCGGATTAATGTCTGAAGTGATTCCAGGGACGACCATGTGATGGCCTTTCCAGGGCTTTGCCTGGGGCTTGCAGGCTGGAGCTGTTTTGGGGCAGGTTCTGCAGAGCCTCACCCAGTCTCTCTTCCAGACAGGGGGCAACTGTGGTAGAAGCAGCCAGCCAGCTTCAGCCCTACCCTTTCTCAGAGGGCCTTTTAAAATTCTATCAAACCGAATCCTTATTATAATAATATCTTCTTCATACTTGAGTGCAAAAGTTTTATGGGTTTTCATTTATATTATTCATCCATGTCAGAACAGGAGGTGCCCTTAGAAATAAATCTTCTAGTTCCAATCCCTCATTTGGAAAAACTGCAGCTCAGACAGGGGTTATGAGCTGCCTCAGCTCACATATATCTTGTTGGTACCAGGCCCCGGACTGAGTCTGGGCCTTCTGACTTGGGGTGAGCTGCGGCTGTTTAAAACTCTCTGGTGATTGTGTTTTCAAGCTTACTCTTAAGTAGTCTTTAGGTACCCGTCACGTTGCTAAACCTGTTACTTATTACCACATCTAATGCCTGTGCTAATTCTTCCAGTATCACTTTCCTCCCTTTAAAGGTAAGGATAACTGGTTTTGGAAATGTTTTTGGGTTGCCTGATACTAAGTATTGTTTTTCTGTGGCTGCCATACTGAATCACCATGTGCTCAGTAATTTAAACAAATTTTCTTTAAAAAAGATTTTGAGAGGCAGAGTTACAGAGAGAGAAAGGTCTTCTATCCACTGGTTTAAACGACAATTTTTATCAAGTTTGTTACAGTTTTGGAGCTCCTGAGTGCAAAATGGGTCTGATCAGGCTAAAATTGAGATGCTGGCACCACTGTGCTCTTCCTGGAGGCCTCGGGGTAATGTCCTCTCCTGTCTTTGCAGCTTCTGCACTGCCCTCACTCCTCAGTTTCTGTCCCCTTCCTTTATCTAAGCCAGCAACAGCTGCTGAGTACTCACACTGCATCTCTCTGATCTTATTGCTTCTTTCTGACCAGTCAGGAAAATTCTCTGCTTTTTACAGATTCATGTGATTAGAGGAGGCCCACCAAGATAATCTAGAATAATCTCCCTATCTTCAGTTTATTTTTTATCTGCTCTTATCTGCTAGTTTATTCCCCAATGCCCACAATGGTCAGGACTAGGCCAGACTGAAGCCATGAGTCAGGAACTCAATTCAGGATAGATGACAAGGATCCAACTACTGGAACCATCATTGCTACCTCCCAGGGTCTGCATTAGCAGGAAGATGGAGTCAGTAGCCAGAACCAGAGATTGAACACAGGTGTTCTAATGTGGGGTGCCAACATCCCAACTGGTGACTTAACCACCAGGCCAAACGCTAGTCCCCATAATTTTAATTACAGCTGCAAATTCCCTTTTACCATGCAAACTAACATATCATAATTTAGGGTATGGGAATATTTGAGGGGTCACTATTTTGCCTACTGTAGCTCACCTCTGGCCCCTAAACGCTGATACCTGTTCCACATGCTAAATACATCCTTCTATACAATGCCTCCCAAAGTCTCAATCTGTCACCTGGAAGAAACTACAAAGTCAGTGAAATCTGAATCTGTTGACCACAGGCTGATAGTGCATGCTGACGTCTTGCTGTAATGTGGAGTGTGTGATCAACTTACTGATGTGCATGAGCCCTTCAAATCATGGAAGGTGAACTATAATCTTTTGGAAGGCAGAAAGTATTGTGTTAATCACTGTACCTCAATGCCTACTAAATAGTGAATGCTGAAGTCGGCATTGTGTAGGTAAAGCCACTGCCTGTGACGCCAGCATCCCTCATGGGCACCAGTTCTAGTCCTGGTGCTCCATTGCCAATCCAACTCCCTACTAATGGCCTGAGCAAAGTGGTGGGAGGTGGTCCAAGTGCTTGGGTCCCTGCTATTCATGTGGGAGATGCGGAAGAAGCTCCTGGCTTCAGCCTGGTCCAGCTCCAGTTATTGCAGCCATCTGGGGAGTGAACCAGTGAAAGGAAGATTCATTTTCTTTCTCTTCTCCCCCCTCCCCCCCGCCATGTGTGTTTCTCTCTCTGAACCTCTGATTTTCAAATATTTTTTAAAAGTAAACTAAATATTAAATGAATGTTGAAGACAAGCATTAAAATAAACCAGTGGCATGGGTAATGTATATGGAGACATAGAAAGTTTTTACCAAATGTATTTCTCCCATTCCAAAAAGCCTTGTCAATGTTTTTCAGAGGCAATTGAGACAGGTTACAAACTACATCAGAGCCCGGGTTGCTCTCATAGGTACATTTTAATTTCTAATACACATCTCTTTAGGTATTGTCATTCCTGCCAAGATAGGCTCACAGTACATGGGTTCTGTTTTAGGCTTAAATATAACCACTAAACCTATATCTTGCCAAGTATTTGTGATTATCAATATATTGAGATTCATCCTGATTATTTTTTCCGGTAGACTGTTCTCTGCATTTTTTTTTCTCAAAGTTTGCCTCCATCATGACTGAGCCAATGTAGTGCACCAGGAAACAAATTTTACTTTCACAGAGTTAGTTTGCTGTAGATTACTAGTAGCCAGTGATCAGGGTGTAAATAGGGGTCAACTGTAGATGGGCAAAGGGGATTTTATTGGAATTATAATAATGTTCAAAAGCTGGATTTTGGTAATAGCCGCACAACAGTAATTTATCTAAAAATATTGACTTATATCCTTAGGTGAATTGTAATAGTATGCATATTATGCTTTAATACACACGTTAAAAATAATTTTCCTATCACACACTTGGAAGCACTGTCCATATGGCTATGTTAAATGTAATTATATTTTTCAAATGCATTCTCTTAGTGTATCCCTGCGATAATATGGCCTAAGCTACTCCAACTGTATCTGCGCTTACTCAAGAGCAGAGCTGAGCCTGGTCACACCTCATTGCTCTGGAAGTAAGCATGGCAGGCTTGCTTGTCTTGTCTTTCCCAAGCAATTTAAGAGCAGAGATTTAGTCTTAGTAATTACAGGATCTTGATATTTGGTTTGATTTACCTTATATTTATCTGAGTAGTTATCTGGATATGATTGAAACCATGCACGTTTTATGTCCTACAATTTGTTTTGAGGTAATAATTCAGCCCCTAGTCCATCAGTGTACTGCTAACAAAACCATTAAATAATCAGCTTTTTCACATTTGTGTGTGTGGTTTTTTTTTTTTTTTTTTTTTTTTTTTTTTTTTTTTTGACAGGCAGAGTTAGGGACAGAAAAATGTCTTCCTTCCGTTGGTTCACCCCCTATATGGCCTCTATGGCAGGCATGCTGCACCAGTCTGAAGCCAGGAGCCAGGTGCTTCCTCATGGTCTCCCATGCGAGTGCAGGGCCCAAGCACATGGGCCATCCTCCACTGCCTTCCCGGGCCACAGCAGAGAACTGGACTGGAAGAGGAGCAACTGGGACTAGAACCGGTGCCCATATTGGATGCCGGCACTGCAGGCGGAGGATTAGCCAAGTGAGCCAGGGCGCCGGCCCCCCTCAAGGACATTTTTAAGATCACACTGGTACAGAAGCAGATGTGGGTTGGCAAGCGGACCAGGTTCAAGGCATTTGTTGCTTTTGGGGACTCTTGTGGCCTTGTCATCCTGGGTGTAGAGTGCTCCAGGGAGGTAGCCATTGTCATCTGAGAAGCCATCATCCTTGCCCCGCTGTCCATGGTGCCTGTGCAGAGACTAGTAGGGGAACAAGATTGGCAAACCACACACTATGCCTTGCAAGGTGACTGGACGCTGTGGCTCTGTGCTGGTGCATCTCGCTCCCTCTCCCAGAGGCACTGGCATCGTCTCTGCCCCTGCCCCAAGAATCTGCTGCTGTTGGCTGGTGTTGATGACTGCTACAGCTCAGCCAGAGAATGTACTGCCACCCTAGGCAGCTTTACCAAGGCCACCTTCGATGCCATCTCTAAAACCTACAGTTATCTGACCCCCCCCAACCTCTGGAAGGAGACTGTGTTTGCCAAGTCTCCCTATCAATAATTTATGGACATCAGAGTGTGCAGAAGACCCAGGCTTCAGCTGTGGCTACAACATAGGTTTTACACAAGAAAAATATAATAAATTAAGCCTGGGAAAAAATGTACCAATCATGTGCCCTATTAAGGGTTCCATGTTCCTTATACAAGGATTGGATGGGTCATCTAAGGATAAGTTTAGAGATTGTGGTACTATCTTAGAGTCTTAGGTTTGGCTTCCGTGTGGACCAAGGAGGTGACTGTGACACTTGACTTAATTCCCTATTCCCAGATCCAGTGTTTCTGTCCTGTGAGAATTATTGGTATACCTATTAGTGTCTGTAGAAGTGCTGATTCCAAAACTTCTGAGTCGGGATCTCCAAGGTAGGCTTTCAGGAATCTGATTTTTAACAAAAGCTATAGGTGATTAGAATACAGATTGATTGCTGAAACATGTACCTGTTCTGAGGATCTTGCCACAATTTGCAAGATTCAGAATCGACTTTCTAGGTTCATTAACATGACAAAGTGTTTCAACAGTTTCTCCAGTTGTACAGCTGCTGTGCATTATCAGGAGATCAAAAGAAGCAGGTGCTGATTTCCTAAGTCTGGGGTTGATCATGCTTTGCATCCCAGCTAGCTCCAGTGATGTGGATAGTCTTGTCCACAGTCCACACTTTGTCTGATGAGGAGTCTAAGTGTATCCATGCCATGCAAGAGGATCAGAGTACCTCCCAGCGGGCAGATAGCAGTGACCACAGCAAAGACCCCCCCCCCCACGCCCCATGTAAACATGCTTTGCTGCAGGAATAGTGAGCAAGCATGCATCCAGGCATTCTGGGCTTTGGTGGTCAGGGTTTGATAGGAGATCCTTGCTTGGGCTTTGGAAAGTAGAAGCAAGAAAGGGCTAAAACTCGCTGTAGAGAAGAGAGGAGAGGGAAAATACAGAACAGTGCCAACTTAGCTCATCTGATCATGGTGTAAGGAGAAGGGAAATGAACAGTATAAAGAATTGAAATAGAGACGGCAGATGCCAAACAATGTCAACATGTACGAGAGAACAGGTGCAGAACCTGGAGGGTACCTAAAAGTTGGGGTGAGCTACAAGAAATGATGGCCCCCATTTAGGCTTTGAATAGTTGAAGTTCCAAAACGTTCGTCCTGTGGGAAGCATTAAATGTAGTATTAGATATCTGGAACAATATAGTATAAATAAATAGTATTTGTGTCATTACTCATCAATGATATTTTGCTCCACTTTTCCTTTTATCCCTTATTTGTAAGAATTTCCTTGGTCATGACTAACTACCATGTATGTGTATTTGGAAAACTTTTTTTTTTTTTTGACAGGCAGAATGGACAGTGAGAGAGAGAGAGAGAGAAAGGTCTTCCTTTGCCGTTGGTTCACCCTCCAATGGCCGCCACAGCCAGCGCGCTACGGCCGGCGCACCGTGCTGATCCGATGGCAGGAGCCAGGTACTTATCCTGGTCTCCCATGGGGTGCAGGACCCAAGCACTTGGGCCATCCTCCAATGCACTCCCTGGCCAGAACAGAGAGCTGGCCTGGAAGAGGGGCAACCGGGACTAGAACCCGGTGCCCCGACCGGGACTAGAACCCTGTGTGCCGGTGCCGCAAGGTGGAGGATTAGCCTAGTGAGCCGCGGCGCCGGCCGGAAAACTTATTTTCTATATGCATTGTCTCTTCAGCATAGTCTGGTTGGGTAGGTGTTGTTACTTGGCTTTGCTCTATAGAGTAACTAATTTGTATGAGATCACATAGTAGATGGCTCTGACCACTGTATCAAGGGTTTCTACTGATGATGGCTGAGAAAGTCAACATGTCACATCCCTCTTTTCCACAGAATGTGAATTCACACCAACCTCCAGACTAGTTTTTGCTCTAGAAATAACCCTGGTTTTATGTACTAATATTTAGGCTTTCAAATGCTTAACTGTAAAAAGACTTCTTCATTAACATTTTAAATTCATTTACAAATATTATTGATATTTATCTAGCATATTTAACAATGTTTTGAGGTTTTTATAAAGAATGCTTTATTATAGAGAGTGGGGGAAAGAGAGCGTGCGAGCATGAGAGTGTGCTCCAATCTGCTGATACACTTGCCAGATGCCTGCAATAGCCTTGGTTGAGCCAGGAGCCGGAAATACTATCTAGGTTTCCAGGGTGGGTGTCAAGAAGCCAGTTATCTGAGCCATTACTTCTGCTTCCCAGGTCTGCGTTAGCAGGAAGGTGGAGTCAGGAACTGGAGCGTGGGATTTTACTCTGTGTGGGAGGCAGGCATCCGCTAGGCTAAAGCCTCCTAGTTTTGAGTTTTAATAACTTAAATGCATGTTGACATATTAAGGCAATTTGATTATGTATTTAACATATAATTACCTTTAGTATATCAGTTTTCTGACTTATAAATGAAATTTCCCAAGTATATTTAAGTTAGCTTATCAACAAAATAAATATAAATTCTCTTAAATATTCCAATGCTGAGAGACAAACATGGAAAAACGTCAATTTTGAAAAATTTAACTATTTATTTTAAATAGAAATTGTTAGCTTCATCTGCAAGAAACAATATCAAATTATTAAACACTGAAATAATTTAGGAATAAAAGTATTATAAAATTCTTAAGTATGGAAATTTGATTACTTTTAACATTCTATATTTAATTCTAAATCATTCTGGTTAAAGTATGCTTACCTACTGACTAAATAATTATAGTACCATAAGCTAATTTGAGAGAAACCTTTTCTAGCCATTTGAAGTTACACAACAAATGACTTTGTCCCAATCTGACTGGATTTTTCCTTTCAACAAAATCAAATGTTGGACTCTTAAACTGTAATAAGTCCTCCATAATTTCAGAGTTGGTCATACAGCCCTCATTCTTTAGAATTAAGTGTAATGAATTCCAGACACTCTAGTCAATCATTATTCCCACTCAGGTGACATTTTATAGATTTTGTTCAAGACATTTAACCATTTTCTAGTTTAATTCAAAAGATCTTCTAACATAACCAAATTCTAATTTTCACTTTTTCTTAGTTGTCAAGGCCAATTTTTTTTTCTTCCGGATTTTAATATTTTAAAATTTTAATGGTCTGTCTTCACATTGTCTGACTAGTAATCCCAACTTTCAAGGTCATTGTCCTTGGCACTGGATGTGTTAAGAAAGACCCAGAAACAAGATAGGTAGGGATGTGAATATGAGCTGTGTCACATGGAGGCTGGATTCCCAACAAACATAACCTGTGTAAAGTGCTTTCTCCAAAGTGCCTTCTCACCTATTTCTCATGCAAGACTTCGGGGCATCTTAGAGAGATGGACTCAAGAGAAGAGGCTTGTTTAATTAACTAGCAATGAATTACAGTCTCAGAGCCTGAAGAATGGGAAAGAGACCAAGACCACAAAGGTGTAATAGCAAACATGTTATTAAATACTAACTCTGTCCAAGCAAGAAACATGGAATTCAACCAGAGAGAAATACTCCTTTAGAAACCCAAGAAATTTACTCCCAAATGGAAATCCTATTAATAGAAATAAAGGGACAGGGCAGAAGAATTCACTCTGAAAGACCTAAGCAGTAAATAGTTAAAATAGTTGTTAAACTGCTTTGAAAATTAGAAAGTTCCACCAATTGCATGCTACATTGATTATAGTGTCTGAATGTCGGAATCTTGTCAGGAGATTTATTCAGGTTGAATTATTTACAGGAGAGAACTACTTGCGGTTCCTTATGCTTGAGTGACAATTTTAACATTGACAAACAAAACGGGCCAAGAGAGATGAATATGTTGAATGGATGGGAAGTCTATTTAATGCAATGGCAACAGATCTGAGGTATTTGGATTATCTACAACCTTTCTGCTCCAGTAGTGTGGCTAATTGAGAATTGACTATGGAAATTCTTATTCAGCTATGCTTTTTAATGTCAAGAATTGCCTTACATCAGTGAGAAGGCCGGAACACACTCCTTATTTCTATCACCATTAACTATATGAGGTTCATGGGTATCTCAGTTTGGGTGGCTTGAACAACAAACACTTCTCATCCCAGAGGTTAGGAAGCCCAAGGGCATGGTGCTGGTGTCTGGTGAGGATCTTCTTTCTGGTTTGTAGAAGACCTTCTTCCTGCAGAATCCTCATGTGATGGAGAGAGAGTGATAGAGGGTTATCATCTGTGTCGAATCTTTTCTTTTAAGGGCACTGTTCCTATTCATAAGGGTTCCACTCTCATAACCCAATTACCTTCCAAAGTCTTCATCTCCAGATTCCATCACAAACATGAGTTCCGGGTGGGGGGAGGGCGGGCGTAGGGGGAGACATATACTTGGTCCATAAAAACAGGCCTTTAGAGAAATGAGTAGGGTGGTTTCTTTGATTCTGATTCCAGTCCTTCAATCACGTCCGAATTTTGACTCTGCTGAGACTGCAGTCAGCTTCTGACTTGGCCTTCTCTGCTTGGAGGGGAAGATGGAAAGCTCACCCCTAACTCTGTCTGGCACAGCTGACTTTCTCCTACTCTGGACACTGATAAATTGGATAGGATAGTTACACCACTACCCCTCTGTGGTCTCTAGTCCAAACCACCATCTTATTTTTTTTAGGGGACCACAGTAGATTCAAAAGTAGTCTCCTTGCTTACATTCCTCCTACTTACAGCTTACTTTCCACTCAGAAGGCAGAATAATTATTTTTAATGCAAATCAGAATGACCCATTGACTTAAAATTCTCCATCTTTCTCTCCCTGAATTCTAAAACTCTGCCTAAATGTAGTCTCTGAGATTTCTGATCTGGAGCCAGGCTTCCTCTTCTCAGTCATCTTCTCTTTTCTTTGCTCACTTTTTACAACATGTTCACTTCATTTGCTGTTTCTAGAACGTGATGCTTTGGACTGACTGATCTCTCTTGCCCCTGATAGTTCATGGCTTAATCCCTCACAGCACTGGGGTCTCTCTTCCTTAGCAAGAACCACTGTTGTGGGCTGGATTGTGTCTCCCTTATTCATACACTGAAGGTCTAACTCCCAGTACCTCAGAGTGGAATTATAATTGGAGACAAGGTCTTTAAAGAGATTATTAAGTGAAACTGAGGCTGTTAGACTGAGTCCCTAATAGGGTCTGATTTGTGTCCTTATAAGAAGAGAAACAGATACCAGGATACACAGAGACAAGACCATGTGAGGATGTAGTGAGAAGTCTATCCACACACCAAGGAGAGAGGCTTCAGAAGAAACCTTTGGTGTTGAACTTCCAGCCTCATGAATTGTGACAGAATAAGTTTGAGTTGTTAATCCTTGTTACGGTAGCCTAGCTGATACATACACCAACCCTGACCAACAGTGTGCCTCCACTACCATAACCTTACTATATTTTCCTTCATAGTTCTTCATATGTCATATTTATCTGCCTTTTCATTTATTTTCTCTTTTACTCCATTCAAGCTTCATGAAGGCAGGACTTTGCCATGCCTACTGTTATAAAGCCCAGACAGTACCTGGCACAGAGCAGGCATTCAAACCAATATTGATCAATATAGAAGTGAATGGACTAGGCCATTTAGATTACTTTCCTCCCTGGTATTTCTCCCCTTGTCTGTATTTCCTGTCTGTGAAATGCTCCTTGACTCTCAGAGACATTCCTGATTTTTCGCAGCATGCTTTACCCTCAGGTTTTCTCCGAGGAGGCTGACAAGGATGTACTCCTGCCCTCAATCCCTCCTCACCTCTCCACTGCTCTGTGATGCTGCTTTGTCTTGGGTTTGCTATTTTTCTCCAGTATAGGAAAGTTTGCCTGGAAAGGAGTTACATACTTGGTCCTAAGTGCTAGGGCTTTGTATACTTACAGCTTAGATATAACTTTTCAGTATTGCCCTAGCACTCAAATTGCATAGTTGGCCTGAGCCTTATTCTGCTGAGTGAGGCTGAGGCCAGGGTTCTCAGCCAAATGCAGCTAACATCTGTCTAGCCCAGGAGACTCCAGGCACAAGAGAAAGTTCTTATCAATAACATTGCCTGGCTTTTCTGAAAACTTGCAAATTTAATGCTCTCAAGACTATGTTCAGTCTGAAAGCTGAATGGTAATGCCACACTTAGAACTGGTCCATCTGTTGGTTTCCAGCTGAAGATGATGTGGATGACTGAGCTATCACTTATAATGGAAGCTTGTACAGGGGCCAGGAATCTGTGCAAACTCTCTAGTCTGGCATTCAAGGGCCCTTCAAACTGCTTTTATGCCTCATGTCTCATTGTTCTCTGTGAAAATTTTTTTTTTATTTCTAACAGAATGTTTCCTGATTTCTGGGCATGTCTCTGTCTTGTGTGACATTTAACTTTCCATGACTTTTACATCCCTCTTTTGAACACTGCTGAAAATTTCCAGAAACCAGAGCTGGAGCCATATACCTCACGTTCCACAGTTGAGTATACAGCCTAGCCAAATAGGTAGCTTTGTGATGGCTGCAGTAATCCAGCCTCACCTGCTTCCAGGTATGATAACAGGTAATATGGGAACAGACCAACAAAATAAAAATAGCCAGGGTGCATCAGAAGTATATGGGTGACAGATGGAGAGAATTTCAGGTAAGTGTTTAGAACAGCTAATATTGTATCTTAATGGTCACTGTGGAAATCTTCCACACATTATAGACTGAGGCTTTAGAATATTAGATAGCCTGCCTAAGTTGCTCAACCAATGAATGGCAGGATCAAGGCTTGAACCTAGTACTTTTGATACCACTTTTGCTCCTCTTATTTGTTAGAATTGTGGAACCAAAACCAAAAGCTCACTGGCAGGGGTGGTGAGCTGAGCATTCCTGAGCTCCATCTTCTGTTCTTAATGATTCTTTCCACAGAATACATTTGAAGCAGATTCTTATTTTCTTCTGTGCTTGGCTTTGTCCATGTGCAAGGCCATTTAAAATTAATTAAATTGATTCTTATCTTCAAATTGGTCCTGGATACTGCATTGGTAGTTGCCAAAGGAGCTTCTCCAAAAGCATGTTAATGATATATTAGCTTTCCATTGTCCTCTCTATTTTGGCCCTGTATTCTAGGTCTTCCATTCCCCCAGAAAAAAATTGTGGCTGTTATTATATGAAAGCAACAAAGTGTTCCATCCTCCCGGAGAGATGGAATCCACATTAGGCTCTGGTAACAATGGTCTAGACTTTGCCCTTTGAGAGCTTCTCTGAGACAATGGTGGGGCCTTGGTTCTTAGATACGTTGAATTCATAGTCAGATATATGGCTGTTGAGACACTGCCTTCCATGGTGATGGACGGGAACCTTGGTTACTGTACTTATGATAAATGAAAAGAAAATGAAAAAAATCCCCAAAGCTTGCGAGCATTATTTTGTTCTAAAGTACCTTCATGTCATTATATGGAAGAATAAAACCTATTGTATGTTCTAGTTTGAAACTCTTTATCATTTGCATCCTGGGGGTGTGGTGGGGCTCTTTTGGTATTCCTGGTCCATGTGTCACCTTGTTTGATTTTTTTTTTTCTATTTGGAAAATGAGAACAAGGTCTTTATGGAAGTAAGAGATGTGATGAGTGGAAACCTCAAAGTGTGGTGACGTGAGGACTTTTCTATCCATTCTCAAAATACAAGCAAGCCCCAACTTTGAAAGCATTTCTTCAAAGTGTACTAGAAGCACAAACAGTACAGTACATGGCTGGAGATGGTAAGGCACAGAGAAATCTGATTTGGCTGGCATTATGCAGTAATGGAATGGAGAAATAAAGATGAGAACTTGGGCTTCCAGGCCAGATACCAGTTCCTCCATTATCAGGAAGCTAAATCCTTCAAATGAGAGAGCTCTGGAATCCAAGTCCCATGGATTTCACCAATTTTGCTGAATCACTGTAGGAAGGGTTTTTTTTTTTTTTTTTTTATTTATTTGAAAGGCGGAGTTGCAGTGAGAGAGGAAGAGATCAACAGAGTAAGCTTCCATTGGCTGGTTCATTCTCTAAATTGCTGCAACCACCAGAGCTAGGCCGATTTGAAGCCAGGAGCTTCTTCTGGGTCTTTCATATGGGATCAGTGGCCCAAGGAGTTGGGCTATCTTCCAATGCTTTCCCAGGCACATGAGTAGGGAGCTGGATCTGAAATGGTGCAGCCACGATTCAGACTGGCACACATGTGGGATGCCAGTGTCGCTGGCAGCAGCTTAACTTGCTACGCCACAATGCTGGTCCCGGTAGAAACTTCTTGAACCTTGTAGTGAGGCAGGACATTTAACAGAAAAGTAGAGGTGACTCAATGAATTCCTGCCTGAATTCTAGGTAAGCTCTTCTGGAAGGGTCAGTAACAGAACTTGGGTATAGGTAACCATGTTCACCTTGCCAATCAACATTTCTCATTTCAGTCACCTGCTTGGTGGCCTGAAATGAGCTGCTGCCTCTGGAGCTTGGCCAGGGGTTTGGTGTCCATGGTAGCCTGAATGTTACAAGACATGGTGTTATTAAGTTCAGAGTCGGTGAACTCAAGGGGCTTCCATAGCCTAGACAGCTCATAGCAAGAGTCTCGGGTGATTGCTGACGTCATAAATAAGAGTGCCAATTGTTAAATCAACAACGGGAGTCACTGGGTACATGCTCCCCATATAGGATCTCTGTCCTTAATGTGTTTTACTATGAAACTTAAAAACAACACTACTAGTTGTTGTGTGAGTACAGCCTGTTGAAATCTTTGCTTAGTATATACTAAGTTGATCTTCAGTATATGAAGGTAATTGAAAATGAAACTTGATGAAGGGCGAGATGGGAGAGGGAGTGGGAGAGGGGAGGGCCACGGGAGGGAGGGAGGTTGGGGCAGGGGGGAAGCTACAACAATACAAAAGTTGCACTTTGTAAATTCACATTAAATAAAAAAACACTATATAACAAACAAAAAAAAGGAAAAAAAAAAAACAAGACATGGTGTTATTAATCCTGACTTGGTAAGTCAACAGTCTGTGGGACTTCCCCAGTGTGGGTGTGCATTGTTCCCATCTGTACAATAAGTGTGGACTAGGAAATCTGCAAGGCTCTTCCATTGCTTAACTGGTATGAAATTCTCTGACAGCATGAGCTGTTCTTCACAATTTCATAACAATCTCCTTGGGGCAATTAAGGACGTTCACCCATCTAGGACATAAAGGATGTCAGAGCAAATCCACAAGCTTCTACTCTTCAGTCCCTTTACTTCCCTCTTCTCTTCCGTAGTTTCTTTGTTTTGCAAAGACTCATTAGTTTTGATATACCTTTTTAAAAACTTATTAATTCGAGAGGCAGAGTTAGATCTTTCATCCCCTGGTTCATTCCCCCAAATGGCTGCAACGGCCAGAGCTGTCCTTATCCGAAGCCAGGAGACAGGAGTTTCTTCCAGGTGTCTCATGTGGATGCAGGGACCCATGACCTTGGGTCATCTTCCATTGCTTTCCTAGGCCATTAGCAGAGAGCTGGATCAGAAGAGGAGCAGCTGGGACACGAATCAGTGCCCATATGGGATGCTGGTGCTGCAGGATGAGGCTTAATCTATACCACAACACTGGATCCTTGACATACCTTTTATTAATATGAACTGAAAAATGCAACTGTTTCAAGCCTCCGATTCCTTTTTCCATACGCTAAACAGTTTTTCTTCTAGACGTTAAAAGAGAATGGAACCCATGTAATGGGAAAACCTATAACTACTTTCATCAAATTTGAAAACTCAATTCCTTATCCTTTATTTTCCCCCTGTATCCCTGTTAAAGAAGCATACCTTCTCTCTAACACCAGTGCCTCCAAGGTTGCTCTGAAGCCAAATCCTAACAAGTCTGGAAAACTTACTGTAGGTTATTTTTTCATTCAGCTTCTCCATCTTAGTCAAATCCTTCCCATTAGCACTTCAACATGCCCAAGGTTTTTCCATCTTTTTTTTAAAGATATTATTTGAAAGGCAGAATTAAAAGCAGAGGGAGAGGGTGTGTGTGTGTGTGTGTGTGTGTGTGTGTGTGTGTGTGAAGGGGGGGATGAAGATTTCATCTGCTGATTCACTTCCCAAATGTCTACAATGGCCAGGGCTGGGCCAGGCTGAAGGCAGTAGCCAAGAGCTGCTTCTAGGTCTCCTATGCATGTATAGGGGCCCAAGGACTTCAGCCATCCTCTCTGCTGGTTTCCCAAACACATTAGCAGGGAGCTGGGCTGGAAGCAGAGCAGCCAGGACTTGAACCAATGCCCATTTGGGTTGCCAGTACTTCAGATGGTGGCTGAAACTGCTGTGCCACAATGCTGGCCTCAGGGTTTTTTCTTAACAGAAAACAAAAGTTCTTAGAAACAACCTCTCCCATGAGCCTGCTTTGCCAGCTTGCGAGCATACGATCTCTTTCCATTCATAGATGCTTTCTCTGAAGTATTACCTAAACTCACTGCCCTTTCTTTTCACTCACACTGCTCTCCTATCATTTCTACCTTAAATAGAACCTTCATTAAGTTACCGTGTATGGTCTAGCACATGCATTAGCACGTGGGTCCTTGTGTTGGAGAGCCTATTTAAGTACTGTGTTGTAGAACAGCATCACTCATGCTTAAGTTTTCATAAGTTTACATACAGATCTGTTGAAGCAGTTCTGGAGTCTACTATTAGATGCTCTGCTTTTGATAATCCAGAGTGAGTTGAATTTACATTTTCTACTTGAGAGGTGTGTGTTGGGTGGATGAAGTGAATGCAAGTGCACTCCTATTTACTAGTTCACTCCTCAGATACCTATAATGACTGGGGCTTGATCCAGTAGCCTGAAACGCAACATGCAACCCAGACCTACCATATGGGAGGTGAGAACCCAGTTATCTGAGACTCACTGGTGCTTCTTGGGTCTACATTGACAGGAAGCTGGAGCCAGGAATTGAGCCCAGGAACTCTAATGTGGGATATGAGTATCAAATGCTAGACTAAATACCTGCTCACTCTTTTTTAAAATTATTTTTAACTTTTCATAAGATATAAAAATTATCACTTTAACTTTTAAGTTTTTAAGGATTTTATTCAGTGAGGAATGCACAGGAAAGTCAGGGCTTTAATTAAGGGAGAAAAAAGTCTAGAAGCTAAGTTGGGTCCATATCGGAGAGCAGGCCAGGTGCCATATGGAGCAAGCATGCAGTCAGGAAAGTAGAGGCAGGGCAGATGCCAGGTGTAACAAGGGAAGGACCCATTGTGGTCCAGGCCTTTTATTTACTCCCAAAGGGGAGTGATTACCTAGTATGATTAGCAGGTGGGTATATAGATGAGGTCCAATAGGAGCATGGTGGAGGGAATGGTCTTCGAGCTCACAAATCTAATCAATTTGATCATATTTGCCTGCTTATATCATTAACAATTCAGATTCCAGAACTTAATCCTAAGGGATGCTGAGGGGCATAGAATAATATCTTATTTTTTAATCCTTTGTATCTACTTTTTTATAGAAAGCTTTTATTTAATAAATATAACTTTCATAAGTGCAACATTTGGATTATAGCAGTTCTTTGTCCCATACCTGCTTTCCCAGCCCCAATCCATCCCACTATCTACTCCCTCTCTCATCCTGTTCTTCATTAAGATTCATTTTTAATTATCTTTCTAACAGATCAACTCTACACTAAAGATTTCAACAGTTTGCACCCACACAGACAAAGTATAAAGTACTATTTGAAGACTAGTTTTGCTGTTAATTTTCATAGTACAAAGGTCCTACTTGGGGAGCAAGTGCACAGTGACTCCTGTTGTTGATTTAATAATTGGTACACTTATTTATGATGTCAGTGATCACCTGGGGCTTGCTCTTGTCATGAGCTACGAAGGCTATGGAAGCCTTTTGGGTCCACAAATTCCATCAGTATTTAGATAAGGCCATGATCAAAGAAGTTCTCTCCTCCCTTCAGAAAAAGGTACCTCCTTCTTTGATGGTCCTTCTTTCCATTGGGATCTCACTCACAGAAATCTTTCATGTAGGTCATTTTTTGCCACAGTGTCTTGGCTTTCCAGGCCTGAAATGTTCTCATGGGTTTTTTAGCCAGATCTGAATGCCTTAAGGGCTGATTCTGAGGCCTGAGTGCTCTTAAGGGCATTTGTCATTTTATGAGTCTGCTGTGTGACCTGCTTCCCATGTTGGATCATTCTTTCCTTTTTAGTTCTATCAATTATTAGCAGGCACTTGGTCTTATTTATGTGACTCTATAACATTTAATCCTATCTTTATGATCAATTATGCACTTAAACTGATCACTTTAACTAGTAAGATGGCATTGGTACCTGCCAACTTAATGGGATTTGGAGTCCCATGGCAAGCTTTTAGCCTCACGCTCAGGGGTAAGTCCAAGGGAACATGAGCTGAACTGTATATCTTCTCCCTCTCCTATTCACGCTCTTTTTCTAAAAGAGATCAATTTTCAGTTAACTTTAAACACCTAAGAATAATTCTGTGTTAAAAGTTCAACCAGGTACTTCATGAGGGTTGCGAGGGTCAGACCAGAAGAACAGAAGTCTAGCAAATTTGGGTTCAATGTCAGCAAACTGGGCTTACCTTCTGGAAAAATTCGAAGTATACCTCCACTTGGCACCTCAGTCTTTATTAAGGTAATATATACATGTCAAATACTGGCAGGCAAGATGGTGGAATAGGAAGGGAGCACCTTTTTTTTTTTTTTTGAAATGAATTCATTTGTATTTGCATTTACAGGTACAACACATTGTCACCCACATGTAACTGTAGGCTTCATGAGAAGATGGCAGAGAGGCTGTGGACACATCTGCCCCAAGCAGACTGACCACACTCTGTCGTAGCCATGAATGGGGCATCCTCATGCAGAATCGTCAGCTCCCTGTGGCAGAGCGCCCTGGGGTGGGGCCGCCATACTCCCATGCCCCTCACGACAGGTGCCTTCTGGCTGCTTGTCTGCAGGGAAGTCTTCATGGGGTGCAGCTGCTGCACTTGTAGCCTGTGCTCTTTCTCCTCCTAGATCCTCCGAGCTTTGTATAGGGTGAGTTCTTGTCCCTATGATATGTTCCTGTACTCAGCCTTCGGCGTCCAGCTTCCTCCGGCAGGGTCTGTGGTAGTTTCACGTTGCTGGCTCTCAGGGCCAGCTCTGTAGCAGTCCCCATTACTGCAGGTGGCACTTTCTCCTGCTTAGTGTCCTTCTCTTCCTTTCAGATGGTGCAAGATCTTGTTCCTGGCTTCCCGGGCCATGGCTGGGGTCCGTTTCTCCTCCAGTACCTCCACTCGGGCTGCCCAAGGGCAGCCTGCCTCCGAGACTTCTCAAGGAAGATGGGTTCTGTGTGGACTGCACAGTTCACCATCAGGGTCTGGGGAAGGCCCCTGTCCAGATCAGTGTCCAGATCTTCCTCTTCAGTGGAGGAGGAGGAGGAAGACACAGCCACTGGAGCCTGCACTGCTGCCGCCTTCTCTGTGGAACCCTCCAGGGGCAAAAGCTGGCCTGTGGACTTCAGCTCGAACTCAGCAAGCTCTCTAGCTGAGATCTTGGAGGTCCTGGTTATGGGCCACCAGGTGGGGCCACCCAAGGGGGAGCAGCAGAGGCAGCCCTGGCACAGCAGAGGGCAGCAGGCGCGGGGGTGGCAGGGAGGGCACAGGAACTGCATGCCCGCAGGAAGCCCGCTGGTGATGCATCCAGCAACCAGCCCCAGCAGAGAGCAGCATGGGGCCCAGAGGAGGGGCCGGAGGTGCTCCCTGGGGACAGGCTTGTGCAGCCTTTCCACAGCCTTCCTCCAGACAGCTGGGGGCACCCACCGGACCCCACCTTGAGGCACCTTAGCTGTCAGGCCATTCCAGAAATGAACAGTGATTTCTTCTTCCTCTGATGCTCTCATGGAGTCAGTCATCTCCAAGCCCAGCAAAACAGTGCCAGGGCCGTAGTGCTGTTGGTCTGGCTCCCAGGGTGCCAGCACCTTGTCCCCGGTTCTCAGCGAGTAGTCCACGGATTGTGGGAGCTGAATGACATCTTCCTCCGAGACCGCACTCAGCTGTGGGGCGGGCAGCTTTGGGCCTGTGACAAGGGGAACTTCAAATTCCAGTTTAATACAAGTGGAGATACTGCAGGTTCAAGGAAGAGTAGGGGAAGAAACAGCAGAAGAAACTCTTCCGGAACGAGTGATTCACAGTGGACCTGCGTGGAGAGCGTGGGAGACCACCACACAGACTCAACACACCAGCACTGGAACACGAGGTGAGCTGAACCTCAATAGCCCGAGACACCGGCAGGCAAGCAGAAAGAGGAGACTAGAGGGAACGACCCCGGGGGGGAAAGTTCACCAGGCTAACTAGAAGAAAGAGAGAGAGAGAGAAAAAAAAAGTGACCGATACGGACACGGGTTTCTCTCTCTCTGCTCACCCCTCAAAGGCGAGCAAGACAAAGAGCGGGCACCATCTTGGACATACGTCATAAGCAGAGCGACCTCAGGTCTGCACCAGCCCTGAGCCTAGCAGAAAAACCTGACTCTGGGCGGGGTGAATTAACAGGAGATTAGGACCTAGTGAATTTGTGGTGCTACTGAACTGAGACTGTGAAAAAAGAGACAGTGGGGGAGAGAACTCACAGAATTCACGTGAGTACTCTCCAGAGACGCTACAGTTCCATAACTTTGGCAACCCAGTGGGAGACTGAAGGAGAATTTGAGCCCACTCTGAGGGCTGAACAGATTCCCTGTGTGGTCCTTGGGAAAGAGCTTTCAATCTCTGGCTCCTGTGGGTATATCATTTGCCTGCTAACTACCTCCAACTTCGTTCAGCTGTGCGGAATTACTTCCCTTTTGAATCAAAAAAAAGAAAGATCTACCACGCCTAACCTGGGAGTGTCACCTTTGGCACACCAAACAGAGCTCTCAGGCCACACCCATCTCAAGCCTCTAAGGCTCCATCAAAAACACAGTCCACTTAATCTAGAGTCATAGTATAACAAGAAAAAGCACCACAGTGAAGAAACTAAATATCTCCAATATGCCAAATAACAAACGCAAAAGCCGAGGTAATAAAAACAAGGAAGTCACTATGACGCCCCCAAATGAAAAAAGTCACCTCAATTCAAGATTATGAAGATGATGAGATAGAAGAAATGCAAGAAGCAGATCTCAAAAAATTGATAAGAACATTAAGAAGTTCTCAAACAAATTCTTGAACTACAGAAATCCTTAATGGACAAGATAGAAAATCTCGTGAAAATGAAATATTAAGGAGGAATCAAAATGAAATGAAACAACTAGTAGAACAGGAAACTGTGATAGTGACGAGAAATCATAATGAAGAATTCAATAGATCAAATGAAAAACACATTAGAGAGCCTTACAAACAGAATGGGTGAAGTAGAAGAGAGAATATCGGACTTAGAAGACAGAGAACAGGAAAGGATACAGTCAGACCAAAGAAAAGAAGAGGAAATTAGAAATCTGAAACATATTGTCGGGAATCTTCAGGATACTATTAAAAAACCCAACATTCGGGTTCTAGGAGTTCCTGAAGGCATGGAGAGGGAGAAAGGATTAGAAGGCCTTTTTAGTGAGATATTAGCAGAAAATTTCCCAGGTTTGGAGAAGGACAGAGAAATCCTAGTACAGGAAGCCCACAGAACCCCTAATAAACACGACCAAAAGAGATCCTCACCACGACACGTTGTAATTAAACTCTCCACAGTGAAACATAAAGAAAAGATCCTAAAATGTGCAAGAGAGAAACGTCAGATTACTCTCAGAGGATCTCCAATCAGACTCACAGCTGACTTCTCATCAGAAACCCTACAAGCTAGGAGGGAATGGCGAGATATAGCCCAGGTACTAAGAGAGAACAACTGCCAGCCCAGAATATTATATCCTGCTAAGCTCTCATTTGTGAATGAAGGTGAAATAAAGACTTTTCACAGCAAACAGAAATTGAAAGAATTTGTCGCTGGCGCTGCGGCTCACTAGGCTAATCCTCTGCCTTGTGGCGCTGGCACACCAGGTTCTAGTCCCGGTTGGGGTGCCAGATTCTGTCCTGGTTGCCCCCCTTCCAGGCCAGCTCTCTGCTGTGGCAAGGGAGTGCAGTGGAGGATGGCCCAAGTGCTTGGGCCCTGCACCCCATGGGAGACCAGGATAAGCACCTGGCTCCTGCCATTGGATCAGCGCAGCGTGCCAGGTGCGCTGCACCGGCCGGGGCGGCCAATGGAGGGTGAACCAACGGCAAAAGGGAGACCTTTCTCTCTGTCACATTTGGAATTGCATCAAATTGAGAAGTGTCTGTAGTGTAAAAGAAACAGGAAAGTGAAGAGGCAACCAACAGAATGGGAAAATATATTTGCAAGTTATGCAACTTATAAAGGGTTGATAACCAGAATCTACAAAGAAATCAAGAAACTCCACAAGATCAAAACAAACAACCCACTTAAGAGATGGGCCAAGGGCCTCAATAGACATTTTTCAAAAGAGGAAATCCAAATGGCCAACAGACACATGAAAAAATGTTCAAGGTCACTAGCAATCAGGGAAATGCAAATGAAAACCACAATGAGGTTTCACCTCACCCCAGTTAGAATGGCTCACATTCAGAAATCTACCAATAGATGCTGGAGAGGATGTGGGGAAAATGGGACACTAACCCACTGTTGGTGTGAATGCAAACTGGTAAAGCCACTATGGAAGTCAGTCTGGAGATTCCTCAGAAACCTGAAGATAACCCTACCATTCAACCCAGCCATCCCATTCCTTGGAATTTACTCAAAGGAAATTAAATTGGCAAACAAACAAGCTGTCTGCACATTAATGTATATTGCAGCTCAATTCACAATAGCTAAGACCTGGAACCAACCCAAATGCCCATCAACAGTAAACTGGATAAAGAAATTATGGGGCATGTACTCTATAGAATACTATACAGCAGTCAAAAACAACGAAACCCAGTCATTTGCAACAAGATGGAGGAATTTGGAAAACATCATGCTGAGTGGATTAAGCCATTCCCAAAGGGACAAATATCATATGTTCTCCGTGATCGGCGATAACTAACTGAGCACCAAAGGGGAAACTTGTTGAAGTGAAATGGACATTATGAGAAACAGTGACTTGATCAGCTCTTGTCCTGACGGTTGATGTACAATGTAATACTTTATCCATTTTAGTATTTTTTTTGTTCTAGTACCATTGGTTGAACTCTGTAATTAACACACAATTATTCTTAGGTGTTTAAATTTTAACTGAAAAGTGATCCCTGTTAGGAATTTGGAAAACATTATGCTGAGTGAAATAGCCAATCCCAAAGGGAAAAATACCACTTGTTCTCCTTGATAGGTGACAACTAACTGAGCACCAAAAAGGAAACCTGTTAAAGTGAAATGAACACTATGAGAAACAGTGACTTGATCAGCCCTCACCCTAACTGTTGATGAGCAACTTAATATGTTATCCCTCTTAATACTTTTTCTGTTTGTTCTACTTAATACTTTTGGTTGAATACTGTAATCAATACACAATTCTTCTTAAGTGCTGAAACTTAACTGAAAAGTGATCCCTGTTAAATATAAGAGTGGGAATAAGAGAGGGAAGAGATGTGCAATTCGGGACATGCTCAAGCTGAAAAGCCCATGAGAGTATTTCAGGGATGGAAAGCCAAGACACTCTGTCAAAAAAAAAAAAAAAAAACTAAATGAAAGATCTCTGTGAGTGAGATCCCAGTGGAAAGAACAGGTCATCAAAGAAGGAGGTACTTTTCTCTGAAGGGAGGAGAGAACTTCCACTTTGACCATGTTCCTTGTCTAAATATGATCAGAGTCAGTGAACTCAGGGGGCTTCCATAGCCTTGGCAGCTCATGACAGGAGCCTAGGGTGATTACTGATGCCATAAACAAGAGTGTCAATTTGTTAAGTCAACAACAGGAGTCACTGTGCACTTACTCCTCATGTAGGATCTCTGTCCTTAAAGTGCTGTACATGAGACTTAATGCTATAACTAATACTCAAACAGTATTTTTCACTTTATGTTTCTGTGTGGAGCAAACTGTTGAAATCTTTACTTAATGTATGCCAAATTGATCTTCTGTATATAAAGAGAATGGAAAATGAATCTTGATGTGAATGGAAGGGGAGAGGGAGTGGGAAAGGGGAGGGTTGCGGGTTGGAGGAAAGTTACGGGGGGGTGGAAGCCATTGTAATCCAAAGCTTATGGCCTATATCTTGCAGGATTTCTCTGATGTTCTCTAATAATTTGATGGTGTCGGGTCGTAGATTTAGATCTTTAATCCATGTTGAGTGGATTTTTGTGTAAGGTGTAAGGTAGGGGGTCTTGCTTCAGGCTTCTGCATGTGGAAATCCAGTTTTCCCAGTACCATTTGTTGAATAGACTGTCCTTGCTCCAGGAATTGGTTTTAGATCCTTGATCAAATACAAGTTGGCTATAGATGTTTGGATTGATTTCTGGTGTTTCTATTGTGTTCCATTGGTCTATCCATCTGTTTCTGTACCAGTACCATGCTGTTTTGATTATAACTGCCCCATAGTATGTCTTGAAATCTAGCATTGTGATACCTCTGGCTCTGTTTTTGTTGTATAATTCTGCTTTAGCTATTCAAGGTCTCCTGTGCCTCCATATGAATTCCAGTATCATCTTTTCCAGAACTGAGAAGAATGTCTTTGGTATTTTGATTGGTATCACATTGAATCTATAAACTGCTTTTGGGAGAATGGACATTTTGATGATATTGATTCTTCCAATCTTCCAATCCATGAACATGGAAGATTTTTCCATTATTTTTTGGTATCTTCTATTTTTTTTTAAGATTTGTAGTTCTCATCATATATCTTTGACATCCTTGGTTAAGTTCATTACAAGGTATTTGATTTTGTTTCTAGCTATTGTGAATGGGATAGATCATGGAAGTTCTTTCTCAGCCGTGGTGTTGTTTGTGTTTACAAAGGCTGTTGACTTTTGTGTATTGATTTTTATATGCTGTTAATTTACCAAACTCTTCTATGAGTTCCAGTGGTCTCTTGATTCTCTTGGATCCCCTAAATAAAGAATCATATCATCTGCAAAGAGGGATAATTTGACTTCTTCCTTCCCAATTTGTATCCCTTTAATTTCTTTTTCTTCCTAATGGCTCTAGCTAAAACTTTCAGTACTATATTGAATAGCAACGGTGTAAGTGGGCATCCATATCTGGTACCAGATCTCAGTGGGAATGCTTCCAACTTTTCCCCAGTCAATATGATGCTGGCCGTGGGTTTGTCATAAATTGCCTTGATTGTGTTGAGGGATATTACCTCTATACCCAGTTTGCTGAGAATTTTCATCATGAAAGGGTGTTGATTTTATCAAATGCTTTTCTGCATCTGTTGAGATAATTATATGGTTTTCATCTGCAATTTGTTAATGTGGTGTATCACATTGATTGATTTGAGAATGTTGAACCATCCCTGCATACCAGGGATAAATCCCACTTGGTCTGAGTGTATGATCTTTCTAATGTGTTGTTGGATTCTGTTAGCTAGAATTTTATTGAGGATTTTTGCATCTATCATCATTGGGGAAAGTGGTCTGTAATTCTCTTTCAATGCTGCATCTTTATCCGGCTTAGGAATTAAGGTGATGCTGGCTTCTTAGAATTTGAGAGGATTCACTCTCTCTTAGTGGTTTTGAATACCTTGAGAAGAATTGGAGTTGTTTCTTCTTTAAATGTCTGGTATAATTCAGCAGTGAATCTATATGGTCCTGGGCTTTTCTTTCTTTGGAGGGCCTTTTCTACTGATTCAATTTCTGTTTTGGTTATGGATCTGTTTAGGTTGTCTATGTCTTAATAGTTCAATTTAGGTAAGATATATCTGTCCAGGAATCTATGCATTTCTCCTAGATTTCCCAGTTTGTTGGCACACAACTCTTTGTAGTAGTTTCTGACAACCCTATTTATTTCTATGGTGTCTGTTGTTACATTCCGTTTTTCATCTCTAATTTTATTGATGATATGGATCTTCTCTCTCCTTTTATTGGTTAGTTGGCCTACTGGTGTTTCAATTATGTTTGTTTTTTCAAAAAAAACCAGCTCTTCATTTTGATGACCCTTTAGTAATTTTTTGATTCAATTTTGTTGATTTCTTCTCTTTTAATTATTTCTCTTCTCCTAGATTTTGTTCCGGTTTGCTGCAGTTTTTCTAGATCCTTGAGATGCATTGATACCTCATTTATATGGTGCCTTTCCAATCTATTGATGTAGGCATCTTTTGATAGAAACTTTCATCTTGACATTGCTTTTGCTGTATCCCATAAATTTTGATATGTTGTGTTATCTTCATTTGCCTCCAGAAAGTTTTTGATTTCTCTTTTAATTTTTTCTATGACCCAGTGTTCATTCAGGAGCATGTTGTTCAATCTCCATGTGTTTGCATATGCTCTAGGGATTCCTGAGTTGATGATTTCCAGCTTCATTCCATTGTGGTTCTAAAAGATGCATGGTATGGTTTTGATTGTTTTGAATTTGCTGACACTTGCTTTATGGCCTAGAATGTGGTCAATCCAAGAAAAATTTCCATGCACTGCTGCGAAGAATGTGTATTCTGCAACTGTAGGATGAAAAGTTCTGTAGATATCTGTTAGGTCCATTTGGTCTATTGTGTCAGTTAAATCTGCTATTTCCTTGTTGATCTTCTGTCTGTTTGATCTGTCCGTTACTGAAAGTGGAGTATTAAAGTCCCCCAATGCTATTGTATTGGAGTCTAAGTCTCCCTTTAAATCCCTTAACTTTTCTTTTAAATAGGCAGGCACCCTGAAATTAGGTGCATATAGATTTATAATCGTTACATCTCCCTGTTGAATTGATCCCTTAATCATTATATAGTGCCCTTCTTTGTCTCTTTTAACTGTTTTTGTGTTAGTCTATTTTGTCTGATATTAAGATGACTATGCCAACTCTTTTTTGGTTTCTGTTGGCACAGAATATCCTTTTCCAAACTTTCACTTTCAGTCTGCATGCACCTTTGTTGGAAAGATGTGTTTCTTGTAAGCAGCAAATACATGGGTTTTGTTTTTCAATCCATTCAGCCAGTCTTTTAACTGGAGAGTTGAGGCCCTTTATATTCAATGTGATTATTGATAAGTAATGACTTTGCCCTGCCATTTTCCCAAAGATTTTACTGATTTATACTTTGAATTTCCCTTGATCTTTTACTGAGAGATTTTCTTCCTTTACTTTCTTTCATATTGATGACCGTGTTTCTCTGTGTACCACATCTTTAAGCATCTTTCTCAGGGTTGGACAAGTGGTGACCAATTCTTTCAGTTTGTTTGTTATGAAAGATCTTTATTTCACCTTCATTCACAAATGTGAGCTTTGCAGGGTATAATATTCTGGGATGACAGTTTTTTTCTCTTAGTACTTGGGCTATATCTCGCCATTCCCTCCTAGCCTGTAGGATTTCTGATGAGAAGTCTTCTATGAGTCTAATTGGAAATCCTCAGAGTAAACTGGTGTTTCTCTCTTGCACATTTTAGAATCTTGTCTTTGTTTTACTGTGGTGAGTTTGATTACAGTGTGTCGTGGCAAGTATCTTTTTCTGGTCATGTCTATTGTGAGTTCTGTGTGCTTCCTGTACTTGGATGTCTCTCTTTCTCCAAACCCGGGAAGTTTTCTGCTAGTATTTCACCTAAAATGCCTCCTAATTCTTTTTTCTCTCTCCATGCCTTCAAGAACTCTAGAACCCAATTTTTTTTTATAGTGTCCTGTAGATTCCCAACAGTGTTTTTAAATTTCTAATTTCCTCTTCTTTGGTTTGACTACATACTTTCCTGTGTTCTGTCTTCTATGTTTGATATTCTCTCTTCTGCCTCACTGATTCTATTTTTAAGGTTCTCCACTGCATTTCTTTATTCTATTGAATTCTTATTTTCATTTTGCTTTTTCTTTTTTGTTTTTGACAGGCAGAGTGGACAGTGAGAGAGACAGAGAGAAAGGTCTTCCTTTGCCGTTGGTTCACCCTCCAATGGCCGCCGCGGCCGGCACGCTGCGGCCGGTGCACCACGCTGATCCGATGGCAGGAGCCAGGTACTTATCCTGGTCTCCCATGCGGGGGCAGGGCCCAACACTTGTGCCATCCCCCACTGCACTCCCTGGCCACAGCAGAGAGCTGGCCTGGAAGAGGGGCAACCGGGATAGAATCCAGTGCCCCGACCAGGACTAGAACCCGGTGTGCAGGCGCCATAAGGTGGAGGATTAGCCTAGTGAGCCGCGGTGCCGGCCATGCTTTTTCTTTAATATCTCAATTTCATGTTCTGTTCTTCATTTCATTTTGATTCCTCCTTAAGATTTGATTTTCATGAGAGAGAGTTTCTTTTACGTCCTGCATGGATTTCAGTAGTTCATGCATTTTTGCTTTTGATTATGATTATGAAATCTTATGATCAATTTTTGAGTTACGTTTCTTGCATTTATTCTATCTCTTCATCTTCGTAGTGTAGTATTGAGGTGTTGTGTTCTCTTGGGACTATCATGTTGTCTTCCTTATTCTTGTTTCTTGGAAATTGTTGTGTTTTTTGTTATTTGTGGAGATACAGTGGAAAAAAAAATAAAAGAAACCAAAAGTGAAAGCTTTTATCCTACCATGACTCTGTAGATAAGTGGATTGTCTGCTTTCAGTGAATCTCTAGAGGTTTGTAGTGGATATGGCCAGATTGCTGTGTTCAGTTCTCCAGGGTTAAGGTGTGCCTAAGGTGACACACTCAGCTTTGGCATGGTAAATCTCTTTTTTATCAGAAGGGAAATATACTCTGCTCAGCTGGGTTCTTCTCAATGGAGACCAATGCTTGAGCACTAACCCCAGTGGGTATAATACTCATCTGCTCTGTCCCAAGAACCACACAAAGGATCTGTGCAGTCCTCAGTGTAAGTTCAGATTCCCCAGAAATGTCTCTCACCAGGTAACAAGGATCCCCTGAGCTTGTGGCATCTCCTGGTGGGACTGCTCAAAGTCCCAGCCACATTGTGAATTCTCCCAAACGCCCTCTCACAGTCCCAGTTCAGAGGCTTCACGCAGTCCCAGGCTCCTAGTCCCCTCCTTACTTCTCCCCACTAGAGTGAGGAGTCTCTGCTCGGCTGATTGCCAGGTACACACAGGAGGTGGTGCAGCTGTTACCTATGTTCATAATGGTACCTCCTTTATTAGCTCATATGCCTTTGTGAGGTGATTGGAGAGAAATGTACCTGTACCGACCTTTTCCTTTTTTTTTTTCTTCTCTCTAGTTTGGCAGGTTCTTCCTGCTGCGTTTAAGCCAGTGTCTTGAGCTACTACAGTCTTGCCTCACGTCCAGAGCTGGTGCATAGGCTTTTGGCTGTTGGAGTCCCAAGCCGTGGGCGCCCACACCCTCCATGTAGGTCCACTGTGTCCCTCTAATTTCAGTAGAGTTTCCTCTCCCTCTTTTCTCTCACTCTTTTTTGAGACTACCCTATCTCCACTTCTTTTTAAACTGCCTTCTGTGCTAGAACAGTAAGCCTCTTCCCTACTCTGCCATCTTGGAACCCCTCTAGGCAGGAGCAGGAGCCCAGTCCAAGACAAAATGAGTGCCTTTGTATGAATGTGTTCAGTGGTAGAAAGAGCCAGATATCTTCTATAGCTGCTTCCTGCCTAGTAGGAGCATAGTGCAGGCCCTGCCTGTCCTGGTTCTGGAAGTCTATCTCATCTAATGATTTTTTTTTTTTTTTACAGGTAGAGTTATAGACAGAGATGGAGAGAGAGGAAGGTCTTCCTTCCATTGGTTCACTCTCCAAATGTCCGCTATGGCCAGTGCTGCACCAGGTGCTTCCTCCTGGTCTCCCACGTGGGTGCAGGGGCCCAAGGTCTTGGGCCATCCTCCACTTCCCTCCTGGGCCACAGCAGAGAGCTGGACTGGAAGAGGAGCAACCGGGACTAGAACCTGGCGCCCATATGGGATGCTGGCGCCACAGGTGGAGGATTAACCAGATGAGCCACGGCACCGGCCCCTCATCTAATGAATTTATGAGCTGGATAATTTGCAGTTACCACCAATGGCTGTGTCCCCTGCATGGTCAGTTATCATTCTCAGAAGTCATCAAGTTTGGAAAAATAAGTTTGCCAATCATAAGCAAAACTGGAACAAAATCAGTTGTAATTGGAGTGCCCATAAGATGGAAAGAACATATCTTACAGACTCCCAGATAGTGGGTGATGATAGGCTACCCTTATGTATATTATAAAACCATTTAGCCTGAGCATAGAGAGTTATAATAGAAGAGCCCATTAAGGAGTTTATTGTTAATAAATATTCCCAGAGAGAATCAAAAAGACAGGTATAGCATATTTGCCTTATGGTGCATCACTCTTGATGTGATGAATGCAAAAGCTTTACTTATCTTTTTGTTTTTGAAGAGGTATCTAAGATCCTCAAGTGGCTTATAAGAATAATCAGGCATTCTTTAGTTCACCTGTAAAAAAGTAAAAGGTAGAAGTTTAATCCTAATTTCACTGAGGTAGTTGTGCTCAGTAGTACCTCCATAAGGTCCTTTTCATTTAAACTGCAACTGATCTGAAGAGAATCTATGAATGGCTTGCTCAGGAATTCATAATGTTAGAGCTTCTGTTTAAAGCTCCTTAATTTTTTGGAGGAATTTTTGTAGCTCCCCTGTCTAGAACAGTGTGTCTGTGTTAGGGCCTTTTAAAGCTTCATACAAAGGCTTGGAATCTGAATCCTGGAATCCATATTCCATAGAATGCTGACATCATGGATTCCCAATGTTGGAGCTTCTGTTAAAAGCTGCTTCATTCTTTGGAATAACTTTTGTAGCTCCCCTGTCTAGAACAGTGTGTGTGTCACGGCCTTTTAATGCTTCATACGAAAGCTTGGAATTCAAATCTTGGAATCCATATTCTACAGAATCTTGCCACTCCCAGAAATGTTTTTAGGTGCTTTTTAGCCTTTGAAGACTATATATAGAATATCTTCCCTTCTCTCAACTGAAAGAGCACATTTTCCTGGAGTTAGAACATATCCCAAGTAATCTACCTCTTGTTTAGGAAATTTAGTATCCTCACCTTCCCAGATTCTGGGTTTAGTGGGATGCAGAGTATCACAGGGAGACAAAGACAGAAGAGTCCACATGTGAGACACTTAAGTGTTCCTTTAAAATTAAGAATACAGGCAACAGAGTTGGACACTTAGACATAACTAAAACTTATGATACATAAGAATATAACACATTAGAACAATATAATCGTTGGGAAAAAATTTCACCATTAATTCTTTACTGCAACTCTTTGAGGACAGTGGTTCCACATGGGAAGTTACTACACAGTGACTATCCTTGTTAATTTAACAATTATTCATATATGATGTCAGTGATCACCTGAGGCTCTTGACATGAGCTGCCTTGGCTATGGAAGTCTTTTGAAACCACAAGCTCCATCAGTATTCATACAAGGCCAAAAGCAAAGTGGAAGTTCTCTCCTCCCTTCAGAGAAAAGTACATCCTTCTTTGATGCCCCCTTTTTTCCCACTGTGGTCTTGCGCAGGAGGTCCTCCATGTAGGGACACTTTTCCCATGAGTATCCTAGTTTTCCATACCTGAAATGCTCTTGTCTTTTCAGCCAGAACAGATCAGCTTATGGACTGATTCTGAGGTCACTGAGCGTTACTTATAGCAATTGTTATTCTATAAGTCTGTTGTATGGACTGCTTCCCATGTTGAAGCATTTACTCCTCTTTAATCCTTTTTATTATTGCCACTTTAACACTTAAGATGCTACTTTTACCATCTAGCTCAAGGGAATTTGGCAAATTTTTAAACTGTACCCTTAGAAGTTAAGTCCTTAGGGATATATGCAGAACTATACAGCCTTACAGTTTCTCTGTAGGGCCTGAGAAGATAAAAACAGACACAGCTCTTCATGAGCTTAATTATCATTAGGCATGTGACATGGATACACTCATTAGTTACAATTCTTGACATCTTACTCTCTAGTTTTATACCAAATGGGATCCATTATTTTACCAAGGCTGATGAGGGGGTTTTAAGAGTTTTTTTCTTTTTATTTTTAAATGCTGCTTAGTCTGAGAAGTGCCAGTTCAGACTGTCACGCCACTCCTGGGGTATCATATCTCAGGAGGCCAAGAGAGTCAACCTAAGGCCAAAACAATAAATTAAAATAAAAACTTAAAATAAAAACCCAGTGTGAGAGCTGTCAGCATGGGCCAAAACAAGAAATTAAAATAATTAAAATCCTCCTGGAAAGAACAAAATAACAAAACACAATTTTAAAAAGTCACCCTGTTAATTTAAGCATGCTGTGTGTGGCAGGCCATGGGGCTGCCATCTCGGGGTGGAGTTTGTTGACTATATTCCAGTGAGGGTAGAAGTTCCCATGGGGGCCACATCTTGGTGACCTCATGTCCTTTGTGGGGCCACCATCTTGGAAACCACATGTTTCTGATGGAGGCCACCATCTTGGAATGTAAGTCCCACCCTCTGCAGCAGGAAGTGGAACATCAGCCATGTTTAGTGCTCCACCTCCCTGTTGCAACCAGGTTACTAGGCAACCAAACCAGTTCCCCAGTTCGAAATTAACAATTGAAAGCATGTTTGATTTGAAAATCAAAGACCCTGAGGCAAAGCAAAATTTTTCAATACAATTTAAAAGTCTGTAAAATAAAGCCTTTTAAATTTTAACCTTAGAAAAAACTTAAGTTGTCTTTTTTTCCTGTAGTTATCAAAGTGAGAAATAGTGAACAGAAACCAATCCATGCATTTTCTGAAAACCACAAGCATTAAAACTCAAAGAAACCCACCTAAGCTCTGTCATTTGCTCATGTTTGAATGAAAAGGCTGGGCAGAGTGGCTGTGGTTCCTCAGGCTGCTGGGGCAGGGTGGTGCTTGCTAGAGCCACTAGTTACAGCACCGCACAGGGCTGGAGCAGGCAGCACCAGCATGTTTGCTCTGTTTGTGCAGCTGTGACTTGGTTGTGGCTGTTCTAGGAGTGGCCCAACACCCCCTTGGACCTGAGTGGGCCAGTGGTGGTGGCAGGAGGGAGCAAATGTGAATAATGTGAATCCCATCTCCTCTGCCTTGGCTCCTGCCTCTCCCCCAGGAGTGTACTCTCCTTGGCACCTGGGCTGTGGGGCTGGAACCAGAGGAGCAGTGAGAGTGCCATCAGCACAGCCAGAGCCTGCACTCTCCTCAGGGTTGGCAGTGGTAAGGAGCACAACCCAGGCCCCCTGCCCAGGACCAGAGTGGAAAACCTTCTCTTCCCCCAGCCCTGGCAGAGGCAGGGTATGGCAGGGTGAATGCTTGCTCCTTGATCTAAGGGGAAGCCCTGAGTGCAGATAAGGGATGGGGTTGAATGCAGAAAGGTAAGCAAAGTTACAAGCCAGGGGAAGCAGTCTCTTACCATGTTGCTGGTTTTTCCTTTTTAATTAATATCGGGGGAATCCCTCCATTATTTTTTTTTTTTTTTTTTTTTTTTTTTTTTGACAGGCAGAGTGGACAGTGAGAGAGAGAGACAGAGAGAAAGGTCTTCCTTTTGCCGTTGGTTCACCCTCCAATGGCCGCCGCGGCTGGCGCGCTGCGGCCAGCGCACCGCGCTGATCCGATGGCAGGAGCCAGGAGCCAGGTGCTTTTCCTGGTCTCCCATGGGGTGCAGGGCCCAAGCACCTGGGCCATCCTCCACTGCACTCCCTGGCCACAGCAGAGGGCTGGCCTGGAAGAGGGGCAACCGGGACAGAATCCGGTGCCCCGACCGGGACTAGAACCCGGTGTGCCGGCGCCGCTAGGCGGAGGATTAGCCTAGTGAGCCGCGGCGCCGGCCGAATCCCTCCATTATTAAAGTCCCTTCATAGTCACTGATATCAGGAATGACCCCCTAAAATCTACACAAAAATGTGGTCCTTTACCCCAGAAGCGCCATCTGGGGTTCAACATATGCTACCAGAATTTGGGGTGCCATGCGATATAACCATACACTTATTAATAAATCCCTAATATTAATAAGCCTGAGAAGGTTCTTGCCTAATATTTAGAGAAGAATTCTAAATACCGGCACAGATAAACAAGGCAGCATGGTACATTTTAAGCCTTGAGAAAGATGCATAGGAGAGTGAGAACTTTATTTAAGAGAGAGAGCTAAATCTGGGTTCATACCGAGCACCAGGAACCAGCCATGTGGAGGAGCATCTAGGCCAGGAAGCCTTCGGGCCACGTGCCCTGGAGGCGTAGGGTTACAGCAGGCCCCCTCCTGGCAAGAGGCCAGGGAAGAAGAGAAGGCTGGACACAATGTGTCCCAGGCTTTTAACCCACTTCCAAAGGGGAGTGGTTAATTAACCTGATTGGCTGGTGGGCACCCAGTTGTGGCCAGGTAGGGCATGAGGTCACACAGGGCTGTGGTGAAGATATCAGGGTGTTAGGTCACACAGGGGCGTGGCAAAGGCATGGTCTTCCAGCTCTCAAACCTGATCGATTTTAACCTATATGCCTGCCTACTTCAGTCACCATTATATCGTCCAGCTTATTAATAATTTTTAATAATAATAATCTTGGTGGGTTCTTGCCATCGATTCAGAGAAGAATTCTGAATACTGGCTCAAATAGACCAGACAACATGGTAAGTTTTTAAAGGTTTTATTCAGTGAGAGAAATGCACAGGAATGTGAGGGCTTTAATTAAAGTGAGAAAGAAGTCTAGAAGCTAAGTTGGGTCCATCCCAGGCAGAGAGCAGGCCGGGTGCCATGTGGAGTAAGCAAGGCCTCGTGCCTGGAGGCATGGTGCAACAAGGGCCATCTTAACATTTTTAAAATGTGTAGTTCAATGGCATGAAGTAATTCACACTGTTCAGCTGTCATCACAATTCATTTCAGAAACTCTAACTCCCCATTCTCCCCTTTTCTAACCCTTGGCATCAACCATTTTCATTTTCTCTAAGTTGACTGCTTTAGGTACCTCTTATAAGTGGAAGCATATAGTATTTGTGTCTTGCTAATTTCATTAAACAATGTCCTCAAGGATGTATCAAATATCATATTTTCCTTTATAAGGTCTAATGATATCCTACCACAAATATGAATATTTGCCATATTTTATTTGTCCATCAGTGGATGTGGGTATCACTTTCCCCTTTTGTCTATGGTGAATAGTGTTGCATCTCTTCAATGCCCTGTGCTATCATCTGGGTACCCTTTGTCCCTACCGAGTCCCATGTTGAAATCTGAGTCCCAGTATAACAGTGTTACAACAGTGTTCAAGAGGGATGCACACCTTTCTCCTGGGAATGGCTTCCTTTTTTCAAGGCAGAGCTCTCATAATGCCAAGCTGCCTCTGTGTTCTGTTTCATGCACTTCTGCGTACCCCTTCGTGTTCCACCATGAGTTGGAGCAGCATGAGGACTTACAGACACCAGGCTCTTAAATTTCCCAGCTTCAAGTACTTTCCATAAGAAAAGACATCTTTCCTTTATGCCAGGTATTTTGTCACAGCAATGGAAGATGGACTGACACCAACACTTCTCTCTGGAATTCATGCTTTTTAAAGCTTCCAGGTGGCTCTGGTGTAGATAGTCCTCAGCCCACTTTGAGGCTATGAGTGTGTAGGAAGCACCAGCTAAGTGTGCATTCAAATCATGGCCCTGTGACTCACCCCTCTGTGTCTACAGGCAGTGATCTAAGAGGACATTCCTGGAAAGGACCTGATGCATCCACAGCATTTAATGTTAACTTTTGAAAGTGAAAATATCATAACCTAAATTGTCACTGGAGGCTAAGCTTTTGAAAGTAATATTTGTCAGAGTTCTGAAAAGTGCATTGCTTATAGAATCAAGGCTGTCTCTCCTATCTGACAAGGAAAAGCTATCATACCAACCAAGGATTCTCTGAGGCTGTGCCAGACCCTCGCAGGCATTTTCACATGTGTTCTGTCACTGATCCTGATGACAGCCCTATAAATGTGACATACATTGCTACTCTCCCATTTTCCAATTTGTAAATTAACGTTTGGGGGGATACATAGGACTTGTACTGTGTCACACGATTGGCTTTGAGATTCCTGACTCAGTGCTCTAAGTCAAAACCTCTTCTTTAACATGTGTATTGAATGTGTAATGTGTAAGAAGAATATTAGGAATCTCAGGTTAGGATTTGTAGATTGCTAGAACTAAAAATAAAATAATAGCTATTTTCTGTAGCCTCTGGAAGTTCAGTAATACTGAAATACATTGCCTCTAGTCTATGTTCAAAGGGACAAAATTATCAATTCTTTAAGTTTCCTAGTTCTGCTTTAACTGCATTCAATTCTGTTAAATGCTTAGTGGAACATGAATCCCCAGTGAACTGAACTTATTGCAGTGATTGGTACATCCTCAAATGCACAGAAATTGGTAACTATTTCCTTCTATTAACATACCAGTTTGAATACCTTTACTTCTTGGATTATGACAGTTGTATTTTAAAATACAGGTATTGTGAAATAAAAAGGTGATGATTAGAATTGAATACAACGCACCTTTGAAAGATGACTGTTCAGGAATGTATAATTAGAGGAAGTTTGTGAACTTGATCTTGAGTGGAAGTTCCTGCTGATCAAAGCAGGGGACCAAATTGAGCAGAACTGACCCAGAGAAATAGAAGAGCTACTGTGTGGCCACACATGCAGGCAGGAAGTTAAGGGGTCACCCATGGCAGGACAAGGGTAGGGCAGGATAAGGAAGTAAAGAGGCAGAAGCAGGGTCTTATGTAAGGGAAAGAAAGTGAAGGCTTCCTGGACAGAGACCTCGCTGGTCTGGCCGTCAAGGCTTGGGCGGGTAGCTGGTAAGACAGGTTGGAACTTTTCCTAAGTCTTGTCTTTCCTTGACAGAGAAGGTAGAGGAACTTATTGTTCACCTGGCCTTGAGAGTAACACCTTGTTTTGGCTCCCAGTTTCAGATTGGGAGAAACCACAGAGCAGTAGCTGGCACCAACTGCTGAAATCCCTTTGCCTTATCTCATACTCCCTTTAAGACCTGGGATGATGGTGAAAAGAATTGGAGAGTAATCCAAGTGCAAGGGCTGAAGACCTCAAGAAGGTAGTGGACCTTCCGTGCACATGAGCTGTCCTGGTTATTTGATGTAGGAGGAAGAACAAGACTTCGCAAGAAACTTCACCCCTCTCTTCCCTGTAGATCTTGTGGCTAAGAAGCAGAGGGCAGCTTCTAAATAGACGGATCCTGTTTGAGGAAATTTTCTCTTCTGCCTTGATGTACCTTCCTTCAACATCAGGGCTGCCAGGGAGGCTGTCTCCTGTCATCATTCACCTTGGGACAATAAGAAAATGTCTGGGCTATATATTTTTTTTTTATCTTTTATTTAATGAATATAAATTTCCAAAGTACGACTCATGTGTTACAATGGCTTCCCCCCCCCATACCGTCCCTCCCACCCACAACCCTCCCCTTTCCCACTCCCTCTCCCCTTCCATTCACATCAAGATTCATTTTCGATTATCTTAATATACAGAAGATCAGCTTAGTATACCTTAAGTAAGGATTTCAACAGTTTGCTCCCACACAGAAACATAAAGTGAAAAATAATAGATGATTTTTTTTAAATGATGATGAAATCAGATCAGACCTATTGTCATGTTTAATCCCAGTGAGAGTCAAGTTGGGAATTGATAATTTCTTTTTTTTTTTTTTTTTTTTTTTTTTTTTTTTTTACAGAAGATCAGTTTAGTGTACATTAAGTAAAGATTTCAGTCGTTTGCACCCCCATAGAAACACAAAGTGAAATATACTGTTTGAGTACTCGTTATAGCATTAAGCCTCAGTGTACAGCACGTTAAGGACAGAGATCCTACATGAGGAGTAAGTGCACAGTGACTCCTGTTGTTGACTTTACCAATTGACACTCCTGTTTATTGGGCTATATTTTTAGAAGTTAGATTCATTCTAAAATCCCCTGTAGCATTGTAATTCTTACACTAAGAGATGTAGTTTTGGTAAGAAATTTGCCTCTCTAAATAAAATGTCATGGTGCCGAAGCTGATTCTTGGGGCCCCTCTAAGTGGTCTCTAGACTGAGAAGCTGAGGTAGACACAAAGTATTTCTGGCTCTCACTACCACATGGAGATAGCTAAAACTCTCAAAAGACCACACTGAACCAAAGCAAAAAAACTTCAGGGAGACAGACATAAATGACAAGGTGTGTAAAGCACAGCAGGTGACATACTGTGGAGCTCTGAGCCTGCCCATTCTGGCTGCAGAGGAGATCCCTGAACTCGTGCAGCTTCTACCCCACCATCAGTCTGGCATGATTTCTGGACTCCTCAGAACGCTGGCACCACTCCCAGATCCAGAAGGCCACCACTGAATGACACTGCCTCTCAGGTACCTTGTTGCGGTTATGGTCAAGGCTGAGAGAAGATTCCAGACTTTCTCGCCTATAGTCCACCTCTGTCCTTACAGGTGTTTGTCTAGCCTTGTTACCAGAGGTGTAACTTCTCAGTGAATAATTCCACCTTTCATTTGAACCGCCGACTCCTTATATCTAGTATGTTGCCTGGTCCTTAGTGGGCTATTAAAATATCTTAACCCTCTAAAACAGTCTCGACACTCTCACCACTGCACAGGCACTGTGGCCACAGGGCTAGCTGTGAATTTAGGGTGTCCCCAAAGGCTCATGTGTAGCTGGTGGTGCTGGTGAGGCCCAATGGAAGGGCAATAAGTCACTGAGGACATTGCCAATGGAAGGAATTAATGCAGTTCTTCTAGGGTTCTGGTTGGTTTTTGAGAGAGTGGGCTGTTGTAATAAACAGTGAGCTTGGTTCCTGGATGCCTCTGGTCTCCTGTCTCTCTCTCTCACATGTGTTACCACCATGTGATAGAGCCAGGAGCCCCTCACCAGAGCCAAGTAGAAGTAATTTTTTTTTTTTTTTTTGTGGTAAAGTACCCAACCTCAGGTATTCTATTCGAGCAACAGAGCAACACAAACTGGATCAATACAGGGTCTTTCTAATACTGGGACACTGACCAGGGCATGTTTTGTTTAGATTAACATGCCAGATTGCCTTTACCCAAAAATATTTTCCATCACCTTGAAAATCTGAGATGGTGAATACAATAAACACATAACAGTGAATGACCTATTTAGATGTGTTTAAATCAACTTTTACATGAGTTGTGGTTACAATAACTCTTGTATTTTTAGCAGAAATGGGAGGAGAATGCTACCTTGCAGATCAGGGTCATATTTTCATGCCTTCGTCAGCAAGTAGGGCAGAACGATTAAGTCCCCAGGCAGGAGACTTTAGATTCTCCGTATACAGATATGCTCAGTCCCTATGAGCAGCCAGAGCCTTGCAGGGCCCATGATAAGCTCTTAATTATTCTTTCCCCATCAGGGGGTTGGTCCTTAATGCTAAATAGGAGCTGGGGAAGGGGAGGGCAGGGGGCTGGAAAATGACCAAATGCAGAGTTAGTTGTCTGGATCCTATTCCTGTTTTTCTTTACTCCAGATAACCTTAAGGAAAATCCTCACCTTCTTGAGCCCCAATTCTGCCATCTGTTTTTTTAAAAATGAGGAAAATAACATGTACTATGTCACATGGCCTTGTAGGTGCAAATATTTCCTAGATGATATTTTGAACTAGTTTACAGTAAAGTGTTAGTGATCCATCAATTCACTGTTCCTCTTGTTTGTAAAAGGAATTGAGAATCCTTTTTGTCTCAGAGTGCCTGTATGTGGGTGCCAGGTCTAGTGTTCTACAGGCACAACTTCATCTACTGCTCCATCTAGCCCTACATTGCAGTAGTTTTCAACCTTTAGAATGCATCCGGATCACCTGCAGGGCTTGCAAATGCTGACTGAGGAACCTATCTCAGAGTTTCTGATTCAGTTGGTCTGGGGCATGGCCTGAGAATCTATCTGCATTTCTTTAAGTTTTTATTTAATAAATATAAATTTCATAGGTATAGCTTTTGGAATATAGCAGTTCTCCCCCCACCATACTTGCTCTCCCATCCCCACTCACATCCCATCTCCTACTCCCTCTTATCCCATTCTTCATTAAGATTCATTTTTAATTATCTTTCTATACAGAAGATCAACTCTATACTAAGTAAAGATTTCAACAGTTTGCACCCACACAGACACACAAAGTATAAAGTACTGTTTGAAGACAAGTTTTACTGTTAATACTCATAGTACAAATCATTAAGACCAGAGATCCTACATGGGGAGCAAGTACACAGTGACTCCTGTTGTTGATTTAACAATTGGTACTCTTATTTATGACTCCAGTGATCACCCGAGGCTCTTGTCATGAGCTACCAAGGCTATGGAAGCCTCTTGAGTCCACAAATTTCAACATTATTTAGACAGGGCCATATTTGAAGTAGAAGTTCTCTCCTCCCTTCAGAGAAAGGTAGCTCCTTTGATGACCCCTTCTTTCCATTGGGATCTCTCTCAGAGAACTTTCATGTAGGTCATTTTTTTTGCCACAGTGTCTTGGCTTTCCAGTTATGAAATTCTCTCATGGGCTTTTTAGCCAGATCCGCAGGTCTTAAGGCTGATTCTGAGGCCATACTGCTGTTTAGGGCATTTGTCATTCTATGAGTCTGCTGTGTGACCTGCTTCCCATGTTGGATCATTCTCTCCTTTTTAATTCTATTTGTTATTAGCAGACACTTGGTCTTATTTATGTGATCCCTTTGACACTTAATCCTATCTTTATGATCAGTTATGCACTTAAAACTATCACTTTAACTAGTAAGATGGCATTGGTACCTGCCAACTTAATGGGATTTGGAGTCCCATGACAAGTTTTCAACCTCACCTTCAGGGGTAAGTCCAATGGAATGTGTGTTGAAATGTACATCTCCTCCCTCTCTTATTCCCACTCTTATTTTTAACAGGGATAAATTTTCAATTGGATTTAAATACCTAAGAAAAGGGTTAAACCAATGGAATTACAGAATGTGGTTAACTTCACAGACCAAAACTGATTAATTAGTCCTTATTATCTGGAGTGAAGGGTTCTAGGTGGCACAGTATTAAGAGAAACAAGGGTGGATTGGCCCTGTCTCCCATGGGCTGGCAACAGGGCCACAGTTGGTCCTGCAGGATGTAATTGTCATGTTTGCCTCGGGCGAATACTGTCCCAGTTTTTTGGGGAGGCAGAGTAACCCTTCAAAGATATCCTGCCCAAATTTCTGAAATCTCTAAATATGTTCTGGTAAGTAGCAAAAAAAAGATTTTTGCAGATACAAGAACAATTATAAAAATTGATAAGGTTATTGTGGGTTATCCCTGTGGACCAAATCTTATCACACAAACTTCCAAGTTTTCTCAGGCTAGAGTGAGAGACATATGGCAGAAGAAATCAAATTGGAAGTACATCCTGTATGGCTTTGAAGGTGAAAGAAATTAGCATAATTTTCTATAAATTTGTATTTGAGGGACTGATGCTGTGGTACAGTGGGTTAAGCTGCAGCCCACGATGCCAGCATCCCAACAGAGTGCTGGTTTGAGTCCCAGCTGCTCCACTTCCAATCCAGCCCCCTGCTAATGTGCCTGGGAGGGCAATGGAGGATGGCCCAAGTATTTGGGCCTCTGTACCCACATGAGAGACTGCATGAGCTCCTGGCTTCAGCCTGGCCCAGCCCTGGCCATTGCAGCCATTTGGGGAATGAACCAGTGATGGAAGATCAATCTCTCTCCTCTCTGTAATTCTGCCTTTCAAACAAGTACAATCTAAATAAAATAAAAATTTATATTTGAGAGAGTTTGTGAGAAAATGTTCTTTCACTGCCAAGCTGAAGCTGGCAGCCAGGAACTTGATCTGGGCCTCCCACATGAGTGGCTGGAACCCAACCACTTGAAGTATTACCTACGGCCTCCCAGGGTGCTCATTAGCAGGAATCTGGAATTAGGAGTGGTGCAAGGACTTAAACCCAGGCACACCAATGTGGATTTCTTAACTGTTGTTCCAAACACCTACCTTCAGATCATCAAAATTCTTCAGTGAAGAACCACAGTAAATACCTTTTGGTTCTGCAAGACATATGATCTCTTCTATGACTAGTTTACTTTTGTACAGCAAAGCAGTCATAGACAGTGTGCACATGAATGAGTATGCCTGTTCTCCCACCAATCTATTTACAAAAGCCGATGGCAGGCTGGATTTGGCCCATAGGTGCCTGGACCTTGACAGTTTTCAGAAAAGCTGGTCAGGTAATTTATTGGATACCCTTCCATGGGAATTTGTTTGATGTTTTTCTCATGATTAAACTGGGGTAATAGATTTTTGGAAAGAAGATTATAGAGACAAAGTGCCATTTTATCATATCAGGAATATGTATTATAGTATGACTTATGACTATTGATTCGAATTTGATCTCCTTGTGAAGTACTGTTTCTCAGGTTCGCTGCTGTAGAGTTCCTCCTTTTCTATACAGTGCACTTTGCAAGAAGGTTGTTGCTCTCTGTAGCCCACACCTACAGAGTGGGGAGTTATATTCCCTCTTCTTTAGGGTAGAGTAGCTACATCATTTATTTGGAATTTTTATGTATGGAAGATGTATCTTTGATTTTCATTTTTTTTTTTTTTTTGACAGGCAGAGTGGACAGTGAGAGACAGAAAGTTCTTCTTTGCTATTGGTTCACCCTCCAATGGCTGCCACGGTGCGCTGTGGCCGGCGCACTGCGCTGATCCGAAGCCAGGAGCCAGGTGCTTCTCCTGGTCTCCCATGTGGGTGCAGGGCCCAAGAACTTGGGCCATCCTCCACTGCACTCCTGGGCCACAGTAGAGAGCTGGCCTGGAAGAGGGGCAACCGGGACTAGAACCCGGTGTGCTGGCGCCGCAAGGTGGAGGATTAGCCTAGTGAGCCGCGGCGCCGGCCACCAATACTATTTCATTACTCAGATTGTTTCAGCTTTTTTCACCAACTCTTTTTTATAAAGATTATTTGTTTGAAAGTCACAGTTACTGAATTACTGAGAGGCAGAGGCAGAGGCAGAGGGAGGAAATGGAGAGCTTCCTTCTGATGGTTCACTTCCCAAATGGCCACAATGGCCAGGGCTGGGCTGGGCTGAATCCAAGAGCCAGGAACTTCATTCACTTCTCCCATGTGGGTGCAGGGGCCCAACGACTTGGCTCATCTTTCACTGATTTCCCAGACAAATTAACAGGCAACTGGATCAGAAGTGGAGCAGCTGGAACTTGAACCAGTGCCCATATGGGATGCCAGTGCTGCAGGTGGCAGCTTTACCTGCTATGCAGTGCTGGCCTCTTGTCAACTGCAGAGTTTTGTAGTCTAATACATTTGAATCAACTTCAATTGACTATGGTCTCATGAAAAAATAGTTGAGGGGCCGGCGCTGTGGCACACTGGGTTAAAGCCCCAGCCTGCAGTGCCAGCATCCCAACAGAGTGCCAATCCAGCCCCGGCTGCTCCACTTCCAATACAGCTCTCTGCTGTGGCCTGGGAAAGCAGTAGAAGATGGACCAAGTAGGAGACCTTAAAGAAGCTCCTGGCTCCTGGCTGTTGGGGTCATCTGGGGAGTATACCAGGGGAGTGGAAGACCTCTCTCTGGCTCTACTTCTCTCTGTAACTCTCTTTAAAATAAATAAAATAATTCTTAAATAGTTGAGGATCTCTGTGCATTTTTCTAGGCTGTATTTCCTCCGCTGTGAAATGCCTGTCTGTGTCTTTTGTCATTGTTTTTGTCCTTATTTTTTTTTTTTGTTAATTTGTGGAAATTATTTATATAACCTGGCTTGTTTTATCATTCACTTTATTGTCTTTTGCTGAGTAGAAGTTTATATTTTTAATCTTAGATGAGTTTACTCAATCTTTTCTTGAGAGGTAGACATTGTGGCACTATGGGTTAAGCCAGCACTTGGGACATCAGCATCCTATAGGAGTCCTGACATTGAGTCCCACCTCTGCTTCTCATCCAGCTGCCTACAAATGCAACTGGGAAGCAACAGTTGATGGCCCACGTAGTTGGGTTCCTGCTACCCATGTGGGAGATCTGAATATAGTTCCTAGCTCTTGGCTTCAGCCTGGCTCAGCCCTGGTTATTGCAGGCATTTGGGGGGATCTCAATCTTTCTGTCTCCTCTATCACTCTTTCAAATAAACAAATAAAATTTTAAAAAATTCCTTTATTTTGTTGATTTCATTTAAATCCTTTCCTACCAAAGATCATGATTGAATTTTCTGATCTATCTTCTAAATCTTTTTTTTTTTTATTTTGACAGGCAGAGTTAGAGACAGACAGAAAGGTCTCCCTTCCGTTGGTTCACCCCCCAAATGGCTGCTAAGGCCGGTGTGCTGCGCTGATCCGAAGCCAGGAGCCAGGTGCTTCCTCCTGGTCTCCCATGCGGGTTAAGGGACCCAAGCACTTGGGCCATCCTCCACTGCCTTCCCGGGCCACAGCAGAGAGCTGGACTGGAAGAGGAGCAACCGGGACTAAAACCCAGAGCCCATATAGGATGCCGGCGCCACAGGCAAAGGATTAACCAAGTGAGCCACAGCACCGGCTCTTCTAAATCTTTTACAGTTAAAATTTAGTTAGCTTGTAACTGATCTGGGTGTGGTATGAGGTAGCAATTAAATTTCAGTTATTTTTCTCATTAGATAATGAAATTCCATAGCAGCTGTTGTTTGTTTATGCAATGATCTTCCAACTCTGTCATGAATCAAACTTAGGACCTTTTAACTATTCCTGAACTAGTACTATATTTTCTCAATTTCTATAGTTTGCTGCTGCTTTCTTAAGTCTTGCTACCTGGTTGGGCAAGTCCTTAACTTAGTTCTTCAGCAGAGTCTTGAATGTTGCCCTTTACTTTTCCATATTCATTTTAGAGTCAGTTTTTTAAGTTCTGCACAGAACCCTATATAGATTTTCATTGTGATTATGTTGGCTGTTTGCATTTATTTGTGAGAATTGGCAAGTTTATAATACTGTCTTTTCCTAGGAAATTGTGTATCTCTTTGAACTGTCTTTCTCTGTATTTCTCAGTCTTTCAATACAATTTTATAATCTCTATCAGAATCTTGCACTTCTTAGGCTTATTCCTAGATATTCTTTGTTATAATTATTAAGGCATGTTTCTAAAAATTGAAATTTCTGGATCTTTATTATTGGCATGTAGAAGTATAATTAATTTTTAAAATGATTTTTGTATCTGGCAAGTTTACTAAAATCAGAATAATTCTATAGTGAATCCATAGATCATCTCAATTTTAATCTGGAAACATCCTATTCCCTGTAAATAGTTTCTATTACCTCAAGTTTTAAAATTTTTTTCTTTTTATTAACTTCAGGCACAAACTAGTACCTCTGGTGCAATGTTGGCTAGAAGAGATATCAGAGTTTTCTCCTCAGCTGACTCCTTCTAATTCCCTCTGAGTTCCAGAGAGCTTTTTTGTTTTTTTGTTTTTTCTTTGAAATCCCTGCTAATGGAATCTCTTCCCTTTTATAATGTTAGGAAATGTGATACAGTGAATTTATAAAGTAACTGGCGAAACACTTCAGCTAATGCATGCATTTACTTTTCAAGTCTTGACATGGCAAGTCCATCTCATTGGAACTTAAATGTAGATTTAATTGGAATAATTGGGAAATGTCTTTAAAGACAATAATGAAAATAGTAATTCTACTGTATAGGTGGATAATACTTAAGTAATAAACCCCTTCTGTGAGACACTCAAGTTCCAAATTTAGAAATATTGCATCCTAGGGACCTTTAAAAAGTTCATGAAAAAATGGAATTAAAATATAAATTGCTTTTGGTACAAAAAAAAAAAAAAACCCTGAAATCATTGCATAATTCTTTCATCATATGCATTTTCTATGGGCCTTTTGAAGATTGTCCTTCCTCCTCCCCCATTATTCCTTCCTCTTAGGACTCCTTGCAATCAGGTGCAAATCAAATCTCAATGTGTCTGATTGGTTTCTTAAAACAAATTATCAGAAAAATAATAGACTGTTGGTGTTAAAGGTCTCACCTAATTCTTAGCTCCGTGGTAGCTCTACCTTCTTCTTAGAATTCACAGTCGCTGGAGGTAAAAAAACTAGAGGAGTTAAGTATTCAGTGCTGCCTGTTACAGGTCCACATCTTGAGGACCCAGTGCAGAGCCTGGCATGTCCTTAAGCTTGACTCTGCAATTAAACAAATGTTTACTTGTGTACAGGTTACACAGGAATGCTGCCCAACATTTTTTGGATGTCATCAACTTGTTCCCTGATCCGGCTTCTCAAAGTTGTTATTGATCCACAATGAGAAAATTGGAGAAAATGAGAGTGAAATTACCATTCTATAATAATTATATATATGTATATACATATATAATTAAGATTTATTTGAAGAACAATGAGAAAGGTGGAGGAGAGGGGAGGGATCTTCTATCTTCTGGCCTATTCCCCAAATGGTTGTGATGACCAGGGCTGGGCCAGGCCAAAGCCGGGGCTTCATAATGGTCTCCCATGTGGGTACAGGGGCTCTTGCACTTGGACCATCCTCTGCTGTTTTTCCAGGCGCATGAGCAGGGAGCTGGATCACAAGTGGAGCAGCTAGCTGGTGCCTATGTGGGATGCCAGCACTGCAGACGATGGCTTAAACCACTATGCATTGGTGCTGGCCCCTAGATATGTATTCTAAAAAATACCCCTGTATTATAGAGAGTTGTTAACATTCTGTCCATTGTTTTGGAGGAAGGTGCAAAAGAAGGATCCTTCTATTTTTTTTTTTCCAATTCCCTCTGCAGCAGTCGCTGAAGGACTTTTCCTTGTCCTTTAAGTCTCAGCTTGAACTGTGTGTTCAGACTCCTTGTCTACCCTCCCATGTCACAATGACATCTGCCCACATGACTCTAATTTTCTTATAACTTTATTTGCTATTCTTGTTTTGTTTTTGAATACTTATTTTAATTCATTTGAAAGGCATAGATAGGGAGAAAAGGATCTTCCACCCATTGGCTCACTTCCCACATGGCCACAATGGCTGGGGCAGTGCCAGGCTGAAGCCAGGAACTTCTTCAGAGTCTCTCACGTGGGTGCAGGGATCCCAAGAACGTCAGCCATATTCCTCTGCTTTCCAAGGTGTATTAGCAGAGAGCTAGTCTGGAAGTGGAGCAGCTGGAACTCAAACCATGTGGGATGTTGGCATCACAGGCAGTGGTTTAACTCACTACACCATAATGCTAGCCCCCCTTTTTGTTCTATATATAATTTTCTCCTGTCTGTTTTCATTCCACATGAAATTGAAAATCCAAAGGTAATTGAAAATCCATGTTTTGTTTCTATTCTCTAACTTGAAGGTAGCATTCTGTTTTGTTTTTAATGTGTGTTATGCATGACATGGTAGCAAATGAGCTAATATTTTTGGAATAAGTATATAGGATTTATATATATTTATCCAACTACTTTTGAGCATGTATTTTTAGAAAAAGATTTACCATATTTATTTGAAAGGCAGAGTAACAAAGGGAAAGAGATCTTCCATCCTCTGGTTAACTCCCCAGATTGTCACCAATTGCTGGGAACTCCATCTGGGTTTTCCATGGGGGTGCCAGGGATCCGGGCTCTTGGGCTATCTTCTGCTGCCTTCTCAGGAGCACTCATAGGGAGCTGGGTCAGAAGTGGAGTATCTGGGACTTGATCCTGTGCTCCTACATGGGATGCTTATGTTGCAGATTGCAGGTTAACCTTCTGCACAAGGACACTGGCCCCTGAGTACTCATTCTGTGCCAGACACCGTTATGAATCTTGTGAGTATGACCAAGACCCACTGAGTTTCTCTTTCCATGTGGCTTACCTTCTGGTAGGTAAAAATTAGGAAGTCAGTGCTCAAGGAATACTTGAATACATAAAACAAGGCAGTGCAAATAGCTAATGTATCGCTTCAGCTTTATCATCTCAAAACACCTTTCCTTTGGCCTTGGCAGGATGAAGCAACTGAGGACTGACAGTCTGGCTTCAGAGTAATTAGGCAGAGACACTGCATTGAGAAGTGCCGCATGATAAGGCACCATCCCAGGATCATTCATTTCAGGGCACTTATTCTGTGGGTCCAGTCATGATGCAAGGTAAAATACTGCTGTGTAATCTTGTCACATTGACAACACTGCATGGGAAGGCCCTTATCATTATGTGTCAGTTGCATTCTGGGAACTTGCAGATTGTGCTGTAGAAAAGGATCATTTAGAAGCCGAAATGGGAGAAGGGGGAGAAACAATTGGTTACTCCTGAAAATCAGGGCTTCTATTTGGGATTTAATTCCATCACTGCCAAGTTTAGAGCCCAGGAAACCTAAAATAGAACTATTATTTCTAAATGTTTCAAAATAATGGACTAAATTCATCCAAGCAACAGTTTCTGTAATCAAGGGCTTCAAAGAAGTATTTTAGACAAATGTGTACCCCGCACATTGCTGTGTGCATTGGTTTGCGTTTACCTCTCAGCTGGAATGTGCTTGTCTGTCCATTCTCGGCTGTTTCTGTATACTTAGTATGGCGAGGATCAAAGCTCTGCTGGTGTTGATGCACAGCTTTCAATAACAGCTCAGGCTCCTGGGGAAGGAGCAGAGACATCTTTCTGTCCTGAACCAGATGCTTTTCTATCTTTCAGAGCTTCTGTTGCCTTTATTACACATCTCTGGACTCCTGATGTTTAGACATGTTTATACTCCTCCTTGGACTACCTAGGCTCTATCTCTTGCTCCTTTTTCAACTCTGAATGCTCTCCTGTTTCTCTGACATTCAGTTTGAGATCATGTGTCAGAAATGAGTATGTTTCAGGATGAGGAAAGACACTGGACTCTGGTAAAATAACACCACAATTTGCCACGGGGCAGGGAGATCTTATAACTGTTGAAACCAGATGGAAATATTACAAGTATATGAGCTACAGGTGTTATGAGGCATCAGCCATGATTCTGTTTATTTTGTGACAATTTAAAATCCTGATATTCTTCATCAAGTTAACAATAACAAAAAAAAAACAAAACAAAACAAAACAAAACACGAGTTTAAGCTTGTAGGAGCTACTGCTACCCTGGCTGGATTATTTGCTTTTCCCTCCAGCTAATTTTACAAGTAGTATCTCTATCATAACCAGCAGGCCAGTTCTGCCTCATTTGCCCACCCACACCCAAAACTACACCAAGAGGGAGAAATTTGGAGACGGCACCCTCTTCCATTTTTCTTTCAAATTCCTCCTTCCAAGATTCTAATCAAAATCCAAGCCCTCCAGCAAGCTTTTCTGGATAGTCTTTTCCTTTGCTGAACACTCTGTTGCATGGTACCACTTAATTGCAGGTGTGTTCCGGTTTATGGTCTCCTGTCTCACTTATTTTTTTGTATTTCTGCCAATACAGTGCAAGCTCCTAGAGGGAAGATCTGTCATAGTCCATCATGCTTCCCTTGGCCCCTTGGAATTTGCCAGCAGAGATGAGTACCTAGAAAGTGCCCAGTGCACCACTGGTGCTTCATTTGTTGGAAATGTCTGTTTCTTTCACTGGGTGGCTGGTGCACACTCTTGCTTACAAAAGAGTTTGTCCTTTACTAAGGCCAGACAGCGGTGGAGACCCTGGCCTCTGGAGGACTGTCTGAGGTCAGCTCTTTGCTCCACTGCTTGCAGACAAAGCCTAATATTCTGGTCTTGTAATTTATGTCCCTTGGTAGTGCTCTGTCACCTGTAAAATGGGGGTGATAACAGAACTCGCCACCTAGGATAGCAGTGAGGAATAAATGAGAAAGAACATGGAACACTTGTAGACTATGTGCAATAAAGTAAAAACTCAATATATATCTGCTACTAGTATTCTATATTTCTGTGATCCATAATCAACTTCCCTCTGAAAATCAAGTGGCTTGAAAGGTTTCCCATTTGTGATAGTCCAGTTCTTTGTTGCTATTATACAATTTAAGCTGCCCAAGGCACATCCATGCTCCTAGCTAGTCTGGTGCTAGACAATCACTATTGGGATTTAGACATTCCTTTGTATATCCAGGCAACGGATTATAACACCCCTTCATGGTTTACAAAGCAGAGCCCAAGCCTTCATTTCCTTGATCCTGTCTCAGATCCAGGGCTACCACACATGGCTGTGCAGGCTGTGCACCGTTCTGCTCCAACAGGCACCGCTCATCCTGTGGTCTTTGTGATAGGCGCCCCCTAGAGTTCCGAGTGAACCGCTTTCCCTTGTCCTGTGGTGCTGAACCTGCCCACAGCTACCTTACGAGCTTAGAGATATTGTACTCATTTTAAACATAGGGAAATTGAGACTTAAGAGATTGTTTAAAATCTAAAAATACAGAGGAAAAAAAGGTTTTACGATAAGTTGATGCTGCTTCTCCTAGTCTGTGTATTTTGTCAGATATCAGGAAATTACCCTGGAGAGCAGCAAACAATCAATTTCAAACTGCTTGCCTTTATTGCATCTTCTCCACCCCCACAATGAGAAATGGAAAATCCAATAACTAATAAAGAGCACGGTAAAGTCTTTTCCCTTTGTTGAAAGGATTTAATCATTGTGGGTGAACTCCACAAATATTTGTGCAGTGGATGAGGGAGTGAGTCAGCGAACTTGATGCTTCCTTCAACCAAGGCTCCTTGGAGTTTCCTGCAGAGCCTGGGGATATCAGGAGAGCTCAGGGCTGGGTGGCTCAGTGTGTTGGGAGGAGTGCACCGGAATATCACTCTTTCAGCACAGGGCGTGGTGAACGGTACTGACCAGGCTCTGGGTTCTGAACCTAGCACCTGCTGATGCCAGACTGTTGAGCTTACGGTCTGTGCTTCTAGAGTAGATCTGCTTGCCAGGACTTGCTGGGATGTAGACTGAGGCCCCAACAACCTTCTAACAATCCATTTTCCATGGAAAACAATTTCAATGCACACAGGCTGTTTTTAAAACCCACCGTTTTCGATGTTTCTGCTCTCCTCTCACAATTTGCCTTTGAGTGCGGCCCACCTGGTATTGGCAGAAGGAGCTGTCTGTTGTTTTGCCCTGGCATCAGGTCTGCATCATGTCTCAATCAGACTATAGCATCTTTCCTAAAGCATAGCTTGGAGCGTTCTGTGACCTTCGTCAAACATGATTGCTTACAAAATACCAGACTTCTTAGCATAGCTTCTAAGTTCTGCATAATCCACGATCTGATCCCAGCCTCTTTCTCACTAGCTTCTGCTCTCCCACCCCCCACAAACTGCTGCTGCACCAGACTGCACGACTCCCAGACTTCCTGCCCCTGTCCTGCTCTGGCTGCTTGCAGAGCCTGGCCCTCTCCTCCAATCCTCCCCTCCTTCAATAACTTCTCTCGTGCTTAATAGGGTCAGCACCAATTGCTCCTTCCTTTTAAGTAGATTCAATTTCAACTGAAAAAACCATCTCTTTTTATCAACATTTCCTTATGCATAGTAGAAGCAGCTGACTTCACTGTGCTTTTAAAATCGGACTTCTCTTAGGTGCTACTAAGGGCCAGGTTCTGTGTCTGAGTCTCCTTTTCCAGTGGATTGTGAGCCTCTTGAGGGCCAGGGCCATTACTTGTGCATCTTTGACTCCTCCTGAGTGTCAGTCCAGGCCTGGTAGGTGGCTTGCCAAATTAAATTAACTTTTCAACCATCTAGAAATAGTTCTTCTCTGATGGTGAATTGTGTGTTTGTAAGTCGCTGTTACCAGGAGACACTAAGACAGTCTCGTTGTTTGTAGATGAAACTGAAGGCAGCTGGATGCTGGCAATTAGACTGGCAGGCAACCAGATGCAGCAAAGGCAGGCAGGAGGTCTCCTCAGCACTTACCCTGTGGCTCTGGCTTGGTTCCCAGGAGAATGCCCCAGCAGAGCTGTCGCTGGGAAGTCCACAGTGTCAGAATGTGATCACCAATTTGGGACAAAGACAGCAGTGGGGAGGGTGGTCATATGGCCTGCCAGCTTTAGGGGTGGGATAGTTCTGCTGATTGGGGCCATTCATGTGACCTAAGGGAGTAAACAGGGACAGGACAGTTCTATCTGATACAGAAGGTGCCAGGTGGGCCACAGGCTCAGTCCTCATTTAAGGAATTACTGCATCCAGTACTGCAGCTCTCTGACAATCACTCGGCAACCTTTCCCTTAAAATACACTCATGAGGACCTATGTGAACTCAACCCCTCTAGTTTGAATACTCCTACCCATCCTTCTAGTAGGTCAGGGACCTCTATTCTAGGCAAGTGCTCTCAGGTACCTCCATTTGAAAAAAAAAATCAAAAGGTCCTCCCAAGGGAATTTACACTTTGAGAGTAAAATATACACATCACACATAAGTGGTTGATTTCCAGGCATCAGTTATGAGAAGCAGAAAAATGGTCAGACAGCAGAGTGACGTTTCTGATGCCCTTGAAATTGCCCCCATAGATCAGCCTCTTCCTTCATCTGTATGCATGCAGGCATCTGTCTGCCACAGTGTGACACATTAGAAGAGATCAAGAATGTTCAACCCAACCACTAAATTTTCTGAAAATAAACCTGATCATGTTTTAAGAAACATCAATCCTTATCAATCCTTGATATTACCAAGGTTAAAAAGATAGTAGAAAAATAGGCTCTCTGGCTCAACTGTTAAATCAATTGACAAGACAGGTAAAGAGGAAGCAATAACAGTAATAATAATAGTAATATTAGCAGTAATAATAATAAAAGAAAATTACTTAGGAAGAGAGCTGCTTGATACTGAACTTGGCAATGATTTCTTGAATATGAAACCAAAGGCCCAGACAATAAAAGAAGAAATATGATAGGGATTATATCAAACTGGAAAGCTTCTGCATAGCAAAAGAGATAACCAAGAAAATGAAAAGGCAGCCTGTAGAATGAGAAAATATTTGCAAAACACTAATCTGATTTAAAAAAGTTATCAGAACATGTAAAGAACCCAAATCCCACTCTTGAGTACGATTCATGTTATAAAGGGCTAGCATAGCCCCCTCTTTGCCTTTCTGCTTTTCTCCATGTGACAACCAAGAAGATGCCCCCAGCAGATGTTAACAACTTTCTTTTTTTAAATAAAGCTTTTATTTAATAAATGTTTCATAGGTATAGCTTTTGGAATATAGCACTTCTTTTCCCCATACCCACCCTCCCACTCCCAAACTGTCCCACCTCCTACTCCCTCTCCCATCCCATTCTTCATTAAGATTCATTTTTAATTATCTTTATATATAGAAGATCAACTCTCTACTAAGATTTCAACAGTTTTCACCCACACGCACACACAAAGTATAAAGTACTGCTTGAAGACAAGTTTTACTGTTAATTCTCATAGTACAACACATTAAGGACAGAGGTCCTACATGGGGAGCAAGTGCACAGTGACTCCTGTTGTTGATTTAACAATTAACATTCTTATTTATGATGTTAGTGATCACCCGAGGCTCTTGTCATGAGCTGCCAAGGCAATGGAAGCCTTTTGGGTCCACAAACTCCATCAGTATTTAGACAAGGCCATAATCAAAGTGGAAGTTCTCTCTTCCCTTCAGAGAAAAGTAAGATGTTAACATCTTGATCCTGGACTCTCCAGCTTCCAGATGACTGTCTCAGATTGGTGTTCCGTTACAGCAGCACAAAATGGACTTAGGCACATCCCACAGAGTAAGTTTTGATGGGGCAATGGATATATTTTTCTTTTCCCGTTGAAGACACTGTTTAGAGCTGAAGTAGCATCAGGAGATTGAACAATCAGTTTGTAGACTGCAGGCTGCTGCTTTATATTTGTTCTTCGCTTCTCTTTCTTTGCTTCATGATCCTTTCCCTCTGTTTTGCTTCCTGGGACTGTACCCTCAAAGGAACTGCAGGTCCCACAGTTGTTGCCACCGGCTCTGTTGTCTCAGACAATCCTTTTGTGTAGCTTTCCACTTTTCACTAGTTTGCTCTTATTCCATTTTGAAAGCCAAATTTGTTCTTTTTCTAGGTCCACCAGGATGCTGTTCATGACTTACCAGCTCCAATAAACTCTTTCCACCTGATGTTTCTCTGATTCCTAAGCTCCAGCCTCAGAATGAACGTTTGGCAGTTTATAGATGTCAGGGAATTTAGAGTGCACTGAGGTATGAAGCAGTAAAGCAGTGACATCTGTTAACCAACCAGCAGGACTTTTAAAAACATTGAATACAAGGTGCTGTTCTTAGCTCTGTCGCAAGAAGGGAGAAACTAATATTGATCGATTACTCAGTTCATTTATTCCTTCATACATTTATTCACTCTACATTCTGCTGCCGCCTCTCACGTGTTGTCTTAGGGAACAGTATGAAGGGCAGCTCTTGGTCTCAGAGGATTATGGTGTGATAGATGTGGGTGGTCTCCTTGAAGCTTCACAACCCTGCTTTGTAACTGGCTAAGTGACTTCAAATCCATCATTTCACGGGTTCCTGGCTCCTACCTTTGGATGTAGAGTTGTATCCATTTTACTGGTAAGAAAACTGAGGCTTACTGAGATTAAGTGACTTTCCAGAGATTTCACATGTAGTTAGACATGAAATTAAGTCTGGAGCTTGTTCCCTTCCCCAGCTTTTCCTGTATACTTAGCCGACCACCAACTATGCCGTTGCTAGGGTTGGCCTCTCCACTTAGAACCTGGCCAGTAGGTATATCCAAGTCCCTCTGTGTAGCCCTGAGGCTCTCTGGAAGAAATGGGGAGTTTGCTATGTGTAGCTTCTGGTAGAATTCCATGGCCTGTAGCAGAAAATGTTCTGTAGGCTCCTGAATTATCTTGTCATATATTCTAGGTAGAAGTAAAATGGACCTGATGTGACAATGTCAAATGCAAATCTGAGCACTCAAAAAATCTCTACAGCTGAAAATGTGCATGGTATATACCTGAAGTTGAGTATTGAGTTCTCCATCTCTAAAAGAAAATATTAACCTATGAAGCCCTTTGGCATAGGGAATGGGAATTGTATATTGTGCTTTAGTAGACATTCTGGAAGTTTGTTTGGGGTCATCTCATTCCTAAAAGAGGGCAAGGCTTTTGGGCTTCCCAGAGAGGCATGCAAATAACTTCTTTCCTTCACTCCTTTTATGGCTTTGCTTCATCTTGAAAAATTAGTCCCAAGATACTTAAAAAATGTAAGCAAGTTTTCACAAGCTAATCAAGTATGATTTTTAAAAATTGTAGAGTAGGAACTTAACCAATTACAGAAACCAAAGTATTTGCCAGATACAGAACTCTGTGGTATTAGAATATTTGTTTCAATAAGAAATGAGGGATCAAATCACCAGAGCAAAGTTTGCCCAGGGACAGAGTTCATTTATTTTTCAAAGCAAGTTAATTCACCATCCCAGGAAACTGTTGCTCCTTCCCATTTACAAAATCAGGGCTCCCTTATTAAGCCAGAGCACTCTTCCAGCTCAATCATGAAGAATAATGCAGCTTTTTATTGCCTCTGGGGTATGTCTGTGCACAGATGGCCTTGAAAATAAAACCGTAGTTTGGACCAAAGTCAGTCTGTTTTCTTTTCCTAACCTGACTCCTATGAACGGAAGCAATGCTGTGCTCTTCACCTCCGAGGAGCTCCTTAAGATGAATGGCACAGACAAAGCCTCTCTGTGTCTCTCTCTCTCTCACACGCACATACCCTTTTAAACTGATGTTGACACCTTGTAAATACATGTTCATGCAAATCTACCAACTGCTTACACATTGTGACCGTCACTAGAGATAAATCCCCAGACCCAACATGGATTTAAGCTCAGAGCTGCTAAGTCTGTGATACAACTTTTGGCTTTGCTGATCCTTGGTGGTCTCCATAGCTTAGAGGTCAGAATTTCTGCCCTCCTCTGTGACCTAAGGCAGGGCCTGCAAGTCCACTGCCCTCCAATTTATACCTCCTTCCTCAGAAGTGCCAATGGAGGGGTTCTAAAGAAGTCCTGGAAAACATTTTTTTTTCAGCTGATTTTCTTTGGCTTCTGGGGTCTTGCATTCTGAAGGCATCAAAAATACATGGGAGGCATTATGAGTAATGATGGAGAAGTGGTGCTAAATTCTCTCTAATGTGTGTGTGGAGAGAGAGAAGGAGAGAAAATGAATACGTGCTTTCATCTGCTGGTTTACCTCCAAAAGCCAGGAGTTCTGTCCAACTCTCTCGCGTGGGTGGCAGATGCCCAAGTGCTTGAGCCATCACCTGCCTCTCAGGCACATTGTCAGGGACCCGGATGGAAAACAGAGCAGCTGGGACTCGACCAGCACCCTGATATTGGATGCTGGTGTCACAAGTGGCAGCTAATCTGCACCACTGCAAAGAATACTTTCAAAAAATCGGCCTCTTCCTCAATCATATTTTGGGACAAATTGGTGAAAAATCTTATGCATGTCACTTTCTGGTTCAGAAACTTCATAGCTTCCAAGGTCCAAAAATTAAAATCTCTCACCTGATAGCCAAGTCTCCCACCTGCAGTCATTCATGCAACAGATAATTATTAATTTTAAAATTTTTTTGACAGGCAGAGTGGACAGTGAGAAAGGTCTTTCTTTTCCGTTGATTCATCCCCCAATGGATGCTGTGACTGACGTAATGTACCACGCTGATCTGAAGCCAGGAGCCAGGTGCTTCTCCTGGTCTCCCATGCAGGTGCAGGGCCCAAGGACTTGGGCCATCCTCCACTGTACTCCCAGGCCACAGCAGAGAGCTGGACTGGAAGAGGAGCAACCAGAACAGAATCTGGCACCCCAACCGGGACTAGAACCCAGTGTGCTGGCGCCGCAGGTGGAGGATTAGTCTATTGAGCCGCAGCACTGGCCGCAACAGATAATTATTGAAAAGATTAATAAGCATTTTGCTATGAGTGTTCAGTATCTCTGGTCTCAGCAATCTGCCAATCTACTGGAGACAAACAATTGCCCTGCTAAATACTTAATTACAACAGGAGAAAAGATCCTGGTGGAGAAGTTCAGGCTTCTGGGAGAGCCATTCACTGAGAATTGAGCCAACACCGACTTATGTTGGGCCTCGAACTATGTGAAAAAGTTTGGTTGTAATCAAAGAAATTGCAAGTCACTGTGGGGTTTTAAGCATAGGAATAATATGACTAATTTTGTGTTTAAATATATTGCCTTGGTTTCAATTAGAAGTGAATTAGAGATAGCCTTGGAGACCAAGAAACCAGTCCGCAATGTCTTGCAATGGTCCAAATGGGAAGAGAGGGAATTTTTGAATATTGGAAAAGGTGAGGGGTGAATTAGCTGAGTGGTGATAAAATTAACTGAGCCTTTGTCTCCTCAGCATAATCCTGTTAGAACACCCCCCCCCCCCGCCCCGCCATACACCTACCCACTTGTTTATTTAAAACTGACCTCTCCACAGACAGGGGTGTTATGTCTTGTAAAGGATAGTGAATCTTAGGTCGATAGTATTTGATTTTTTTTAATGCTTTGTAGCTGCCCAAACCACTCTTTTGGAAGCTGATCCAAATGATTTTTAAAAAAATCTATATAAGAAAATGCCAGTAACTGGAGCCCCACTCATTTAGAATTTCGACCATTTTACACAAGAGCTAAGTTAAATTGGTGTTTGTGAAATAATTTGAAGGATTTGAGAAAGGGGATTTGCTGAGCTAATGAATACTGTAAGCAAGATTATGTGGGCCAAGGAGAACTGGATAAATGCCCTTAGCTTGGCTCTTTACTGTTTGTCCAGAAAAGTACACTTGAGACTATCAGGCCTCAATTTTCTCATCCATATAATGTGTATACTCTGAGTACTGACCTCACAGGAATCAGTTGTAAGAGATGGTGTATACTGCACAATTAGCCTAGCTTCTTGGGTGTCATAAACACCCAAAGGATGTTAGTCACTATTGTTTGGACAAATGAGAACATGAATGAAAATAGTTTTCTGTTTCTTAAATTTGACACATAAATGTCCTAATAAATTAAAGACCAAATAGATAAGTCTTCATTAATCTTGCTAATTTACACAAATTAGTCACAATATGCAAGGATTCTGATCCAGGCTCAAGGGTTACTAGCTTTTCCCCATTCCATTTGCACTGGTAATACTTGCAAAGTGGCTCTTAGATGTCTCCTGACACAAGAGTTTCTTTTTCTGTTTAAGAGTTATTTATTTGAAAGGCAGAGTTACAGAAAGGAGAGTTGGAGAGAGAGAGATTTTCCAGCTACTGGTTCACTCCAAAAATGGCTGCAACAGCAGGGGCTGGGCCAGGCTAAATTCACAAGACTGGAATTCCATCCAGATCTCCCACGTGGATGTCAGGGTCACAAGCATTTGGGCTGTCTCCTGCTTTCCCAGGCACATTAGCAGAGAGCAGCTAGGACTCAACAGATAAGCCACAGCCTGGGATGGCAGCATCCCATATGGGTAATATGCCTAGCCACAATCCTAGAACCTCAATAGTTTCTTTTGTACTTAAGGTGGATGCTGTACTTCCCCTGGTTCTAGGGCAGTCGCTAACAGGTAGAGAGGAAAGGACCCTGACTTTAGAGCCAGGAGTCCTGGAATGCAATCTGATTCTGCTACTCACTGGCTTTTGACTTTGGGCAAAAGTACCGAGTTCTACCTTCTGGGTTAATTTTTTTTTTTTTTTTTTTTTTTGGCTACAAATGAAAGAATGGAATGGTTTTATCTACTTGGCATTTTTAGATTGTTGGGAGAAAGAGATACATATATTCATTCCAAAGTACTGTGTAGACATAATGGACTATTGATGTTTTCATATTTTTGCTTTCCTATTATAGTTGGCATCATCACTTTCCTTAGCTTGGAGAAAAAATCAGGCAATTTTTGCTGCTTACATTATTTATTGCTCTAGCCTTTATTTTCCTTACTCGAGCACTGTGTTGATTGTCAACGTAAGTGCCATCAGAGGCAAATATTTTGGTGATGACCAGTTCTGTGATGAAGCCCAGTAGAAAGCAGCAGGCCCACTGGTGGCTGGGCCACAGCAGCTGGATAAGAGGCAAAGTGATGACGTGTAGTGTGAATGAATCTGATTCAAATCCTGGTTAGGACACTGAGGATCTATGCTCTTGAGTTGTCCCTTTAAGATCTGCAAAACTTCTGGGAAAAATGAACTATTGAGTCAAAAAGTCTACATTTAAATCCTGGATCCACAGCATGCTGGCTGTGGGACATTAGGTAATTTATTTAGCATCTGTTCTTCAATTACTTCATTTGTAAATGGAAGTATGTAATATTCCTTCCTAATGGCTACGCCAATCTCATTTCAGTCATTCTGGCACACCAAGCCCATGGAGGCCTCAGGGCCTCTCTATTTGCCTGGATCATCTTTCTCTCTATTCTTTTCAGTCTAGTTTTGTTTCATTCTGCAGTATAGTTTAAAGTGTCAGTTCCTGAGAGAATCTTTATATTAATGCTTTACCAATCCAATTTCCACTCTTACCCACAATACTCTCTGTAGGTACATTGCTGCTTTCCATATTTTCTCTTTGGCAAGTCCCATAGTTCTGTTTAGTTTGCCACTATATGTTCAGGACTAATATGCCTATTGCACAGTAGGGCATCAATATTCTGAATGATGAATAAATGGACAAATGAGTGTCTAAATTAGTTTTCATAAGGTTAGGTGGGATGGAAAGTTATAACATCTTCAAGCGGGGCTTGATAAATGGTAAACATTGTTTACTTAAATAAGCTTTGGGCACCAAGTATATGTAGATTGTGAGGGAGCTATATTTCACATGAGGGCTATGGAAAGGCAGGATAGTTAATCAACACAATTTGCCCCATGAGTAACTGAAATGGTTATGAAGTGAAAGGAGGTAACTTAGGTTAATAGTTGCCCTTTGCTTGGTCTTATAAATCATGTAAATGAATTATTGTTTATGAGGAAGCACAATGATAGCTCTTGAGTTTCTCTGTGTTCAGGTTTATATTTCACTCATGACAAAGCATGATTTCTATGAATACAAAACTAAAAGCTTTTCTTTAACATTGCCTAGATCTTAAAAATACCATTTAGACACAAATTACCTTTCTCCTCCAAAATATGCTGTTACTTCTATCCAACTTGAAATTATCAGTCATATAAAATCTGTCAATGATTCAGAAGGAAATGTTTTCCCTACTCTTTATTTCTATTGATTTTTAAGAACAGAATAGCCAAACAACTTAAAATTTAATTTTGTACAATCTCTCACTTGAATTGACAGAGTGAATGCAAATTGCTTCATCTAATATTTATTGAGCATCTGCTACATGCCAGGCCCTATGCTAGGGGCTGGGGAAGATCCAAAGAAAAGCAGAGATTGGCCCTCTCTTGATAGAAACCCACAGTTCATGAACACATGAAGCCAAGCTTACAAATATCCACTATTTGCCAACAAGAATTCTTATGGTGTAGCAAGAGCAAGGAGTCTGAAAACCATAACTTCACAAAGCAGAACTATAAAGATGTCATCCAAGTGACTTTTCTTCTGGGAAAAAAACCACAATACAACTTTTCTCATAGGCAGTTGTGGCGAATGATGAAATTATCTCATAAATTTTTACTCTGCAGTCACATCTACCAGGCAGGGTACTTAGGTTGCAAGGTACAGAAAGTCTAAATGAAACTACCTAAAGCAAAGGAGAGCCTATGGTTAACATAAAGGAAATGGCAGTGGTGGGTCTGGCTCAGCTATGCTCTTTGCAAAGGTTTCCCTCTGTTAACAACTTTGGTTTCTGCAGTGTTCGTTCCATCCTCAGAGAAGGTCTTCCTTCACAAGCAGGTGATGGCTGTGGGATTTCCTGAGTCCACGTCCCTCTACATCGAGCCTCAAACTCATGGGAAGGTTGAGGGTCTCTTCAGAAACTATATAAAGTTTATGGTATCTGGTAGCTCTGATTGGGTATTTTAACCATCTCAAAATAAGTCTCTTGGCTAGAGGAATGCAGTCTGCTGGTGCAGTAGGGATCTGCCTCTGGAACTAGGAGTGAGTTCTACTCCAACCATATTCCCAGGGGCTCAGAGTAGGCATTGACTTGTGTGGTCAATTCCAAATTCCTAGGCAGAGTTCTCAGTTGTGGTCTCACTCTCCACTCAAACACTTGACAATTCAACCTCAGTGAGTCCCCCAGTTCCCAGATATGGCTTCATGCCTCTAGATCAGGGAATACTCCGTTTTCTCTGACCCATTTTCTTTTACATACCTCAAATTGCAGATCCAGTGTCACCTTTTCTGTGAAATCTTTTATTTTCCTGCAGAGATTTAGAAGTTCCTTTCCTTTATCTTTTGTACCATTGCAGACAATTGTCTCTACTGAGCATTCATTCATTGCATTGTAACAGATTTTCCTTTTTCCTCTCCTACACCTTGAGACTTTGAGCCCCTTGGTGTCTTATTTTTCATTTCCAGGACTACCTCAGTACATAATGCATAAATACTTGTTGGGAACTAAAAGAATGTGAAAAAGGATAGTCTGAGGATTGCTGAAACAAGAAAGCCATTTTCTTAATCATTCATCTGAGAAATGTGTTTAAATGAATTTGTATCCAAATAGGGCTATTTTCAAAGTGGCTCAACCATTTAAAAAGATCAGCTGGGTCATTGATCGGAGTCCTAATAAGAGGCGCCAAGGTAGAGAAGGAGCAAAACTGAAGTGGCTTGAGGTAATTTAGGTTTCTGTCCCACCTCTGCAGCTAACCTACTCCGTGGCCTTTCAGTTGATGTCAAAGCATCTTAGTTTTGTCATTGTATAAAGTGGGGGCTGAGAGGCTCATCTGAGATCAGTCAGCTTACATTGTAGGTAGAATCAGGGAACCTCTAGGATTGTAAGGAACTCTAAGGTTGTGTATCCCAACGTTCTCCCTAGATACAGGACTCCAGTATCAGTCCCCAGGAAGTATCCTCAGAGGTCTGACGGCCTTCCACGGGCAAGGCATAGCTTCTCCAAATGCCTTGCTGGGCAGCCCTCAAAGTTCTGCACTCTGAGCTCAAATCTGCTTCTTCTTTGTGACTTCACTCACTGATCTTGAGCGGCTCTCTGGAGTCACGAAATAAGTCCATTCCATTTGTGCTCATGACAGCCCTTCAATCACAGTGAGGCGGCTGTCACAGCTTTCTAGAACATTGTCTCATACAGATCAAACAGCCTAAGCTCCTTCAAGCATCGCTAATGAGCTGCAGATCCTGATGCCCTCAGTTTTCTGATACTGTCCTCTGAATATGCCTCATTGTGCCTGTATCAAAGCCCCCTCTGGAGGACTGCTAAGTACACAGGTGGGTCTGTTTCTCTTGGGCTGGGCATTGCATTTCTTCCCTCTCTGCCTAATAGCTCCACGGTTTAGATTTCTTCTGTCTCAGAATCCTACTGGCTCAAGTTGTGTCTGTGGTCAGTTGATACTTGAAATGTTTTATGAATCAAACTAAAAATAATTTAAAAATCCTGTCAATCTAAGCCACCCCTTCTTGGCACTTATGCAATTCATTTTTAACCCTAAGTGTCTTCATTTATCTACATTGCTCTCAGTCCTTAAATACCACAACTCTCCCAGGAATCACTTTGCGGAGTGGTGACCACAAGTAATGATCCCAAGTTGAGATATTGAACCAGGATTTCCTTGTAACCTATTTAACTGCTCATTCTTCGGCCTCATCTGCCTGACCGACTGCTACCAGGCGTGGAATCCTATTCCAGGTCCCTTCCTGTTGCCTTTCTTCCCTTCACAGTAGTGGATTCTCTACTTTTCCGAACCTTCTTCTTTTGGAACTATGGCAACTATAAAAATTGTTGTAACCAACTGAAAACCTCTACTGCCTTGGACAACCCTTTCATCCCTCTGAAAGTGCACCTGTTCGTTACAATTCCCTTGTAATTTTCATCAGTTGATATTTTATAAATCAATTTTAACTCCAATGTGCAACATAACCACTGTATTTTCTAGCTTTATGTCACCTGTAAATGTGAGGTGCTTGCAGACATGTCTTTATCCAGTACCTTAAAAAAGATGATGGATAGGACAATGGCAGAGTCTTGTGGCCCATAACTGGAGACCTGCTTCAAGACTGGCATCTAGTCTTTTATTTAGAACTCTGGGCACTTGAATAGCTGTGACCCTTCCTAAACTTATCATTGGGAAGCCTACATTATTCTCTAGCATCTTAGCAGTAGCATCATGACAGCTACTGCATTAGGTTTGAGAATAAAACAGTAACCAGGGTATTAGCATTTCCCAAGTTTGCTTAGGTTTTGACCTAGAAAACAGGTTTCTTGTGGTTCAACCTAATTTGGCATGGTGCCATGGTTCTCTGGTAGAAGTTGATATAGAAACTTGAGGAAACACATTAAGCAGACTGAGTTTAGTACTGGAGTGGGTGGTGACAAGAGGTCATCAGAGGAGGCATCCTGAGAACATAATGTTTGACCTGAGGTCTGAAGGATGAACACAAGTTGGGTAAATGGGGCAAGCCGAGGAATAACAAACCACAGCAGTGCTGTTGGAGCTTTGCTGAGATGCAGGTGCACTATGGATTCTGGAATGTGGTGAGTACTCAATATGTGCTAATTAAAGACTGGATTTAAGCTAATGGCTCCATAAGTTAAAGGAAATAAATTGTAAAAAACAGATAACTTAGGCTACCACTGTTGACAAAAACATCAGTGAAGGTGGCTCTTTCTAGTACAGGGGAACACAAAGAAAAGGGCTTTGGAGGAAAAGGGTAAGGTTTATTAAGGTTAACTTTAATGATCTATGATTAGTATCATTTTTTAAGATTTATTTTATTTGAAAGACAGAGTTACGAAGAGAGGTAGAATCAGAGAGAGGACCAGCACCGTGGCTCAATAGGCTAATCCTCCGCCTAGCTGCGCCAGCACACTGGGTTCTAGTCCCGGTTGGGGCGCTGGATTCTGTCCTGGTTGCCCCTCTTCCAGGCCAGCTCTCTGCTGTGGCCCGGGAGTGCAGTGGAGGATGGCCCAAGTGCTTGGGTCCTGCACCCCATGGGAGACCAGGAGAAGCACCTGGCTCCTGCCTTCGGATCAGCGTGGTGCGCTGGCCGTGGCGGCCATTGAAGGGTGAACCAATGGCAAAGGAAGACCTTTCTCTCTGTCTCTCTCTCTCTCACTGTCCACTCTGCCTGTCAAAAAAAAAAAAAATCAGAGGTTGTCCATCACTCCCCAATTGGCTGCAACTGCCAAAGCTGCACCAATCTAAAGCCAGGAGCTTCTTCCGGGTCTCCCACTTGGGTGCTGGTGCCCAAGGACTTGGGCCACCTTCTAGTGCTTTACCAGGCCATTGTCAGGGAGCTGGATTGGAAGTGAAGCAGCCGGTATTTGAACCAGTACCCATATGGATTGTCGGCATTGCAAGCAGTGGCTCTACCTGCTACGCTACAGTGCAAATTTCCACCCCCAACCCCATCCCAGCCCCATGATTATTTTAAAATGTACTATATGTGAGTGAAACTGATACCTTTTCATTTAATTATTGTTTATAGCAATTGCCTATATTCCAGCTGAATTGTGGTCTTCTTACTGGTTGAACTATTTAGTGGAGCACCAAGTCTTTGACTAATAATGTAAATAAAAATGTTATCTCAAAAATGAAAACAAATTTATGAATTTACCAAAAATGTAATGGCAGTGGCACACTTGATTTGAAATTCATTGGAAGAAGCACCTTCTTATATGTGGTCTGATGCCTGGATTTTGTATGTCAAATACAGTGGGGATAACATAATGCCTGAGATGGGGTTATTTTCAACTGGAGAGTCTTGTGTGAGTCTAACTTCTCAACTCTACATCCCAGAAATTCCTGGACTACTTAATGCTGAATAGATCCATTCAGTCCCAACATTAGATGACACTGTCAGGGCTGGCATTGTGGTATAGGGGGTGAAGCCTGAAATGCGGGAATCCCATATGGGCACCAATTCATGTTCCAGCTACTCTACTCCTGAGCCAGCTCTCTGGTAATGGCCTGTGAAAGCAGCAAAAGATGGCCCAAGGTTTTGGGGTTCTACCACCCATGTGGGAGATCTGAATGAAGCTTCTGTTCCTGGTTTTGGACTGGCCCAGTCCTGGCCATATAGCAGCCATCTGGGGAGTGAAGCAGTGGATGTAAGATTGATCTCTGTCTCTGCCTCTCCCTCTCCCCCGACTATAAAATAATAAATAAATCTTAAAGAAAAGATGACACTATCTATGGGGAGTGAAGCAGTGGATGTAAGATTGATCTCTGTCTCTGCCTCTCCCTCTCCCCCGACTATAAAATAATAAATAAATCTTAAAGAAAAGATGACACTATCTATGGGGAGTGAAGCAGTGGATGTAAGATTGATCTCTGTCTCTGCCTCTCCCTCTCCCCTGACTATAAAATAATAAATAAATCTTAAAGAAAAGATGACACTATCTATGGCAACATATGGGTATTTGGTATGCCCACCCTATGGCACTGCATTATTATAGCCATTGGAGAATATTTTGAGAATTGCTCCCAAGATTCTTATACTCTCATTTTGTATTTTTTGAGTTCTACTTAGATGGTTCAACTAGCCAAATCTAGAATTAGGAAAGAATGGAATTTCAAGTCCTTTATTTCCCACAAGAATTTGCTATGGGTTCACTAGAATGCAGATACTGAGATGAATTAAACAGAGTTTAAGAATAGTTTTAAATGCACAGTAAGTATAGTTGCAGAAGTCTATGCCAAGTAACAAATTGAAAGCATTTGTCTGATCAAAGATGGTGAGAGAGGCACAATTAGAGGCAGAAATCATTGAAGGACAGTTCAACATCGCGAGTGTGAACATAATTAAGAGATACAGGCAGCCATATAACTGTGCTCCAAATGCCATCTCCCATATTGCTCTGGAAAGTGCTGTTACTGAGTGTATTACTTCTCAAAAGCATCTTGCTCCTGGGCATTGGAGCAAATATATGGCCCTTGAGAATTATGTGTTTCAAAGAATTATTTCCTATTTTTTCAGCAACAAAAAAGTAGCAATTCCGTACTTTAAAGAATGAGTTTAAGATTATATAGTGACAGATTTAAAAAAAAAAACCCACCCAAATGGTTAGAAACTCCACAATAAAAAAACTACATTTAGATAGGAAAATTGTTTAGGAGCAAGTTGTTGGATATTAAATGATACTGTGAAAAGACGCATTTGCCGTATTCTTTGAAGTTGGAAAATATAACTTCATATATTTTATGGAGCTTAAACTACTTGAATAAAAATGAAATATCTCCATGCTGGAAATGATATTGCTGTGGTCTGTTTTTATTTCCTTAGGACTGCAACTGAGTTGGCAAAGGAAGAGTTTCAGAGAAGTTTTTTGGTCTATGTTCCTTGCTGGGTCAGCCACTGAGAGCAAAGCAGAGGGAGGGACACATGAGGCAAAGTTTTGCTAGAGGGAAAAAAAGTGAAGTTTGAAGGTGCATGACAAGAATTTTTTCCTGGAGATTAGAAGCTACATTTTTTATAATCTTTCTCTTTTGACTTTTCCCTAAACTGAGCAAATAACTTCTCAAGGGCAGGATTTACATTACATAGCTTTTTAAGGAAAACATTGATTTAACTTAAGTCTGGTGTAACTTAAAAAAAAAATTCTATTCTGCCAGGACATTGCTGAAATATTTTGAGTACCAGGAGGTTACATTCTACATAGATTGGATGTGATCTTAAAATTTCATTGTTTATGCCAATTATACCCAAAGACTCAAAGTCATCTTTTTCAAATACTCTCATGTCTTATTATGAAAACTAATCAGAAAACTATGCTTGGAAATGTTAAAGAATGTACAACTTTAATGTCAAAAACATTTTCTTAAGGGCTTTCATTGACTATATCATAGCTTATTGCTTCATGGAATGAAAAATTGTAATAATCCCAACATTCTCAGAAAGGGTCTAAGAAAACAAACAAAAATGAGTGAGACTTCAAATTAAAGGTCAAAAGAAAGAAATTTGAAAATATTTATCCATGTTATAAAGAAATAGAACGACTTAAAATGTTTTCTGTGGCTTCCATTAATTCTTGATGTCTCATCAGCATTCAGTTTGCTTACAGAGTGTGCCTGATTTACTTTTGAAGGACCTCAAAGTTGTTTGCAGATTGGGCCCCAGAGAAAGGGAGATTCCCAGAGTTGGGTCCTTAACGTTCCTCCTCATCCAAAGACACCAGGGCTCTGAATTAACCACTACTATAAATTAGACCCACCGCTGAGATGGTAAGGAGTTGAAGGGACTTGAGAAGGAGGTTCTAGAAACTCAGGTTCTAATCTCAGTTCTATACCAAACATATCCAGCCATTCCATCCTAGAGAGGGCCGTATGGGGACCCCTCCCACTTAACTGTTCTCACCACCCTCACCTACCACTGTCATTCATTGCTTGATAGTTTGATCTCACCGTCTGTCTCCACTCTTACTGCTCACTCCAGTGTTTCCATTTTTGACACCAACTGTCCTTGCTCTGTGCTCAGACTTGGCATCTCTCTGTATTGTCATCCACTGGTTGGCAGCACCCCCTCTCATCCTTGACTTTCTCCTCCTTTGGCTTATGGGAAGCCCTTCCTCAGTTTCTCCTTACATCCCATTGACCCTTTCTTCCTCTTCTAGAGTACATAGTTACTGGAACTTTTACTTAGCTCTTGTCTCTGGCTGCTACCTTATCACTCTTTCTTTTTCATTTTAGATACTCTGTTAGTTACCTCAGATCAGGGAAAACACAAGGTGTCTTTTTGGGACTGGCTTATTTCACTAAGTATAATGGTTTCCTGTTGCATCTGTTAGAAAAGACAGGATTTCATTTTTTTTTTTTTTACAGCTCAGTGGTACTCCATAGTGTATAGATAGCACAGTCTTCTTTACTTTCATAATTACAATGATGTACTGATATTGTGAGTTCTTCTGAAACATCTAGCTCCAGTAGCAACTCTCGTGACTGCTGTATATCTCCACATAGACGTCCCAGTGGTATCTCAAACACAGAAGGTTGCAAACTAAACTTACCTCTCTCTTCCAAACTGGCTCTTCTTGACTTGCCAGTTTCTATTGATAGCACCATCATGAAACTTCATAAATATTTTGTATTCTTCCTGCATTTTTTTCAATATTTTTCATCATCTTATATTTTTAAAAATTTTTACCAATATAGAGAGAACAGATTTCAAGTATTTCATAGATACAATTCTAATGAGATAACCATACTTCTTTCCCTCCCTCAATCTCTCTTCCTGTAGTTTTTTCTTTGATTTTTACAATAGCATATTTTTAAAATTTTTAAACAGATTTAATGTGATTTGTAGATACACTTTTTTTTTTTTTTTTTTGGACAGGCAGAGTGGACAGTGAGAGAGAGAAAGGTCTTCCTTTCTTTCTGTCGGTTCACCCTCCAATGGCCACTACCGCTGGCGCGCTGCAGCCGGCGCATCACGCTGATCCGAAGCCAGGAGCCAGATGCTTTTCCTGGTCTCCCATGCGGGTGCAGGGCCCAAGGACTTGGGCCATCCTCCACTGCACTCCTGGGCCACAGCAGAGAGCTGGACGGGAAGAGGAGCGACCGGGACAGAATCCGGCGCCCCAACTAGGATTAGAACCCGGTATGCTGGCGCCGCAGGCGGAGGATTAGCCTATTGAGCCGCGGCACTGGTAGATACACTTCTAAGAACATAATATTCCCTTCCTCCTTTCCTTCCTCTTTCCCTTCTCCCCCCCCCCACCCCGCTCCATCCCACATTCCTTCCTTTTCCCTTTCTTTGTTTTTTAAATTTATATTAAGTAAAAAGGTGAAACTTCATTGTAGCACCAGTTATTGAAGAAATCATCCTTATTGCACTGAGTGGTCTGAGCACTTTTTTGTAAAATATCAGTTGGCTGTATGTACATAGATTAATATCTGGGCTTTCTGTTCCATTGATCTATGTATTGATTTTTTTTTTTATTTTTATTTTATTTTTTTTATTTTTGACAGGCAGAGTGGACAGAGAGAGAGACAGAGAGAGAAAGGTCTTCCTTTTGCCGTTGGTTCACCCTCCAATGGCCGCCGCTGCAGCCGGCGCACCGCGCTGATCCGATGGCAGGAGCCAGGATCCAGGTGCTTTTTCCTGGTCTCCCATGGGGTGCAGGGCCCAAGCACCTGGGCCATCCTCCACTGCACTCCCTGGCCATAGCAGAGAGCTGGCCTGGAAGAGGGGCAACCGGGACAGAATCCGGTGCCCCGACTGGGACTAGAACCCGGTGTGCCGGCGCCGCAAGGTGGAGGATTAGCCTATTGAGCCACGGCGCCGGCTCTATGTATTGATTTTAATGCCAGTATCATGCTGTTTTAATTACTATAGCTTTGCAGTATGCTTTGAAGTCAGGTCTTATGATACCTCCTGAATGATTTTTCTTGTTCAGGATCGCTTTGGCTATGCTGAGTCTTTTTGCAATTCTATATGAATTTTAGGATTGCTTTTTTTAATTCTGTAAAGAATGTCATTGGTATTTTGATATGGATTGCATTGAATCTGTATATTGCTTTAGGTAGTATAGACTTTTTTTTTTTTTTTTTTTTTTTTGACAGGCAGAGTAGACAGTGAGAGAGACAGAGAGAAAGGTCTTCCTTTGCCGTTGGTTCACCCTCCAATGGCCGCCGCGGCTGGCGTGCTGCGGCCAGCGCACCGCGCTGATCCGATGGCAGGAGCCAGGAGCCAGGTGCTTTTTCCTGGTCTCCCATGGGGTGCAGGGCCCAAGCACCTGGGCCATCCTCCACTGCACTCCCTGGCCACAGCAGAGGGCTGGCCTGGAAGAGGGGCAACTGGGACAGAATCCGGCACCCCGACCGGGACTAGAACCCAGTGTGCCGGCGCCGCTAGGCGGAGGATTAGCCTAGTGAGCCGCGGCACCGGCCACCAAGTATAGACATTTTGATGATTCTTCCAATCCAAGAGCAAGGAATAACCTTTTTTGTGTGCCCTTGATGATTTATTTCAACAATGTTGGATGATTTTAATTGCAGGGATCTTTCACTCCTTTGGTAACATTTATTGTTAAATTTTTAATATATTTTTGTGGATATAGTGAATATGATTTCTCTTTCTGTGAGTTCATCATTGGTATACAAAAAAGCTACTGTTTTTTTGTAACCTGCAACTTTGCTGAATTGGTTTATCACTTCTAGCAACTTTTTGGTGGAGTGTTTAGGTTTTTCCATGTACAATATCATATTATCTGCAAATTTGGATACTTTGACTTCCTCTTTTCCAGTTTTGATGCCCTTTATTTCTTTTTCCTCCTCAATTTTTTTTGCTAAAACTTCCAGTACTATATTGAAGAAGAGTAGCAGAAGTGGACATTCTTGTCTTATTCCAGATCTGAGGGGAAATGCTTTCAGCTTTCCCCCATTCAGTATGATATTAGCTGTTGGTTTGTGATGGAATGTTCCTTCTATACCTAATACGTGAAGTGAAGGTTTTTTTTTTTTTATCAAAAGGGGTGTGAAACTTATTAAATGTTTTTTCTGCATCTATTGAGATGACAATACAGTTCTTCAGTTCTTCATTCTTGATGTGATTTATGACATTTGTTGATTTATGAATATTGAATCACCCTGCATTTCTGGAATAAATCCACTTGATTGTGTTGTATGGTCTCTTTGATGTGTGTTTATTTGGATTGCTAGTATTTTGTTGAGAATCTTTGCATCTCTGTTCATTAAAGATGCATATCTGTAGTTTTCTTTTCCTGTCATGTCTTTGCTTTTGGTAAACAAGCAATTTTGGCCTCATAAAAGGTTTGGCAGAGTTCCATACTATTTAATATTTTGGAATAGTTTGAAGAGTAGTGGAGTTACTTTCTCTTTGAATGTCTTTGGAGAATTCAGTAGTAAAGCCATCAGGTCCTAGACTTTTCCTTGATGGAAGAGTTTTAATTCTTCAATTTAATTACTTGTTATGGGTCTGTTTAGGTTGTCCGTATCTTGATTTAATCTTAGCAGGTTATATGTGTCCAGGAATTTATCAATTCTTCCAGATTTTCCAGTTTATTAGCATATAATTCTTCATATTATTTTCTTATTTGTATATAAATAATGTTGGTTGTAATGTCTTCTTTTTCATCTCTAATTGTTTTTAAAGATTTATTTATTTATTTGAAAGTCAGAGTTACACAGAGAGAAGAGAGGGGTAGAGAAAGAGAGACAGAGACAGAGATCTTCCATCCGATGGTTCACTTCACACCTGGCCGCAATGGCCGGAGCTGCCGAAGCCAGGAGCCAGGAGCTTCTTCCAGGTCTCCCACGTTTAGTACAGGGGCCCAAAGACTTGAGCCATCTTCCACTGCTTTCCCAGGCCACAGCAAAGAGCTGGATGGGAAGTGGAGCATCCAGGTCTCGAACCAGCGCCCACATGGGATGCTGGTGCCTCAGGCTGGGGTGTTAACCCGCTGAGCCACAGCGCTGGCCCCTTTCATCTCTAATTTTATTTGAATTTTTCCTCTTGTTTTCTTTTAATCGAAAGAAAATAGGCACCTTTTTTTGGAGAAAGTAAGACCTACTTACATTCACTATTTTCTCTACTTTTCCATATTTCTGTGGACTGTCGGTCTGGCCAGAGGTTTATTTATTCTGTTAATTTGGTTTTTTGAAAAAGATATATATATTTTAGTTTCAATTTCATTTATTTCTCCTCTAATTCTTATTTTTCACCTCCTGCTGATGTTGGTTTTGGTTCTTATTTTTCTAAGTCACCAAGATGCATCACTAGATCTTTAATTTAGGACATTTCTCTCTTTTTTTTAATGTAAGCACTTATTACAAAAAAAAAATCCCTCTTAATATTACTTTTGCTCTATCCCATAGGTTTTGATATGTTGTGTTTTCATTTTTATTTCAAGAAAGTTTTTATTTACTTTTTAATTTCTTCACTCACTCACTGATCATCAGTAGCATGCTGTTTAATTTCCAAGTATTTATGAGTGTTCTATTGTTCTTCTAAAGTTATCTTTTTAAGTTGCTGAGACTTGATTTGTGGCCTAATATGTGGTCCATCCTTGAGTATATTCCATGTGCTGATAAGACAACTATATGTTCTTTAGATGTTGAGTAAAATATCCTATAAATGTCTGTTAGGTTCATTTGCTCAATAGTAGATTTTAACTCCAATATATGTTTACTATATTTACTATATATTTTTCTGGATGATCTATTCATTGATGAGTGGGGTGTTGAATTCACCTACAATTTTTGTATTGGAATCTATCCTTTTAGGTCTTATAGTATTTTCTGTATATATCCAGCTGTTCTTGCATTGGGTGCATACGTATTTATCATTGTTCTGTCTTCTTCCTCAACTGAACCTTTGATCAAAGTGTCCTTCTTTATCTCTTTATACAGCTATTGATTTAAAGTTTGTTTTATCTGAGATCAGGATAGCCACAGCGACTCACTTTTGTTTTCCATTTGCATGAAATATCTTTTTCCAACTCTTCACTTTCACTCTGTGTGTATCTGTGTCAGTCTGTGCATATGTGTGAGAAATGTTTCTTGTAGGGAGCATATAGTGGGATCCTTTCTTTTCTTATTCATTCAACCTAAGTCTTTTTGTTGGTGAACTTCCATTTACATTCAAGGTTGGTATTGATAGATAAGAACTAAGACCTGTCATTTTGTTGATTATTCTCCCTGCTGTGTTAGTGATTTTGGTGTCATGCATTTTCATGCTTATTTCTAATGCGGGACACCCTTCAGAATTTCTTTTAAGGCTGCTCTTGCACTGTTGAGTACTGTTTTTGTTTATCTGGAAAATACTTCATTTCTCTTTCACTTTTTTTTAAAGGTTTATTTCATTTATTTGAAAGAGTTACAGAGAGAGGTAGAGACAGAGGGGTCTTCCATCCGCTGATTCAGTCCCCAGGTGGCTGCAACGGCCGGAGCTGCACCGATCTGAAGCCAGGAGCCAGGAACTTCTTCCAGGTCCCCAACGTGGGTGCAGGGGCCCAAGGACTTGGGCCATCTTCCACTGCTTTCCCAGGCCATAGCAGAGAGCTGGATCGGAAGAGGAGCTGTCAGGACTAGAACCGGCGCCCATATGGGATGCCGGCACTTCAGGCCAGGGCTTTACCTGCTGTGCCATAGCGCTGAATATAATAATCTTGGCTGGAAGTTTTTTTCTTTTTTTTTTTTTAACTTTTATTTAATGAATATAAATTTCCAAAGTACGGCTTATGGATTACAATGGCTTCCCCCACATATCGTCTCTCCCACCCGCATCCCTCCCCTTTCCCACTCCCTCTCCCCTTCCTTTCACATCAAGATACATTTTTGATTCTCTTTATATACAGAAGATCAGTTTAGCATACATCAAGTAAAGATTTCAACAGTTTGCACCCCCATAGAAACACAAAGCGAAATATACTGTTTGAGTACTCATTATAGCATTAAGTCTCAATGTACAGCACATTAAGGGCAGAGATCCTACATGAGGAGTAAGTGCACAGTGACTCCTGTTGTTGACTTTACCAATTGACACTCCTGTTTATGGCATCAGTAATCTCCCTATGCACCAGTCATGAGTTTCCAAGGCTATGGAAGTCTTTTGAGTTCACCGACTCATCTTATTTAGACAAGGTCATAGTCAAAGTGGAGGATCTCTCCTCCCTTCAGAGAAAGGTACCTCCTCCTCTGATGGCCATTCTTTCCACTGGGATCTCACTCACAGAGATCTTTCATTTAGGGTTTTTTTTTTTTTTTTTTTTTTGTTCCCCAGAGTGTCTTGGCGTTCCATGCCTGAAATACTCTCATGGGCTTTTCAGCCAGATCGGAATGCCTTTAGGGCTGATTCTGAGGCCAGAGTGCTGTTTAGGACATCCACCATTCTATGAGTCTGCTGAGTATCTCGCTTCCCATGTTGGATCACTCTCCCCTTTATTTATTGTATCAGTTAGTATTAGCAGGTACTTGACTTGTTTATGTGCTTCCTTTGACTCTTAGTCCTTTCATTATGATCAATTGTGAACTGAAATTGATCACTTGGACTGGTGAGATGGCATTGGTACATGCCACCTTGATGGGATTGAATTGGAGTCCCCTGGTATGTTTCTAACTCTACCATTTGGGGCAAGTCAGCTTGAGCATGTCCCAAATTGTACATCTCTTCCCTCTCTTATCCCCACTCTTATGTTCAACAGGGATCACATTTCAGTTAAATTTCAACACTTAAGAATAACTGTGTATTAATTACAGAATTAAACCAGTCATATGAAGTAGAACAGACAAAAAAACTACTAAGAGGGATAATGTATTAAGTTGTTCATTAACAGTCAGGGCTATGCTGATCAAGTCACCGTTTCCCATAGTGTCCATTTCACTTCAACAGGTTTCCTTTTTGGTGTTCAGTCAGTTGTCACCGATCAGGGAGAACATTTGCTATTTGTCCCTTTGGGTCTGGCTTATTTCACTCAGCATGATGTGTTCCAGATTCCTCCATTTTGTTGCAAATGACTGGATTTCGTTGTTTCTTACTGCGGTATAGTATTCTGAAGAGTACATATCCCATAATTTCTTTATCCAGTCTACCGTTGATGGGCATTTAGGTCGGTTCCAGGTCTTAGCTATTGTGAATTGAGCTGCAATAAACATTAGGCTGCAGACCGCTTTTTTGTTTGCCAATTTAAATTCCTTTGGGTAGATTCCAAGGAGTGGGATGGCTGGGTCGAACGGTAGGGTTATTTTCAGGTTTCTGAGGAATCTCCAGACTGACTTCCATAGTGGCTTGACCAGTTTGCATTCCCACCAACAGTGGGTTAGTGTCCCTTTTTCCCCACATCCTCCCCAGCATCTGTTGTTGGTAGATTTCTGCATGTGAGCCATTCTAACCAGGGTGAGGTGAAACCTCATTGTAGTTTTGATTTGCATTTCCCTGATTGCTAATGACCTTGAACATTTTTTCATGTGCCTGTTGGCCATTTGGATTTCCTCTTTTGAAAAATGTCTATTGAGGTCCTTGGCCCATCTCTTAAGTGGGTTGTTGGTTTTGTTTTTGTGGAGTTTCTTGATCTCTTTGTAGATTCTGGTTATTAAGCCTTTATCTGTTGCATAGTTTGCAAATATTTTTTCCCATTCTGTCGGTTGTCTCTTCACTCTCCTGACTGTTTCTTTTGCAGTACAGAAACTTCTCAATTTGATATAGTTCTGGAGGTTCTAGCCAGAGCTATTAGGCAAGAAAAAGAAATTAAAGGGATACAAATTGGGAAGGAAGAACTCAAACTATCCCTCTTTGCAGATGACATGATTCTGTATTTAGGGGACCCAAAGAACTCTACTAAGAGACTATTGGAACTCATAGAAGAGTTTGGCAAAGTAGCAGGGTATAAAATCAATGCACAAAAATCAACAGCCTTTGTATACACAGACAATGCCATGGCTGAGGAAGAACTTCTAACATCAATCCCATTCACAATAGCTACAAAAACAATCAAATACCTTGGAATAAACTTAACCAAGGACGTTCAAGATCTCTACGATGAAAATTACAAAACCTTAAAGAAAGAAATAGAAGAGGATACCAAGAAATGGAAAAATCTTCCATGCTCATGGATTGGAAGAATCAATATCATCAAAATGTCCATTCTCCCAAAAGCAATTTATAGATTCAATGCAATACCAATCAAGATACCGAAGACCTTCTTCTCAGATCTGGAAAAAATGGTGCTGAAATTTATATGGAGGCACAAGAGACCTCGAATAGCTAAAGCAATCTTGTACAACAAAAACAAAGCCGGAGGCATCACAATACCAGATTTCAGGACATACTACAGGGCAGTTGTAATCAAAACAGCATGGTACTGGTACAGAAACAGATGGATAGACCAATGGAACAGAATTGAAACACCAGAAATCAACCCAAACATCTACAGCCAACTTATATTTGATCAAGGATCTAAAACTAATTCCTGGAGCAAGGACAGTCTATTCAATAAATGGTGCTGGGAAAATTGGATTTCCACGTGCAGAATCATGAAGCAAGACCCCTACCTTACACCTTACACAAAAATCCACTCAACATGGATTAAAGACCTAAATCTACGACCTGACACCATCAAGTTACTAGAGAACATTGGAGAAACCCTTCAAGATATTGGCACAGGCAAAGAATTTCTGGAAAAGACCCGGGAGGCATAGGCAGTCAAAGCCAAAATCAACTATTGGGATTGCATCAAATTGAGAAGTTTCTGTACTGCAAAAGGAAGTTTTTTTCTTTTAAGACCTTGCGTGTCTCATTCCCCTCTTCTGTTCTGTAGAGTTTCCCCTGAGAAGTTTGATTTTTATATCGTTTTTCTTTATATGTACCTTGATGCTTTTCTCTTATTGTCTTTAGAAATCTCTTTGTCTTTTGATAATTTCATAAAAATATGCCTCATAAAGGACCTTTTTTGGTTGAGTCTGCTTGATATTCTTTGAGCTTCTTGTATCTGGATGTCCCTGACTCTTTAAAGACCTGGGAAATTTTCAACTATTATTTCACTTATCAGTTTTTAATGCTTTTTTCCTTTTCTTCTTTAGGAATACTTATAATATGAGTGTTTGGTCATCTAATGGTGTCCCATATTTCACATAGTCTTCCTCATTCTTTTTAATTCTTTTCTCTTTTTGTCTGATTGTGTTATTTCAAAATTCTTGTCCTCAAGGTCAGAAATTCATTCCTCAATTTGGTCTTTTCTGCTGTTAACTCTCAATATTATTTTTATTTCAGTAATTGAAGATTTCATCTCAAATTCTATTTCATTCTTCTTAATGAGTTCTATTTCCTTAGTAATATTTTCATTCACATCACTCATTGACTTTCTCAATTCCTTAATCTATCTGTATTCTCTTGCATTTCATTGAATTTCCTTACAATCTTATTTTGAATCCCGTACCTGCCAATTCATAAATATCTTTCAGTTCCAGATCTAATTCTGGAGGAGTATTCTGTTGATTTGGAGGCATCATGCTACCTTGCTTCTTCATGTCTCCTGTGCCCCTCTGTTGACATCTGCCCATCTAGTCTACTCGTCCTTTCTTCTTTATTAAGTAAGTATTATTGTAAAAGTGTTCATGGTTTAGCTGGAATGAAGGGTATCACTTGGCTTGTTGCTTTGTCTTTGGTTCTAGGTGAGCCAAGGGGTGTAGTGAGTCGTCTCTTTTGTCTTAATCAATGTCAGCTATATCTATGACATGTTGGTCTAGTTTGCTGTAGTTTGTAGAGTTAGAAGTGTAGCTTTGAGTTTAAGAAGGGGTCTCTTGGTGTGTATTTTTGGTCCACAGAGTTTGGTGTCAACCTCCCTGGTGAATGTGATAAGTAGGGCCTTGTTCTTTGTACTGAGGGAGACAAAGTTGGATGCCCCATTGTCCTACTGGCAAGCCTGAGTGATGCTGGGTCTTGTGGCATCAATTGCTGTGGGTCTAGGACTGTGTGTTGTAAATGGATCCTTCCTCAGGTCCTTCTAGGAGAGTCCAACTGGTGCTTATAATACCAGCAGCCCTAGTCCTAGGACTAAGTGATGTGAACTGAACCCTGTTCCCATCCTACAGGGTGACTCAAAGGTATACAGGAGATTTTAATCTGGAGGGTATAAGACCAGAGGGGGTGGAATTGCAGGTAGATTTTTCCCTATGTCCACTAGGTAGACTTAAGTGGCACTGAGAAATTTAGAATGAATTTTTACTGTCCTAGTGTTGCAGGGTACAGTGGAGTCATTAGCCAGCTCTCCCAGAATGAGTGAGAGTGGATTTTTGTTATGGGCTGCTTTTGGTTTTAGTCCCCAGAAGCTAGGTTGAATCCCCCTGGTTCATGTAGAGTGTATGAGTGTGGCTCTGGGGTTAATGCCTAAAGACTCCCACAGTTGCAGGATGCAGAGGGTCTGTCCTTGCCCTACACATTGCCCTGACTCTATGATGCTGGTAGGAGCAGAACAAAGGCATGCTGTGTGATGTGACTTTTCACTATGAAGCGTGACACTCTGCAGGAGTTGGGTTGGGGAAAGATGCAAGGCAGCTTCCCTGCTCCAAGCCTGGCAGTTACTTACTTCAGTCAGCTCTCAGGGCTGTGGGTGACTGTGGAATTCCCTCTCAGCTAAAACTGTGAGCAGTGGGGGCAATTTCTTCCCACCTTAATGTATGGCGGCTGGAAGCTGGCTGCAGTGGTTCTTTATTTATTTTACTTTACTGAAAATTTCTACCAGTCAAACCCTTGGAAACCTAGTCTTTCCTTCCTTTTTTTAAAATTTTTTTTCCATATCCCAGAGCAGTTTAAGTTAGTGTGGCTATATGCTATTCAGCCATGTTGGATCTCACAATATCATACTTTGAATTTACTTAATAATCCATCTAACTAACTTAACACCACTAACCATCTTAATGCACCACTAACCATCATGTTCAACAAATAAAAACTAGAAAGACTACTGTTACACAGGAATATACACAAACACTATAAACAATAATCAAATCACATGTCAGTTTCATTCTTATACTTTCCTATCCATATTAACTACTGCATTGTTACAAATAACTCTTTTATATGCTGATTTCATTTCCCCTGGGTAAATTCCCAGGGGTCATTATCTTTTATAATCTGTTTCACAGATATTTCCACTTTCTCTTGCCTAATTTATTTTTCAGAAAAGCAAATATAATCTGATTTGTACTAGTGACACATCCACTTTCAAAATACTTATAGAGTAAATATTACATTTCAAATATTTTTACTTACATGGCTCTTCTATAACTTTTTCCTCTTGGTCTGTAGAATTTCAGTCAGTTACTCTGTGTTCTGGTAACTTTTGCATCAGAAAATCAATGTAATAATGAAAAGGCCACTAAAATATTCTACTTTTCTTGAGATAATTTCCGAGCTTTAAATTAATATTTTGTATTTTCACACATACAATATACAAACATGTATAAATATATGTATTTTATCATGTTTCTCTATATAATTGGTGTATAATTGGAAAATATACAGAGATTTTCATGATCCTTTGTCTATGTTTAACAAGATTGTGCCATAAGTTTTATTATTTTTGAATTACATTTAAAGACTGAAAGCTATGTAAATGCCCTTGATCTTTCCCTAGATATATTTGTAACAAGCTAAACTGTTACCATGCCTAACATATTTTTAAAAATATTGATACTATGTCTCTTATTTTAATTTTTTTCACATAACCTAAGGCTTATATAGGAGAGAATAAAACTCTTGAATAACTTTCATCAGGATTTCATTTCATGACACTGTGTTCTCTCTGAAACATTTAACAATAAATTGCAAATACAATGTCTTTTTATGTCTTAATACTTAAATACATTTCCTAAAAGAACAACTCATTTTCTTACACAACCATAATACAGGGATCAAAATAATCTTTAGTTTCTGTTTGAAGCCAAATCAACCCAAATGCACAATGAAAATATAATAATATGGAAGTATTTTTTTTTAATATTTATTCATTTAAAAGTCAGAGTTACACAGAGAAGGAGAGGCAGAGAGAGAGAGTCTTCCATCTGCTGGTTCACTCCCAGTTGGCTGCAACCACCAAAGCTGTGCCAATCTGAAGCCAGGAGCTTCTTCCAGGTCTCCAACATGGGTGCAGGGGCCCAAGGTCTTAGGCCATATTCTGCTTTCCCAGGCCACAGCAGAGAGCTGGATTGGAAGTAGGGCAGCCAGATACAAACTGGTACCCATACGGGCTGCCGGCACAACAGGTAGCAGCTTTACCTGCTACACCACAACACCAGCCCCTGGAAGTATTTCAGATGAAAATTCTACCCCTCTCTATTCTAGCTCTACTTCCTAGAACTGGAAAATATTAATGACTAATTATTTCTATTTTTCATCCTATAGGTAATATTCCTAATCCTGAATAATACATTTATACTATTTCCTGGAAGAGTCATTTAATAAATATTTGTTGAGCTATTTTTATGTTTTAACATGTGGCCCTATGTTCTAATATATATTTTATGTAAATATACTTTTTAACCAAGTGAAAACATACTTTTCCTTGCTAGAACAAATGGAGATAACCAGAGCATATATATCTCTCTTCTTCCTTCCTTTTAGTTTGGATAGTTATTTACTTGATTATATTGTATCTTTACATAAGATATCTAAATACAAGCAGAAATAATGTACTAGCATCTTTAATCTGACTGAAATCAGAACTCGGGACTGTGCTGGGATTACAGTTTATTCTCTATGGCCTTTTTGCCATTTAAAAGTGCATGTTTCTGACTTCCCAGTCAAATGAGTTCACTTACATTCTAATGTACTAATTTCAGTTTGTTTCATGTTTGAACAACGACTTCGACAGTTTTACTTTTCAGTTTGGTATTGCCATTTTATCTTAAAGGCAAGATGCAAGTTTTCTTTTCATTAAAACAATATATCTTTCAGCATCCAAACCATTACTTAGAATGTACCCATTTACTGAGAAGATGGGTTTGTGGGGGCTCACTAACTTCCAGTTTTCATTGAAACTGATTGTTTTCTGATCCTATTACACTATTGAAATCCTGGAATTTTTTTCTTTGATACATAGGTTAGCAATATGTTTGAAGTATTCCACATCTTCTTTTTATTGAACTTTACTCTGTTATAGAATCTTGTGGGATAAAGTCTTCAGAGAGCATACTTTGAAAATCAACTTACTGATATTTTGACATTTGCGTATCTAAATGACTTTAGTTGGCTCTTGCAGTTGATTGGGATATATAATCCTGGGTTCCAAATAATTCATTTAGAGCTGTGGAAACATTGCTGTACTGTCTTCTGTTAAGACATTTAGTGACAGTCATATTCTCATTATATATGATTTAATTTTTCTGAAAGCACATATGAGTGCTTTAATTATCACTGCTGTTTCAAAATCGAAGATGTTTTAGGCGTGGATCTTTTCAAAATGCAATGTGCTTGACCTTTGTCTGTTTCAATCTGAAGCTTAGTGTCTTTTTCTTTCTCTTATTCTAATTTTCTACTGTCTATTTTCTGTGTTTTTTTCTTTTCCACATTTTCCTTCATCTCATTTTGAATCTCTGTGATGGTTTGTGCTGTATCAAGTTGGTTAAGCTATAATTGTTTTTCAGAATTCTCTTTGCTTGTAGGTGCTGAATTAGATTTGTCTAAAATGGGGGAGGGAGTGAGAGATGGAGGGAAGAATGGTTATCATAATTGTATCTGTGAAATACATGAAATCTATTCTCTTTATATTAATTAAAATAAGCTACAGTGAGATTTGGAAGGCCATCATGAAACATAGTCAGAAGACAGTAAAGCATTGCTTTCATAGCTTTCAGGCAATGATTCTACACCCCCAATCAAGTGCAAAGCCAAGTAAAGTCATTCTAATATACGGTAGCCACTGATATCTAAAGGTTGTTATTTGTATATGTGGTGACAGAGTGAGACAGGCAGTATGTTCCAAGTTTTCTTTGCTGGTGTGTGCTGCATTTTCAACCCTTTCTACTATGTAGAACTTTTTTATTATAACAGCCCACAAACTGCAATCACCAAATAGACATGCAGCAGCAGAACCATAGAGATGCAGGCAGGGAGCTCACAGAAATTTCCAAGAAACTTCCCTTTACTGTCCTATTTTGGGAGTTGAGCAGGGTGAGCTACTCAAGTTGACTTGTAGATGATGGCCTTGATCTTCAAAGTCCCTTGCTACATCTTGATTTTCCCTTCCAATATCTTTCTGTAGCTGTTATCAGATTGAACACCTAAACAAGCCTCTTACTCCATAACTCATTAGCTCTGCTTCCCTAATTACATTTTGACGATGGTAAACTACTAAATTAATCTTCTATATTTCTTAACTTTTCCAGTTTTTTCCTTGAAAGAATTTATTGAATTTTTGAAAGGCAGAGTGACACACATGTGCGCGCGAGCACACACACACACACACACACAGAGTAGGGAAAATATCTTCCATCTGCTGGTTCATTCCCCATTTGGCCTCAAAAATCAGTGCTGGTCCAGGCCAAAGCCAGCAGCCAGAAACTCCATCTGTGTGTCACACATTGGGGAGAGGGAACACAGCACCTGGGCCATCTTCTGCCTTTCCAGGCATATTAGCAGGAAGCTGGATTGTAAACAGAGCAGCTGAGACTCAGCCCTGTTCTCTGATGTAGGATGCTGAAGTTGCAAGCTGCACCCCAATGCATTTCTATTTTTTTAAATGATATTTTTAAACTTTAATAAATATAAATTTCCAAAGTACAACTTTTGGATTATAGTGGCTTTTCCCCCCATAACCTTCCTCCCACCCACAACCATCCCATCTCCCACTCCCTCTCCCATCCCATTCACATCAAGATTCATTTCCAATTATCTTTATACACAGAAGATCAATTTGTGGGGAGCAACTCGGACTAGACTAAGTTACTGGAATTAAGACTTATTCTATGCATCTGCTCTCCCACAATATGGCGCTGGGAGAGGAGTAAACAACTTTTACACAGCTGCCTCCAGTTCGACCAATAACCTGCAGGAGCTGATCCTGTTCCTGATTGGAAGAGAGCAGTGTACTCGGCGTGTGGGTAGCAGAATTGGGATTGGTGGAAGAGGACTATAAAGGAGGAGAGACAACATGCACCAGGAACATCTAAGGGGAACATCCGGATAACATCTGAGCAGCCCCCGAGAGAGCCGGCCGGCAGTGTGCCGCTCCCCCGCGGAAGTGGGGAAAGTGGCAGGGGGAGCCGCCCTTCCACGGAGGTGGAAGGGTTGGCAGCCAACCCGGGAAGAACCAGCAGCAAACCCGGGAAGGGCCGAGCAGACAAAAGAACAGCACAGGGTCCTGTGTCGTTCCTCCGCGAAGAGGGGGAGCGACATCAATTTAGTATATACTAAGTAAAGATTTCAACAGTTTGCACCCACACAGAAACACAAAGTATAAAGTAATGTTTGAGTACTAGTTATGCCGTTAATTCACATAGTACAACACATTAAGGACAGAGATCCTACATGGGGAATAAGTACACAGTGACTCCTGTTGTTGACTTAACAAATTGACACTCTTGTTTATGGTGTCAGTAATCACACGAGGCTCTTGTCATGAGCTGCCAAGGCTATGGAAACCTCTTTAGTTCACCAACTCTGATCTTATTTAGACAAAGCCATAGTCAAAGTGGAAGTTCTCTCCTCCCTTCAGAGAAAGGTACCTCCTCCTCTGATGGCCATTCTTTCCACTGGGATCTCACTCGCAGAGATCTTTCATTTAGCTCATTTATTTATTTATTTATTTTTTTGCCATGGTGTCTTGGCTTTCCATGCCTGAAATACTCTCATGGGATTTTAGCCAGATCTGAATGCCTTAAGGGCTGATTCTGAGGCCAGAGTGCTGTTTAGGACATCTGCCATTCTATGAGTCTGCTGTGTATCCTGCTTCCCATGTTGGATTGTTCTCTCCTTTTTCAATTCTATCAGTTAGTATTAGCAGACACTAGTCTTGTTTATGTGATCCCTTTGACTCTTAGACCTATCAGTGTGATCAACTGTGAACTGAAACTGATCACTTTGCCTAGTGAGATGGCATTGGTACATGCCACCTTGATGGGATTGAATTGGAATCCCCAGGCACATTTCTAACTCTACCATTAGGGGTAAGTCTGATTGAGCTGTGCCGAACTGTACATCTCCTACCTCTCTTATTTCCACTCTTATATTCAATGTGGGTCACTTCAGTTAAATTTAAACACCTAAGAATAATTGTGTGTTAATTACAGAGTTCAACCAATAGTACTAGAAAAAAAATACTAAAATGGATAAAGTATTACATTGTACAACAACAGGACAAGAGCTGATCAAGTCACTGTTTCTCATAGTGTCCATTTCACTTCAACAAGTTTCCCCTTTGGTGCTCAGTTAGTTGTCACTGATCAGGGAGAACATTTGGTATTTGGCCCTTTGGGACTGGCTTATTTCACTCAGCATGATGTTTTCCAGATTCCTACATTTTGTTGCAAATGACCGGATTTCATTTTTTTTTTTTTACTGCTGTATAGTAGTCTATAGAGTACATATCCCATAATTTCTTTATCCAATCTACGGTTGATGGGCATTTAGGTTGATTCCATGTCTTGAGCTGCAATAAACATCGAGGAGTAGACAGCTCTTTTATTTGCCAATTTAATTTCCTTTGGGTAAATTCCAAGGAGTGGGATGGCTTGGTTGTATCATAGGGTTATTATATTCAGGTTTCTGAGGAATCTCCAGACTGACTTCCATAGTGGCTTTACCAGTTTGCATTCACACCAACAGTGGGTTAGTGTCCCTTTTTCCCCACATCCTTGCCAGCATCTGTTGTTGGTAGATTTCTGTATGTACGCCATTCTAACCGGGGTGAGGTGAAACTTCATTGTAGTTTTGATTTGCATTTCCCCAACTGCTAGTGATCCTGAACATTTTTTCATGTGCCTGTTGGCCATTTGGATTTCCTCTTTTGAAAAATGTCTATTGAGGTCCTTGGCCCATCTCTTAAGTGGATTGTTGGTTTTGTTGTTGTGGAGTTTCTTGATCTCTTTGTAGATTCTGGTTATTAAAACTTTATTGGTTGCATAGTTTGCAAATATTTTTTTTCCCATTCTGTTGGTAGCTTCTTCACTTTCCTGACTGTTTCTTTTGCAGTACAGGAACTTCTCAATCTGATGTAATTCCAATTGTTAATTTTGGCTTTGACTGCCTGTGCCTCTGGGGTCTTTTCCAAGGAGTCTTGCCTGTGCCAATATCTTGAAGGGTTTCTCCAATGTTCTCTAATAATTTGATGGTGTCGGGTCATAGATTTAGATCTTTAATCCATGTTGAGTGGATTTTTGTTTAAGGTGTAAGGTAGGCGTCTTGCTTCATGCTTCTACACGTGGAAATCCAGTTTTCCTAGCACCATTTGTTGAACAGACTGTCCTTGCTCCAGGAATTGGTTTTAGATCCTTGATCAAATACAAGCTGGCTGTAGATGTTTGGATTGATTTCTGGTGTTTCTATTGTATTCCATTGGTCTATCCATCTGTTTCTATACTAGTACCATGCTGTTTTGATTATAACTGCCCTGTAGTATGTCTTGAAATCTGGCATTGTGATACCTCCGGCTTTGTTTTTGTTGTAGAAGATTGCTTTAGCTATTCGAGATCTCCTGTGCCTCCATATGAATTTCAGCATCATTGTTTCCAGATCTGAGAAGAATGTCTTTGGTATTTTGATTGGTATTGCATTGGATCTATAAATTGCTTTTGGGAGAATGGACATTTTGATGATATTGATTCTTCTAATCCATGAGCATGGAAGATTTTTCCAATTTTTGGTATCCTCTTCTGTTTAAGATTTTGTAATTTTCATTGTAGAGATCTTTGACGTCCTTGGTTAAATTTAATAATAAATTTAATAAATAATTTTAATAATAAATTTAATTTATTCCAAGTTATTTGATTGTTTTTATAGCTATTGTGAATGGGATTGATCTTAGCAGTTCTTTCTCAGCCATGGAATTATCTATGTATACCAATGTTGTTGATTTTTGTGCATTGATTTTATGTCCTTCTACTTTGCCAAACTCTGCTATGAGGTGCAATAGTCTCTTAGTACAGTTCTTTGGATGCCCTAAATAATCATATCATCTGCAAAGAGGGAAAGTTTGAGTTCTTCCTTCCCAATTTGTATCCCTTTAATTTCTTTTTCTTGCCTAATAGCTCTGGCTAAAACTTCCAGTACTATATATTGAATAGCCATGGTGAGAGTGGGCATCCCTGTCAGGTACCAGATCTCGGTGGAAATGCTTCCAACTTTTCCCAATTCAATAGGATGCTGGCTGTTGGCTTTTCATAAATTGCTTTGATTGTATTGAGGAATGTTCCTTCTATACCCAATTTGTTTAGAGTTTTCATCTGTAATTTTCTTTCAATGCTGCCTCTTTTTCAGGTTTAGGGATTAAGGTGATGCTGGCTTCATAGAATTTGGGAGGATCCCTCTTTTTCAATTGTTATGAGTAGTTTGGGAAGAATTGGAGTTCTTCTTTAAATGTCTGGTAGAATTCAGCAGTGAATCCATCTGGTCCTGGGCTTTTCTTTGTTGGGAGGGCCTTTATTAGGTGATCTGTCTTTTCTTTGAATCTCTTTCCTCCTACAAATATATTCATTCACTTTTATTTTGGGACATCTCTGGGAGAGGCAGAGATAAAATTCCTGTACTCAAATGTTACTTGGGATGAAAATCTCATTAACTCTTTGTCATGTGCCTCTGTCCTGTTTCCTTCCCCATTTTTTAAAAATATTTATTTATATGAAAGAGTTATGCAGAGAGGAGAGGCAGAGAGAGAGAGAGGTCTTCTATCCACTGGTTCACTCCCCAGTTGGTTGCAACGGCTGGAACTGTGCTGATCCGAAGGCAGGAGCCAGGACCTTTCTCTGGGTCTCCATGTGGGTGCAGGGGCCCAAGGACTTGGACCATCTTCCACTGCTTTCTCAGGCCATAGCAGAGAGCTGGATCAGAAATGGAGCAGTCGGGTTTCGAACCGGTGCCCACATGGGATGCTGGCGCTTCAGGCCAGGGCATAGATCCACTGCGCCACAGCGCCAGCCCCTCCTTCCCCATATTCTTAACACTACAGTTGAGTTTGTCCTTGACACTTGTTTCCATGCATCCTGTCTTTCCTTGATTCAGTTTATCCTAAATTTCTTGAAAGTTGAATTTTCCTACAGTCTAATTTTCAATCATAACAACTTTGTCAGAAGTATTCTATTGTTCCAAATTGCTTTCAAAGTCACAAAAAATGCTAAACTTCCTACAGCATTCAAGGCTGTAGGAGATCTGCTTTGAACCTGGTTTCCTGTGATTGTATTACTCTGCTATCCACAACTTTCAGGCAACTGAGCTAATCACCATTCCCTGACTATGGTAATTCTCACTTGTAGACCTTGATTCATGCAATGGTTTTTCTTTTTTAGTGCATTTTTAATAGATATAAAGAATATATTCATATTTATGGGGTGCATTGTGGCATTTCAGTACATGTATATAGTATGTAATGATCAGATTCAGTAATTGGCATATTTATCACCTCAGACATATTTTTTGATGTTAAAATTTCCCTATGTTAACTACTATAAAATATTCAATTATTGTCAATCATCCCACTGTTCTATTGAATATTAAAGTTGTTCTTTCTATCCAACTACAGCCCTGTACCCATCAACCATCCTCTCTCCACCCCTCCCTTCCCCAATCCTGTCAGGTTCTAGAAACCATCATTTCATTTTCTGCTTCTTTGAGGTCAATTTTAGTTTCTACATACAAGTGAGAACATGCGGTGTTTGTCTCTATGTGCCTGACTGGCTTAACATAATATCTTTCAGTTCCACCCAGGCTACTATATATGACAAAATTTCATTCCTTTTTATGGCTGAGTATTTCAATATGTCATATTTTCTTTATCCATTGATGGATATCTAGATTGATTTCACATCTTGGCTATTGTGATTAGTGCTACAATAAACATGTAAGTGCAGATGTGTCTTTGACATACTAACTGCAATTTCTTTGGATATATGCCCAGCAGCAGGATTTCTAAATTACATGGTAGCTCTATTTCTAATTTTTTATTTTTCAAGTGTCTCCATACTGTTTTCAATAATGGTTGTACTAATATACATTCCCAGCAACAGCATATGACAGCTCCTCTTTCCTTCTTCCTTGGCAGAATTTGTTATTTTGTCTTTTTGTTATTAGACATTCTAAATGAGGTTAATGATAACTCATGATGGTTTTTATTTGCATTTCTCTGATGGTTAGTGATTTTCAGCATTTTTCATATATTGTGCCATTTGCATGCCATGTTTTGAGACATATCGAGTTCATTTACTCATTTAAAAATCAGATTTTTATTTACTATTGAGTTGTTTGAATATTATATTATGGAAATTAATCTTTGTCAGATAGTTTGAAAATCTTTACACAGTCCCATGTCTTAAAGCATTTTCTCTACTTTTTCTTCTGTTAGTTTCAGTTTTTAAAGTCTGATATATTTTGAATTGATTTTTTTTGTATGTGGTGAGAGATAAAGCCTAGTTTTTTTCTTCCATGTGATGACTACCTTGTTTTTCCACCACCATCTATTGAAGAGCATCACCTGTCTTCAATGTATATACTGACTGCCTTTTTGTTAACTGTAGATACGTGTATGCGTTCCTGGATTCTCTATTCTATTCTGCCTTGTGTTTCTGTTTTTAATGCTAGTACCATGTCCTTGGGGTTGCTACAGCTTTGCTGTGGAACACTATGGAATACTTCTCAGCAGTTAAATAAAAAAGGAAAACTTGTCTTCTGCAATAAAATGAATGCAACTAGAAACCATTGTACTTAGTGAAATAAGCCAGTCCCTGGTCCTATTCCTCACCACTCCCCTCTCCACTCCATACCCATTCCCTAGCTCCTTCCTATGCCTGTTCCAGGTGATTTCAGATAAGCTACTTTTCCAAGCAGGGCCATAGCACCATGGCTGTGAATCCCACTACCCTTCTAAGTGCATGAGAGCTTCGTTTGCCATTGTTGAGACCACCGAGAGGATCCTTTGCTTAGAATATGGAGGAATTCATGGATAAATGTTGAATGACATGTGAATGAGAGAGCAAATGAACCTACATGACCCTGTGTATCATGTGTCAGGCTTTGGAGTCTATGCGTGCTTCTGTGAGCAGTCTGGATCTCCTGCAGGATTTGGAACAGGAAGAGCTGATCTCACCCATGTTTCCAGAAGTTTGCCCTTGTTCCCTGTAAACTCAGCATGGAGCCTCTTGCAGTGGTTTGTCCGGAAGGGGATAGTGCTGTGGTGCAGTGGGTTAAGTTGCCACCTGCAATGCTGGCATCCCATATGGACACCGGTTCGAGTCCCAGCTGCTCCACTTCCAATCCGGCTCCCTCCTAATGCACCTGGGAAAGTCGTGGAAGATGGCCCAAGTGCTTGGGCCCCTTCACCCATGTGGGAGATCCTGATGAAGTTCCTGGTTTTGTCCTGGCCCAGCTCCAACAATTGTAGCCATCTGGGGAGTGAACCAGCAGATGAAAGATTCCCTGACTCTCTTTCTCTCTTTCTATAACTCTGCCTTTCAAATAAAATAAATTAATCTTTTAAAAAAATTCAAATAGCCAGTCCCAAAAAAGACAGATACCATATGCTTTCTCTGTTCTGTGGTAACTAACAGCGTACCTAAAATGTAATGTGTTAGAGTGAAATTGACATTTTGAAATTTGATGATTGCTTATAGCCCTTTTCTCTACTGTTGAGGAACAGTGTTTTTTTCCTTCATACTATTTGTTGAACACTTTACTTAGTGTCAGGGTTGATCTTATGTGTATAAAGTAAACTGAAAATAGATCTTCATAAACATTCAGACCAGGAATAGAACAGGCAGGAGGAAGAAGGGTGGAAGTGTGGGAGGGAGGTTAGGGTAGAAAGTATCGCTGTGTTCCTAAATCTGTATATATGAAATAAATGAAATTTTCATACCTTAAATAAAATTTTAAAAAATGTACCTACTTCTTCTCAATTTTGGTTCCCATTTTCATGGTATGTATCTTTATGCCTTCACTTTCAGCTCATATTCACTTGTACTTTTGAAGTGTTTCCTGTAGGCAGCATGTCATTTTGTCTTTTTATTTTTTAACTTTATTACTTATATGCTTTAGTTGGGGAACTTAATACATTTACATTCAGGCTATTATTGAAGTAAAAATTACTCTTTTAAGTTTCTTCTAATTGCTGTTCATTTTTGTGGTTTGGTGGTTCTCCATATTGATAGGATTTGATTCCCTGTTATTGTCTATCTACTCTACTATTGAGATTTGTGGTTTTTTTTTGTAATGGTAGTTACTATCCTTTTACTTATAGTAAATGTCTTCCTTAAATATTTCTTGTAGGACTGGGCTGGTGCTGATGAATTCCCTAAGTTCTTCCTTGTCATGGAAAATCTATTTTTCCTTCATTTCTGAAGTATAATTTTTATGGATATAGTATCCTTGGCTGGAAATTTTTTTTTCTCTCAGGACTTAATATTTCATACCATCCTCTCCTGGAATGTAAGATTTCTGCTGAAAAGCCTTCCATTAATCTAGTGGGAATTCTCTTACAAGTGACTTGATGCTTTTCTCTTGCCATTTTTAGAAGTCTCTCTTTGTCTTGTAATTTTTAAAATTTGACAATAATATCCATCAGAGGATTTTTTAAAATTTATTTTAAAGATTTTATTTATTTGAACGGCAGAGTTACGGAGAGACAGAGAAAGGTCATCCATCCGCTGGTTCACTCCCCAGACGGCCACAATGGCCAGAGCTGTGCCTATCCGAAGCCTGGAGCCAGGAGCTTCTTCCAGGTCTCTCATGTGGGTAAAGGGGACTGAGGACTTGGGCCATCTTCCACTGCTTTCTCAGGCCATTGCAGAGAGCTGGATCAGAAATGGAATAGCCTGGTCTTGAACCAGTGCCCATATGGGATGCTGGCACTGCAGGCAGCGGCTTTATCCACTGCTTCAAAACACCAGCCCCGGATCTTTTATTTTTGATTAAGTCTTTTCGGGGATACTCTGGGTTTCTGGATCCAAGATTTGGAACTTCCAGAAATTATTTCACAGAATATTTTCCATGTCTTTTCCTCTAGCTTCTTCTAGAATACATGTACTGAAAAAAGTTACTTGCCTAATGATAGTTTCATAAGGCTCAAAGATTTCTTCATTCTTTTTTTCTTTAAGATTTTATTTATTTGAGAGGTAGAGTTACAGACAGAGGGAGTGACAGAGAGAAGATCTTCCATCTGCTGGTTCACTTCCCAAATGGCAGCATGTCAGAGCTGGCCTGATACGAAGCCAGGACCTTCCTCCAAGTCTCCTAGGTGGGTGCAGGGTCCCAAACACTTGGGTCATCCTCCCCTGCTTCCCCAGGCCATCTCAGAGAGCTAGATCAGAGGAGGAGCAGCTGGGACATGAACTGGCACCCATATGGGATACTGGTGCCGCAGGCAGAGATTTAGCCCACTACACAACAGTGCCGGCCTTGGGTTTCTTCATTCTTTTTTTTTTTCCCAAAAAAATCCTTTTATTTAATAAATACAAATTTCCTCAGTACAGCTGTAGGAATATAGTGATTCTTCCCACCATACCTGCTCTCCAACCCACACTCTCACCCCTCTGCCTCCTCCCTCTCCCCTTCCCAGTACTATTCTCCATTAAGATTCATTTTCAATTAACTTTGTACACAGAAGGCCAACTCTACTAATTAAATATTTCAACAATTTGTGCACATGCACACACACATGAACACTACTATTTGAGAACTGATTTTATAGTAAACTCTCAATACAACTCATTGAGGACAGAGATCCTACATGCTGAGTTAGTGCACAGTGACTCTTGTTAACAATTAACACTCTGATGTATGACGTCATTGACCACCCGAGGATATTGAAATGAGCTGCTTAGGCTATGGAAGCCTTTGAGTCCACAAATTCCATAGTATTTTGACAAGGCCATAAGCAAGGTGAAAGTTCTCTCCTCCCTTCAGTGAAAAGTACACCCTTCTTTGATGGCCACTTATTTCCATCGGGCTCTCACTCACAGAGATCCTTCATGTAGAATATTTTTTGCCTAGTGCCTTGGCTTTCCATGCCTGAAATGCTCTCATGGACTTTTCAGCCTGACCAGGAAGCCTTAAAGTCTGATTTTGAGGTCACAGTGCTACTTAAAGCAGTTGTCATTCTATGAGTCTTCTGTGTAGACTGCTTCCCACACTGGAACATTCTCTCCTTTTTAATTCTATTATTATCTTTGGTCTTTTATATCTTTCTTTTCCTTTCTTCTTTTTCTAGATGGGTTGTTTCAAAAGACATGTTTTCAAGTTCAGAAATTATTCTGCCTGCTTAATTCTATTGAGCATCTTAACTGTACTAAAGTTTATTTATTGAGTTCTTTAGCTAGAAATTTCATGATTGGTTCTTTTTTTGTGCTAGTATCTCTTCTCTGACTTCCTCAGTCACATCATGAATTATTTAAATTTTATTGTATTGTCTCTATTATTTAGTAGGCCATTAAATTTCCATGCAGTTCTTATTATGAATTCTTTGACGATTGGTTGATTTCATTTCTTTGTAGTCTGTTACTAGAGAATTATTTTGTTCCTTTGGAGGTGTCATGTTGCCTTGCTCCTTCATCTTCCTATGTTTGTATTTGTTTATTTGGTGATGGATTAGTTGCTCCTACCAGTTTTATAGAGTAGTTATCAAAGTAGATGACTTTCTGATGGTGGTGTGTCCTGGAGTGTTGATTGAATATATTGCTTTAGTTTTGGTTCCAAGTGGGTGCAATAGCATAGTATCTTTTTTTTTTTTTTTTTTTTTTTTTTTTTTTTTTACAGGCAGAGTGGACAGTGAGAGAGAGGGACAGAGAGAAAGGTCTTCCTTTTGCCGTTGGTTTACTCTCCAACGGCCGCCGCGGCCGGCGCGCTGCGGCCGGCGCACTACGCTGATCCAATGGCAGGAGCCAGGTACTCAAGTACTTGGGCCATCCTCCACTGCACTCCCTGGCCACAGCAGAGAGCTGGCCTGGAAGAAGGGCAACCAGGACAGAATCTGGCGCCCTGACCGGGACTAGAACCCAGTGTGCCGGCGCCACTAGGTGGAGGATTAGCCTAGTGAGCCGCGGCGCCGGCCAGCAGAGTATCATTGTAGCTTTTTCAGCTGTAATAACTGTTGGCTATTTCTGCTAGTTTCTCATTGACCTATGCTACAGGGGTTGTGGGATTGCACTTCTAGTTGAGATGCAACTTTCTTAGGCAGAGTTAGGGTCTTTGTCAGCTTTGGGAACAATGTACCTGGCTGTGGGTGTGGGATGCCCATTAGTTTTTGTGGGTCATATGAAGGTAGAACCACCCCTGTGGACACAAATGGGTGTGACACGGCATGCTTGGCAACAGGATGAAATATCTGGAGGATGGGGGTTGGGACACACCAGTATGCCAGCCAGGCCACGTGTCAGCATCCAAGGACTGCATGGGACCTCTGAGGACCAACCTGCTCGGTGAGTTTCCTGGGACTGAATGTGAGTACATGAGGCCAAGCATCTGTTTTTTATGACTTTAGGGAGCTGAGTCTTTGAGAATGACTGCACATGTGTTTCTAGAGAAAACAGGAAAAGTGGGTGGGGATGCCCAGTTTTTGTTTTTTTTTTTTCAGGATCTCACATGCCATTTTTTCTCACATTTTTAATACCCTTCTCTGTGTCTCTTATCAAAATTTGACCCCTTTGAACGTTACTTAAACAAGTACTTCCATCATTTGCTGACCATTATCTCCATTTTAAATTACTATTTTTGCTTTATTGAGAGCATTTTACTATAGGAAAAGCATCATGTGTGAGTTAACATGTATGAAACATTCTTTTTTTCTTCCATGTTAGAATGAAATTTCAATTAAGAGTGAGGTGCCTATTTTGACTTTGTTTTCTCTCCAAAGCATTATGAATAGAACATAAGAGACAATAAGTGAATCTGCATTTACTTAATAAATCAATACATAGTACATATTTGAATTTTTAAGCATTCCTGCACTTATATTTTTTTTTTTAAGATAAGGAAGCTATGCAGCCAAGGAAAGATTTGTTAGGGACCTCTATACTATTGTAGAGTTAAACATTTAGATTCCCAGGAAGTAGTCATGTTTATCATTCTGTCTTTGTGTAAGGCTTTCTCTGCATAAATATAAAAGCTGGAATAATTCATTTAAGAATATTCCTTGACAAGGAATTCTGCTTTATATATAACCTGCATCTTTCATGATTTGTCATAGATCTATGAGGTCTCATTTTAATTCCAAGGAGAAATGCTACTTGTTCTCTGGAAAAAGCATTTTGAAGCCTTGGGCACAGTATGACTCATCTAGTTTTAAAAGTATTTTTGCTTTTTGCTAGAAAGCATAGTCTTACAAGATGTGAGCAGAGCTCACTATTCTCTTAATTTTGGTTTCAAAGAGCGCTCTTACAATCAAATTACTGAGACTAAATAAAGCATATATTTTGGTAAAGTGGCAAATATGCCATTGTTCAAATTACTATAGCAATAAGCCCTTGTGAACATCTTCTTGATTCAAATTTTCTATCCTGAATCTTCATATTGAATCAATTGCTCATTCATTCATGCAAAACATTCACTAACCAAGTATCAGGCATTAGTGTTAGAGTGACAACTAAAGCATAGACTTTGCCCTAAGGGAGTACAGAGCCTGTGAGGGGAAGGGACCAATTCAAAGACCATCACAGGAACAAGTAGTAAGTGCTGTGTTGAAGGAAACACAGGTGAAAGAGGGAGGAGACTAGAAACCAAAGTCTTGAAATAAGACCTGCTCTAGATTAATATTAAAGTAAGAATTTTGATTGGAAAAGTAGTGGTTGCTTCAGAATTATAATTAGTTTCTTATCTGTTTTGAGTATTCATGATTGCATTTGTTATACTAATTCCTATATGGACAAAGTCTAAGTTTTTTATGTTTTTCATGAGATGAAATATACTATCTGAGCTTGTCTTCAAGCAATATTGTAGATGAATGCCTCAACATTGCTGCATATTAGTATCATCTAGGGGCTTAAAATGTCAAACTCCCACCCCCCTTGAAAGTCTGATTAATTGCCCTGTAGCAGAAGTGGCATTTTTGTAACAGCTGCCCCATATAATTGTAATGTGCAGTTAAAGTCATAAATAGAATTTGTGATAGAATTTTATCTGCAGATGGAATTTTAGAATTGCTCTGTTGAAAGCCCCCTTAGAAATCATCCAGTGCAACTATTATTTCATAGAGAAGATTGAGAACTGGGTTGTGGCCAATTTTCCATGAGAGGTATTTATTATGGGTTGAACTACGTCTCCATAAAGTTGATGTGTTGAAGTTCTAAGCTCCAGTCTGTCAGTATGTGACCTTATTTGAATATGGAGTCATTGCAGATATAAGCAGTTAAGATAGTGTGTTCCTTGTCCAATGTGACTTGGATTATTATAAAAAGGATACGATTGGATACAGAAATGTATACACAGGGGGAGCAGCACATACAAGAAGTTACCATTAGGAAGAACAGCAGTTGAGACAGATCCTTCCCTAACTCATTCAAAGGGAGTATGGTCCAGCCAATAACCTAATTTTGATATTCTGGCCTCTAGAATTCTTAGAGCAAAAATTTGTGTTGTATAAGCCACTGAATTTGGTCCTCTGTTAGGGTAGCCATAGAAAATTAATACAATATTTTAAAAATAAATTTATATCTACCTTGGTCAACATAGCTCTTCTCACTTTTAGTGTTGTGCTTTTCCTTCTCTTCTCCATGAGATGGAAACTAAAGGCAGAATGCTGGTTCCTGCATATTTGAGGGAGGAAAGTTCACTGTATGTGGCCTGGGCAATGGTTACTTTTCCATGGGCAAAACCTTTCCATGACGCAATTTGACTCCCTGCTGCTGTAAGCAGGGATAGAGGAAGGTTCTCTGATTCCACTGAGTATGTAGAATTGTATTTTGATATCATTTGTAAAGCTTGTTTTAGAAACCAGATTAAAGGTTAATATGAAATTACTTATGTGGAATGAGTATGAGTCTCTATGCATGTGTGTGTGCAAGGATGCATATATATGCATTCCGGTTAAAGGGCATAAAAAAGCCCAAGAAGAGTTCTTTGGTTTTGTCTTTAAGTTCTGAGCACTAGTGATCTCACCAGAGCTGTCCCTTACCTGCTGTAGACCCTTCTTTGCATCTCTTGGCCATCTTGTTCTTTTTGTTTTCAACAACCTGAGCCTCGATCTCCCTTTTCATTTTCTTGTTGTCTGTGACACTTGTAGTACCTCTGGGCCTGGGAAGAAGACACTGGATAATACTTTTTTCCGTTGTGGATATTCTGGCAGGTGGGTAGGATTTGTGTAGCAAAAGTTTTCAGAGAGATCATGAAGTATCTTTGTTTCGACATTTATATCATAATCTAAATACAATTGTGGCACTATGACGATGGAAAAGACCTCAGATCATCTTGACCCAAAAGTCTGAGCTGAACACTGAGCCTTGAAGTGGGGGGGGGCATGATCTTTTCATGACCATACATGGAATTAATACTGGAGCCAATTGGAACCAGCCTTGGTCTTGTGACTCTTGGTCTGATTCATTTTCATACACAGCAGGTCAAACTTTATTAAGCTATAAGCTTCTGATTAAGTCTTTTAATAACTCAGTCTTACATTGTCATTGTAAAATGAAGTCCATATTATTTAGATGATAGAACTGAAGGTTCTAGGAAATACTTGCTAAAGCCCAATTCTATCTCTGACCCAGAAAACACTCAGTATCTTAGTTTGAGGACAGATGAGGATGATGTTCTGGAAAATGAAAAACCTAGGACACACACTGAGTTTATACAACCTAACAATATACATAATTTGTCCTTCACAGTAGTCATTATGGTGATGATATATTATCAGCTTCTGAAATTATTTATAGCCCAAGTTTCATCATAGAAAAGAAGAAAACAACACAGCTCTAACTCAGCAAAACTCTATGCAGCCAATCTATGTCTTCAAGCTAGTTGGATTTTCCTCTATAGTTTTCCCCCTCTCTCATAAGGATGGAAATGAGGGTCGATCTCATGATTTCAAATATTTCTGGGACTAGAGTATTTGCGGATGAAGAAGGAAGGAAAGGGGTATGGGAATAGGATAACTCGGATGTCGGCTTATGTGCTGAGAAAGCAAGCTTTTGCTTCAGGCCCTGAGATGGGACTCACTGGGACACAGAAGGGGCCAGAGTGGTAAAGGAGCCAGGAGAAATAGTTGAAGTCCTGTTGTGAATAAAGCAATATGGAGGAGGCACATCAGTCTGCTTGGGGTTTGATGGCAGGATGTCAGGATTTACATGGTCCTAGAGGTCATTTTGAGCAGCTCTTTCCTTATGCTGACAGGAATGAGTTCAGAGAGGGAAATGAGGAGGAAGATGTTATTGATCTACCAGCCCGTGATAGATTTTTATCACAATTTGTCTCATTTTGTTTTCATAGCAAGGCTTCAGTATTCTGGAGTTTCAAGGCAGAAAACCAGGCCTGAGGGCACAGATGGATGGGAAGTGGCTGCACCTGCCTCCCCACTCATACCTGCCCAGATGTCAAGGAAGGTTCTGTACCATTAAGCTATGAAGGTAAATTAATTTTTCTCTTTATGAATCTGGTGGAGGTAAAAGTAACATTCTTCATTGTTTGCTCACTGATGGACTGGCTTTGGACAATTCTCATTTTTCTAGACATAAGTTTTCCTTATAGACAAATTGAACATAATAAAACCCAACCTAAAACCTTGTAAGAATTTGTGAGATGAATATAAAGAAATACACACAAAAAAGTGCTCAATGAACTATGTTGTTTTCTCTCTCGGGAGTCAACACCCTCTTTGCATAGTTTTTAAATTCTTTTTTGCCTTTACTATACTTAACTATTTACCTGATGGGAACAAAAAATGAGCATCTCTGTTAGTGTGAACAACATAATACACAGTAATACACTGAATGCAGATAGGCATGGCGTCATGTAAGAATGTTCTTATAAAAGAAATAAGTAATGTGAGTTGGAAAGGATCTTTGACAATGCAAAGGGAAGTTGTGTTCTAGTCCTAACTCTGTCTTCATTCTTTTCTGCACGAAGCCATGTGGAATGGCAAGGGAGCAAGGAATTTGGATTGTGTTAACCCAGTGTTCAAGTACTACCTCCACCACAATACTAATCTATATGTTGCATTTTCAGCATCTCACATGCCTTTGCATATCACACCACTGCTCGTAATGTGGCGGCTGAATCCCCAGTCCTTCCTTTGACCCTGTTAAGTTAGTCTTCGTAAGGAGGCAAGAAGATAATTAGAAGATTTCCTCTCATGTAAGACAAGGAAGAGGGAGATTCTATCTCCTATACTCTGCTGTTATCAGGTGGTGTTTTTCATCTTAGCTTCTCCCCTGTATATGTACTTGTGCTGTCAATTAACTTTTCAAATGGCAAGGTAGCTCAAATTCTACTGTTTTCCAAACTCTGATAGTAAGGAACATCACCACCCTACACAGTTTTCCAGCAACCAAAAGCACAGGTACACCCATTACTCAGGTCACTTGGTGAAAAACATGGCCAAAGACTCCTAGATGGCAGCTTTCTCTTTTGTAGACACTACTCAACATTAGTGACTGTGCTTAGGAGTAAAAAAGAGTGTGCTCCCTGATGCTGTCACGCGAGGCCACCATACCCAAGATTCTGTCTCCTCTACTGTGAAGAGTCTACACTCATTTCCTGTGACTCCTGTGACGAATCGCCACACTCTCTGGGTGTCGGGCTGAAATCTGGTTTCCTGGGCTGAAGTCAAGGTGTCTCCAAGGCTCTGCTTGCTCCTGAGGCTCTTGGGAGAAATTGTTTCTTATTCCTTTCCAGCTTCTAAAGCTGCTTTCCTTTCACAACCTGGACTGTGCTCCTCCCTCCGTCTTCAAGCTAGCAGTGTAGTCCCAACCTGGTCTTTTTCTTTTGCAGTCAGATTTGTCCGTGTCTCCCTCTTAAGGACATTGACTATGTTTAGAACCTACTTGGTTCTCATCTCAGCATCCTTAATTCAATCACATTCTCAAAGTCCCTTTTTGCCACACACATTTCGGGTTCCAGGACTTGGGTATTGCTGAGGTTCTTCAATCAGCCTACCATAACTGACAACAAGAGTCTTGGTTTTCTGGCAAGTTCCTGGGTTAATACTGATAATGCTTTTTTGCATGCCATTCTTTAAGAGCTTTAGTTCGGTTGTGCATTTTAAGAAGGCTATAAACCCAGAGAAATGCAATCCAAATCATGTTGTTTCAGCATTCCCCTTCTGGATCTGATTTCAGATTTTTCCATGAGACCAGAGAGCCCTGGGTTCTTGTTGCTTCTCAATCTAGTTGCTGGTTAACTGCACTTTCTGCTGCTGAGGGCTGCCCTGAATGTCCCAAACTAAGATTGCTGGCCCACTCCTTGGGTCCTACTGTGGCCAGGAGCAGGGAGAGTCAGAGACCTTCTGAGTAGAGAGAGGTGGGGCTGGTTTATTTCCGCTGAAAAGATTAGCATTTCCAGAGTCAGAGTCCCTCTACTGTTTCTCAACCCCCCTTTAATTAGAAATAAAACAGGCCTTTGATTATTTTTCACTCTGTATTTTTATACATTTGCTCACCTGAATAATATTAAATTCTACAAACTCTGGGAGATCACATTATTTCTAGGTATCATCAGTTATAGAAAGTTTTAATTTTTTTTTCTTTTCCTGTAAAGTTAATTTCAATTGTACTTAATTTTGGCATCACCATATACTTAAAGTTTTATTTGGATTTTTTGGGTTTTTATCTGATTTAATTTACTTTTAGCTTTTATCAACATGGTGCATACTCATTGTCAAAAATTTACAAAATATAAAGCCTGTGAGTGAAAAATTTACCCATAATTCCAACACACAGGATAAGTTTTTGTATGAGATGCTTTTTTACCTTTAGTTTTTTTCCCACTTTTATTTAATAAATATAAATTTCCAAAGTACAGCTTATGGATTACAATGGCTTCCCCCCACCCCCCCATAACTTCCCTCATACTTGCCACCCTCCCATTTCATTCCATTCACATCAAGATTCATTTTCAATTATCTTTATATACAGAAGATCAATTTAGTATAGACTAAGTAAAGATTAACAGTTCGCACCCACACAGAAACACAAAGTGTAAAGTACTGTTTGAGTACTAGTTATAGCATTAATTCACATTTGACAACACATTAAGGACAGAGATCCTACATGAGGAGTAAGTGCACAGTGACTCTGTTGTTGACTTAACAAATAAAGAGATGTATAATTTGGGACATGCTCAAGCTGACTTGCCCCAAATGGTAGAGTTAGAAACATACCAGGGGATTCCAATTCAATCCCATCAAGGTGGCATGTACCAATGCCATCTCACCAGTCCAAGTGATCAATTTCAGTTCACAATTGATCATAATGAAAGGACTAAGAGTCAAAGGGAGCACATAAACAAGTCTAGTACCTGCTAACACTAACCGATAGAATAAATAAAGGGGAGAGTGATCCAACATGGGAAGTGAGATACTCAGCAGACTCATAGAATGGCGGATGTCCTAAATAGCACTCTGGCCTCAGAATCAGCCCTAAAGGCATTCGGATCTGGCTGAAAAGCCCATGAGAGTATTTCAGGCATGGAAAGCCAAGACACTCTGGCAAAAGATCTCTGTGAGTGAGATCCCAGTGGAAAGAACAGGTCTTCAAAGAAGGAGGTACCTTTCTCTGAAGGGAGGAGAGAACCTCCACTTTGACTATGACCTTGTCTAAACAAGATAAGAGTCGGAGAACTCAGAGGGCTTCCATAGCCTTGGAAACTCATGACTGGAGCATAGGGAGATTACTGATGCCATAGACAGGAGTGTCAATTGGTAAAGTCAACAATAGGAGTCACTGTGCACTTACTCCTCATGTAGGATCTCTGTCCTTAATGTGCTGTGCATTGATATTTAATGCTATAACGAGTACTCAAACAATATATTTCACTTTGTGTTTCTATGGGGGTGCAAACTGTTGAAATCTTTACTTAATGTATACTAAACTGATCCTCTGTAAAAAAAAAAAAAAAATTATCAACTCCCAACTTGACTCTCACTGGGATTAAACATGACAATAGGTCTGATCTGATTTCATCATCATTAAAAAAAATCATCTATTATTTTTCACTTTATGTTTCTGTGTGGGAGCAAACTGTTGAAATCCTTACTTAATGTATACTAAGCTGATCTTCTGTATATTAAGATAATCGAAAATGAATCTTGATGTGAATGGAAGGGGAGAGGGAGTGGGAAAGGGGAGGGTTGTGGGTGGGAGGGACGGTATTGGGGGGGAAGCCATTGTAATCTATAAGCTGTACTTTGGAAATTTATATTCATTAAATAAAAGTTAAAAAAAAAAAAAAAACAAATTGACACTCTTGTTTATGGCGTCAGTAATCTCCCTAGGCTCTTGTCATGAGTTGCCAAGGCTATGGAAGCCTTTTGAGTTCACCAACTCCGATCTTATTTAGACAAGGTCATAGTTAAATTGGAAGTTCTCTCCTCCCTTCAGAGAAAGGTACCTCCTCCTCTGATGGCCCGTTCTTTCCACTGGGATCTCACTCGCGGAGATCTTTCATTTAGGTCCTCTCCTTCCTCTCCCCTCTCCCCTCTCCCCTCTCCCCTCTCCCCTCTCCCCTCTCCCCTCTCCCCTCTCCCCTCTCCCCTCTCCCCTCTCCCCTCTCCCCTCTCCCCTCTCCCCTCTCCCCTCTCCCCTCTCCCCTCTCCCCTCTCCCCTCTCCCCTCTCCCCTCTCCCCTCTCCCCTCTCCCCTCTCCCCTCTCCCCTCTCCCCTCTCCCCTCTCCCCTCTCCCCTCTCCCCTCTCCCCTCTCCCCTCTCCCCTCTCCTCTCCTCTCTCCTCTCCTCTCCTCTTTTTTTGCCAGAGTGTCTTGGCTTTCCATGCCTAAAATACTCTCATGGGATTTTTAGCTGGATCCGAATGCCTTAAGGGCTGATTCTGAGGCCAGAGTGCTGTTTAGGACATCTGCCATTCTATGAGTCTGCTGTGTATCCCACTTCCCATGGTGGATCGTTCTCTCCCTTTTTGATTCTATCAGTTAGTATTAGCAGACACTAGTCTTGTTTATGTGATCCCTTTGACTCTTAGACCTATCAGTGTGATCAGTTGTGAACTGAAACTGATCACTTTGGCTAGTGAGATGGCATTGGTACATGCCACCTTGATTGGATTGAATTGAAATCCCCAGGCTCATTTCTAACTCATTTCTAACTCTGGGGCAAGGCAGCTTGAGCTTGTCCCAAATTGTACATCTTTTCCCTCTTTTATCCCCACTCTTATTTTTAACAGAGATTACTTTTCAATTAAACACCTAAGAATAATTTTAGTTTTTTAAAAAAATGTATACTATATACATACACACAAACATAACTTTATATAAATATGTCAATGGTATGATAACATGCATCTATTCTGTAGCAATGAAATGTTCCTCATTAACTTTGGCCATACTCTTTTCTTTCTCTCTTCACCATCCTTTCCTGTTCCCTTCTCATCATTTTTCTCTAGGCAACCAACTTCATTGTATATTGTGTTTTTGCCAGACTCCTATAAGTATGTTCTAATTAGGCTTCAAAGGACTGAAATGGCTGGGTATGAGTCAGGCAGAAGCCAGGAGCCAGGAGTTTCATCAAGATCTCCCACATGGGCACAGGGGCCCAAGCACTTGGCAATCTTTTGCTGCTTTCCCAAGCTCACTAGCAGGGAACTGGATTGAAAGTGGAGCAGTGTGGACTAGTGCCCATAAGGGATGCCTGCAATGTGGGCCCCATCAGCTAGATTTTAAGTGCTGAAGGGTTACAAGTGCCTAGTGGCTACTGTGTTGTATAGGGGTGACCTGGGGATTGTGCTGAGTTTAGGATGATGAGGTAAAAAAGCAAGGGAGTTAGGAAGACTGGGAGTTTATGATCAGTGATGTGGAAATTTAGGAATCAAAAGTCAAATATCAAGCTACTGATGGTGCCATGGATGGGAGTGTTCAAAGTGAACTGGAACTGACGGAAGGTTTTGTGACCTGGGCAGATAATGACACAGGGAGGCCAGGGTGTTCATAAGTTTCTGAGAAAGGAAGAAGATTGAAGGGAAGATTGGCCCTTGGTGGAGCCTCAGACTGACGGCCTTGGGCCCTGTGAGAAAGCTCTAGTGGCTGTGAAGTGGGGGTTATACAAGATTTAGTAGGTAGGGTCCACATGGGAGATGATTCATACAGTGGTCAGTAGATTATAGCCCACAGGCAAAATGGAGTCCACGGTCTGTTTCTGTTCATGTTTTTTGGACCACAGTGGCTCTCATTCTGTGGCAGATCTTCTATGTAAGTTTTTGTTACAATGGAGAGTTGAGTACTTGTTTCCAAGACTGCATGTCTTGTAAAGTCTAAAATAGTTACTATCTGCTCTTTATAGGAAGTTGGCTGGTTCCTGATATATGTCATGGTTTAAATGAGCCTCAGAGGAGGAAGTATTTCTCTTTGGTATGGAGAAGGAAAATTCTAGAATATTGAAACCAGGTCTGGCCTCTGGGATTTTGCCTTGAGTTTGTGACTGCTTCAGCTCATTCTCAAGGCAGCTGCACACTTAAAATGCAACTCCCTGGAGATCTTAAAACCAACACTAACTTCCAAAGCTGTAATATCTTCTCTAAAGTGCATTCTTAATCCTCTGCAGACAGTAACATCTACCAGGGTCACTAATGTACTTTATAAATGGAATCATGACACTGCTGTTTGTATAAATTGCTAGAGTGATTCCCAGGCCCATGGAAAGTTTGAACTGTTGTAATGTTTCTTATTTCTAGCTGGAAACCAGGAAAGGCTCCCTTACTTTCTTTCTCTGCATTACACACAATTAGAGTCTAATATCGAAAAAAAAAATCCCTTTTTTCTCCCTGATAAATAATACCTGATTTACTGCATGAAAGATATCATTTATCAGAAGACATGTAATCCTTCTACTCCTTTATGTAATTCTCTCAGTGGGAAATGGTGCAGCAAAGTAGATAAGACAGTGGACTGGGAAGCATTAGACCCAGGATTTATTTTTAGCTTTACTTCTATTTTGGTGCCTCCAGATCTCAGTTTTATCATCTAAAATAATATGTACAAGAAATTGCCATCACTTATTGAGTGTTAATAATAACTACTGTTTCCTTAGAGGCAATAGAATTAGTGGCTATGAAATCCGAGGGCCTGTGTTTAAAATCTGGCTCCCCATTCACTGCTGGTGCCCGTGGGTGAGTCACTGGAGTTCTCTGCATCTTATTTCTTTGTAAACTGAGGACACACTTCCTCATTAAGTTAATACTTATGGTAGCATTTGGAAGGGTGCCTGGGAATAAGAAGTGTTATTTTCACATGTTAAAGAATAAGTAAAATGAAATATTTGTCATTTATATCTATCACAATTATTAGTAGTTAGATGGATTTAGTCCTTAATGTGCACTGTCTTTTAACATGGATGTCAGTGCTGCAAGGAAATTATCTCAAATTTTATACTTGAAGAAACAGATTCAGAGAGGTCAGATTACTCAATATCATGCAAACAGTAAATGAAGGAACCACAATTATCCAAAAGCTTCTGATATCAAGCCCTTGCTAGATTTAAAGATGGAATTTGATTGGTGATGGCTAAGTGTAGGTGATCCCAAGTGGTTATAGGGTTGATTTGTCAGATTCAGTGTGAGCCTGCCTTTTAGCTGTATGACTTTCTATGGGGCGTTGGACAAATGGCCCGACTTTTCTATTTTTAGTTATCTCATGTAGAAGAGACATGGTACTAATCTATAAAACAAGGGTTGGGGTGAACACCTATTGATTTTAGCCTGTTCTGTACCTATTTTTCCAGCTCCAGAAATAGTAGTTTAAATTTCTTAGAAGGAGCAACATCTTTCTTTCTCCCAGTCCATATAATTTGGCAGCAGTTGATCCCAACTGCCTAAGCTTGGTTTTGAGACATTTGACCTACCTCAGATCTACCAGATAAGCCCTGGTTTGAGAGAGTGCTTCAGAATGAGAATTTGCAAATATTTTTTGAGCTCCCTGTCTTATATAAACATACTGGTTAAAAAGTATTAAAATTTTAATGGCACATTCTTGATACAGTGATTTGCTCAGCAAAATTTAGAATTATGGGCAGAGAAAAGACACTTGCTCATTTATTATTACCATCAGTGAATATGAAGATTCTCATTTTCAGGCATCATCTCTTTTTGTTCCCATCCAGGAACTCTCTCTTCAAGTTCTTTAACTAGGATGCCATTCCAAGCTATTTTCTAGCCATGAAAAAAGAGACAGCAATGCTGTTAGTCACCAAGCTGTGCCTCTACAGAGTGTACTTGAGTTGAAACAATGTGGAGATTATCTCTGCAGTTTCCTAACGCTATTTATTTAAGACTGGCCCCACCATTACTCATAACACTGAATCTTCCATCCCTCAAACTGTTCCTGAACACTGGCTTTCAGTGACTCAAGAGTTGTAACTGTGTAGGCCATTGATGTCCCTCACTAATGCAAGGTTCATCCAGAAAATGTAAAGATAACTTGTTTCCTGGCCATGTTAAATCTTCTGTTTGGAACTTTGCATGCAAATGTGAGATGATATATCTTCCTACCTTCCTAGAATATGATCTCCTTCAAACTTGAGAGTCAGTGTTGCATCTTGCAACCCCACATTCCCTGGGTGTCATAGATGACAGAAGGCAGCACAATAGAAACACACCTGTCTCAGAACATGGACGCACGCTTGATTTAAACCAAAGTAGAGGTCAAGAGGGAGGCACTGGTGAGTTAGAAACATGAACTCATTCTTTGTATGATGTAAGTCACCTAAAATCAGTGCATCAGGACTGTTTTGGCAGCTCAATCTCATTAAAGAAATTTGGTTCCTACTAGTGAAGAAATCTGCTCATTAGCCTGCTAACCTAGAACAAGAGCTAGAGTAAGTTCCAGAGTTGAGTAAGGGTGCTTCCGTGGACATCTGGTTGACCTCATGCATGAAGTAGAGCACAGATTGTCTATTTTTTCCTGTATAGGGCCATATACTAAAAATTGTACATTTTTAGTATCTTGCTCTGTTTCAACTATTCAGTTATGTTGATATAGCATAAAAGCAGCCTTTGATCATAGTAAATGAAGGACTTTGGCTATGTTTTGATTGTTTTTATTTACAGAAACAAACAGTAGGTCTGATTTGACTTTCAGCACAGAGTTGGAAAGTTATTTGAAAGGAGTGAAAAGGAGCTGAATACTTCTAATGTGGATATAAACAAAGGATAAAGGAAGAAATGGAAGGGAAAATAAATAGCATATATTCACAAGATGGAAAAACTAAAGTGAATTTTAGATTTAAAACACCCAGCATAGGTAGGAGAGCATATGCAAAAGACAAAGCCAATGTGGGGGAATGGAAGGTAGCTTGGTGCAAGAAGGACACAGAAAACAGTACAGGGAGAGTGATAATGCCATCTTCATTTGATGTTTGCCTGAAGATGTTTTCCTGTGAACTTAAGACCAGGGCCTGATTTACAGAGAGCGTGGACATGATCCCTAGATATTAGGAATGGCAGGTGCCATGTGTGTGTCCATACGCACCGTGCATGTTCTATAAACATTTGCAGCCTACCACATGACCTACTGACCTATGCAACAAATAAAACTGACCTACTGTCACTTACACTACCAATGGATTATTCTGATTTTATCCAAAATATGAATGGAAAATATTTTCTGGAGATTAGATTACCTTTGTGTGTGGGGATAGTAGGAGAGGATTCTTGTTGGTAGGGGATTGGGAACAGGAAATAAAAAAAGTCAAGGGCTCCTATGCATCCAATGCAGAGCTACTGGCATGGAAGGCTTAGATTAAGAATATAGTGATGAGATTTTGAACGTCCTATCAAGCTATGGGGACACAATTAACTCCTAGGAAATGTTTGGAGAATAAAAACTTCATTAAATGAGCTTGGGAAAAAAAAGACATGGAAGAACTTAGAACAAATCCAGAGCTTTAGAGAAGGAGGAGGCAGCTTCCTGGAAGAACCAAAGCTGAAAGTGAGCCATAACTCATGTTTTCTACAATATTTTGAGCATTTACTTATCAGTAAAATTAACTGAGGAGGATGAAAAGGAGTTTGCATGTTCCTGGTGACTTTTCCTCTGCACAATTGAAGGCCACATGATGCCACCCATTGGCTGACACTGGGATTGTAAAACTCTCCAAGTGAAGCTAAAGGGTTTAGACACTATCAGGGACCATGGTGCTCCTAATACTATGTGAAAATTTGCACTAATTTTATATTAACATTTACATGTGGAATAAGGGAAAAAATCTGTTTGCCAACATTGCATAAGCAGATTGAAAGCACCCAACATATTTTACCCTGCATAGATACAGATGTGTATGAAGCAGCTGCAATGCATTTTTCTTCCCTGAATCAAGAATGGAATACTAATTGTCAGTGAGGTTTCTGAAGAATGCAGCAATTTATTATCCTAGCAAAATTTTAAGTTAAATTCATTTCTTTTTATCTGCTTTGTTTTTCATCCACAATATGCTCTAGTTATATAGAAAGATTGTACTGAAAAGCTATAAATTAAAGATTGATTGGCTATAATGTTTTATTGTTTTGTGTTTTCTTTTGCAAGATTTTTAGTATTTTAGTTTTAGATAATGGCAGTTAGGCAACTGCAAAAAACCATGAAAACACTTTTTTTTAAAAGATTTATTCATTTTTTTGAAGGTCAGAGTTAGACAGAGATAGGAGAGGCAGAGAGAGAAGTCTTCCATCCACTGGTTCATTCCCCAGTTGGCTGTAATGGTTGGAGCTTTGCTGATCCAAAGCCAGGAGCTTCTTCCAGGTCTCTCATGCAGGCTCAGGGGCCCAAGCGCTTAGGGCATCCTCTGCTGTTTTCCCAGGACATAGCAGAGAGCTGGATCAGAAGTAGAGCAGCAGGGACAAGAACTGGTGCCCATATGGGATACTGGCACTGCAGGAGGTGGTTTTACCCACTATGTCACAGTGCTGGCCCCAATGAAAACATTCTTAGCTGTGGTAGAAAATGTGAAGTTTGAAATCATGAAGTGGACTTGATGTGACTTTGTGTATTACTGAATTGGGAATTGTGGTCTCATGTTATTACTATCATTTTTTTTAGAGGCTTACACATTCCTAGTGCAGATCATAAACAATAGCTCTGAAGATTCCATAAATACATTAAGAACCTAGCCTTGGATGGACTTTACATTTCTCGTTCAATAATGACTACTGAAGTACCTTTAATCCATGGCCGAATTCTTTCCCCTCCCTTCTTCCATTATTAACCTAATCAACTAACCCTGGGGCTGACAGCTACTTTAGACACTGGAGTAAAAATTTTGAGTGGTTGGGAACACTTAAATTTTTTAAGTGTCCTGATGAGCAAAATTACTGAAATTCTGACTTAATAAGGTAAATGGGCATAACATGAATTATTCTATTTGAGGATAAACTTAGAACATCAATGCATTTCAAACTCCAATATTCAGATATTCAAATAAGGAAAACATACTATAGAAGTAAAAAGCTGTAGAATAAATTGAGATTTGGAAAGGTGACTGGATACATATCTAGACTTTTATTGGTATATTCATTTTATTTCTCTTTTACTTCTTGTTAGCTATCAACCAGTATATCAATATTATGGATTTCATTTTCTGTCTGTTTCTGTCTGTCTTCTTTTTGCTGTTCCATTCAAGTAGATGAAAATAAACATTTCCTTTTTGGATACTTTCTTGGAAAAGGGACCTTAATTTTTTTTTGTTTGTTTTTTTGTTTTTATAGTCAAACATTTAACTTCAGTGCAAAATTTTCTCTTGGCCATGCCTGAATGGTTCAACATTATTGCTTAGTACTTTTGTATTTTCAAACTGTAAATAATTGTCCATTTATTATATTTGTGTGTGGGTGTGATTTCGAGGAATTCTAAATTTTTGATGGGAACTCTAGCCCTAGGTCCAGGCAGACCCACAATCAAAGCCCAAGTATTCATGCTGAAGATGTCTATGGATACTTGGGATATCTCATCGTTTAGACATCAGTTTTAAGGAAATGATAAAATAGTTTCTCTTCTTAATGTTTCTATGAGATTATACTTATAAAATACAGACAAGGAGAGTCAGTGGTAGTTTAATAAAGAGAACTTACCATTCCTATTTGAGAAAATATCTACTGAGTTCATTTGAATTTGTTTAATAAACGTTTCTGAGAGATGGCTTCAGAACTTTTTCCATATCTCAAATATGCAAATATTTACAATCCCTTCTTACTGTAGTTATTTAGGGCTCTGTCTCCTCATTTACTCTTAGAGCCTCTCCTGGGCAAGACTGTGACTTCACCATCATGGTATCCTTTACAGCGTGGCTTCCCAACATGTTGATCCAAACCCTGGTCTGAAAATACGCTCCTCATGGGAAAATGTTCCATGATCTAACTATTTGGGAAACATTGCATACATGCTATGTTCCCCCAAGTGCATTTCAGCTCAACTCATTGAATGTACTGAAAAGCTCTGTAATGCAAAAGTCCTAGTTGTTTAACTCAGTGTTCCTTAAACTTATTTGATCAAAGAGAGCCTTCTTTGCTTTCCAGTAGCATATATTAATACTTAGTGTAACATCTCTCTTAATGCAGCTAGTATAGTGCATGCTTATGTCTCTTGTGTTTTTTATTATATTTCCTGTGTTTCATTTAATATAAAATTCTATGCAATCCTTTTTATATACATCCTGGTCTTAATATTTACTTATTTCAAGAATATGCGTTTTATATATGTATATATGAGAACGAATCAGAATTATTTTAAATTTACCAAAAGCCCTTTTCAAATCTTGTTCCTATCAGCTATTTATTTCTGTCTACCTTAAACATATTGGATTTTTCTCATTAGTTCAGGAACCCTTAGGCTTCTAGGAAGAGAATTCAGTTCCATATGCCAAATGTGCCAACTTAAATTGAAATGTTAATTAAGACAATAGCAACAATTGTAAAGACAAGGCAACTTCTGTTCTCTTAAAATGAATTGTGTTTGTAAAGTTAACTTTGAAAAGTGAGATTCCATTTGGTGACACATAAAACTATTAAAGTTAAAATATCCAACTCTCAGCTCATAAATGTTAGAGTAACATCTGTTCTGATGGCTCTTTCTCTTATGGGAGTAATAACAGATAAAGGTATTCCCATAAATGAATATTCTATAAAGCAGAAACTTAGTGTGCTAACCACTAAAACTCTCTTTAAAAATCTCAGCTATGATAGAAATTGTTCCTAAAAGTATTACATACTTCTCATTCTTATTAGCTCATATAAAATTTGAAACTCTTGATGACTCAGAAATGACTTTCTTTTTCTCTCAGGTTTATAATTATTAGCTTTTATTGTTTATATTCTTTTTAATTTGAAAATTTTTCCAGACATATAAAAATTGCTTATTTATGGGGTATTAGCTGATGTTTTGTTACATGTATTCATCTATAGCATCCAATCAGAGTAAATACACTTACCCTCTCAAGTATTTAATATTTATTTATAGTGAAAGCACCCCTGATTCTCTTATAGGTTTTTAAATAGAGAAATAAATAGTATAGTAATGTTTTTTCAATTTGTTTTTATTTATTTGAAAGTTAGAGATCTTCCATCTACTGGTTTACTTCACAAATGGCCCCAATGACCAGGACTGGACCAGGCTTGTAGCCAGGAGCCCAGAACTCTATCTGTGCCTTCCATGTGGTGCATTATCAGGGAGCTGGACCAGAAGCAGAGCTGCCAGGACTTGAACTATTGTTCATATAAGGGATGCCGGTGTCACAGGTGACAGCTTAACTCACTGTGCCACAATGGCAGCCTAAACAGTGGTGTTGTCTAAAGTCACCCTACTGTGCATCACAACCCCAGAACTTCTTATGTCTGTCTAGCTACAATCTAGTAGTCATCAATCTTTCCCCATTCTTCCCTCTCCAGGTTTTTCCCAGATTTTGGTAACTACTATTATATTTTTAACTTACACGTGATTGTATAATTTTTTAAGCTTTACTGAGTGAGGTAATATGGCATTTGTCTTTCTTTGCTTGGCTTTTTACTCAACATAATGACCTACATTTCCATCCATGTTGTTGCAAATAATATTCCTTCCCTTTTTATGGTTGAATAACATTGCATATGTATACTAAAAGTTTAAAAAAAGATTGATTTATTTAAAGGGAAAAGTCACGTGCATGCATGCATGCACAAATATACACACACATACCCACACAGAGATCTTCCATTTGTTCTTCATTCCCCACAAATGGTTGCAATGGCTAGGGCTGGTCCAGGCTTAAACCAAGAGCCATGATCTCTATCTGGGTCTCACACGTGGGTGGTTGGGGCCATGGTCTACTGGTTTCCCAGGTGCATTAGCAGAGAGCTAGATCAGAAGTGGGGCAGCTGGGATTTGAGTTGGAGCTCTGATATGGAATGCTGGAACCTTAGGTGGAAGCTTAGATCCTGGCACCACAACACTGACCCCACTATATTTATTGTTGTTATTCAGTGGTGGATGCATACTTCAGCAGTTTACATTATTTGGCTATTGTGAATAGTGCTGCAATAAATGGAGTACAGATGGCTATTTGAAAGATTTGATTTGATTTTCCTTGGATATAGTTAGGAGTTGGATTGCTGAATCATGGTAGCTCTATTTTTTTTTTTCTGTAAGGAATCTCTGTGCTGTTTTCCACAATGACTATACTTACATTCCCATTAACAGTGTGCAGAGGTTCCCCTTGTTCCAAGTCCCTGCCAGTGCTTGCTATTTTTTTGTCTTTTTGATTACAGGCAATCTAATTGGAGTGAGGTAATTTTTCATTGTGTTTTTTTTTTTTTTTTTAAAGATTGATTCTTTTTTTTTGAAAGTCAGAGTTGAGAGGGGTCTTCCATCTGTTGGTTCACTTCTCAAATGGCTGCAACAGCCAGATCTACACCAATCCAAAGCCAGGGGCCAGGAGCTTCTTCTGGGTCTCCCATGAGGGTATAGGGGCCCAAGGCCTTGGGCCATCTTCTACTGCTTTCCCAGGCCATAGCAGAGAGCTGGATTGGAAGTGGAGCAGCCGAGTCTTGAACTGGCGCCCATAAGGAATGCCAGGACTGCAGGCGGCGGCTTTACCTGTTAAGCCACAGTGCCAGCCCCTTCACTGTGGTTTTACTTTGTTTCCCTGATGATTAGTAACACTGAGCATTTTTTCCTGTATCTGTTGGCCACTTGTATGTCTTCCTCTGAGAAATCTGTTTAGATTTACTACAGATATTGAGTTGAGTTCCTTATATATTCTGGATATTACCCCTTTTCACATGTATAGCTTGCAAATATTTCCTTCTGTTCTGTAGGTTTTCTTTGTCAACTGCTTATTTTTCTGTACAAAAGCTCTTAAGTTTGGTGAAAGTCCATTAGTCCACTTTTGCTTTTCTTTGGTTTTGTGGTCTAATCCAGAAACTTCTTGTCCATTACAATGTCTTAAAGTGCTTTCCCTGTGTTTTCTTTCAATAGTTTCAACATCTCACCTCTTATATTTAGGTCTTTTACCTATTTTGAGTTGATTATTTGTACATGGTAAGATATAGCAGTGTAGTTTATTCTTGTGCATGTGGGTTAAAAATACTGTCCTTTTTCCAATTCGTGTTCTTAACAACACTTCTGTGGCCACCTTATCTTTGACAAAAGTTTGGATTTACTGTTAAGTTCTTCAGTCTGTTCCGTTGAGCTATGGTTCTTTTATACCAATATCATGCTCTTTTAATTACAGTAGCTTTGTAATATATTTTAAAGTTGGGTAGTATTATGCCTCCTGCTTTACTTATCATTGCTTTGGCTATTTGGGGTCTTTTGTGATTTGATACACATTATATCAATGTTTTCTAATTCTGTGAGAAATGTCATTGGGGTTTTGATAGGTACTGAATCTGTAAATTGCTTTGGGTTGTATGTGCATTTTAATATTCTAATTCATGAACGTGAAATGTCTTTATTTGTTTCCTCTTCAATTTCTTTCATCAATGCTTTTCGGTTTTCATTGTAGAAATCTTTCACTTTTTTGTTCTGTATTCCCAGATTTTTTTGTAGCCATTGGAAATGGGATTTCTTTTTCAGATAAATCTCTATTGACTTTATACATTGACTTTATATCTTCAGCTTTGCTAGGTTTGTTCATTAGTTCTAGCATGTTTTTGTTGGAAACCTTGGAATTTTTTTGTATAAAATCATGTTATTTGCAAACAATTACAATTTGACTTCCTTCTTTCTATAGGGATGTCCTTTATTTCTCTCCTGTCTGATTCGTCTGTCTAGGACTTCCAGTACTCTGTTGAGTAGATGTGGTGTAATTAAGCATCCTTTTCTTGTTCTTGTCCTCAGACAAGAAGTCTTCAACTTTTCCACACCCAGTATGGTGTTAGCTTTCTTCTTTTCACCCTCAATTGTCCTATATTGCAGCTCCTGTGTGTTAGTGATTTCACATGGCTCCCAAAGTGAATTTCTCAGGTGTTCCACTCTACTCCATCTTTTCTCTACCAACCTGTCTCCATTTTAAACCAGCCTCTAATTTGACTATAATAGAGAAGCGAATTTGTAACTGTCTTTAACAAACATTTGCAGATCAATGTTTATACAAGAATCTGAAAAAAATCTTCATATCAATCATTGTCAATTTTTACAAACACACTGTTAATATAGCACTAAAACATCGTGTCCTGGTAAGTTGAGTCTTCTATGAAGACTTGTAGCTCCACAGTAGCTATTTTACCATCTCTAATTCATGCACTTATGCCTCTGTTCAGTTTCTACATAGTTAATTAGTGTTAGCTTGTGTCAGGCCTAATGACAGGTGCTGAGCATTGGTGATTTTCTAAGAAGGAATAGTTGTAGCACTTCTATTTACTGAATTCCTTTAAAAGATTTTATTTGAGGGGCAGTTTTACAGACATAGAAGGAAAGAGATAAAGGTCTTCCATCAGCTGGTTTACCCCTCAAATGGCTGCAACAGAGCTGGGCTGATCTAAAGCCAGGAGTCATGAGTTTCTTCCAGATTTCCTACGCGGATACAGGGGCCCAATCTGTTAGGCCATCTTTCACTGCTTTCCCAGGTGCTTTTGCGAAGAGCTGGATCTGAAGAGGAGCAGCTGGGACACCAATCGGCACCCATATGGGATGCCAGCACTACAGGCAGAGGCCTAGCCCACTATGCCACAGCGTTGGTCCCCTACTTCAAGTTCTTAACTAGCTGATATCAGGAGTCAAGGCTCAAAATACATGTTTTGTAATTGATAAGCCTGGATCAGAGATTAAGGGTTAGATCCACAGACCTAGATGGCTTCTGACTTGGCCTCTTCTCACCTGAATCTGTCCCTGCGGTACAGAGTGCCAATGGAGATATACCTTCCCTCTGCCTGCATTAATGAATACTCATCAGCTTATGTAATTATAGGTTAAGATAAGAACAGAACAGTTATGAACTATTGGGAAGCTGCAGTGAGACTGGCATGATGTAGACATTACACATATCAAATATTTCTTAAATTCTACTAGTTATTTTTATAGACAAGGAAATGAAGGCTAAGAAAGAGGTAAAGTAATTTGCCTAAGCTCTGGCAGTTGATAAAAGGTAGCTTTGGTATTTATACACAATTTACATGGCTCCAATGCTTATGCTCTTGGTTCTGAGAGACCTAAGTTCCAAATTAGTAGGGTTCTCCATTCCTATCTCCTGTGTATGGACTAAAGCCATTTCTATATGTCATTATTGTCTCTCTTTACTCCTCACTAGTTGTCATATGCATACATAGTCCTTTAGGTGGAATCATTGTAACCACAAAGATTGAAGTTGCTATTTTTAGAAACATCCATATAGCTAAGCACAAGATGAACTCTCTAGGGACACCACTGGCTTTCATTGCATGATAGGTGGCATAAGCAAAACCATTGGTTGAGGTGAAAACACCATCAACACAACCACAGTAAAGTAGAACAAATCTAAGATGGTAAATCATTCCCAAGTCTTGCAAATCTCCTTCATGAAAGGTTCCAGGAAGTGGAAACAAGAATATCAAGAAACACTTATTTCATGGGGACATATACCTCTGATAATTATGTTAATACCTGAGTACTCTCATTCTCTGAGAAATTTGGACTTTGCTCTAATTTTTGCGACTAAGACACCAGCTAGTTCCAGATGCCTCTTTACTTATGTGCAACCCTTGGTTAGTGCTCCCTCTAGTGGCAGCTTATTGACTTCACCATAATTACCCTCTCTTGATATGTATTTATATGGTTAAAATCATAAGAGTTTTCAGTTAATCCGTTCTTACATGGTCTTTATTTCTATAATTTTAATTACCATAATAACTACAAGTTTTATTTGATGTAATTTATTAGTTACTTCCACTTTTACTATTAAAATAATGTCCTGTTCAGTATACTAATATATATTTAAAGCATTTCCTTAGATTAAATATTCAGTAGTTGAATTTTGAGTACACAGGGCATGTCTCTTTATATTGGGTCAAATTCTTCTATGTGAGTTTAAAAGAGGCTGCTGTTATCACACAGCTGGTTAAGCTGCCACCTGCAGTGCTGGCATCCCATAGTGTGCTAGTTTGAGACCTAGCTACTCCATTATTGACCCATCTCTCTGCTAAAGTGCCTGGGAATTCAGTAGAGGATATCCAAAGTGCTTGGGACCATGAACCCATATAGGAGACCTGGATAAAGCTTCTGGCTTTAGACTGGCCCAGCTTCAACCATTGCAGCCATTTTGGGGGTGACAGCATATGGAAGATCTCTCTCTCTGTTTCTACTCCTCTCTCTGTGTAACTCTGCCTTTCAAATAAATAAAATAGATCTTTTATTTTTTGACATTTAATCTTTTTCTTTTTTCTTTCTTTTCAACTTTTATTTAATAAATATAAATTTCCAAAGTACAACTTTTGAATTATAGCAGCTTTCCCCCCATAACCTCCCTCCCACCTGCAACTATCCTATCTCCCATTCCCTCTCCCATCCCATTCTTCATCAAGATTCATTTTCAATTATCTTTATATACAGAAGATTAACTTAGTATATACTAAGTAAAGATTTCAACAGACTGCACCCACAAAGACACACAAAGTATAGAGTACTGTTTGAGTAGTAGATTTACCCTTAATTCTCATAGTACAACACATTAAGGGCAGAGGTCCTACATGGGGAGCAGGTGCACAGTGACTCCCGTTGTTGATTTAACAACTGACACTCTTATTTATGATGTCAGTAATCACCCGAGGCTCTTGTCATGGGGGGCTTAACAGAGTTACAACACAATCTGACCAGGACAAGATCATTCATGTGTGTGTGTGTTTGTGATTCATGATTTGAAAGTCAGAATTAGAGAGAGAGAGAGGTCTTCCATCTGCTAGTTTACGCCCCAGATAGCTGCAACAGCTGATGCTGCGTGGATCTGAAGCCAGGAGCTTCTTCTAGGTCCCCAACGTGGTGCAGGGGCCCAGGGACTTAGGCCATCTTCTACTGCTTTCCCAGGCTATGGTAGAGAGATGGATCAGAAGTGGAGCAGCAGGTACTTGAAATAGCACACCCATATGTGATGCTGGCACTGCAGATGATGGCTTTACCCACATTGCCACAGTGCTGGCCCCAACATATTTATATTTTTAAATATCAGTATATTATTTAAAATTTGCATTTCACTTAGGAATTAGAGGCTGATTATTTTCTATTTGTCACCATTTGTACTTCCTTGGGTATTAATTATGCATTGACATATTTTCTAGTTTGTCAGGATATTTGGTCTGATCTGGGTAAATTAATCTACATGGAGATATCTCTTTAAATAATTGATTACTCCTATTTAAGTGTTCATGCCCACCTGCTTTTTTTCTTGTCTGTCATTCATATAGATTCTATTGTTCAATTTGTCATACTGTAGTTTACTGTGTGCTCCATGTCTGTCTCCTATACAGGGTTATTAATTTCTTCAGAAATATGTGAAGTGACCAAGGACACATAGTAGACATTGAAAAATGTAAGAAGAGGAAATCTGCCCAGAAAAAGTCTGCATCATGGGACTGAGACCTTAACATCTGCAGGCACAGGTGTTTCATTGTCACAGGAAGCAGGTGAGGTAAGTTGATACCTGTGCTGTAATGAGAGAAGGGAGCTTATGTTTGCTACAACAGAGTAGAGCAAATCCTCTCTACTTTTGTGTTGAATAAAGCCCCATAATATTGTAGTGGAGACTCATAATCACACATTTTTTGTTTTGGCTCTGAATATAATAGCAAAAAAGGGTCAGAACACCACCTGCTAGGAAGCAGTAGTCTGAATCATCACTGCAGGGTGTAGCTGAAGGCTAGGGGCGATAGTTCTGTTATCTTAGAGCATTCCCAGGTTGATCTCATTCCAGCTCTGGGCCCCTGATATTATTTTGGTGGATGGAGACATTTGATTTTGTGCAAGGAGTTAAGGACCCTGAAATTAATAAGAAAGAAGTAGTCCTACCCTTTAAGCTGCATCACTCTCTGGTGTATTACAAATATATACATATATTAATGGAGGCCAAATTATAGTCTCACTTGGAAAGGGGCACTAGTCACTTTTGGTGCCTGTGCTGGAACACACTACCTGGACTCCATAGTCTTTTCATAAATGTTATGTAAGTAAGTAGAAACAGCAAAGAATTCTCAGTTCAGATACGTTCCCCCAGACAAATAACTGTTTGAACTTCTGTTTGGTTATGCCAAAGTTATAAATTCTTAAAACCAACAAAATTTATGTTTTCTCTTTGGCTTCAAAATCTACAAAGATTTCCATTCAAAGAAGTGACAGCTACCATTGTGTGTCAGTTTTTTTTTTTAAATCATAACTTTATATCTGATGATCTACTTCTAGAGTTAATTTGAGTGTGTGGTAATATCACCTTTCCTGAGCGAGAAAACTAAATAGTCCCTCTCAATTATCATCACGTAGGTCATCAGGTAAATCACAAGTTTTATGATGTGTTTTCAAAGTTTGATGAAGCACTATGTTTTCTTTTTGCTTTTGTTAAAACATGAGTTACTTCTAGAGCCTTCTAGTGACTGTTGTTTATCCTGGTCAGCGATGTTGTCTTTTCGGGGTCAGAGTATCTCAGTCCTTCAGGGGACTCTCTTGAGTTCATGTGCTTTCTGGGGAAGCTGACCTCCCCTTGGCTCTGGAGATAGGCACGAGCCCACGCCTTGTGGTGACTTTTTTTACACTATTGTCAGTGCCCCTTTCCTCCTGGGGTCACTAGTCCAGCAGGAAACAAAATTAGCATTGGCCCTAAATGCCATCTTTTGGGGGACTCGGCTGAAAAGGAAGATAAAATACTGAAAGTTATACTGAGTGACGGACTTCTAAGATATCATTTGAATCCAGTAATGTGTGGATGTTCTCTTAGCCTTGTTCCCATTTCAAGAGTCAATACATTTTTTCTGTTTAATGAAATAAGATCCCATTGGGTTTCTGATACCAGAACCAGAAAAAATCTTCCTTAATGAAGTTCTGGTAGGTTTTGTAAACTGCAGTTCACTTCTGTAAACTTGAGTTTTTGTTATTGTTCTTATTTTGGTTGGTACAGATCCCAGTGGTGAAGCAAGAATGTTTTTGTGAAGTTATTCTCAGTGATTGGCAGAGCTGATATTGCTGCGTAACTTGGGCCAGTTGGATGTCTATTAGGCATTTCAGAGTTAACTAGTGAAGACAGGATTCCCAACTTCCACCCCAGACTGATTCCTTCCCCTAGAATCCTCCATCTCATTTAATGACACTTATATTTATCTCACTGCTCAAGTACCACCTGGCAATCATTCTTCGTTTCCCCCTTTTCCTCAAGCCTTATGTTAAGCTACCAGGAAATCCCTTTAAGTTCACCTCCAAAGTATCTCCTAAATTTCTCTCTCGCTTATAGTCTTGGCAAAGGCTTTAAGTGGCCTTCTTAGTTATGATGTGTTGTATGCTGAGTCATCCCAGTGGTCTCATAACCCAGGTATGGGTACTCTCTGCCTGGAATCTCCTCAATGGCATCCCAATGCCCTAGAGATGATACTGATTCAGTATCACACTTGTAACATCTCACTTGTGATTCCTACTTATGTCTACATTATGCCACTTCCTTTCCTGAATATTATGCTTATCATTGTACTTCCTGATCCTTGAGGTTGTTAAAAACCATTAAAACCAGGCCAGTGCCGTGGCTCACTAGGCTAATCCTCCGCCTGTGGCACCAGCACCCCGGGGTTCTAGTCCCGGTCGGGGTGCCGGATTCTGTCCTGGTTGCTCCTCTTCCAGTCCTGCTCTCTGCTGTGGCCTGGGGAGGATGGCCCAGGTCCTTGGGCCCTGCACCCGCATGGGAGACCAGGAGGAAGCACCTGCTCCTGGCTTCGGATCGGTGCAGCGTGCTAGCTGCAACGCACCAGCTGTGGCGGCCACTTACGGGGTGAACCAATGGAAAAAAGGAAGCCTTCTCTCTCTCTCTCTCTCTCTCTCTCTCTCTCTCTAACTCTGCCTGTCCAAAAAAACAAAACAAAAAATCATTAAAACCAAATATTTAAAGTAGTACGTTATGGCAGGTCGTAGTCCATTTCCCTCCACATGTCAATTTGGCTTCAGGTTTCTAGAGAGCAACGTTGATGGTTTTTGTAACTTTTCATAAGTTCCTAAGATTCTATACCTATTTTCATCTGTTCTATATTGCATCTCAACTATATTGTTAGGCATGGGCATCATCAACATCATCATTCATGGAAGCATAATGAGGGTGATGCGAGTTTTAACTCACCCAAGGTGGTAATGATTAGTAAACCACCAGTGTCAAGCCTGAACCTCATGTGTTTTCTGTCCTAGATCATTGCTTTTTATTCTGTTACTTTCTGGCAATGATTGGGCTGGGGCCAGAATGACTCTTTCCCTATAAACATCAACCAGAATATAAACCTCAAAACTTTAAATACAGAATTCTTTCAAGATCTGCATGAACCAAGCTAATAATGATGGAGTTCCTCAGGGTAGAAACATTGCCTGCCTTGTGTAGGCAAAAAGCAGCCTGTTCTCAACACATGGGGACAAATATGGAAGGGATTCTCTGTTGAATACATACATACATGCAAGGCTTCCATAGAGGAATGTGTAAAAATCAGAAAAAGTCAACCACATTTCTTATTACAAAGAAAAATAAATTTTGGAATCAACTTCTTAGAAATGTACTTCTATGAGGATTGATGGAGGCCAACCAGGTATGGCCTGCAAACATTTCTACACACCTGAATACTTACCAGCTCAAGGCTCATTTCAGGAGACCTATGACAAGAGGGAGAACTGAGGGTATCCAAGGATTCTTCATTCAGGTTCTGTTTGCCTTTCCTCAAATGACTTGCACCTGCCTCTCATGAATGCATACTTCCTTACTAGGCTCTGTTTCTGTTTGCTTTTATTAAATAAATATATATATGAATTTTATTAAATATATATATATATATCCCACCAAACAAAGTGTACATTAGTGAGCAGGATATCTGCAGCCAGCCACTTAGAAAATCAAACTGTTTATCACAGAGGCCTGATAACACTGCACCATGAATTCTCAGTGTACAGCTGTATTTTTTCTTTATCACTGAAAATGCTGAAACAAATGAGGAGATTTTGACACTGGGTATATCAACTTTATGGCGGCCATGAGACTTGATCTGAGTCAGTGACGTGTAGGGAAGAGAAGAGGGTTTGTAAAGCATATACTGGCAGTCCATAAACTTTAACTGGGCTTCCAGGGTGTTCTGTGGTTGTGAGGAAAGGAGCCCTGCTTTTCTCCTTCAATGTAGAAAAGTAGGGTCCAGAGGCAGCAGATGTGAAATGAATGGAGGCTGAAGCTGGATGGGCCCAAACTGGCAGTGCCTTTAGCAGGGTTATGGTAGCAATATGACAAAGGAGGAAGGAGGCTATTGCCTGATTGCCAAGCACAAGTCTGCAGGAATCTGACTTTTTTCGATAGCTTCCAGTTTCCCCTTTCTTGACAGAGAAGGAAGGCTGGTCAGGATGCTCTGATTGCTGGAGATCTTATAAACTGTCCCAGTGGCTTATGCTAAGCCAGTGCTGGGTAGAGGCCAGGTAAAGCATCAACTCCCTTGACCCCATATTTTCTCATCTCCATTTTCCTCAAACAGGATTTAAATATGTCATTGTACTATATTTTTGAGACTGCATGCAACAATGGAAAACACATGTACCATACAGTTTTGGATTTAAATTCTACTTTGTCATTGAACTTGGGCACGCCATTTTAACTTTCTGCATCTCAGCTTTGAATATGTAAAAATCTTTTTCAGAAGGTTTGTTAAATATTCACTAAATATTAATCGAGTTCCTAATATGTAGCATACACTGTCTCCTGGGTGCGGGGAGTCAATGTTGTTAGAGAGTTTACAGATAAGTGAGAGAGCTAGCTATTAGTCAAATAACCCCATGGATGACTCTGTGACTTCTGTGATTGCATTGTGGAGGGGGACCAGTGCCTATGGCTGTGAAGGTTGTGCACTGTATAACTCCAGAGGTAATCATTCATGTTGTAGTTTATTTTGAGTGGTGCTCTCTAAAGTTGTATAGTCCATAAACTATGTTGCAGTACATGGCAGCTTAGTCTGAAATAAGGACTCTGAAAGAAAGGGATCTGGCTCTATTATAGAACATAAAAAAGCATAATTAATTTATGCTGGAGAGTTGGGGGAATGCATATGCAAACAGGAAGTGCTACTTCAGCTGAGAGGCACAGTAAGTACCAATTCCATGCCTAGTACTGGATCAGTCATGTTATAGACTATGAAATATGTGTGGCCTTCAAAAAGGTCATGAAAAATTCACATTATGAAATAATTGCATGGATTTCAAAACTTTTTGCATCAAAATAAACTTTTCACTGAGTTTTTCATCATTTTTGATATACCCTTATATATAGTGTTTCTTAATTATTTTGTGATTTTTTCTTTAACCGTAAAGCACCTCTCTTGAATCTTATTTTGCTTATTGGGTATGGCATTGGGTATTTTCCTGAGCAAGATCATTGACTGAGCTCAGAAGTTCTCTGAGCAGGAGGCAGGCTGTCACAGAGGGAACCTACGTAGGAAATCCCATCTTTTGATGATAGGATAGATTCTGAGCTGTGGTTGAGTTTGGGTCTAGTTTGGGGTAAAGGTCATAGATAATAGATGAAACATAGCAAGGTCTTGTACATTATCACTGTTAGTAATGAAATTTCCAGTCCTAGATCATTCTCCAGTGAAGCTCTCAGCCCTGGCTGCGGCAAGAATACCTGTGAAATAGATATTGGGATCTGCAGTCTGTCTGGCTCCCTCCGCTGATTTCTTCTGTAGTTATAAGAGCATGAGAAAGGAGCTAAACCAAGAGTATGATGGCACTTGGAGAAATAGGAACATAGATGTGGTAGAGTTCACCGTGGGAAGTAAGCATTAAGAGTCTTATGGTTTGGAGGCTGATAAATATTATCTCCTTAGGCTGGATACATACCTTCCACACACTCCAATCTTGAGAGAGAAAAGGTATGTATCATTTTTCCATATTTCCTCTGTGCATTGTAGGCATGCCCAGCTTCTTGTTGGCCCCTCTCTACCTTTCTCTACTCTGCTGTCTGTACTATGAGGCTAATCTTCATGGACCCATCAATGGGTTTCCTTGTTGTTTGCTTCTAGATGCCTTTGGCCAAAGCAATCCCCCTTGTAAGAGATTAGAGGAAAATAGTTGAGAGCAAGATCAGAGCATGCATTGTCAAACCAGAAGTCACTCAGAGCTATCAATCAGTGGCCTGTGTTGCCAAAAAACTCTGCTGTCATCTACATTATGTTTAGTAAACCTACTCAAGACGTGCCATAGCAACCACTGTGGAACAAGAGGCTCCACCCATGCCAGATTGCTTCAGCCTGAAGGTGGTCCTTGATGAGTGGATTACTTTCCAGGTATCCAATTCTATATGACTCCTTATTTTTGGTTTTTGGTGACTACACTTTCTTTCCATCCTAGGGTTGGCAACAGTGTAGCTTCTACCAGATCTGGGTTATGGGTGACTGGTTTCTCTTAACTTTATTTTTGGAAATAGTCTTATTGTACGCCATGGGGTCCCCAGTTGAGTTTATTACAGATTCTTGCCTCCACAGTCAAATAATTCAAAGTGGAGGCAGAAAGATATGCAGGAAAATAGGATTTATTCAAAGGAAAAGATCAGCCATGTTTGAGAGAAAGAGAATGAACAAAAAGTCAAAATACAAAAGATTCCAAAGAACAGAAACCCTTTAATAAAGAACCTCTTCCTCTCAAAAAACAAAATACCCTCAACAAGATTAGATCTATCCCATCTGGTGGCATTAGGGTATGGTGCCCATTATGGAGCTTAATTGAATTTCAAAAGGGGATGGAGTTGGGGCTGGGGCTTGGGCACTTCATATTTCCCTTGTCCTTTGTAGGAAATACTGGAAGTGCCATGCTGTAAGGTACATGATTGGAGTGGAAGTATCATTTTATTATAATAACCTTAAGGTCATCATGGAGACACATCCTGTGGCTATTTCTAGCTACCTATGGGTTCTAAGTTTGTAACACTGTGGAACTCAGTTTCTGTTACATGAAAAAATGTGTGAAAGGCTAGGTGGTGTGTGGGAGGTGGGTCTGAATGGTGCACTGAAAGGGAAGCGAGTCTGGGTTGTGCACAGAGGTGGGGTTGTCACACAGGCCAGAGTGGACTGTCACATGGGCTAAGCTGCTGTTATGCAGAGGCTGGCTAAGCTGTCCCATGGCAGGTTGGTCACTGGAGCATCCCATAGTGGCAAGATGTACTGTGGCTGTCAAACCATAGGTCACTCAGAGCTATCAATCAGTGGCCTGTGCTGTCAAAAATTCTGCTGCCATCTGCATTATGTTTAGTAAGCCTACTCAAGTCACTCCATAGAAACCACTGTGGATCAAGAGGCTACTATATACTGGGAACTGCATTCATAGAAAGATGCCATGACTCTCAGATCAGAATTTTTCAGTTTACAAAGTGCTTTGGAGGAACATGAACAGAGACAAAATACACTTGCTCTTATGTAGAGCTTTGTGTTTAATGCTTGTTCTCTCAGAGCTCACAGAGCTGGGCATTCACAGCACTTTGACAGAAGTTGCCCTATTTCTTCCATTCTTTAACTTTTCTAGCAGCAGATAGCTACAGCCTGAAATTCCAGTTTTGTATTAAATAAAAAGCTTTGTGCATAGAATTTTCTCATGGCAAGCTTGGATATTATGAAGCCAAGTAAGACTCAAACTCAGTCTGATTATTTAATAAACAATGAATAAAGCGATTGACCTTGATTATAATCAGGACTTGAATGACTTTCCATAGTATTAAAATTCCTGTGGCTGGTGGAGGCTGCTGTCCAAGGTCCATAGCCTTGTGGTCACTGTCTCCTTCCAACTGGCTTACACATTGGGAATCCTTTGGGTGACTGCCCATGTTCTGAGAACTCCAAGGCTGCTCTGGTCAGCATGTATGTGGACTCAGGTTAATGGGTCTAGCAACAAGGTCCTGAACCTCCAGAGCAAAGGTGTGGCTATCTGCTGTCCTTTCTTACTTGGAGAAGCACAGCAAATGTCTTCATTCATTCATTCATTTGGTTGTGTCTTTGTAAATTCTACCCATTTTTCTTTGAACTTTTTGATTAAAAATGCTGTCAGCCAAGCAATTTGATCTGCAAGGGAAGATGCTATTTGTGATGCATTTTTCATTTCTTTTCATCACTTTTTTATTTTTTAGTAGTTGAAGATCCCTTCATGCTTGAAAACCTTTTGAATTTTTTCTTCTGTCATGAATGTAAAGTGGAAGATGACAGATGTGTTAACCTTTCTCTTTGTAATGTCATTTGCATTACTTTGGGTCTCTGTACATAGCTTTGGAGTCTACATGCATGAAAACCACAGCTATAGCTGGCTACCTTGTTGCTGAGATACTGAGATACAGAGAACTCAGGTGATAGACACCTCCCTTCTCTCCCTGCCCTATTTGTGGTGACATCTGGGGTTGAAAAGTGACAGGACTTAAAGTGCCTGCAGAAGGGATTCAGAGATGCAGAGCACCTTCAAGGCATTAAATCCCTTTTGCTAGCACTTGTTTCCAAGAATTTCCACTGCAACCTATCTTGAGACTCCTTAATGAATTTGAAAATCACTTAGCATGAACTTCGTGCCTGGCACCACGTTAAACATTGTGGAGAGAACACATAACCACTGTCCTGCGGCTCATGTCCCATGTGGGAGACAGATACACACACTCACATATCAACTAAGCATAGGGGTTGTAGGAGCAACAAGGTGGCTCTTCCTAATCTAGCTTTGGCAGATGACCCAACGCAATCATAGCACTGACTGTGGGACTGCCGGGAGGACAAGGTAGACACGGGCAATCAGGTGAGTTGTCCTGATCCTCTTCTCCTGGATCTCCATTTAGGTTTATAAAAGGGCTTTAACTTTTCAGTCCAGTGAGTGTCTTCTGATGCCAAAAACTCCAGAAGCTTCTTAAGCAAGTATAGTCTATGTGAAGATCAATACCTTAATTGGTAGTTATCTGCAGCTGACCTCCAGTGAGGAGGTAGCAGGGACTGCTTCTGCAGGGCAGTTAATATTTTGTTTTTATTTACAGTATCCAATGCAGTGCCTGGTATAGAAGAGAAACTTGGCCCGAGGCATTCAGAAAGGGCTGAGTTTCTCTTCTGCACCAGTCACTACACTGGATTCGGAGTTGAGTGATCTGTGTTCTAGCCAGGCAGCTCTTGATTCATCACATTTTCCCTATCTTGGTTTCCTCATCTATAAGGTGAGGATCATACTTGAAGAGCATCAAGGACATTTCCTACTTTGATATTCTCTTAGTCACACATACAATATAGAATAAAATTGTAAGCTGCCTTCTCAAAACAGAAAAAGGTCAGTTTCCTGACAGTACAAGACTGACTCTGTGAAGGGCGTATAATAGCAGTTCAGGCTATAAAATGAAATCAGATAAGCTCTAAAGTCAATGCATTTCACAGTGGAGTATTTGTGGTTGATTGAACTGTTCAGAGATTAAATATTCAAGGTTAAAGATACAACTCCATTAAGGGGATCTATATCCTTGTGACATGCAACAGAATTTTTTCAATACTTCTAGTTTATTAAGCTCTTTGGAACATCAAAGCTCTGGGTAGAATATGGATAGTAAACATATTGCTTCTTGGAAATGAAAAAAAAAAAAAACTAGGATTAGAGACTCTGGGATGATCTATTAAATTGTCAGCTTATTGACAAAGTCCAGTATGGATGTGGTAGGTTATATTCCTAGTCCATCTAAGTATTGAATAGATAAAATATTTCATGACAATAATTGATTCACATGGAAAAGTTTCCTCATTTCCCAACCACACCAAAACTTCAACACTAAGAACCACTTTGTGCAATATATCCTTTGTCTCCAATATGAATAAAGACACAGTGCCATTCTCCAAAGTGTGTCTTCTAAATCTCGCCGAAGATTCAGCCCAATTTTTTTCTCTTGAGTATTTGCTAGTATTTAAAAAGCTCTGAAAATGGAGAGGAGTAGCAGTCAGTAGTTTTTTGTTCTTTTTTCTAGATGTGGGCACAAAGGGCCTTAAGATTGATGTTTTGTTTCAAGTTAGATGATCACTCTGGTGTGAAAGAAGGCAGAACAACTGACCAAAGGAAAAATATCACTAATATCATTAATTAGGAATTTTGCAGGAATTGTAATGGATATCAATTAATACAAGAGACTTAGTCATTAAAAATGTTTTGTTCCAGGACAAAAAGAAAAATCTATGGAAAAAGATTTGCTACATAAAGCAGGAAAGACTTAGGAGGGAATTGGAGTGCAGCACAGGATGTTAGCCACGTGGAGTGGGAAGGCCATGGCAGAAAACTAGCCCTTAACAACTATGGTTTGAGACAGAATGAAGAAAACAGCTGAAAAAGTTGAACATAAGAGTTGTCTTCATTATACTCTATAGAAAATACCATTACATTTTACTGACTGTCTATACCCTCCTTTCCCTGTCTCCAGTCTTGATCGCAGAATTAAGGGTTGGCTGAAGTGGGAAACCAATTGCCGTGGCTTCCAAGGGTCTGAGGTCCAGGATTGCAATGGGCTGTACATAGGAATGCTTCATTTCAAAACACCTTTTGTATATGAATTTTGAGAACTTTTAAATTTTTTGTTCAGGGTTGGGAGAATTCAATATAAGCACAAAGCAATTTAGGAGTGCTGCTCCTGAAAGAGTTAACTTCTTAGGGTTAATGGTGTTAAGGTACATGACATCTGTCAATATGAGGCTATCATCAGTATAAATTTCACCTTTCAACATCCCTGTAAATGGGTTACATCTTGTAAAATGAGATACATAGTATTCATGAATATGGCAAAATGTGGGATCTCCATCACGTATCTGAGGGTCTGCTATAGTCAAAGCCGTTTAAGTTTCAAATGAAATAATTTCTTCGGATGGGAGGCAAGTTGTAGTTTCTCATTCATTAGTCATTAGCTAAGCTATTGTGTATCTACTAACTTCTAACTTATTGATAGCTTTTGGGAAATGGAAATAAAAAAACTCAAATCAAATAAAGAAACCAGAGTGAGTTTTGTGTGCTGCCAACCATAAAAGAGAACATTTGAATTTATGAATAATGAATACAAGGACTTTTGCTTGGACTCAATTTTCTTGGCTGTTACCAATGTCTCCGTGAAACAAATAACCATTAACTTGCATGCTGGTCACCTCTCAGGATACATTGAGAAATATGATGGTGTCAGAAATCACTTTTGGTGTGAAAGGAGTGTTATTCTTTATTACATTTTCAGTTTCTTACACTTATAAAAGTCTCCAAGTCTACGGGCTGGTGTTGTGTGTGGTATAACAGGTGAAACAGCTGCCTGTGACACTGGCTGTAAATGGGTGCTGGTTTGTGTCCCATCCGTTCCACTTCTGAGCCAGCTCCCTGCTAATGGTCTGAGAAAAGAACAGAAGATGGCCCAAAAATTTGGGATCCTACCACCCCCATGGAAGACCCAGAAGCTCTGGCTTTGGCTTGGCCCAGCCTGGCCATTACAGCCATCTGGGGAGTGAGCCACCAGATGGAAGACGTCTCTCTCTGTCTCTCCCTGTTTCTCGCTCTCTGATTTTCAAAAAAAAAAAAAAAAAACCAAAAACCCACCACCAACAAAAAACCTTAATGTCTCCAAGTCTGGAGAAATGCTGAAAATCTTCCCATGGGAGAGCATATGCTTATTCAGATAATCTAAATTAACACATGGGCAATAAAGTCACTTGTATCTAATTTTGCACACTGCAATTTCCCTGTGGATGAGAAGGGAGATAGGATAGATTCAAAGTTATAGAGCATGAGACCAGCTCTGCTGATGTCAGTCAGCAGTTTTTAGATCTTAGGAAAGTCTTCTGAGCCTTAGGTGAGGCTTCAAGTTTTCCTTACTCATCAACAATATTATAAAACCTACTTGCATAGTGTGGATATTTGGCCTGCTTTCCATATTGGGGTGCCTGTATTTGATACTTGTTTCTAGCTCTTACCTCCAGTTTCTTGCTAATGTGGACCCTGCAAGGTAGGGATGATGATTCAAGTGATTTGGTACCTTCCACTCATGAGGTCCATGATCCTACTTCTGCCCCCTTGACCACTGTGGGCATTTGGAGAGTGAACCAATAGATGGGAGCTCCTTATCCTCTATGTCTCTCTAAGTAAACAAATACAAATTAAAAATAAAATCTACCTATTTTTAAACTTAGTAAATATAAATTTCCAAAGTACAGTTTGTGGATTACAATGGCTTCCCCCACCCCCATAACTTCCCTCCCACTCGCACCCCTCCCATCTCCCGCTCCCTCTCCCATTCCATTCACATCAAAATTCATTTTCAATTATCTTTATATACAGAAGATCCATTTAGTATATATTAAGTAAAGATTTCATCAGTGTGCACCCACACAGAACATAAAGTTTAAAATACTGTTTCAGTACTAGTTATAGCATTACTTCACATTGGACAACACATTAAGGACAGAGATCCCACATGAGGAGTAAGTGCACAGTGACTCCTGTTGTTGACTTAACAAATTGACACTCTTGTTTATGGCATCAGTAATTACCCTAGGCTCTTGTCATGAGTTGCCAAGGCTATGGAAGCCTTTTGAGTTTATCAACTTTGATCTTATTTAGACAGGGTCATAGTCAAAGTGGAAGTTCTCTCCTCCCTTCAGAGAAAGGTACCTCCTTCTTTGATAGCCCGTTCTTTCTACTGGGATCTCACTTGCAGAGATCTTTCATTTAGGTCTTTTTGTTTGTTTTTTTTGCCAGAGTGTCTTGGCTTTCCATGCCTAAAATACTCTCATGGGCTCTTCAGCCAGATCTGAATGTCTTAAGGGCTGATTCTGAGGCCAGAGTGCTGTTTAGGACATCTGCCATTCTATGAGTCTGCTGTGTATCCTGCTTCCCATGTTGGATCGTTCTCTCCCTTTTTGATTCTATCAGTTAGTATCAGCAGACACTAGTCTTGTTTGTGTGGTCCCTTTGACTCTTAGACCTATCAGTGTGATAGTTCAGTTATGAACTGAAATCGATCACTTGGACTAGTGAGATGGCATTGGTACATGCAATCTTGATGGGATTGTATTGGAATAAAATCTACTTTGAGAATTGTTTTAAAAATTGTTCAAAAAGATATAAAATATAAGAGGATTATTAGCTTTAAGCCCAACTTATTTACACATCTAGATTGCCTATATAAAATTTTAAACTTGTTTTCTAGAATAAGGTGTTAAAGACTGAAAGTTTTGCCCTTCCAACACTGCCATGCTGATATTATAAGCCACAATTAGAAGGTGAGACTTTTGGGATGTAATCGGCATTAGTAGGGCAGATCCTTTATGAAGGGGATTGATATTCTATAAAACAGGGACCAGAAGGCTCTCTAGATTTTCTTCTTGCCATGTGAAGATACAATGGGAAGCATACAGTCTGCAGCCTGAGAGAGGGCCCTCATAAGAAGCCTACTAAGCTGACAACCTCATGTCTGAGCTCCAGCCTCCAGAACTGTGATAAACAAATGTCTATTTCTGTAAGCCAGCCATTGCCATTCTATGGTGCTTTGTTATAGCAGCCTGAACCAAGTCATAAGGAGAGATTGAGTCTATCAGAACATTGCTTTGATGAAAAGGCTTTCTGTATTGAGAATGCATTTTATAGGAGAATTGCACTAAATGAGCAAAACAGGAACAATCACCCACTTTTGTTTTTTTGCCTTAAATTTGAGGGAGAGTATGATACTATATGCTACAAATGGAAAGATCTCTGGCCAGGGCCTCATTCCTCAAACATCATCTGACAAGTCTTTTCCATAAAATTCCTCTTGGGTCAGGTCTTTGTGATTATTAGAATTTGGGGAGCATATAATGAACCTGCAAAGAAAAATCTGATATTGGCAGAATTCATACTTCACTTCTAGCCATAAACTCAGCTTCATAAACTAGAGTGTCTTCACATTTGCAAATCTGAGTATCATTTAAAAATTAAACTTGATTACAAGCTATTTTCATTTAGAAGAGGGACCATTTTTTAGGCTATGAAGGCTGTTGGTGTTTTCTCTGGCATTACTTTACCTAGAAGTCCAAGTCTACTTCACTGATAATCTCATTGGTTGAAGGAAGGAAGGAAGGGAGGAAGAAAGGAAAGAATGAACAGAGGGAGGAATGCAAAGAATTGATCTTTCAGTTGGCTAAAAAATTGCCCCAATCCCTTGATAAAGAGAATCTATGGTTTGCCTTCCTTTGAGAGATTTGTGTTTGCAGAACTAAAATCCACCAAAAGTACACTTCAAGGACTCTGAAAACTGAGGCCAAGGTCATTTTAAAAGTAAATTAATCCTACTGATTTCTGTCTTATACATGTCCTTAGAGTCAGAGAATTATGGTGAGGCAGGATTCTTATTTGCTAAATGAAATGTTAAAACCAGCTAGTAAAAGTTGTCAAATTTATAGTGGAGATAGTAAAAATGGGAATTGCAATCATTTAGGCATAAGTAATTTTTGTGTTTATTGTCTTCATCTTTCAGAAGGGAATTAAAAAATTATATAATCTTCAAGATTGAGGGGAAGAGCTATAGAACCACTTTGGAATAACCTGTGGTCACCCCTGAAAGGAGGTCATTGCTCTTTAGTGAGAATATACAATAGCTGCATCTCCATCCCAATGGCAGGCATCTTCCAGGTTAGAAACTTGTTATATTGACCAATTTTTCACACTACAACTTCAATTCAGTTGTCCTAAATTCCATCTCACTGATATACAATTTTTTTCTTGCAAATTATAGCCTTTCAAGAAGTTGAAGAAAGATTTGAAAGTTGTTTTTGGAGGATTCTGAAAGGAAATTACATGTTGCTTTCTTTAATGCGTTGGTTATGTTTGATATATGCTTGCAAAGTGTGAAAATCTGTTTCATTCTATAGATGGCTGTCCATCTTCTGATGAGAGTGGGCCATTAGAACTGGACAAATGGTGCATTCCCGTTAAACAGATATTGAGCTGTCTCAGCCATTGATACAGAGTGTGCTCTTCTCTTGGATTTTTGTTTTCCAAGGTCAATGTGCATAATCTCAATTCTCTGGTATCTCACTAGTGCCTATTAGTAGACTGTCCATAAAGTTACCTCCTCAGAAGCCAACTCCAGTTTTTCTCTGATCTCTGAAGTCTACCCAATATTGTTGATATTGAAAATGATTTTACCTTAATTGATGGCAATTGAAAGTGTCAGTACAATTTGGGCTGATCAATATGTAAGTAGCCAGGGCCTGAGTAGCCAATTAGTCTTCAAGTTTCTAAGAGAAACTTCTGTTAATAGACACACTGACTGGGTAGCTAGAGTCAGACAATTGAGGTCAGTGCATCAGATTAGCAGAGCACCAGGTACAGAGTCTTTCTGTCCTGTCTCCCTGTGAGAACTGTGCAGAGAGCTGAGCGGTTCACTTATCACACTGCTTTGATGTGCAAAGTATTCCTATTGAATATTGGATAAATATCTTCCTGTTTAAATGATGATTGGTTAGGATTGTTTTTATTCTGACATTTTATTTATTTTATTTTTTTAAAAGAGTTATTTATTTGAAAGAGTTACACAGAGAGGGAGAGGCAGAGAGAGGCTTCCATCTGCTGTTTCAGTCTCCAGTTAGCCACAAGAGCTAGAGCTGCGCCAATCTGAAGCCAGGAGCCAGAAGTGTCCTCTAGGTCTTCCCATGTGGAGGCAGGGGCCCAAGAACTTGGGCCATCTTCTACTGCTTTCCCAGGCCATAGCAGAGAGCTGAATCAGAAGTGGAACAGCCAGGTCTCGAACTGGCACCTGTATGGGATGCCAGCACTGCAGGCGGTGGTTTTACCCCCTACACCATAGCACCATCCCTACATTTTATTTTAAAAATATTAATCTATTTTCTAGAAGGGACAAGGCACTCAAATTCTAAATACAGAGTTTAATCGTATAAAGTTGAAGTAGAAGTGAGGAAAAGAATCTAGTGCCTTTTAAAAATAATCATTGCTATTGAATTATATATCACTAATCAATATACACAATTCAGCTACTTTATGTGAGTTTTTTTTAAAAAATGTATGCAGTCATGTAATCACAGCCACACTCATAAGAAATTACATAAGAATCACAAAGTGTGCATTCTCTTGTATATGCTCTGACTTCTTTTTCTCTGCATGGTGTTGCTGGAGTCATCCATGTTGTTACATGTAGAAGTAGGTCATTCTTTTTTTGCCTAGTGGTAGCCCAGTGTTGGATATATGATGATTTCTCTAGCCAGCATCTTTTGAAGGGCCTTTGGGCTTTTCAGGTTTTTGCTACAGGTCCCACAAATGTTTATAAACAAATTTGTGTGAGTGTGTGTGTGTGTGTGTGTGTATACATGCTTTCATTTTGCTTGGGTGAATACCTGAGAATGGAATTTAATGTTATGGTAAATATTATGCTTAAGGTCATAAGAAACCATTAAACTTTTCCAATGCAATTGTAGTATTCTACTTTGCCATCTGCAATGCATGAAAGTTCCAATTTTTCCATATCTTTGCCAAAACTGGTACAATCACTTTATTTTTAGCTTTCAAATGAAGTGTAGAGTCATTTTATTATAGTTTACATGCCTTTGATTATTCATGGTGTTAGTCATTTTCTATATACATTCGTCATTTTCATTTTGTGAGAAGCATCAATGTGAATATTTTGCTCATTTTTGCATGAATGTCTTATTAACTCATTGATATGGACATGATTTTTTGTCATATCTATGATATATAATGATTGAAATAAAAATTGTATTTCCTATTCAGATATATATTGAGAATATATATATGGAATATATATATATACAGATATATATGTGCCATTTTCAAAAATTATATGGCCTATTTTCCATTTCTATTTTAAAGAAGAGAAATTTTAAATTTGCTGTTTGATCTGAGATATCTTCGTGTATACCAAAGTCACATGTTTTTTCTTGTGTTTTCCCCCAATAGCCCTTTTTTTTTTTTTTTTTTTTTGACAGGCAGAGTGGACAGTGAGAGAGAGAGACAGAAAAGGTCTTCCTTTGCTGTTGCTTCACCCTCCAATAGCCAATGGCTGCTGCGGCCAGCACGCTGCGGCCAGCGCACCACGCTGATCCGATGGCAGGAGCCAGGTACTTATCCTGGTCTCCCATGGGGTGGCCATCCTCCACTGCACTCCCGGGCCACAGCAGAGAGCTGCGCTGGAAGAGGGGCAGCCAGGACAGAATCCGGTGCCCCGACCGGGACTAGAACCCGGTGTACTGGCGCCGCTAGGTGGAGGATTAGCCTAGTGAGCCGCGGCACCGGCCCTTTTTTTTTTTCCCCCAATAGTCTTATACTTTGTAGACCTATGATTCATTTTGAGATAATGTTATGTATGGTGTGACATAAGAATTGAGGTTCATTTTTTTAAAAGTTGGATATTCCATTGTTTCAGAACCATTTGTTAAGACAATCCTTTCTTCATTGAATTAACTTGGCATAATTGTTAATTCAATTAAGAACATATGTGTTTTTATCTAGACTTTGTTCTGTTTCATCCTTTATAAATAGTGTTATTGCTGTAGCTTTAAGTTTTAAAATCAGGAAATGGTTATTTTTGGATTTCAAGCCAACTTTCCAATCCTTTAAAAATTCCTATTGGAATTTTAATTAGGATGTTCTAGATTAATGTCAGTAGAATCAATCTCTTAATATTCAATTCTGATCCATGAATGTGAATCAGCAGTGTTTTATAGTTTTTAAGTGTTTATAATTTTTGGGTTAAAATTATCTCTAAAGTCCTTTAGAGATAATTTCTCATCCTATCTAAATCTTTAAAAAATATTTATTGACATGCAGAGTTACAGAGACAGAAAGAGAGACACACACAGAGAGATCTTCCATCCTCTGATTTACTGGCCAAATGGTCACAATTGTCAGGGCTGAGCCAGGAGCCTCTTCCAGGTCTCTAACATGGGTGCGGGGTCCAAGCACTTGGGACATCTTTGGTTGTGTTCCTGAGAGCATCAACAAGGAACTGGATTGGAAATGGAGCACCTGGGTCTTTAACTGGTGCCTGTATGGGATGCTGGCACTGCAGATGGTGGTCTAACTTGGTATGCCACATCATTGCCCCCTTAATTGGGGTTTTAAAAACATTTTATTGGTTGTAGATGTGTGGATTTATTTATGGAGTTTCTATCTGTTTTTGTGCCAATACCAGGCTGTTTTAATTATAACTGCCCTGTAGTATGTCTTAAAATTTGGTATTGTGATGTCTCCAGCTTTGTTTTTGTTGTATAAGATTGCATTAGTTATTGTCCTTGTGTTCCCATATGAATTTTAGCATCACTTTTTTCTAGGTCTATGAAGAATGTTGATATTTTGATTGAGATTGCATTGAACCTGTAAACTGGACTGGATGAATATCATCATCATGAATATCAACTGGATGAATATCATTCCAATCGAACATGAAAGATTTTTCCATTTTTAAAATGTATTCTGTTTCTTTCTTTAATGTTTTGTAGTTTTCATCACTGAGATCTGTGACATCCTTGGTTAAATTTATCCCAAGGTATTTAATTATTTTAGTAGCAATTGTGACTGTGGTTGATCTTAAAAGTTGTTTCTCAGCCATGGCATTGTCTGTGTATATAAAGGCTATTGATTTTTGTGTGTTGATTTTATATCCTGCTATTTTATCAAACTCTTTTATGAGTTCCAATATTCTCTCAGTGGAGTCTTTTGGATCACCTATATGTAGAATCATGTCATCTCTAAAACAGGGATAGTTTGATTTCTTCCTTCCCAATTTGTATCCCTTTGATTCCTTTTTCTTATCTAATGGCTTTGTCTATATTAAATAGCAATGGACTATGTTAAATGCAATGGTGAGAATGAGCATTCTTGTATGGTTCTGGATCTTAGAGGAAATGCTTCCATTTTTTCTCCATTCAATAGGATGCTGGCCATGGGTTTGTCATAAACTGCTTTGTGTTGAGGAATATTCCTTCTATACCCAATTTGCTTAAGGTTAAAAAGGAACTAAAATCAATCCCTGGAGCAAATACAGTTTCCTCAACAAATGGAGCTGAAAAAACTGGATTTCCATGTGCAGAAGTGTGAAATTAGACTTCTACCTTACACCTTACACAAATATCCACTCAAAATGAAGCAAAGACCTAAATATACAATCTGACATCAACAAATTATTAGATAACATTGGGGGCAATTCTGTAAGATGTTGGCATAGGCAAAGACTTCTTTGAAAATGCCCCAGAAGCACAGGCAATCAAAGTCAAAATTGACAAATGAGATTACATCAAAATAAGAAGCATCTGCACTGCAAAGGAAACACTTAAGTGAACAGACAGCTGACAGAATGAGAGAAAATATTTGCAAACTACACAGCTGATAAAGGGTTAATATCCAGATTCTATAAAGAGCTTAAGAAATCCAACAACAACAAAATAAACAATCCAGTTAAGAAATGGGCAAAGGACTTGAGCAGGCATTTTTCAGGAGAGAAAATTCAAATGGACAACAATTAGAAAAATGCTCAGGATCCCTAGCCATCAGGGAAATGCAAATCAAAACCACAATGAGGTTTCATCTCACCTCAGTTAGAATGGCTTTCATACATAAATAAACAAATAACAAATGCTGGTAAGGATGTGGGGGAAAAAGTACCCACTGGTACAGCCACTGTGGAAGACATTATGGAGATACCTCAGAAATCTGAATATAGACCTACCATATGATCTAGCCATCCCACTCCTGGGAATTTACCCAAACAAAAATAAATCAGCATATGAAGGAGTTATCTGTACCCTTATGTTCATTGCAGCTCAGTTCATAATAGCTAAGATATGAAATAAAGATGACTGCTTAAAAACATTATGGTATTTGTACGGTATGGAGTACTGTGCAATATGGAGTACTACTCAGTTGTAAGAAAAAAATGAAATCCTGTATTTTGCAGCAAATACACACAACTGGAAGCCAATCCCCAAAATACAGATACCATATATTTTCCCTGTGCCAAGGTAACTAATAGAGTTCTTAAAATGTATTGGAGTGAAATGGACATTTTGAGATTTGATGATTGTTGACAGCCATTGTCTTTTAAGGAACAGTAGTTTTTTTTTCTTCATAATATTTGTTGAAATCTTATATTTAGTGTATGGTTAACTTTCCAGTCATTAAGTAAACCAAAAATAGATCTCAAAAAATTAAGAGTGGGAACAGGAGAGGGAGGAAGAAGAAAGGTTGGAGCATGGGAGGGAGGAAGGGTAGGGTTGGAAGTGTCACTATGTTTTTAAATCTGCACATATGAAATACATGAAACTTGTATAACAAAATTTTTTAAAATTCATTTAAAATGTACTCATTACTTGCACATGGAAATGCTGCATTTTTTAAAAACTTAGTATTTTTTCCTTACCTAAACACATGTAGAAGTTCCAGTAGCATTTTACTTAGATTCCTTAGGAATTTCTAGGTATATAATAATTTTGTTTGCATTCATATATTAATGCTGTTTTGCTTCTTTTTCATCTATGCCTTTTATTTTTCTACTCATGTTCCAGTTAAAACTCTAGTTTTCAAATCCAAACTAAAGATTAGATATCATTGCTAATTTTTTTTTTTTCAATCTTATGGGAAAGGCATTCAGTCTTTCACCATTAAGTAAGATGTTAACCTTTGGTTTTTGTAGATATCCCTTATCCAGTTGTGGAAATCTTGAATTTTAGTTTAATGTGAAAAGATTTTATGTAATCACAATTTGACTGTGAGTTATGTAAAGTGTATTTCATGCATGTTTATAGATGATACTAGGCTTTTTCTCTTGTATTTTGTTAGTATTATAAATTACATTGATGGCATTTTAGATGTTTATCCAACTATGCATTCATGGGATAAACTCCTTTTGGTCATTATTTGCTAATTTTTAAAAGTGCTTGGTAACTAGTGTATGTGAAAGGTATTGGTTTGTAGTTTTCTTATATTTTAAGCCAAATTTTGTTATTAGGGCCTCAAAGTTTTTAAATATACATTTGTACTTATATGCACACAGTTGGTGCATTAGTTAAACCTCTTTGTTTTATTCTTCTAATGGTTTCAATATTTAAAATAAGAATGTTCTACTTAAAGCAGTCTACTTTTAAGGAATATTATGTCACTGAACCTAACATGTAAGAACTTTAAATGGTAATATTTTTATTTTTCCCCTCCCATCCTTGAGGCTTTTGCTTTTATACCTTATACTTATATGTTATAAATCTCATTATATATATGTTATGATTTTTTGTTGAAATCTAATCTCTTATAATCTTATATTTTCATACATATTTAGCATTTCTGGCACTTTCATTACTTTTAATATGCTAATTTTCAAATGGGATAATTTTTTCTCTAACTGGAATTTTTATTTTAATACTTCCTTGGAGTACAAGTGTTCTGGAGGCAAATGTATCAGATCTTTTTTCTGGAAGAAGTCTTTACTTTTCTGGTAGTTTTTGAATAGTAATTTTACTGTGAATAGAACTTTGGTTGAGAGTTTTGATTTCTTTAAGTATTTTAAAGATAATTCATTGCTTCCTGGCTTGCATAGTTTTTGATGAGAAACTTGTAGTTCCTTTATGTGAATGTAATGCGTCTTTAAAACTGAACGTCTTGTATATATTTTCTTTGTACCTCTGGATTTCAGCAATTTGATCTTGATGATATCTTGTGTGGTTTATATTTGTACATATCCTGTTTTGGTTTGTGTATTTGAAACTCTCATCAAAGTTGGAAAATAGTCATGATTTAAGCACTTTTTTCTGTCTTTTCTGGTATTCCAATTACATATAATATAGCTCATTTGGTACTTATCACAAATATATTTTTCAGTATTTTTATTTGTGTGTTATTTTCAGATAGTTTCTGTAGTCTTCAAGTTCATTGACATTTTCTCCTGTAGTATCCAAACTTCCATTAATCTCATTTAATGCATTTTTAATTTTCAATATTTTATTCACCTCTATGTTAAAATTCATTTCTTTTTTTAAATAGAAGTTTATTTTCTCATAGTTTTGGAGGCTGGAAGTCCAAGATCAGTGTGTCAGCAGGATAGGGCTCCACTGAGGGCTTTTTTTCAGGGGCTTACAGACAACATTCTACCAACTAGATTCTCACTATAGTGGCTTTACCAGTTTACAGTCCCACCAGGAGAGGTTTAGGGAACCTTTCCCCCCATATTCTCACCAGCATTTGTTGTTGATTTCTCGATGAAGGCCATTCTAAGGAGGGTGAGGGGAAACCTCTTTGTGGTTTTCATTTGCATTTCACTGACTTCTAGTGATCCTAAGCATTTTTCTCATGTGTCTGATGGCCATTTGGATTTCCTCTTTCAAAGAATTTCTAAGTCATTTGCCTATTTCTTAACTGGATTATTTGTTCTACTGTTGTTGTGTTTCTTGATCTCTTTATATATTCTGGTTTTTAATCCTTTATCACTTGGTCAGTTTGAAAATAATTTCTTCTATTCTGTTTGCCTCTTCACTTTGCTGATTGTTTCTTTTGCAGTATAGAAGCTTTTCAATTTGATGTAATCCCATTTGTCAATTTTAGCTTTGATTATCTGTGTCTCTGGGGTCCTTTCTAAAAACTCTTTGCCTACATCAATGTCTTGTAGGGTTTCCCCACTATTATCTAATAATTTGATGGTATCAGGTCATAGATTTAAGTCTTTCATCCATTTTGAGTTTTTTTGTGTGTGTAAGGTGTAAGGTAGGGGTCTTGCATCATATTTCTGCGTGTAGCAATCCAGTTTTCCCAGCACCATTTGTTGAAGAGATTGTCCTTGCTTCAGGGATTGATTTTAGCTCCTTTGTCAAAGATAAGTTGCTTGTAGATGCTTGTTTTTATTTGTGGTATTTCTATCTGGTCCATTGGTCTATCCATCTGTTTTTGTACCAGCACCAGGCTATTTTGATTATAACTGCCCTGTAGTCTGGCATTGTGATGCCTCTGTCTTTGTATCTGTTGTATAAGGTTTCTTTAGTTATTCTTGGTCTCCTGTGTTTCCATATGACTTTCAGCATCATTTTTTTCTACATCTGAGAGAATGTTCATGGTATTTTGATTGGTATTGCATTGAATCTGTAAATTGCCAATGGTAGTGAACATTTGATCTTGATTCTTCCAATCCATGAACATGGAAGATTTTTCCATTTTTTTGTATCTTCTTCTATTTCTTTCTTTAATGTTTTGTCATTCTCATCATAGAGATCCTTGACCTCCTTAGCATAAATTTATTCCAAGATATTTGTATTTTTTGTAGTTATTATGAATTGATTATAGAAGTTCTTTCTAAATTTCTAAATTATTACTGATCTTAGAAGTTCTTTCTCAGCTATGGCATTGTTTGTGTGTACAAAGGCTGTTGATTTTCATATGTTGATTTTATATCCTGCTACTTTTCCAAACTCTTCTATGAGTTCCGATAGCCTCTTGGTGAAGCCTTTTGTGTTCATGTCATCTGCAAATAAGGACAGTTTGACTTCTTCCTTCCCAATTTGTATCCCTTTGATTTATTTTTCTTGCCTAATGGCTCTGGCCAAAACTTCCAGGACTATATTGAATAGTAATGATGAAAATGGGCATCCTTGTCTGGTTCTGGATCTCAATGGGAATACTTCCATCTTTTCCCCATTCAATAGGGTGCTTGCCATGGGTTTGTCATAAATTGCCTTGACTGTGTTGAGGAATGTTCCTTCTATACACAATTTTGCTTAGAATTTTTATCATGAAAGGGTGTTGTATTTTATCAAATGATTTCTCTGCATCTATTGAGATAATCATATGGTTTTTCTTCTGCAGTTTGTTAATGTGGTGTATCACATTGATTTTGCAAATGTTGAACAATTCCTGCATACCAGGGATAAATCCCACTTGGTCTGGATGGATGATCTTTCTGATGTGTTGTTGGATTCGATTGGCTAATATTTTCTTGCAGATTTTTTAGTCTGTGTTTATCAGAGTTATTGGTCTAAAGTTCTCTTTCTCTGTTGCATCTTTCCCAGGTTTGCATATTAAGGTGATGCAGGCTTCATAGACAGAGTTTGGGAGGATTCTATTCTTTTCAAGTGTTTTGAATAGATCAAAAAGAATTGGAATTTATTCTTGTTTAAATGTCTGATAGGATAGAATTCAGCTAAGCCATCTGGTCTTGCGATTTTATTTGTTCGGAGGGTGTTTATTACTGATTCCTTCTCCATCTTGGTTATCGGTCGGTTTAGGTTTTCTGTATTGTCGTGACTTAATTTTGGTAGACTGTATCTTTCTAGGAGTTTATCCATTTCTTCTGTTTCCTAGTTTGTTGGCATACAGCTCTTTGTAATAATTTCTGATGAATCTTTTTATTTCTGTGGTATCTGTTGTTACATTTCCTTTTTCATCTCTGATTTTATTGATTTGGGTCTTTTCCTTATTTTTTTGGTTAGGTGTACCATGATTTATCAATTTTGTTAATTTTTTCAAAAAATCAACTTTTCCTTTCATTGATTTTCTGTAATGATCTTTTATTTCTATTTTGTTCTCTAATTTATTCCTACTTGTTTTGGGTTTGGTTTTTTGGTGGTGTTCTAGTCCCATGTGATATATTGATGGCTCATTTATTTTGTACCTTTACAGTTTCTTCATGTAGGCACTGATTGCTACGAATTTCGCTCAACACTACTTTTGCTAGATCCCATAGGTTTTGGTATGACGTATTGTCATCTTTATTTGTTTCCAGAATTTTTTTTTTATTTCTCTTGTGATTTCTTCTATGACCCAGTATTCAAGAGCATGTTGTTCAGTCTCCATGTGTTTATGTATGTCCTAGAGGTTCTTGAGTTGATTTTAGCTTCATTCCATTGTGGTCTGAGAAGATGTGTGGAATGCTTTTGATTCTTTTAATTTTATGAGATTTGAATTTTATGGCCCAGCATATGGTTTCTCCTAGAGAATGTTCCATGTACTGATGAGAAGAATGTGTATTCTGCCACTGTGGAGTGAAAGGCTCTGTATAGATATCCATTAGCTCCATTTGGTCTATAGTATTTAGTAACTGTTGTTTCCTTGTTGATTTTCTATCTAGTTGTTCTGTCCATTGATGAAAGTGGGGCATTGAGGTCCCCCATTATTATTGTATTGGAGTCTGTGTCTCCCTTTAGGTCTTAACATTTTTAAGTAGCTGGGTGCCCTGTAATTAGGTTCATATACATTTATTATAGTCACATCTTCTGTTGGATTGATCCTTTAATCATTACATAGTGCCCTTGTTTTTCAACAGTTATTATGTTAAAGTATATTTTGTCTGATATTAGGATGGCAACACCAGCTTTTTGTTTGTTTGTTTCTGTTAGCTTGGACTATTTTTTTCTATCCTTTCACTCAGTCTGCATGTATCTTGGGTGGTAAGATGTGTTTCTTGTAAGCAGCAAGTAGATGGGTCTTATTTTTCAATCCATTCAACCAGTCTGCATTTTTTAACTGGAGAATTGAGGTCATTTATATTGAAGGAGATTATTGTTGAGTAATGACCTGAACCTGCCATTTTTCCATAAATATTCCTATTGTTTACTTTGGATTTCTTTTCTATTTCTATTGTGGTTTTTATGCCTTCTCATTCTTTCATAATGAATCTTTCTATGTTTGTGTATGTAGCAAATCTTTAAGCAGCTTCTGTAAGGCTAGATGAGTGTCAACAAATTCCTTCAATTTCTGTTTGTTATGGAAGGTCTTTATTTTGCCTTCATTCATAAATGCAAGCTTTGTGGGATACAGTATTCTGGGTTAACAGGTTTTTTCTTTTAATATTTGGATTATATCATCATTCCCTTATGTCCTAAAGGATTCTGGTAGGAGTCAGCTGGGAGTCTAATTGGCAATCTTCTGCAAGTGATCTGGCGTTTCTCTTATGCCCATTTTAGAATCTTTTCTTTATGTTCTGCTATGGAAAGTTTGACTACAATGTGTCATAGTGAGAGTCTTTTCTGGTTATGTCTGTTAGAAATTCTGTGTGCTTCCTCTACTTGAAAATTCCATCCTTTCTCCAAATTTTGGACAATTTTCTGTAATTATTTCTTGCTTTCTATTCCCTTCTCTCTATTTACTCCTTCAGAAACTCCTAAGACCTGTATGTTGGGTCATTGATAGCATCCCATAGGTCTGCAACACTGTTCTTAAGTTTTCTATTTTCTTGGTTTTTTGTCTGACTGTAAGACTTCCAAAGAATTGTGTTCTCATTTGGATATTCTTTCTTCTGCCTCATCAAGTCTGCTGTTAAGACTTTCCACTACATTTTTTATCTAATCCATTGAATCCTTAATTTCTAAAATTTGTTTGATTTCTCTTTATATTCTCAATTTCCCAGGAAATTTTCTTATTCATATCATGTATGGTTTTCTTTAGATTATGGATTTGCTTTTGATTTTTTTTGAGTAATCCTATGATTAATTTTCCAAATTCCATTTCTGGCATTTTCTCAGCATCCTTGCATTCTAATATTGAGTTGTTGTTGTTGTGTCCTCTGAGGGTGTTATGGTGACTTCCTTATTCTTGTTTCTTGAATTTTGACTCTTGTTTTTGGCATTTATGGGGTTGATTTTTTAATTTTTTCTTCTGTTGGTTATCTTTGTGGTTATGTTTCTGTGGCTTTTTGGAGTGTCTGCCATTTCAGTTAATATTAGGAGGCTTGTGGTGTGGTGGGTGTGCCTAGGAGGCTCTGGTTAATGCTTATGGCGAGGCTAGTTTCCAGGTAACACCCACCTTGGGAGTTGTAGAATTCCAAAGCCAGCCATATGCTATACCTTTTCCTGTAGCTACAGAGGCCCCAAGCTCTTAGCTGATAGAGCTCTCACAGACACCAAGACCAGAACACATTGTTGGTGTGCGTACTCTTCTGTCTTTCGTAGTTGCCTGGCTACCTTCCTGCCAAGCTCTGAGGCGGGGTTGGGGGTGGGGTGGGGTGTGGAGTGTTCCCTCTGCTGGTATTTGTGGATAAGGAACACGTGCTAGAGTCCCTGGTCTAACACGTGCCTGCCGCTGCTGCCAGCGCTGCGTTCAGGTGTTCCGTCCCAGTGAGCTGTTATGGACATGCCTGCAGGCTTCTGAGTTGTAGCAACTGATTTAAAATAGTACCTGCCCCTCTCTTGGCTGGGTTGCAGGGTTGGTTTTGGAGAGACTGGTTTGAATCAGCCATCCCCCTCCACTTCCACTAAGACTGAAGGCAACCGCAAGCGACCGCCAGCTTCCCGGGCTCCAGCGCAGACCTGCGGGCCATTCTCTCTCTGCTCTATCCCCACAGATTGGTGCATACTCCCCCCACCCCCCCACCCCCACCCCCGTTCATGCCACCAGTCTGCGGCTGGGGTTCTCTGCATGTGTGTGAGCGCTCACCACAGAGTTTCAAGCCATTATTCCTCCTCCCATGAGGCTTCCCAGGAAGTTTTCTCTTCTCCTGGAGTATGTACCTATGTATCACACTTTCTCTTCCTAGCCCTGCATAGCATGCTGCTCCCTAATCCACTGTTTTTGCCTTCCCTCCCCAATTTCAACTTCTTAAAAATATCTTTTCAGTTTTCCTCCACCCGCATGTCTCAGTACAATGGAGTCGTTTTCTGCTAAGTCTATCATCCTGAGGTCTGTTTTTAGGGACTGATTTTCTCCTGGTTTTAAGCTTGATCTCCTTCCCTCCTTTCCTCTTTTTATTTCTAGGCATGTTCTGTAAATGGATGTGGAACAAGGCAAATGCTACATTATTGAGTGGCTGGATTTTGTTGTCTCCCAGAATTAATGTTGAACTTTGATCTAATCAGAAAATAATTTGCTTGCTAAGGCTTATTTTAAAGCCTTGTCAGGATAAGCCTAGATATTCTATGGAAAAATAAAGCTCTTCTACCAAGGTATGGCCATGGTGAATCAGCTCACAATATCCCAGGTGATTAGTGAATATTTTTTCCTGCATGATCTCAGATTGTCCTCTCACCTTGTGCCTAACAGAAAATTGCTCATTTTAAAGGCATCTATGACTTTGTAAAGTCCAGTCCTGTGCAAGCATAGCCAAATAGTGTGCAAAGACCCACGGGGATTCCAGTTAGATTTCTGGAGCCCTTCTGCAGAATTCAGTCCTTTCTGGAAATCTTCCTTGTACCCTGCCACTGCTTCATCTGCTCTGGACTTGGATCTCTGTCTCCTCAGCTTGCTCTACTTGGAGTTCCCTGTTATGCACCACAGTCCAGAATGTGCTTCTGGGCAGAAAGGTGGGCTGATTGTAAGATCATTTGTTATTTTGTGTGTTTGCCTCACAATAGTGTGTCTAATCAAAAAACACATTCTTGCTCTGTTAAGGTCTTACATTTCTGGTTTGTACAAATAGAGGACTGGCATGTGTATGTATGTGTGTGTGTATCTGTGTATTATATATATTTATTACAAATGTTGGAAAATAAATAAACACTTTGATCGTAGAAAAGAAATAATTTTCTTAGTTCTATGCCTTAATTTTTTTTTCTGTGAACTCCTGCTTATTTTCTGTCTATACCTATCCTTTACAAGTGTCGTGTGCTTATTTTTATTTAGGTCAGCATTTTACATTGGACATATTTAGTAGACCTCTGGCTAAAATCTAAGTTCTTGAGGCCTGACTTCCATAGTGGCTTTACCAGTTTGCATTCCCACCAACCATGGGTTAGTGTCCCTTTTTCCCCACATCCTCTCCAGCATCTATTGTTGGTAGATTTCTGAATGTGAGCCATTCCAGCTGGGGTGAGGTGAAACCTCATTGTGGTTTTGATGTGCATTTCCCTGATTGCTAGTGATCTTGAACATTTTTTCATGTGTCTGTTGGCCATTTGGATTTCCTCTTTTGAAAAATGTCTGATTACAGGGCCATTTTCTTTCATCCAGAAGGCCTGCATAATTCAGATCATACTGCTTAGGTATCCATAGATGCTTTCCAGGTAGATAGTGCATTCAAAAGCATCTGTTATATCCTCCTCCTCCTTTCCACCTGGGGCCCTTAAATAGTTACCAGGCTGTTATCTCAACTTATGATATTTTGGATCATAGAGCTGCTACTCTGTTCTGCATTAAGAAGAAAGAGTAATTAGTCTCAAATTACTTTCTGTTTGCACTAGATTACCCATTTACATTTGAAATACAATCATTAAAATTATTGAGACTAAATACATACCAATTGTCCATGCAGTCACAGTAACTGTTCATGTGTTACTGAAGTCACAGAGAATGTCATGCTTTTAGATTCTTGTTTTACCTTTCCATGCCCTAAAATAGTAATGATGTTTTTAAGTGCTTGAATTTGCGCTAATTGCTTTATACGGCTCCTTCAGGGCTTATTTTTCAGGACATGAAGATGCTTCATTGCAGGCGGTGTGCTTGGCACCTGTGGCACAAAAATTATAATACAAGATCCCTTCTCATTATAAATCATTGTGAATTTGTATAAAATACCATACAATAGCTTATAAACACATACACACAAGCACACATACTCATTCACAAAGAAACACAGTAGGACTCCAAGGGAAGTTGTTCTGCTGACATTTGACATTTATTCACACTGATTGTCATCTCCCAATAAGAACCTGTAAGGTGGATATAGAAATTAGATTCGTATTAAGTAGTGCATGATAGATACTCGCAAATTGGACTTGCACAAGATACATATTTATTTCTTCCCAAAGTAAAACATCTAGGGAGTAGACACCTGAGGCTAGTATAGTGCTTTCATAGTCACAGAAGTGACAGAGTCCTTTGAGCTTTCATCCATGGAATTTCTAGATGATGGCCATCACATCTGCAAGGTTTATAAAATGTTTGAGTTTGCAGGAGAAAGGGTGATACCCATTCTTTTAAGGAGACTTTTGGATGTCTCATGCAATACTTCCTCTCTGGTTGGAAATGAGCAGTCTGTACTAGGTGAGTATTCTCATGGCACCCAACAGGTGGAGATCTACACTTGGGGAAACTGCAGCCTTTGGGCGTAATGTGGTGACACATGGAGTAGAAGACTTGGATCTTTGGTCAGTTCAATCATTAGTCTAAAGATGAGATGTGGAACAAAGCACTTCTATGCATGCTTGCTGATTCATTGAGAAAACAAAACAACAAAACAACCAATGTTATCTCCTATTTGAGAGATACTTTGTAGTGATTAAATAGTAGCATATGTGAAAAAAATCACAAACCATAAAATCCTATACTATTATGGATAGAGTTGGAATTTTGGTTCCATGATGGTTATATCTTCACCATCAGAATCACATAACAAAATAGAATTTTAGTAGAAATAATAGAAATACAATTAAATCAAGGAAGTAGGAGAAATCCCAAGAATTTACAACTGCACAGGACTTCCTTTAACAGAGGTGTGGGGGTGTGTGTTTCTACTCCTTACCTTAAAGCTCCTCTGTGTAGATGGTTTCCCAGGACAGTCTGAAGAGTGCATCTTTCTGGACATGCTGGTTAGACTGAAGATGAATACAGCTTCCTTCTAGCTCGTGTTCAGAATGCCCGAGGCTTGGACAAAGTGTGGATGCTGAGACCAGACAGCTCAAGAGGATCACTCCATCTTGTCACCCTGGCTGCTTGGTGGGAGAAGGAAAAGCAGAGCCAGGGCAATCGGGGTAAATGCAGAGAATTCCCCAGCAACTCTGGTCCTGCACTGCACCTGCACCTGAGAGGCGATCTTTATTAGAGCACAGGGTAAAGACAGTGAAGACTTTAGGATATTTACCTAATTGGGGGGGGGGTAAGTTTCCTTTAAAAAGATAAAAACAATTTCTCCTTGGATTCATAAGATGTTTCTTCAAAAGCATTTCCTATTTTTGTTGCTTTAATTATTAACTTTTCTGATAAAGTGAGTTCATATCAATCTATTCTAGATGGAAATGTGGTTTGGATATGGTTTGCCACAAGCTGGTCCTCAGGGTAAGAGTGTTTAAGAAGTGGGACATAGAAGAAGGTGGATTAGGCCATGGGAACACCACCTTGGGTAGGAATTAATACTTGCTTGCAGGAGAGAGTCAGGCCCCACGGTACTGGATTCCTTCTCAAGAGAATGAGTTGTTAGAAAGTGAACTTGGCTTTCTCAGCTCATTCTCTCTCCTGCTTTCTGAAAGTGTCCTCTTCTCTTCTGCTACTCTGCCTTGTAGAGATGCAGCTAGTGCCCTTGCCAGACACTGATGCTCTGCTGTTTGGACTTCATAGCCACCAGGAACACAAGTCTATTCAACACTTTTTCTTTATACATTGTGCAGGGTCAGATGCTCTGTTATAGCAATACAAGATGAACTAAGAGAGAAATGGAAGTACACAAAGAACAAGTGATTCCTGCGAGGATGGGGTGTTTACAGTTCTGGTTCTGCTGCTTACTGATTCTGGTTCTTAAACAAGTTATTTAGCATTTGTGATCTTTGATTTTCTCCCTTACAAAATAGGGCTTATAAGATCCACCTCTCAAAGCTATTGTGAAGGTTAAAGAAAAGCATGCAGTGCAGTGGCAACTTCACAGAAATCATTCAGCAGTCAATAACTGATGCTTGCTGTTATTCATTGTAGGCCAGGGCTGTATCGAGACACTGAGTGTCACTCCCCCTCTTCATGGAGGAACGACACTAAACCCTGCCTAGGCTTCATATCCGAGTCACGGCCCCATTATGTCGCTCCCCCTCTTCGTGGAGGAATGACACAGGACCCTGCGCTGTTCTTTCGTCTGCTCGGCCCTCCCCGGCTTTGCTGCTGGTTCTTCCCGGGTTGGCTACCGTCCCTTCCACCTCCGTGGAAGGGCGGTTCCCCCTGGCCACTTTCCCCACTTCCGCAGGGGAGCGGCACACCACCGGCCGGCTCTCTCGGGGGCTGCACAGGTGTTCCCTCAGATGTTCCCCTTAGACGTTCCTGGTGCATGTTCTCTCTCTCCTCCTTTATAGTCCTCCTCCACCAATCCTAACTCGGCTGCCCACACGCCGAGTACGCTGCTCTCCTCCAATCAGGAGCAGGATCAGCTCCTGGAGGTCATCACTCAAGTTGGCAAGAGGCAGCTGCGTAGAAGCTGTTTTCTCCTCTCCCAGCGCCATATTGTGGGAGAGCAGATGCATAGAATAAGTCTTAATTCCAGTAACTCAGTCCAGTCTGGGTTGCTCCCCACAGATCCCCCTTTCTTTTTATTTTTTTGGCGTTGATACGCGCCTGTCTTCGGTGTCCCACGGCACACACTCTGCTCTGCTTGCTAGAGTTGCCCACAGGTGCTTACAAGTCCTATCAATCAGGCAAACCGAATCCGGGTCCTCTCTTCGCCATGTTGTGAGGAGGTTTTTAGGCGCTGATGCGTGCCTGTGTTCGGTGCCCTGCAGCGCATGCTCTGCTCGAACTGCCTGCAGGTGCTTACAAGCCCTATCAGGCAAACCGAATCTAAGCCTTCTCATTGCCATATTGTGGGGAGACATATTGGTGTTGATAACATGCCTGTCTTCGGTGACCTGCAGCCGCCTACAGGTGCTTATCGTCTTACTAATAAGGCAGACCGAATCCAAGCCTTCTCATTGCGGTATTGTGGGGAGACTTATTGATGTTAATCCATGCCTGTCTTCAGTGACCTGCGGCGCATAAGCTGCTAGCCGCCCTCAGGTGCTCACCACCTCCCTAATCAGGCAGACCGAATCCAAGCTCTCTCATTGCCATGTTGAGGGAGGCCTTATTTTTCTCCATTTCTCTATCTCCGGGCATTCCTATCTATCCTATTTTACTTCTATCTACCAGCATTCCTATTTCTCTCATTTACTTCTAAACTTCTGTTTCTCTTATCCCTGCGGCTTCCCGGCGCCCGCCCCGAGGCTGCTTCCCATCACCTTGCCCTGCCGGCGCCTGCCCTGAGGCTGCTTCTCAGCGCCTCGCCGCCCCGCGGCGGCTTCTGGGCTTTGCGCTGCTTCAGCCCGCGCCTCTCTTATCTGCGCGGCTCAGCTTCGCGCGCTCCGCGGTCTCTGCGCCCTTTGTGTCCGCACCACGGCCTCGCGCCGCCCCTGCGTTCCCTATCTATTCACGCCCCGTGCTCTCTCTGCACGCGGCGGCTTCCGCGAGTCACACAGCACAGCTCACGTTTCCGCCACCACCGGTATTCAGTCCAAGTTCCCTGGACTAACCTGGCAAATTCCAACATGGCGGCCCACGTCTCTGCCTCTGGTTCCAGATTTTCGCCTTTTGCTCCCCGGGCTGACTTGAAGAATTCCAAGATGGCTTCCGTCTCCGCCTCAGCCTCCACTCGCGGCTTCATCCTCCCTAACATTTTTCTCTACCCGGTATGTTTCCCTAAGTTTTCTTCCAACAATATTCCTCCCTCATTTCTCCTGGCCTCTCCCCACAGTCCGTATCCAAGTCTAAGTTTCTTATAGGTTTCACTTTCACTTTCAACCTGCAGTCCGTATCTGAGTCTAAGTTTCTTCTTGCTTTCACTTTAAATCCTAACTTCTTTCCCACAGTCCGTATCCGAGTCTATGCCTAGGCTTTCGATAGCTTCTTCCGGCACCTTTTCTGTCCGGCTTTTCCCTAGGCTCTTTGATAGTCTCTCTCTCCGGTATTTTCCCATTTCTTCCCGTTTCTTCCCTCCTAAGCTTCCTATCCGAGTCACGGCACCATTATGTCGCTCCCCCTCTTCGTGGAGGAATGACACAGGACCCTGCACTGTTCTTTTGTCTGCTCGGCCCTCCCCGGGTTTGCTGCTGGTTCTTCCCGGGTTGGCTACCGTCCCTTCCACCTCCGTGGAAGGGTGGTTCCCCCTGGCCACTTTCCCCACTTCCGCAGGGGAGCGGCACACCACCGGCCGGCTCTCTCGGGGGCTGCACAGGTGTTCCCTCAGATGTTCCCCTTAGACGTTCCTGGTGCATGTTCTCTCTCTCCTCCTTTATAGTCCTCCTCCACCAATCCTAACTCGGCTGCCCACACGCCGAGTACGCTGCTCTCCTCCAATCAGGAGCAGGATCAGCTCCTGGAGGTCATCACTCAAGTTGGCAAGAGGCAGCTGCGTAGAAGCTGTTTTCTCCTCTCCCAGCGCCATATTGTGGGAGAGCAGATGCATAGAATAAGTCTTAATTCCAGTAACTCAGTCCAGTCTGGGTTGCTCCCCACACTGAGCACCCCTGATTGAAGTCTAATGATTTTTGAATGCATGACAGTGCCATACCAGACCCCTCATTGATCTCATCAACATTGAGTTTGCCATCTATTATTTTCTCTATTTGGGAGAGAGATGGAGAGAGGGAAATAGAAGTTTGCCATGGTCATGGCTGGTGTGGTATGGTGAGAATTCTTAGGGTAGTAAATGGAGAATACATCCCACTCCTGTTATATATGGAGAAGCTGAGGCTCAGAAGGATTGCTTAGTAGAAATCAACAGCTTTTTTATCTTTTACAATTTTTATTAATTTGAAGTCAGAGACAAAGAGAAAAGACATATTATTCCCTTGTCTCTTTACTCCTAAAAACCTATAGCAGCTGGGATTGGGCCAGGCTAAGGTTGGGAACTGGGATTTCAAACAGGTCTCCCACGTGAGTGGTAGGGACTTGAGCACTTGAGCTTGCTACCTCCCATGGTGAGCATTAGCTGGATTCTGGAATCTGAACTGCAGTTGGAATTCAAACCTAGGCACTCTGATAAGAGATGTGAGTGCTCCAAAAATTGTCTTGAATTACTGTGCCAAATGCATGGAAGGACAGTAAAACCAAATTATGGCTGCAGCAGCTGGCACAGTTAGGATTTTAATACACACTTAATAGGAGCTTTATACCTCTCAGTTTGCAGCAGGCTGGATTTTCCTGAACATCACTGATTAAATGTATTACTCTAGTTCATCATGGATTGAATAAGTCAATGAATATAGTAGTATTTTGAAGGAGATAAAGCATTGTTTGAACAGTTTGTATGAAATGTCAGAGATCTTATTAGTGTTTATATCTTGATTGTTAGTGTTTATACCTTGATTTCTGTCTTGATTCTTTTAATTCTTAGCAGCTTATAACTAGGAGTATTTGAAATATCATTTTAGCCTTCCAGTCAGACAACTAGATTTTGGTGGATCAGGGAGTGAGGAGGTATAAGTGTACAGCAGAGATTCTGTTGGAAGAATTCTAGTGTTGTAATCCTGATGAGATCTTAAGGATATCAAATATATTTCTCTGAATTTTCAGATAAGGAAAGTAAGGCTAAGAGAAAAGCAGAAACTTGCTTTAGGTTACATAACCAGATGATAATAGAACAGGGACCACCATGCTGTCTGATGAGTAAGACCATTTACAGAACTTAGGAGTAGTTTATTTGTATAGTTTATTTTTTACTTAGAAGATATGGGACAAAGAGACTTAAGGGAAAATATTGCCTAATAATTTAAATTCAGATGAATGAGTTCATGAGCAAGGAAACAAAAGCACACAAAGGAAATGTTGTCTTGTGAATGTTTCTGGCAAAATATGTGCTAGATGGCCAGAGAAATATATGGCCAGCTCCTTGAGAGCAGACATTATAACACAGAGCTGCGTACTTGGTGTGTATGTGGGTGATGAACTGGTCAGTTTACAAGGTCTGAGCTGGGAGTTTGGTGTGGTGGTTAGGATGTACTTGAATTCCCTGCATCCCATACTGGGGCCTGATTTCTGGTTTGAACCTTGGCTCTTCATCTAATTCCAGCTTCCTGCTGATGTGCAATAGGTGACTGCTTGAGTGTTTGAGCCCTGACACCCAAGTGAGAGATCCAGATGGAATTTCTGGCTTCAGGCTAGGTCCCAGCCCTGGCTACTGCATATGCATTTGGGAAGTAAAATAGCAAACGAGATAGCGCTCTCTCTCTCTCTCTCTCTTTCTCCTTTCAAATAAATGAAAATTAATAAGAAAATAAAGGTTTTGAGATCTGTCAAGTAATTCCATTGCTTGGGTAATGAGTGGCCTCTTAAGCCAGAGAGGGATAGAGAGAGGGGAGAGGGGCACTCGCCTGACTGCTTATTTGTATCAGTGTTCTATTCATGGGTTTGGGGATCAGTAACCAACTCCATCTTCAGCTACTGGGTTCATTCCCCAGTTGCTCACAACATCTATCCAGAGTTGGGCCAAGCAAGAATTAATAACTATGTAGGTTTCCTATGTGGGTAGCAGTGACCCAAGTACCAAGTACTTGGGCCATATTCTGCAGCCTTCCTAGATTGCACGTTAGCTGCAAGATGGCTTGGAAGTAGAGGTGGGACTCTAACCTGGGATGTGGGCATCGCAAATGGAAGCTTAGCCTGCTGTTCCACATTGCCTACTCGTAAGAGCTAAGAATTGTATCTAGGAATCTCTGGCATTTGAAAAAATTGGATGAAGTTTGGGAGGATGACACAGTTATACTGACCTATGGTTCCAGGAATTGCTGTATCATGCCTGCATCATAACCATCTCCCTTCACAAAATCTCTGAGACAGACTCACCAGAGTTAGGGAAAACAAAAGAGTGAAGATCACATTATATGAGATTTGGCATCAAAAGCCAATGTGGAGAATTTTGACACGCTCATCTGAACCATGTGAAACACTTTGTGTTAAGTAGTCAGGCCTCAGTCCAAAGCAGCTCACAAGGTCAGCTATTCTGTTTCATTACTAGCTCACCATGGATTTTACCCCAAGAATCGGATTTTACCTTTTAATGGAAAAGTTGAAAAATGGGATCAAAGGGCTGCAACAGGGCTGTAACATTAATTGCACATTAACCTGCAATTTTTAGTGTGGCTTTTCCAGGGTATGAAAGGGAGCAGCAGAAGAAAGAAAGGAGACAAGAAATATCTTCCCCTTTATTCATGTTTGGCTTTGAAGGGCAAACTTCCATGTTGTACACTTCCACTTGAGATTTTAGAATTGGTGAGCCTGGATCTTTGCTTGCCTTCCTCCCAAATTATCCCTATTCCACATTGGTCAGAATGATGGGGCTCCTCATAGGTTGCCTGCTCACATATTGGGTTTTTGTCAAGCCTTTCAGAATGCAAAAATCTAAATTCTCTCCCCATCTTCCACCCCTCCCTTGCAAAGGCTTGGCTGTTAATTCTCTTGTTTCTTTGAGGGACATGATTTTAATTTATATTAAAATAAAAGATTTGTCTGATCATTTAGAACTAAAGTAAAAGAGTAAAATTGAGTACTTTCTATGTGCCTGAATTTGCTAGTGTTATAGCATTACTGTAGGTATGGGTGGAATCAAATAAGATCATTTACAGGGAAAATACCTGTGTGTGGAATTATTCTCAATAAAAGGATTAATATTGGAGCAGTGATAAGGAGTAATTACATAATTAGTGTGAGTGAGCTGTGTTCGTCAGCTGAGACCAGACTCTAGCATCAGCCTTGTATCAATGTTGATGCCAAATACAAACAAAGTTATTGGTGGTTAGGTTCTGTTGTAATTCAGCTCTGCTAAGCTACACATGTAGAAAATTAATATCTAACATGACATTCTACAAACATTTGTTCTGTGAGTATTAATGAGGAAGCATATGAATTGTGGAATGGGAATCAGGCTCTCTGAATTTTCAGTTTGGACTTACTACTAGCTAAAGTTATGATTTGGCATCTATTCCTTTTCTGAGTCTGTTTTCCCATAGTAAAATGAAAGGAGATCAGCTCTTAACTACAGTAGATACAGAGTTTCATGGAATGGGGTTCTCTGAAATAAAGGGGCTACAGATTATCCAAAAAGTTCTTAGCATTTCTGAAAGTCCAATTCTTGTTCCTTCTCCAGGATTTAGCTTAATCACCTCCTCCATGAAACCTGTTCTGAATCACCTGCCTAAGTGACTCCTCCCATCTTTCATCCTTAAAACACTTCAGTGAGTGCTGGATGTGCCAAAGCTTCATGCTTTGTGGTGTTATTTGTGCCTACCCTGGGCATCTGTTCAGCTTGTAGAAGCATTTAACATAAAAGTAGGTATTAATTTATTTCTAAGTCTCTCGTCCCCAGCACAGTGGCTTGTATCCAGTGGATACTCATGAAGTGCTCAGTATAATTAATCAGTGTTGGTCTGGTTGACTGAGTAAATGAGGGGATGTATACATCAATGAATATGTGATAGAGACAGGAGTGGATTGATTAATGCCTTAAAATAACTTTCTTTAATTTATTTGAAAAGCAGATTTATGGAGAGAGGGGGAGGGAAAGGGAAAGGGAGAGAGTGAATGAATGAATGAATGAATATGAGAATATCTCTTCCATCTGCTGGTTCACTCCCCAAATGATGGTGATGTCTGGGACTGCCCATGTGGGTGGCAGGGGCCCAAGCACTCGGTCCATTTTCCACTGTTTTCCCAGGTGTATTTTCAGGGAGTTGGATTGAAAGTGGTGCAGCTGGGACTTGAACCAGTGTCCAGTGGGATGCCAGCTCCATAGGTGGCAGCTTTCCCTACTATGCCACAGAGCTGACCCCCACAAAAGAAATTAAAGCTTATTGACCAACAATTCCTTCTATTGGCCTAGTGTCAATTTTGGTGATCTTTGACTGCATTTTAGTTTGAACATTCTGTGAAATTATATGCAATCTCATCATTATTCTATTTGGGGTTTTCTTAAATTCTATTTTAGTGAGATGTTGACCTAAGAAATTCACTGTAGCAAGGATGATATTCACTCAGATTGAGGATCTTTTCCTCATAGTTCTGGATAGTGGAGCATGCAATGGTCTTGATGGTGAAGATTGGTTTTTGACGCTTAATAATTAGCTAAGAAAATTTAAGACTGAATATAGGCCTCATTCATGCTTCTAATTTATGACAAACATTCAGGAGAAATAATAGTATATAACATTTATTAAATTAAGTTTTTAGACTTCAATTTTTGAGGAATATTTAATTTCTTGGAAAAATTTATCAGAACAGTAAGTTCGCATGTACCTCCTGCTCCAGCATATGCACAGGCTTCCCCCGCTATCAGCATCCCACACCAGAGTGGTACGTGTATTGCAACTGATGAACATACAATGATGCATCATTATCACTCAAAGTCCATATAGTTTATCCTTGGCATCCCTGAATGTTTGATTTTAGGATCCCCTTCAGATGCCAAAATGCACAGATGCTCAAATCCCTTCCATAAAATGGTGTATTATGTATGTGTAGTCTATGCATATACCTATGAATATTTTTATTTAAATTTTTAAAAATTTATTTGAAAGGGAAAGAGAAGGAGGGAGCAAGGAATGGAAGGAGAGAGATTGCCCATGTGGTGGCAGGTACCCAAGTACTCAAGCCATCATGTGCTGCCTCACAGGAAGTAGGATTGGAAACCTAGCACTCTAGTATGGGATTGGGCATCCCAAGCGGAGGTTTACTCACAATGCCCATCCACTGTATAGTTTAAATCATCCCTATATTACTTATAATAGCTAATACAATGTATTTGGTATCAGTATTTCCAAACTTCAGGTCATCTAGATTTTTTGTTATATTTTCTCATTTCACATTTTGTGTTTAGGTCCAAGATTGATTTTTGAGTAATTTTCACACAAAGGTGTAAGGTCTGTCTCCAGTTTGGCTTGCATTTGCATGTCTGGTTTTTCTAACACCACTTGTCAGACTTTTTCTTCCCATTGTACTGCCTTTTCTCCTTTGTCAAAGACTGGTTGATTGTACTCACTTGGGTTTATTTCTGGGCCCACTATTCAGTTTCATCTATCTATTTTTCTATTCTTTCACAAGTACTGTTCTATTTTGATTATTGGAGCTATAGCATAAGTCTTAATGTCAAGTAGGGTCAATTCTCTGATTTTGTTTTTCAATATTTTGTTAGCTATTCTGGGCCTCTTGTTCTTCATATAAACTTCAGAATTAGTTGATTCATATCTGAAAACACTTGCTGGAATGCTGATTTAGACTGAATGGAAACTATAGATGAAATTGGGGAGAGTTGATATTTTGATGATATCAAACTTTCTTATCTATGTGCATGGAATATTATTCCATTTATCTAGCTCTTTTTAAAAATCTCTCATCAGAGTTTTGGAATTTTCCTCATATACAAAGGGACTTCAAAAGTCCATATAAGATTAGAATTGAAAGATAAGCTTCTTTGACACATTTTTTGAAATTTATGCATTTTTCGTAAAAAGATATTACTATAAAGAGAACAGATTTTATGTTTTTTTATAGCTACAATTCTAAGACGATAACCACAGTTCCTTTAATATGCATTTCTATGAACATTTTGAAGACCCTCAGATGCATGGATATTACAGTCTATGGTACTGAAATAAACTTATCTTTGAATTATATTTTCCATGAACTTTTTGAAGTATCATTATAGATTTTACAAAAGTTGTACTGAGTTTGTACCTAAGCATTTAATTTTTTTTTGGATGCCAAAGAAAATGGTTTTGTGTTTCTAATTTCAAATCCTACTTTATCATTGCTGGTATATAGGAAAGTGATTTTTGCATGTTAACCTTGCATCCTGAAACCTTGTTACAATTGTTTATCATCTCCAGGAATTATTTTTGTTGATTCTTTTTGACTTCTACATAAAGTATTATATAATCTGTGAACAAATAGATATTTCTTCCTTCCAAATCTATATACCTTTAGTTTTATTTCTTATTTTATCAGTTAAGACTTAACAGAATAATGTTAAAAAAGAACTGAGATAGGACATACTTGGCCTTATTTCTCATCTGACTGGGAAAGTTTCTAGTTTCTCACCATTAAGTATGATGTTAACTGAAGGGCTTTTATAGATTTCTTTCAAATCAAGTTGAACAAGTTTCCTGCTATCTCTAATTTATCAAGTTTTTTAAAAAAATTGTGAATGAACATTGGATTTTCAGTTTTTTCTATATAACTTTGGTTATGTGTGATTTGATGAGTTATATTTATTGAGTTTCTAATAAATATTTCTTGGTCATGGTGTGTACTTCTTTTAACTAGAATTTTCCAGTTTAGTTTGCTAATGTTTTGGGGGGTTTTTTACACCTCAAAACTGATTGCATCAATTATTCATGAAATCAGATCAAGTAAAAACATTCTATTGTTCAATTCAATGAAAATATCACAAATACAATATTCCATAGAGACTATAGGATGGTAGAAAAGAGAATTAATGTTTAATGATTATCCATACTAACTGTAATTCATTCTCATAAGTAAAGTGGAAGTGTTACTATTTCCATTACTCAGGTTAGAAAATGGTTTTCCCTTCATTTAATCCTGAATATATTTTACTGGTATGCAGTAATACTGTGAAAAGTACTTAAACTCTACTTTAATACCCTTCTAGGAAGTAGCAGAGCCAAGACTTGCACCCAGATCTACCTGATTACAAAGCCTGTGTTCTTGCTAATATGATACATGGAAAATAGTTTATTGTAGGTGTTTGAGTCCCATCACCCTTGGGAGTTATGTTAAAATCGGGATAGTCATCAGAAATTATGATTTTTCAAAGAATGGATGGAAGTTTCTGAGTGTCCTTACTTGTTCTTGGGGCTTCTGAATTCTTGAAAGAAGGATGTACAAGAACATTGTCTTACCATCCCAGCTGACTTTGCCATCTAGAGGCAAGGACTTATTATCTCATGGTCACCAGTCCAGTGGTGTAGTCACAAAAGCTACTTATGTGACACCAGTGATGCCTCATTTTTTTTTTTTTTTTGACAGGCAGAGTGGACAGTGAGAGAGAGAGACAAAGAGAGAGAAGGGTCTTCCTTTTTGCCGTTGGTTCACCCTCCAATGGCCGCCGCTGCAGCCGGCGCACCGCGCTGATCCTGGCAGGAGCCAGGAGCCAGGTGCTTTTCCTGGTCTCCCATGGGGTGCAGGGCCCAAGCACCTGGGCCATCCTCCACTGCACTCCCTGGCCATAGCAGAGAGCTGGCCTGGAAGAGGGGCAACCGGGACAGAATCCGGCGCCCCAACCGGGACTCGAACCCGGTGTGCCGGCGCCGCAAGGTGGAGGATTAGCCTATTGAGCCACGGCGCCGGCTGATGCCTCATTTTTTACAACTTAACTCTGGGGAGTGTCTTATTCTTTAAAAGATTAACTATGGAAGCCAACTATTCTCTAGCATGTAGGCAGTCGGTCTCTGCACATGAGGCAGTTTGTCTGCCTTGGGTTCATTTTCTACTAGTAAACAGATATCAGCCCACAGTTGAGCCATATTTCTAGCCAAGTTCTTGTCAGTTCCATTTTCCAGGCTTGGTTCCCATTTCATTCCTCTTGGCCATATTCAGAGCCTTGTTATGTATAGACTTCCCAGAACAGTGGGCAACAACTATTCAACTCTGCAGCATTTTCTTAAAGTCTAGATTTCTTTCTCCTGTGTTTGGCTTACATGAGCTAGGGCAGAATAGAGAGTGTGACTGCCCCTCTTACTACACATGTATTCCCACCTTACTTTGCAGGACTTGTATCTGTTAATACGTTTCTCCTTAATTCTGATACCCCTAGAAACTTTGTAGTCACATTTTGCATGAAACATATGGAAAGAGATTAAGGATGTCTAAAAAGCTGCCTTCCTGTGAAGCCTAGTTCTTTGATACAACCTCTTCTGTTCAGAACTGCAAAGAACCAGCCTTAGCTGAGCTGTTCTGTTGGTAAGGACAGTCAGTGCTGTGAACAGGTCCATATTAATGCTTTCCAATATGGTTGTTTCAGGCTTGTGAAAGCTGATAATTCTGATAAACTTAGACATACTATAAATGATTGCATAAACAAATTTGATAATTTGATGGATGATGACCACTATTAATCTCACTGAGCGTCTAGACCAGTGTAACCTCAAAAGTACACAAAGACACTGTTAAATTATCCAGGATGATCTTAAGGCTAGACAATCTACTGCAATGAGTAAATCATACAGCTATACAAACATACCTCAGCTCTATTTGTTTCTTTAATCCAATTGGATTCTGCTGGGACATGCTTCCATTTTTTGCTCTATGATTTATAGTCATCATGATAAACCTTCTGTAATCCTAAAGCTTAAAAGGCTTCTCTGGCCTGAGGAAATCATCAGGTTTAGTGGAAACACAGCTGGTCTTAGCATCAGAAACTCTATATTAAAGTCATGTGGCAGTGAATCATAAAGTGGATCTGTTCTTCCTCCCTCCCTCCACCTCCCTCCACATTCTCTTTGGCAAATTGATGAACACATAGACTATTGAATTAAAGCTAATTTTAGTTGCAAAGCCATTAGGAAATAAGATCCTTTGGGAATTTTAAGTAATTTCATTTCAGCTGATTTAGATACTCAGATACAATGCACCACATTTTATGCTTGGAAACATTGTGAAAGTCAAAAGTACATCAAGTACCATGCCCTATGAGCCAGCAATTGGAGCTGGTGTCTATTTAAAATTTTTGATAACTCAGTGAAAAATTCCTTGAAAGCTTTCCTAATTCCTTAGTCATAAAGGAAAAGTCCAGAGCCGTCTCTAGACGCCTCTGAGATTGATTCCTAGCCATCAAAGATCTATTTAAAAATTTGCTCCTGGCTTGGAAATAGCTTATTTCTGAGCTTCTTTTTATCTCCATTTTGTTTTTAGTTTCTAAATTTCAAGAATTATCTAGCAATATACAGGGTTAATTTACAGTCAGTCTCACGTGAGAGGTAATGTGGAGAACCTCAAAAAATATTTTAAAATCTTTTATATAAACTACTGTTACATCCAGAAAGACATATACTGGCACTTTTTTTACACATCACCGTTAGGCATTCTTTATGTAACCAGCCTATGAAAAGGAGATGGGATCAATTTTATTATTTCCAGTGTGCTTCCAGTCTTCTGTGAGATACACAATAAGAACAACCAACTTCTTAAGTATGTACCGCACTCTAGACATTTCACTGTTGCCACACATGTGCATTTCATTTAATTCTGGGCATTATAATGGCAGGGGTGCACCTATTTGAGCTATCACCAGCTGCCTCCCAGGGTATGCGTTGGCTGAAAGCTGGAATTGGGAATGGAGCAAGGCCTCAAACATGACACACAGGTAGGGGATTCATGTATCTCAAGTGGTATCTTAACTGATTCCCCAAATGACTGCCCTCATTGCCCACTTTTGACCCACAAGCTAGGGAGGCTTGTGAGCAAGTGTTCACTTGAATACCATTTATATGTCAGCACTGTTCCATGAGTGCTAGTCATGAAGAAGAGGCAAGGAGGAATGTCCCAGCACAGAGCCTCCTTGGGTGGCCTTGGGGATGTTCAGACCTCTAACTCCCATATCCTAAAAGAGTTCCTCCATTACCTGGGGCATTCTTCCATGTGTCCTTCTGTGTTCTTGTCGTAAGAGCATGATTCAAAAGAAATGGAATTTGTTAAAAATTGTGCTCTATAATTTGCTAGTTTTAATGTTTTGGGCATGCAGCTCCACACTTCTGAATTTTAATTTTATTGCCTGTAGAATGGGTATATTAATACTTACCTGCTGAGCATTTTATGAGATTAAAAGACTAAGAAAAACATAAGTGGGATATGACCCACCTAGCTCAGCACCTCAGTACAGTGTGTACACTCAGTGTCAGGGTATTTCTTTTCAATTAGGTTCTTGGGGAAGGATTTGACATCACTCTTTGTACTGTGGTACAATCACACTGTAAATTAGTTTTCTTTTTTCTTCCACACTAAGCCTGACCTTTTACTGCCTTCTTCTCTTCAAGGTATTTCAAATGTCAGAGATTTTACCCAGGATGTAAACTCAGTGCTGCAGAGCACTGATTCACTTCAGTTCAATTTAACTGCAGAGCCATGATTTTCCATCTGTGTTTGAGGCTTGGTACTTCTGAGTGGTGAGATTGTCTTAAGCATTGAGGAAGAAAGAGTGGAGGCAGTTGCATCCCGAGAGGTGTTGTGAAGAAAGCAAAACCCAGCAGCTGTGCTGTAACCTGTGAGGGTGGTGGAGATGTGAGGCTCCGTGGGTTATCTGAGGTTGTGTGCGAGATTTCTGTTCCCTTGGATGGCAGTGTTGCTTAGCATAGCACCACTCTGTGACAAGGGCCCTGCAGTTAATGGCATTTCCCCAGAGGCCTCCTTCCCATCAGCAAGCAGCGGTCTTGATTGTAATCAATGAGTGCAATTAGAAGAGCAGTGCCTGGGACCCCATTCCTTAGGGTACTTGCCGAAGTGCTGCTCTCAGATCATTGTCAGGCATGGGGAGAACATTTTCATCATCATCCCAGTTACTTGGCTCATTTGTTTAACGTTTCATTCTTCTACTTAGCCAAAAAACACAACCTCAACATCCTAAAGAAGTGCATCAGATGTCACTTCATACAACTCAGATATTTACTTTCATTATTTTTCTTTACTGTCTTCTCCTCTGCCTCTTACTCATAACCCATCCTCTCTATTCCACCTGCTCCTCTTTGTCCTTCTCTTCTCTCTCCTCCTCCTTCAGAAATGATTGATGTGATTTAAAGTCATTTTTCTTTCTATTCAAACCTCAGATATTTGATATTAAACTCTACTTAAGTAATGGCATTTCAAGCTGTCATAGTTTTATAAGGTGCTAAGTTAGTAGTGTTCTTTACTCAATAATATTTAATTATTTATTTTGAAAGAGTTACAGAGAAGAAGAGATACAGAGAGAAAGTTCTATCCACTGGTTCACAGCTTCATCCGGGTCTCCCGCATAGGTGGCAGAGGCCCAAACATTCAAGTCATCCTCTGCTTTTCCCAGGATATTAGCAGGGTGCTGGATCAGAAGTGGAGCAGCAGGGACTTGAACTGGCACTCATATGGCATTCTGGCACTGCAGGTGGTGGATTTATGTGTAATGTCACAATGGGTACCACAAATAATATTCCTAAAAGTACTTTGTTCCTTTGATCTTTACATCTTATGGATGTTCATTGAGTACCTTATGGGTGCCTTCCAGGGGTAAAAATGTATCTCTCACATTGTTTCCTCTTTGAAAGAGCTTGCAGCTGTGTAGTAAGTAAAATATATGAATAAAATGATTAATAGAACAGAAAGAAAAGTGATGCAGGAAGGTAAAAAAGGAAATGAGGTTTTGCTGGATAAGAACTATTTGTATCTTGAATATTTACTGAAAGTAGTGAAACCAAAACTTTGTGGTAAAAATACACCAGAGAGATGACTAAAACAACATTCCTAAATGAAGCCCTCCAGCCTCTCTGGAGTTTGAGATACATAAAGGGAAATGAGAAATAAGAAAAGGAAGATTTGTGATGATAGATCCAAAGTACTGGGGCAATGGAAGGAGGAATGAACTCTCTACTCCCAGGACCCTCACCGAGGAGTTTGTTCTTCACAATGAACTCTCTTGGGTGCCCCCTTCATTGTTGTCTGTTGCATTATTCAGTGTGAAAGGATCCTGGAGCTAATAGCAGAAGAATGGTGAAGGCAGGACTGAGTGAAAGCAAGGAGGGTTCCTATCTTGCCCTTCTACTCCTGTACAGTGTTCTCACTGGGCACACCCTGTTTCAATTTTTATTTAAGCTGCTAAGGAGGAGCCTATCTTATGACAGAAAAAACTGTGATTACGAAGAGGGGACTGTAGTGATCTTAAAACTTTTCTTGTAAACAAGGACAAAGGCCAATTTGATTTTTGTCAGAACACAACTTTCCAATTTGAAGTTAAAGATAAAATGAAAACATTTTATATCTTCTGATGGTGTTCTGTGTTCATGTTCATGGCACAGCGACCCATCTCTCAGTTAAAGTGCATTTTGTTGGGGCTGACATTGTGATGTAGTGAGTTAAACCACCCCCTGTGACACCAAAATACCATGTGGGTGCCAGTTCCTGTTCTGTTCTACTTATTTCTTTATTTGAAAGGCAGAGTTACACAGAAGGAGAGGCAGAGAGGTCTTCCATCTGCTGGTTCACTCCCCAGTTGGCCGCAACAGCCTGAGCTGCACACATCCGAAGCCAGGAGCTTCCTCTGGGTCTCCCACGTGGGTGTAGGGGCCCCAGGACTTGGGCCATTTTCTACTGCTTTCCCAGGCCATAGCAGAGAGCTGGATTGGAAGTGGAGCAGCCAGGACTTGAACTGACATCGTATGGGATGCCGGCATGGCAGGTGGCGACTTCACCTGCTAGGCCACAGCCCTGGCCCCTTTTCTACTTCTGATCCAGCTTCCTGCTAACATGCCTGAAAATACAGCAGATGATGGCCAAAGTGTTTGGGCCCCTGCCATCCATGTCAGAGACCTGGAAAAAGCTCCTGGCTTTGGCTGGGCCCAACTCCAGCTGTTGCAGCCATTTGCAGAATGAAACAGCAGATGAAAGATCTCTGTCCTCTCTATTTCTGCCTCTCAAATAAATAAGCCTTTTTAAAGTATGCTTTTTGTTGATAGACTGTACATGTTTATGGGGGAGCTAAAATTTATGGATAAAACAATGTATTCTAACAAAACCACCCATCTTCATAAACAGATGTACTGGTTGTTTCTTTTAAAGGGTAATATGATATGGTCACATTGGTGTAGGAAATACAACCAGCCCAATAAACTGGATTTGAGTTACTTAGCACCATCAACACAAACAAAGATTTGAAAAACAGATTAACAGGAAACAAATGTACAAAAGAGAACAAGTTGTGTCAACTGAATGCTACAAATCATTTTTTACATTCATTAAGATGCAAGCACAGCAAGATTTCCATTTGTCAATACAATAGTCATCCTGATTCCGTGTATGAGTAGACCCCTCGGTAATCTAAGACAGATCTTTATTTAAGAAACTGAGTATAATTTTAAAAAGTTTAGACTGATATTATTTTCTAGTATTATTAAACAGTGATTTCTACCATGCCAGAAATTATTGAATGAAGGAAATCAAACTCACAAATCAATTTCAGGGACAGCTCTTTGGCTTTCTGGTTAGGATGTCCGCATTCCAATGTTATAGCATCTGAGTTTGATACCTGGCTCTGGCTCCTGACTCAAGATTCCTGCTAATGTGGACCCTGGGTGACAGCAGTGATGTCTCAAGTAATTGGTTTCCTTATACCCACAATGGAGACCCACATTGCGTTCCTGGCTCTGTTGTCAGCATTTGGGGCTGGGGTGGGCAGAGGTAAGCTGGTAGATGGGAGCTCTCTCTCTCTTTGCCTCTCAAATAAATGAGTAAATAACTGCTTCTTTGTTTACATGGATTAAGAAGTTGACATGTATAAATCCTCAGTTCTGGAAGACTGACAGAAAACATCTATTTGCAGGAAAGACAATGACTCATTATATAATTCGGTTCTTTGTATTTGGTTTGTCTCCAAGTATTTATATCTTGATTAGGAAAACCACTAAATGAAATTTCTTTCAGACATTAATAATTGTGGGGAAAAAGGAGCTATCATTTTTAAAAGAAATATCAAACAACATACTAACCCAAATACATGTTTTCTTGTTATTAAGAGCAAAATCGTGGCTATATATTCATTTTCGTGTGACCTAGAAGTAGTCTCTCAAGTATTTTCAAGTTTAATTAAAATGCAAACTAAAAGGCGGTAGGTTTTAATTTCAGTTAGGATGAGAAAAATATGAAAGACCTTCACTCTTATAGCAATACTAAGGAACATCTAGGCAAAATAATTTTGCTTATCTATGAGACTACTGAGGAGTGGTAGACAAAACGAAGTCTCAATGAATTAAATTTCAAAGAGAAGCCAGTGAGAAGTGAGTGGAGAGCTGTGGTAGCTCCCTGGAAGACAAGGGGAAGGCTGGTTCCAGATGCCGGGGAAACAGGCTGATAAGCTCTTGGCCTGGTTGAAAGAGTCAGGTGGACTGCAAGTGATGATTGAGGCCTGGAGGACCTTGAACACAACAATATTTTGTGTGACCTGAAAATTCTTCTGGTCTCCTCCAAGTGTTGCTTTAGCAGGGCAGTGAAGGTAAGGCTGAGCAGCAGGAACAATGTGTGCAGTCTCCCATATTCTCATGGAATCTGGAGCTGGGGACCTCAGCCTACTTTCTCCTGACTCAAACCAGGTGATGGTCACACATCAGACCCCCTGCCATGCAGCTGTGCACTGGAAGTGGGGGTAGGGCTGACAAGCCATGAGATTGATCATATTAAAGCTGAAATCCAGTTCCAGACCAAACTTACTGTTGGTGAAATCTGAGTGACCACCTCATTACCTCTGCTGCCTAAATAGGAGAGAGTTTGTATCGCCTGATAAAAGACAAAAAGAAAACAATAAAGATCACTGAAAAAGTAGTATTCTTCAATCTCTACTGTTTTCAAAGCACAGTGTATGTTATTAAATAAAAATGTTATGAGATACAAGAAAACACAGTGTATGCTATTTAATGAAAAGTTATGAGAGGGGCCAGTGCTGTGGCACAGTGGGTAAAACCACTGCCCGTGGTGTTGGCATCCCACATGAGTGCCAGTTCAAGACCTGTTTGCTCTCTGCTATGGCCAGGGAAAAGCAGCAGATGATGGCCCAAGTGCTTGTGCCCCTGCACCCACATGAGAGACCTGGAAAAGCACCTGGCTCCTGGCTTCAGATTGGCCCAGTGCCTGCAGTTGTGGACATTTGGGGAGTGAACCAGTGGATGCAAGATCTCTCTCTGCCTCTGCCTTTCTGTAACTCTACTTTTCAAATAATTTTTTTAAATGTTATGAGATTCATGAAAAAAAGGAAAAGGGACCCACACTAGGAAAATTCAGAACAGCTTTAGCCCCACAGGTAGCCCTTCAAGATCACTGTGCCTCTAGTTGCCAAGTGTTTCCAGAGCTTGAAGGAATAATTCATCTGTTCTCGTCCCACACTCCCTAAAAGCAAGGGTGTTCCTCCTTTCTCCTCATGGTTCTGTTATTTAGCACTCACATACTTCCTTCTAATTTGAAAGAGTATCCTTCACTTAACATTATCTCTGTTTCAACTTTTTTTTCTTTTAATGTCATTTTCTAGCTGCTGCAGGGAGAAGCAGACACATGTGTGTACTCTGCTGTGTTTAACCCCAAACTGCGATTTTCATGGTAAGAAGTAGGCTGCCAGTGAACTCTGGGATTATCCTTTTTATGAATTTTGTCACATTCTGAACTATGACAATCAATGTCTTTCTGCATGACTCTTGGTGGATTGGTTCTCAGGGTTTCACCAAGGTGAATGTTTTGATGATAGATTAGGGCGTAGGGAATCCTCATTCTTGATTTCCTCTCTTCCACACCATTAATAGGTATTTTCAATGGGAGTGTGTCTCTGGGTCTCTAACCTGCCACTCTTCCAGAAATAGTAGTTTTAGGCTCTTTAAAAAAGATGATTGATTTATTTGTTTGAAAGAGTTATACAAAGAGATAAGGAGAGGCAGAGAGAAAGCTCTTCCAGCTGCTGGTTCACTCCCCAGCTGGCCACAACACCTGGAAAGCTGTGCTGATCTGAAGCCAGGAGTCTCCTCCAGCTCTCCCACGTGGGTGCAGGGGCCCAAGGACCTGGGCCATCCTCCACTGCCTTCCCATGCCACAGCAGAGAGCTAGATCAGAAGTAGAGCAGCCCAGACTCTAGCCAGCATTGGGTTCTTTTTTACTAATTCAGTTTGACAACATGACCACCCGATATCTGGGTTCATGATTAGGTTCAGCAGTTCAACGTAGGTAGGCCTAAATTTCTCTGAACACCTGTCACTGAAAGATGTAGAAACCAAGACCTGATACTTCATGTTGACAACAGTGTGTATTTCTCCCATAGGAATCAGATGAAGGGTATTTAAAATGCAGCTAATGTTACAATCAAGGCTTTGGCATCAGACAAATATTAAGATTTCTGATGCCCTTTTCTTTTTAACAGTTTGAATCATCTAAGGTTGTTTTACCTCCGGGAAATAGTAGCTTTATCTGTAAAATGGGTGTAATCATTCCTTGCCTCATTGTTTCTGAGATGAATACTCACAACTGAAAACAGTATTGTTCAGTGGGTCTAGAACAAAGCAATTGGTCAACCAGTAACTACAAGTGGCATGAGTCTTCATAATGTCAGTTGGTCGTTTGGTTTGTCTTTAAGTAGTTATATTTTGATTATATGTGGCCTTAGGTCAAAGAGCTAAGGAGTCATCCATCCTTAGTTTCTCATGAAATCTCAGAGGGACTTGATGAATTATTTATTATGATTGATCTTTAGGTCTTATGAACTTAAATGGCACCTGGGTTGATGGACATATGTGTATGTGATGGCCTCATCATGGAATTATGATGCCTTGAGCAGATGTGACAACTGGCAATAGATTTTCTATGTGGCTTCACTTGAAAGAGTGGTTCCTTTCCTCTTGTGAAAAACAGCTTTGGAAGTGGGTATCCTTGTTATATTCTGGCATAATCATCTTCCTTATAATCTGAAATGCAGGGATGTGAATAAATGATTTAATGTGCAAGAACTTCTTTCATGTCAAGGGATCTGAAATGGTCTCCCAAGGATATAGCCATGTGTCAGTATACATCATTGTGACTGAGAAAGTAAAGGATTGCACAAGTATGTCGATGCAGCAAATCTCTGGTTTTGTTGCCATACTTTTCAGAAGAAAAATGCATTTTTTTATTTTCAAAACATTTATTAGGGAGAGAAGGAGGGAGATGGAGAGATCTTCTACATGCTGGTTCACTCCCTAAATGTCTACAATGGCCAGGGATGTGCCAGGCTGAATTCAGGGGCCTGGGACTCCATCCAGGTCTTCCACATGAGTGGCAGGACCCACGGACTTGGGCCATCTTCCACTGCTTTCCCAGGTGCATTAGCAGGGAGCTGGATCGGAAGAGGAGCATTTAGGACTAGAACCAGAGCTCATATGGGATGCTGGCATTGCAGGCAGTGGATTAACCTGCTGCAACACAATGCTGACTACAAAAATAGAATTCTGAATTAAGCATAAAGAGTTAATTGGCAAATGCTTTCTTTAGGAAATTTTTCATCTCATTTTAAATAAAACTAATTTGTAACAAATCAAAGGAATTGTTCAAGTAGAAAGATTATGAAATACAGGGTAAGACATCCATTCCTATGCTGCTAAAAGGGCATTTTGAAGACATGTATAATACAATTATATTTTGGTCTTGGAAGTTGAATTGGTATGCGTGTGCTGATCTGTGAGCAATTTCTTTTTCTTTGTCATTTTATTGGGTTAGTAAAGTTTCTCTTCAGCTTCCCACCAACCCATATTTATATATATACTTATATATATAATGTAATTTATATGTATATAATATAAAAAGATAATTCTATGTTCCTAGTATATGCCAAATGCTGGAGAGAGGAATGAGTGAGATCTTGTCACTTGTCTGAAGGAGTTTGCCAAGAAGGGCAAGGAGCCCAGTGAACAGCTCCCAGCGGGAAGAGAGAAATTGCAGAAAAGGAAGGACAATGAGGGCTTCACAAGGTAGTAGTGTTTGGTGGTCATCTTAAGGAATTATTAAAATAAAGACAAAAGGAATGTTATTTAAAGAAAGACCTGCAAAAGTAAAGAAGGTCAAGAAAGCTTAGTGAGTTTAGAGAATAAAATGCAATGCTTCAGCTTGATTAAAACTCTAGGGTAGATACAGCTCAAAGGCAATCTGATAATAGACAACCCTGAATGACAAGGTTATCATTTGCCTTTTATCTCCCAAGCAACTAGGAGCTAGCAGTAGAATGATATAATGAGATGTTTTAGGAAGACACCAGTGGGGCTGGCATCCCATAAGGGCACCAGTTCCTGTCCTGGCTGCTCCACTTCGGATCCAGCTCTCTGCTATGGCCTTGGAAAGCAGTAGAGGATGGCCCAAGTCCTTGGCTCCTGCACCTGCATGGGAGACCTGGAGGAGGCTCCTGGCTCCTGGTTTTGGATTGGCACAGCTCCAGCCATTGTGGCCAATTGGGGGAGTGAACCAGCGGACGACGGAAAACCTCTTTCTCTGCCTGTCCTTCTCTCTCTGTGCAACTCTGGCTTTCAAATAAATGAAAAGTCTTTAAAAAAAGACAGCAGTAAAGAAATTTAAGGGGCTGGTACTGTGGTGTAGTGGGTAAAGCCCCAGCCTGCAGTGCCAGGAACACATATGGGCACTGGTTCGAGTCCCGACTACCCTACTTCCAATCCAGCTCTCTGCTCTGGCCTGGGAAAGCAGAAGATGGCCCAAGTCCTTGGGACCCTGCACCCATGTGGAGACCCTGCATCCATGTGAGAGACCTGGAGGAGGCTGCTGGCTCCTGGCTTTGGATCAATGCAGCTCAAGTCATTGTAGCCATTTGAAGAGTGAACCAGCAGATAGAAGACCTTTCTCTCTCTCTCCCTCTCTCAAATAAGTAATGTTTTTTAAAGAGATTTAAGATTTAAATGCTACAAAGCACTGTACAGATACTCTTTGAGTATTATTAGTACTATTTTGGGGATAAGAGAGATTAGAAACGTGGGACTTCTCTGATTTCTCTTCCTGTCCAGGATTATAGTTCTGGTAGGTCCCATGGAGTAGGAATGGAGATGACACAAGACTTGCTGTGCACAGTGCAACTCTTGTTGCTAAAGGAAGTCTATTAGGTAATGTCCAGGGGTGATTCCTGAGTTGACTAGTATAACATTTTACAGATTGATGGTCCAAACCATAGGCACCATAGTAGTAAACCAGGAGATGAGATGAACCAGCATAAGTCCTTGCGTGTATCAAAGAGATTAGTGCAAGAAATAACAGTATTGTTGTGAAAAGTTCTTGGACATGGCAACAATCTACAAGTATATACTTCTTTGATTTATTGTGATGGCATAGAAAAAAAACCTAGCAACAACTTATTTGCTTGTACCAGTATTTCTTACTTCCTATAGTTGTGTACATATATTTAAAGAAACAATATAATGAAAAAATAGTAAAAGAAATTTATTTTTTTTTATTATTTTTTTTGACAGGCAGAGTGGACAGTGAGAGAGAGAGACACAGAGAGAAAGGTCTTCCTTTGCCGTTGGATCACCCTCCAATGGCCGCCGCTGCAGCCGGCACACCGCGCTGATCCGATGGCAGGAGCCAGGATCCAGGTGCTTTTCCTGGTCTCCCATGGGGTGCAGGGCCCAATCACCTGGGCCATCCTCCACTGCACTCCCTGGCCATAGCAGAGAGCTGGCCTGGAAGAGGGGCAACCGGGACAGAATCCGGCGCCCCAACCGGGACTAGAACCTGGTGTGCCGGCGCCACAAGTTGGAGGATTAGTCTATTGAGCCACGGTGCCGGTTTAAAATAAGTCAGAGATGACATTTGGCCAGGTGGTTAGGATGCTGCTGAATATGCCCACATCTTGTATTAGAGTTCCTGGCATTCCTGTCCCAGCTTCCCGCCTGATTCCATCTTTCTGCTAATATACATCTTGGGAGGTGGCAGGTGACAGCTCAAGTAATTGTTTTTATGGCATCCACATGGAAGACCTGGATTGAGTTCTGGACCACTTTCTTTAACCCATTCTACCCCCAGCTGTTGTGGGAATTCGGGTAGTGAATCAGCAGATGGGAAATTTGTCTGCCTGTCAAATGATACAAGTGAAAAGAAAATACGTGCTTATACCCTTTTGTCAAGAATAATTTATGAGATTATGTTGGATCAAGACAATTGTGCCATCAGCTAAGAGATATATGCTTGAGCAACTGTTAGCTAATGTTAAAATTCATGTCATGCTTCAGTTCATCATATTCTAGTCCCACTACTCAATTCCAAACTTTCTCTAGTTAGTTCCAATGAATGGAACTATGATCTATCGAGGTGTTTGCCAATTCAGGTAATTGAGAGGTGACTTTACAATTCCAGGGCTTGAAGAGCTTGAAGAATGAGCAAGTCCTTATGTGACAACTCTTTTCAACAACCTTAAGTACCTGACCTTTAACCAGTCCTAATCTGTGCCCTTTTCTTTTTCAGAAGTTCTTCTACCACAAATGTCTTTCTTTTCTCATCAAGACCACACTTAGACCAGATTTTAAACATTATTATTACAAAGCAATAATACATGATTGAAGTAGCGGATGTGTGAATTATCCTAATTGGATCATTACATGATTTGATCCAAGTATCAAAATGGCATAATGTACCTCCATAAATAGATAAAATTATTTTGTGTCAATTAAATTTTAAAATATTTTTTAAAAGAGGAAGGACTATTTTGGTTAAATTTATAATCATGGATAACTTTATAAAAATAGTTTCTATTTGAGAATGAGAAGGATTGATTCTCCAAATAACCACAACAATCGGGGTTTGGCCAGGAAAAGGCTTGGAGTGAGGAACTCAGGTGCGATATCTTGAATGGGTGTCAGAGACTCAAATACTTTAGCATCACCTCATGCCTCTAGAGGACACATTAGCAGGAAGCTGAAATGGAAATGGAGCTCAGACTCAAACCCAGCTACCCTGACTTGGGGTGTGGGAGTCCCAAGTGACATTTTAACCATCAGGACAAATGCCTATCCAGCCATGAATAGTTTTGAGGTTAGAGACTGAGTAAATGTGTGATAGGACCATTTCTCTTTTAGATTAGTCTACAGTTGTAATATCAAATATGGTATCCACCAACCATATATCGTTCTTTAATTTTAAGTTAAGATAAAATAGTTTTTTTTTTTTTTAAGTTACTAAATTGCCTAGTAAATTGCATGGTAGCTACGTGCTAATTGTTACCCTACTAGAAAGCAAGATTGAGACTATTTCATCATCAGAGAGACATTTTGGACAGTGCTGGTCTAGCGCATGGCAATTCCAAGTTTCCAAACCTTAGCTCCTGAGTTCACAATATTTACTTTCATCTGCAGGAATCCTTGCATTTGCTTCTCCTACTTAGCCTTATCTGTGATGCTTTTCAACTATCTTGGCTGGCATTCCTGCATAAGAAAAGTCTCTCATTGGTTGTGTGGATCACTGATTTCTATCATATGAATTAATTTAATTTTTTAAAATTTTATTTAATATAAATTTCCAAAGTACAACTTTTGGATTACAGTGGCTTTTTCCCCCCATAACCTCCCTCCCACCTGCAACCATCCCATCTCCTGCTCCCTCTCCCATCCCATTCACATCAAGATTCATTTTCAGAATTAATTTAAATTTTACCAATAACTCTATTGAATTATTTACATTCCATAAGGCTAATTTGGTTTGAAAATATAATTCAAAGATTTTTAGTAAATTTACAGAGTTGGGCAGCTTCTACCATAATCTAATTTTAGAACATTTTCATCACCCCAGAAAGATATGTCCTGTTAGTTGCTCCATTCCCAGTCAACAACTATAGATTGTCCTATAGATTGCTTTTATGCACATTTCAAATAAATGAAATTGTATGATATATTGTCATTTGTGCATAGGTTCTCTAAATTACCATAATAGTTTTTTAGGTTCATCTGTATTGTACTATGGATCAATATTTCTTTCCTTTTTATTTCCTTTTAGTACTTTGAGTGGATGTGTCACATTTTATCTACTGACCTATTGTTAGACATTTGAATTGTTTCTACTTTTTTACTGATGCATAATGCTACAGTGAATATGCAAATAACATATCTTTGGACATTTTAAATTCTCTCGGATATATTCCTAAGAGTGGAACTGCTGGGTCAAATGATATATCTATGCTTAGCATTTGAAGAAGCTGACAAACTATTTTCCAAATTGGCTGTACCATTTTACATTTCCACTGGCAATATGTGATGTTCTCGTTTCTCCACTTTTCCCCACACTTTCCCAACACTTGTTAGTGTCTGTCTTTTAAATTATTGTACTCATCCAATAAAATGATCTCTCCTCTTCTTAATTTGAATTTCTGATAATGAAGTCCAGCACCTTTTATGTGCTTATTGACCATTTGTATATCTTCTCTGGAAATATGTATTCAAATAATTTTCCAGTATAAAATTTTGTCTATTTGTCTTCTTGATATTGAATTGGGAGAGTTCTTTCATATTCTGAATATGAGTCCTTTATCAGATATTTTATTTGTATATATTTTCTTCCAGTCTTTGGTTTGTATTTTCACCTGTTATGGTATATTTCAAAAGCATTTAATTTGGATGAAGTCCAATTTATGTCACATTTATTTTTGCTCTGCGAATGGAAAAATACATGACTTTAGGGGAAAATAGCAAAATATAAAAGTTGACAAGTACCCCTACTTTAAATGCATTTTACCTATTCAAATGAAATCATCTACTACAAATGAAAATTAGTGGTCTTGCTAAAAATATTATTGTTTGTTAAAACATTTGGAATATAGCATATCTTTTGAGTAAGGATTTTCTTTTCCTATGCATCATTTCTGTCTGTCTTCTCTGCAAGAAGGAACAGTATCTTCTGTTTTGTGTTTCTAATTAAAACACCTCAGATATTTTGGATTAATTACCAAGTGGCTCAGCTTCTCTGGGGATTATATGACCTGGGACTACATTGTACCAATATTTTCTCATACTTTACACAAGGCAATGTAGTTTTGCCTTAGACTACTTTAGTTAAGAAGTTTTTAACATATAATTGTCTACCAGCCATGTCTAGGCACTGTAATGTATATTTTATATTGATCTTTTCATTCAAGTCAGTTAATTATTAAGTAGCTATTACCATCACCCCTATTTCACAGATAAAGAGCCTGAATCTTGAGAATGTTAAGTAATTTAATAGCTCTTAAACCACAAGAAAGATTCTTCTGATTCTATAACTTATAGACTTCAATGCCATTTGTTCTTGAAAGCTACTAGATAACTACAGATTTGCATATTTCATGCTTTAACCTGTTAGAGCCTTTGAAGAAAAAAAAATACTCTTCTCATAATAGATTTATTTGAATATACTGCTTAGCCAATGTATAAGTTTTTCTTTTGAATGAAGGAATTCAGATCATTATTCCAAGAATAGGGTGATTTTACCCAAAAGATATGGAAAACATTTTCTATAGAATTAAAAAATATTACTAAGGTGCTTTGTAATTGCCATTATAAAGTAATTGCATGATATTATAAGGTAATTTAATGGTGTAACCGTAAAATGCTAGTCTCATTGTTAGAATTCTTTTAACATTTTGTGAATTTGTTGCAATGGGAGTGGAAAAATAGATGCTGACAGCATTAATAGACTTATTTTTAGAATCCCTCATAGATTAACACTGATAGCCCTATCAATCTGTTTGAGTGTCCTTGGCATTTATGCTTTTCACTGATGGGTGATATTTATAACTGTCTGAACAAGCAATTCCAGCCAGACCTACTTTCACGTCACAAGTACAAGGAATTATTCAGGTAGAAAATGAGGTAAGAGAGAAGCATAATTTCAAGTATATAAATTAAAATTTCTTTTTAATACATAGCTTATAATTTTCTTTCTAATATGAAATAAAACAGCTGTGATACAGATATTGGAATATAATTAAGACATACCTGCTATTAAAAGATCAGTTATAAGAGGAAGCTAGGATTTATCTTTTTCATCCAAGACTTTTCCTCACAGTAGACTCTTTAAATTTTTTTTTCTGAATATAAAGGCTCATTGTGTCTTCCTTTGCTATATCTTCCTGTAGCTATAAGCACTAGTGAGTTGTTGATAAGTACTTTGTGGGAGTCTATGTCTCAATTCAAATAATGGTTTAAAATTTCTACAGTGATCTATAAACTTTGCCTCAGGAACAGAAAGCAAAGTGGGAGAAATGATATGAACCGTTTCCAAGCTAAGCCCAACTACTTGTGACCCTGAAATAGACAAATCAGTGCTGTCATGACAGTCATAGCTCCTTTTCAATGTTTTTTGTCCTTAGTAGGCTGACTCTAAATGCATGTTCCTTAGCGCAAGCTCTTTTTAAATCACTTTAATCACTTCTGGCCAAATGCATACACACACACACATTCACCTATCTCCTCCATAGGGCTGACCATCAAATGTTGAAAAAGACCAAGAATAAAATAAAGAAATAACATGTTTTAAAAGTAGACTTCAAATTCAAGCAAATTCTCTGATTTACTCTAAATCCTTATGCTGATTACACTCTTTGGCTTATAGAGGGTAGCTAGCTAGCATGAATAACCACCTAGTTTAATGGGATATGATTTTTTGACCTAATGAAAATAAAAGTATGTTTTTATACATGTAGAATATTTGTTGATAAATAATTGCCTTTCCAGCTTTAATCATAAGTGATTAGAATTCTCTTCAATTCCAGACCCACTGTGGTAGTCTCACAAAATTTCCATCTCTCTTCTCTTCAAGGTAGGGTTAGCTTTCTTAGCCTCTTGTAGGATGGAGCCTCATTATTATTATTTCTGGGTAATGAGATGTATTTAGGAGTAACGTGTCCTGTCTGGGCTGAAATTTTACATGCCAATGCAAGACTTGGAAAAACTCTGCTTTCCCCCAACTTGATGCTAGCAGCAATGTTTGAGAAGTGGCCATTTCCTTCACTGTGATCCTGGGTGCCTACAATGGGCAAAAGCTTCTCGGTCAAAACATGAAGGACACTTAGAATGAGCCTGAGATGTGCCTTTGTTCTTATAAGCCACTGAAATTTTGGGCTCATTGCTGCTGCTTACATAACCCAAAGCCCCTCCTGATGGGTACACTGCCATATTTTTTCACTGACAATTACTTCTGAAAAGCAGCCAGTGGATGCAGGGTGAAGTGTGCATGCTCCGACATTAAAGACAAACATACAGGTTTGTTCTACTTTTCCTGTCTTAGGCTAACTCATGCCCCCTTGCTGTCCAATAGAATTGGACTGTGTGTCCTGCCTTTCAGTCTTCAAGACCAAATCTTCCTTGAGGAAGCTCACTGATTTTCATCTGCACGTGTTCCATTTTGAATTCTCACTGTTCGTGGCACTTCTTATTCGTCTACGAAGTTATTGTTCTCTTTACAAGTAACTCAGATGAGTTTGAGGGCAGTCCCTATGACTGATTCATATCCATATTTTTGTGAAGATTAACTGTTTCTAGTTCATAAAGTGTTCAGTGCATATTTGTATTGTTGTCTGATTGTACATGTAACTTAGCAAATCAATAGGCTTTCATTTTCTGAATTCTATCTTTCCTCAATCAAAAGTGATTCATAATAATTATAAACTGATAGAAGTAGGGGATACCTGTGGATTCTTCTACTTTTTTTCTGATTCTTAAATATCTGAATCTTTATGAGAGAAATATATTTCTGTAATCAAATAGGTACACTAGGACTTACAAATGTTCCCTTTTGACTCATTCCCAATTGTACCCTCAAGAAATAAGTATTTTAGGTGTGAGTGTTTGGCCTAGTGATTAAGGTACACCTACATCCTATAGCAGTGTACCTGGATTTGAGTCCCAGCTTTGCTCCTGATTCCAGTTCTCTGTTAATATACACTGCAGGAGACATTAGGTGATGGCTGAAAAATTGGGTCCCTGCCATCCACATGGGAGACCTGAATGGAGTTCCTGGTTCAGGACTTCAGTCTGTCCTTTTTTTGGCCATTGCAAGCACTTGAGGAGAGAACCAGCAGATGAGAGCTCTGTATCTCCCTGTGTCTCTGCCTTTCAAATAAATAAAAGTAAATAAATACCTTAGAGCATTTCTGTTTTGAGTTTTTCTGGAGTTATCATTATTTTAAAATAATATATAAATATGTAGTCATTAATATATTAACTCTAGACATTAGCATCTGTCGGTTTCTTGATGAAGAACTTATTATATTCAGTGACTTCCCCTCCCTATTTCAGTATACTTAGAGCAGTATTTTTAGTTTTTCTATTAGTTAACTTGGTATTTTTTTTTTTTTTGACAGACAGAGTGGACAGTGAGAGAGAGAGAGAGACAGAGAGAAAGGTCTTCCTTTGTCATTGGTTCACCCTCGAATGACCGCCACGGCTGGCGGCGCACCGCGCAGATCCGATGGCAGGAGCCAGGTACTTCTGGTCTCCCATGGGGTGCAGGGCCGAAACACTTGGGCCATCCTCCACTGCACTCCTGGGCCACAGCAGAGAGCTGGACTGGAAGAGGGGCAACCGGGACAGAATCCGGTGCCCCGACCGGGACTAGAACCCGGTGTGCTGGCGCCGCAAGGCGGAGGATTAGCCTAGTGAGCCGCAGCACCGGCCTAACTTTGTATTTTTTAAAAAGACTTTTATTTGAAAGTCAGTTACAGGGAGAGAGGGAAAGACAGATCCTCCATCTGCTGACTCACTCATCAGATGTGATGTGGCCAGTGCTGGGCTAGGCTGAAGCCAGGAGCTTCATCCAGGTCTCCCACGTGGATGACAGAGGCCCAGATATTTGGGCCATCTTTTGCTTGTTTTCCCAGGCCATTAACAGGGAGCTTGATTGCAACTACAGCAGCCTAGACTCAAAGAGGTTTTACCTGCTAACACAACAGTGGCAGCCCCACCTTTGTATTCTGTGTCTTTAAATTCTGTTGTGTAGTCACTTGATGATATCTCTTGAGAACCTATCTGGTGAAACGAGGTTATGTGCAGCCAGTCCTTCATCTCCTCCCCTTACACACCAACCCGCTTTTCTTATCTTCACTGTTACTTTTTTTTTCTTTTTTTTTTAACTTTTATTTAATGAATATAAATTTCCAAAGTACGGCTTATGGATTACAATGGCTTCCCCCCCATATCGTCTCTCCCACCCGAATCCCTCCCCTTTCCCACTCCCTCTCCCCTTCCATTCACATGAGGATTCATTTTCCATTCTCTTTATATACAGAAGATCAGTTTAGCATACATTAAGTAAAGATTTCAACAGTTTGCTCCCACACAAACATAAAGTGAAAAATAATAGATGATTTTTTTTTAATGATGATGAAATCAGATCAGACCTATTGTCATGTTTAATCCCAGTGAGAGTCAAGTTGGGAATTGATAATTTCTTTTTTTTTTTTTAACAGAAGATCAGTTTAGTATGCATTAAGTAAAGATTTCAACAGTTTGCACCCCCATAGAAACACAAAGTGAAATATATTGTTTGAGTACTCGTTATAGCATTAAATCTCAATGCACAGCACATTAAGGACAGAGATCCTACATGAGGAGTAAGTGCACAGTGACTCCTGTTGTTGACTTTACCAATTGACACTCCTGTCCATGGCATCAGTAATCTCCCTATGCTCCAGTCATGAGTTTCCAAGGCTATGGAAGCCCTCTGAGTTCTCCGACTCTTATCTTGTTTAGACAAGGTCATAGTCAAAGTGGAGGTTCTCTCCTCCCTTCAGAGAAAGGCACCTCCTTCTTTGAAGACCTGTTCTTTCCACTGGGATCTCACTCACAGAGATCTTTCATTTAGGTTTTTTTTTTTTTTTCTTTTTTTTTTTTTTGCCAGAGTGTCTTGGCTTTCCATGCCTGAAATACTCTCATGGGATTTTCATCCAGATCGGAATGCCTTTAGGGCTGATTCTGAGGCCAGAGTGATGTTTAGGACACCCACCATTCTATGAGTCTGCTGAGTATCTTGCTTCCCATGTTGGATCACTCTCCCCTTTATTTATTCTATCAGTTAGTATTAGCAGGTACTAGACTTGTTTATGTGCTTCCTTTGACTCTTAGTCCTTTCATTATGATCAATTGTGAACTGAAATTGATCACTTGGACTGGTGAGATGGCATTGGTACATGCCACCTTGATGGGATTAAATTGGAGTCCCCTGGTATGTTTCTAACTCTACCATTTGGGGCAAGTCAGCTTGAGCATGTCCCAAATTGTACATCTCTTCCCTCTCTTATTCCCACTCTTATGTTCAACAGGGATCACATTTCAGTTAAATTTCAACACTTAAGAATAACTGTGTATTAATTACAGAATTAAACCAGTCATATTAAGTAGAACAGACAAAAAATCTACTAAGAGGGATAATGTATTAAGTTGTTCATTAACAGTCAGGGCTATGCTGATCAAGTCACCGTTTCCCATAGTGTCCATTTCACTTCAACAGGTTTCCTTTTTGGTGTTCAGTCAGTTGTCACCAATCAGGGAGAACATATGGTATTTGTCCCTTTGGGTCTGGCTTATTTCACTCAGCATGATGTGTTCCAGATTCCTCCATTTTGTTGCAAATGACTGGATTTCGTTGTTTCTTACTGTGGTATAGTATTCTAAAGAGTACATATCCCATAATTTCTTTATCCAGTGTACCGTTGATGGGCATTTAGGTTGGTTCCAGGTCTTAGCTATTGTGAATTGAGCTGCAATAAACATTAGGGTGCAGACCGCTTTTTTGTTTGCCAATTTAAATTCCTTTGGGTAAATTCCAAGGAATTTGATGGCTGGGTCGAATGGTAGGGTTATCTTCAGGTTTCTGAGGAATCTCCAGACTGACTTCCATAGTGGCTTGACCAGTTTGCATTCCCACCAACAGTGGGTTAGTGTCCCTTTTTCCCCACATCCTCGCCAGCATCTGTTGTTGGTAGATTTCTGCATGTGAGCCACTCTAACTGGGGTGAGGTGAAACCTCATTGTGATTTTGATTTGCATTTCCCTGATTGCTAATGACCTTGAACATTTTTTCATGTGTCTGTTGGCCATTTGGATTTCCTCTTTTGAAAAATGTCTATTGAGGTCCTTGGCCCATCTCTTAAGTGGGTTGTTTGTTTTGTTTTTGTGGAGTTTCTTGATCTCTTTGTAGATTCTGGTTATTAAGCCTTTATCTGTTGCATAGTTTGCAAATATTTTTTCCCATTCTGTCAGTTGTCTCTTCACTCTCCTGACTGTTTCTTTTGCAGTACAGAAACTTCTCAATTTGATGCAATCCCAATAGTTGATTTTGGCTTTGACTGCCTGTGCCTCCCGGGTCTTTTCCAGAAATTCTTTGCCTGTGCCAATATCTTGAAGGGTATCTCCAATGTTCTCTAGTAACTTGATGGTGTCAGGTCGTAGATTTAGGTCTTTAATCCATGTTGAGTGGATTTTTGTGTAAGGTGTAAGGTAGGGGTCTTGCTTCATGATTCTGCACGTGGAAATCCAATTTTCCCCCTCCATTTATTGAATAGACTGTCCTTGCTCCAGGAATTAGTTTTAGATCCTTGATCAAATATAAGTTGGCTTTAGATGTTTGGGTTGATTTCTGGTGTTTCTATTGTGTTCCATTGGTCTATCCATCTGTTTCTGTACCAGTACCATGCTGTTTTGATTACAACTGCCCTGTAGTATGTCCTGAAATCTGGTATTGTGATGCCTCCAGCTTTGTTTTTGTTGTACAAGATTGCTTTAGCTATTCAAGGTCTCTTGTGCCTCCATATAAATTTCAGCACCATTTTTTCCAGATCTGAGAAGAAGGTCTTCGGTATCTTGATTGGTATTCACTGTTACTTTTAAATTTTCAAATTTTACATTCATTGTAACCTTAACTATTTTGTGCCTTATCTAGATGATTATTCCAAAAGCTTACAATCAGTAGGTGAAATCATTCACAGCAGAGTGTGAACACCTTGACTCAGTTTGCTTCCTGTATAGCAGTTCGGTTAGTCTCCTGGTTAACGCTACTTTTTTTTTTTTCTTGTTTAAAAAGGTCCTGAATTGTCATCTTTTGGGTCCTGTGAGATTTACCCATGCTGTAAAACTCTCTCATCCAGGACTCCCCTTGCGAAGATGTCTTGCTTCTGGAACTTTCTCCCTCCAGGATCTACTACCTTCCTTTCAGGACTGCCTGCTAGTTATTGCTCTCCTGGATCAGATCCTGACTTTTTCTTTCTTTCTTGGCTCATTCCCTCGTTCTCCAGGAGCATATACTTAACTCATTCCCTACCAAAGAACTTGTGAGAGGAAACTGTCCCAGACTCTATGCCAGAGCAGATTTTTATTCTGAGCTCACTAAGTTATTTGTTATCAGGGTTGAACTTCTGGGTTGAAAGCCATTTTCCTCAGAGGATGAGGAGGTGTTGCTTGTGATAAATTGGGATGTATGTCTCCTTTTTTGATTTTCTTTTCATGTCCTCTCTCTGGGTGCCACCCCCTATCCCAGTACTCAGAGGTTTAGTATAATTTCTTAATTCTTGTGAAACTTTAGAAGTTTGTCCAAGTATGCATTTTATTTTAAAAATCTTGTGTAGAAAGTGGTAAGTCCTTTTGTTTATTTCTGTAAATTATATTAACATTAATTTCTTTTGATTCTTTTTCTCTGTTCTTAAACATCAGCGTTCTTGATTTAAATTTTTTTGTTGAAGTTTTTACTTGCATCAGTCTCTTTGTTCTTCATTTGGAACTTCTTTATATATACAAGCTTCTGTGGAAAAATGTTACCTGGAAAACAGGTTATTTTTTAAATGAATTTTTTCCATTTTTGAATTGCTTTTTGATTACAGAGATTTTTCTTCAGTTTACTTCAAGGATGTGGTGGCTTATTAAGTTAGTGGATGCAGGGTGCTTTGTTGTGCCCGTCAGATTCCCTCCAAGAGGGAGGCACTCACTGCTCCCTCCCCCTGCTCAGGAGTGTGGCTTGCAGGTTCCCTCCATGGGTGGCCTGGAGCCAATAACTGACCAACATGGTTGAGTTGGGGTTGGGGTGGGGATGTATTAGGAGCTCGCCTGTTGTTTCAACTCTAGAAATTTATGAAGGTTCATCCCAGCCCCTGGCACCCCATGGGAGTTCCTGAGGTGTCTTTGGCAATAGTCACTTGTAAGCTTCTCTGATTATATTTTCACATTCCTTTCCTCAATTCATTTAGAAAAATGGACATCTCTGTCTCTGTCTCTCTCACTCTCAGAATCTGTTTCACTACCCCACTTAAAATACAATGTGAAGATATTCAGTTAACGTGATTTTTTTATTTTTAAATATTTTTTTAAAGGTCTTCCTTCCTTTGGTTCACCCCCCAAATGGCTGCTACAGCCGGAACTATGCAGATCAGAAGCCAGGAGCCAGGTGCTTCCTCCTGGTCTCCCACACGGGTGCAGGGCCCAAGCACTTGGGCCATCCTCCACTGCCTTCCCAGGCCGCAGCAGAGAGCTGGACTGGAACAGGAGCAACTGGGACTACAACCTGGCACCCATATGGGATGCTGGTGCCTCAGGCAGAGGATTAACCAAGTGAGCCACGGTGCTGGCCTTTTTAAAGATTTTTAAAATCTGTTGTCTCGAGGTACACATCTGTCAGTTTTTCATCCTATGTTTTGGGACATGGAAGGTGTGTGCAGGAGACAACTCCTTAGAACCACAGTGTCATTCTTTGCGGCCACTTGTTCCTCCTCTGCTCTGTTCTCCTGTCCACATGTCTTGCAGAGTTCTGTCCACAGAGTATGCTATACTTCACTGACATCTCTGCAAGGGCTCTGTGCCTCTGTGCCATGGCTTGTGCTACTCTATTGTCCCTCACGAGGTTGACCCTGCTTTCTGCATTCTGGAGATAGTTGGCACATCTCCTTTATAGATGTGCCTACCTTCCATTCTTTCAGTTGCAATGTTGACTTGTCTCTTTTTATTCCTTCATATCATGTTGGTATCAACACAGAAGGAACAGTGAGTCCATACTAACTGAAACGAGAGGTCTTTTCCCTTTAGGAAAATATTCAGTTACTGGTTGATAGTCAGTGAGCCAGATTTCAATTTTCTGAGATAATTTAAAGATTCTAGAAAGGAGTGGGCATTCTGCACAGTGCTGGAAAGTTCACTTGGAATGCCTGCATCCCATATCAGAGAACCTAGGTTCATGTCCTGCTTCCAGCTTCCCAATAATCCACAGCCTGGGAGACAGCAGGTGATGACTCAAGTACTTGAGTCTCTGCCACCCACATGGGAGACCCAGACTGAGCTCTGGACTGCTAGCTTTGGAGTGGCCCATCTCTGAACCAGCATATAGAAGATTCATTCTCTCTCTCTCTCACCTCTCTCTCTCACCTCTCTCTCTTTCTCCTCTTCTTTTTCTTTCCCCTCCATCCTCCTCCTTTCCTGTTTATCTTTTTATTTTTATTTTTTTGGCCCCTCTTTCTCATTTTTCTTTCAAATAAAAATATTGAAAAGGGAAAAATTTGCTTCTTGGCCTTGCTTTATTCTTCAGTACCTGTTTGACTTGGACAAATCATTCAAAATCTCCAAGTCTTACTTTAGTACTCTAGTGTCTACTACTAATTTGTTAAGAGAAAATGATGAAAAATTTCCTAAATTTCATGATGGGTTATTTGGAAGAGCTACCACATGCAAACAAATGTATCTGATGCAATTTATATGAGGATTTAGGATGAGGTACAATTCTGGTCACTTAACTTACAATCATGCAGTTCATTTCAATATCTGTTCTGTGTCAGACCCTGAATAAGAGTCTATGGCCAGGTGGAAAAAACAATGTCTAGACTCATTGTTTGGTGGATGTAGAAAATTAATAAAGATAATTTTGCCATAAAATGGAAAATATTCCCTAATATACTAACAAGCTTGAATAGAACTACAATTTATTGAGTTTTTAGTATTTCCTGGTTCTTGTACAAATGCCTTACATTTTTAAACTAATTAATATCCACAACAAATTGCTTATGCAGACTTTCTTCTCCTCCAGTTTGCCAATGCAGGCATCAAGGCATGAACAAGAGTTGACAGCTGGTAAGAGAGAAAGCCAGAATTCGAGTCCAGGGAGTCTGGCCCAGATGCTGAGCTTGTAACATTTTGGCTGCACTGTTTCCCATGAGAGAGGAGGGTGGAATAAGTAGAGCAGAGAAGTCAGATCCTTAATGGGGTTGGGGTTGGCAGTGACACCTGAAGTTATTTATTTATTTTTTTTTTGCTTTGCTTCTGTGGATAAATAGGGAGTTTGCTGGATTTTTAGTCCTTTATTGATATACTTTTGGTAAACCATTCCCATGGTTAGCCAAAGGCCTTGAAATAGACCTTGATGATCCCATCAACTCTAGCTGATGTGAGTATGCTTGAAAAAAGTCAAAACATCTATTCAAAATTTTCTAAATACTTTTGATAGCTACAATCAAATGATATCATAACTACATTCAAGTTTTTTTTAGCACTTTTCCTTCACACTATGCCTTTTTAAAACCGAATTGTAAAGAAATATTTGAGTTTGTCAAGAATTATATACTCTTGCAAAAAATTCCAAGTCTTCATAAAAGTGTGAAATGCGGGAATTCACATATATTATTGATGGGAGTGTAAATTGAAATGCCTTTGGGAAATCATTTGACGTTAGTATGTTCATTAGTATGTCTACTTCCTACAACCTACAGCCAGACATACACTTTGAGGAAACTCTTGCCTACAACTCCAGAAAACACGCATAAGGACATTGTTAAAAACCCTAGAAATGTGGAGTTAGCTTTGAGGTGCAACGTGTTAAGCCACTGCTTGTGATGCTGGTAACTCATGTCAGAGTGCCACTTTGAGTCCCAGCTTCTCTGCTTCTGATTCAGCTTCCTGCTAATGTGCCTAATAAGCAAGGGAATATGGCCCCTGCCACCCAAGAGATCAAGATGGAGATCCTGGATACTGGCTTTGGCCTGGCTCAGTCCTGGCTGTTGAAGACATTTGGGAAGTGAACCAGAGGATGGTAGATTCCCCTCTCTCTACCCACCCCACTCCATCTCTTTCAGTCCTTCTGTCTTTCAAATAAATAAATCTTTTTAAAGCTCTATAAGCAATGCAAATGTCCCTTAGATATAGAATTGGATGCATATCTATCATGATACATTCATAAAATGGGATAAGAGACAAGCATAAAAATATTCAAATATATTCTGTATAATCTTTTTGTGTGTGATCTATTTCACAACATTTTTTAAACTTTTTAGTTGGCTTTAATGTCTAATATTTACATAAGAAATTATTCTTGATTAACATAATAATGCTTAAGGGAAGAATACCAGAATTCCTAAATCACTTCAGACATAAGCAAAAGAAGCTTTGCACTAAAGACTTAGGAATGAAACTGCAAAGCTGGTTAAATTTTCTCTTTTCTAAAATGTACACAATCAATGAAGCCATCAAATGTATCAGATAAAAATCCTCATCTTTCTCTGTTTTGTTCTTCATAATAGATGCATAAAACACAGATAGGAGGTATTTAAGCAAATAAAATGTCCACTTCAGAGAAGAAATCTGGAAGAGGGAATTGGGTAGGAATCACTGTCTTCTTCACTGAGCACACCTTCTGGGTTCTTTGCCCAAGGTGGCCCAGCTATAAAGTTAGCTTGCTAGATCCCTGGGTGTTTTAAATAATACGTGTGACACAGACTGTTCATCCATTTGTGAGGTCACTCATTAATTCAGCAAATACGTACGGAGAACTTACTCTGCTAGGTCTTGTGCTGGGGAGCTGCTAGTGAAGATGATAGATGCAGTCTGCTGTGTGTGGAACTCACTACCAGAAAAGCACAGGTGAGAAACCAGCCAGAGCACCTGCACATCAGGCCTGATGCCTTGAATTGGGGACTTTGTGCTGAGAGGCACTTCCTATCAACTATGTATCCAGCACTTAAAGCTCGCTTCAGAGATACTAACTCAGAATTTTCATAAATAGATCAGTATTATGGGAATAGGGTGTGGTGTATGGAAGGTTGTTGGTCTAAAAAATGTTCTAGGTAGATGAATTTATTTAACAATTATAACATTTATCAGGGTCTTTTATGGGTGAGTCACTGGGAAGAATAGGAAAGCTATCAGGCAGAGACTCTCAGATCAGTTGTCAAATTCTGCCCCTCTGCCCCATCATATCTTTCCCCCAGATTCTCCTGGTTAAAGTTCATTGACTTCTGCTTGTGAAGCTCAGCTTTGACCCCCGTTCTCAGAGGAAGCAAGTCCTCCCTCTGGTACTCTGCTCTTTCATGTTTACTATGAAGAAACTGTTTCCAACTCAGTGTGCAGTGATGTGCACTCTCTTCTCTGCACTGACCAGTGTTTCCTGAAAGGATGGAACACACATCATAAATGGAGGCCTGTGTCTTGATTTCATACCTTTAATTCTCACAAGTGTTAGATTTGACCATCCATGTGTTACAGATGAGGAAAAGGAAGCTAGAGGTTGACCAGTCTTGCCACTTGTTTCATCAGACCAAAGTGTTAGAAAAACTTGACCCCAAACCTCTACTTTTTCCAAGAGGTTAAACTTACTCTGTTACAAAAATTCATTCATTCTTTGGTTTTGCCTCAAGGATCAAGATGAATGCCTGTTTCTCCTTGGTGCTACTGCTCTCCACTCTTCTGATTTCTGACTCTCCATTATTGCCATCCAAAGTTGCCTGGTCATCAGTGGTAAGGTAGGACTCCAGGGTTCGGTCCAATTTCCTTTCTACTTTCTAAACTTCATATGAATCTAATGCTTTGATATTTAGCAATGGAAGGTTTACTTTATTCTCAATTTGTAAAATCCTTATAAGCCAGTTAAAAGAGCCAAACTCTGTTTTCACTTTATAAAATTCCAAACATATAAATGCATGCAGTCATGAGAGTATCAACATTTTTTAGTGTGTCATACTAACCTAAATGAAAGGAGTGGCATCATGTAAGGAAGCTTGGCACTTTGTCAAGGTGAGTCCTGTGACATCAACATATCACAGGAATTCATTTCAGTATCATAATAAACAATTTATGAAAGAAATCACACATTCATTATTGGTATTCATGCCTTCCTTCTGCCCTGTATTCTACAGATATTTGTTGAGTGCCAACCAAGTATTAAATATAATTCTAGGCACAAGAGTATGGATCCGATTCTTATTTTTAAGGTAAAGCTAGTGATAGTTGAAGCTAGATAGTAATTAGATACATAAAGAGATAAAGGAAAATAATGTAATTATTGGTAGTGATTAAAGCAATGAAGAAAATAAAATGCATTGATGAGGACTAGGATTATTGGAGGGGTAGTGGTGGCAGGCAACCTCTATCATGGTCCCTAATGTTCTACCCTAAGACTTTGTATGCCAGGCATCTGGGACCTTATGAGCTATACTAACAACTTGCTCTCCATCAGTAGAAATGATTTCACTTTCATGATTAGGTTTTAAAAAGTATAGCCTCTGTTGTGCTAGTCGTCTCTATTGCTTTGATGAAATAAGCTGCCATGTTGATGAAACCGACATGGCAAACAATTGTGGGTGACCTTTGCCTGTTGCCAGCAAGGAGTTGAGGCCCACAGTACAATGACCTTCAAGGAACAAATTCTTCCAACAATTGAATGGTGTTGGAAATAGATCCTTTCCAAGCTGAACTTTCAGGTGAGACCCTAGCCCTGACCAACATGTTTATTTAGAGAAACCTGAAGGAGTCCCAGCTAAGTGTATCTGGATTCTTGACCCACAATAACTGTGAGATGATAAGTATGTATTGTTTTAAGCTGTTAAGTCTATGGTAATATTGTCATGAAAGGTGATGTTATTGTATTATATAGTTTGTATGCTTAAAACTTATAAGAATCTCTTTAAAGCTTATTATAACAAAAATTCTTACTTGCCACTCATATTGTACTGTCATAAAATTGAAATTTCAGCCTCTTTATGATAATCATTCATCTTTCCAAGCTGGCCTTGGATCCTTTGTTTCAAAATCAGTGATCTAAGTCATTTGTGCCTAATATGTCACTTGCTACAAGAACCAGCTTTAGTGAGGCCCCTTTGTAGTTTCCACATTTATTAGCTTATCTTTCAGAGTTACAAGCTTATCCATGGTCTGTTACCATTAATAATGTTTATATGAGCCAAGATGGTGCTCTGTCACATACTATTTTCCTTCAAGGCATTTTAAACTTAGGATTTTATTCTAGAGAAAACTCCATACTTACAGAAATAGTGGCATTGATTTTGTATCAAAAATCATACAGGATCTAGTCTGTTAGGGTCCCAAGGGAACCTGTATGAGGAGCTGTGTTTGTAGGCTATGACCATCTAAACAACTTTGGTGCCATTTGCTAGAATAAGTTCAACGTAATTCATTGCTTGGTGGCTTCAAGGATCAGCTCCTAGTAGAAAATCTTTAGTGGAAATAGCTGGGTTTACATCTGCTCATGACTTAAGAACAGATCCTCTGCAAGCAGACAAGATGATGGGAAAGGCAGTAAATGAGAAACAAGCCATACACACCCTAGGGGAAAGGAGAAAGGGAGAGAGACCCCCAAAATGTTGGCTCCATCAAAAGCTCTTGATTTCACTGCCAGTTGAATTTTTTCTCTCTCTGGATATCAGGAAAACAGACTCTATAGTGTGTGTTTTCTCTTCCCGTACTCCTCATGTTGGTTAGGATTCTCTGTCAAAAACCATGTATGCCTTTTCCCAATAGTGCTGCATTTTGCCCCCTTGTGGATTTCCTGGAGTCCAAGTAACAAGTCAGCCATTTATTTTTGAATAAGAAAAGATTTAATAATTTTAATTAAAATATACTTTTAAAATAGCATTATTGGGTATATGTCACCCTAAAGCAGAGTCTCGGCTGTTGTCTCCTGACATTCTTTGTACCAATGCCTCAGCCTTCCATCAAAGCTTTATTACCAATTTGGGCTGGTCATTGTATGCCCAGTCAACATGTAGGAAGGAAATAAAATAATAAAAGGCTGGCACTTCCTTAATAGGATACATGGCCCAGTTGTTCTCATCCCCAGATCTCCAACCAGAGATCTCTTTTCTATAGTGTGAACGTCTGTTGATTAAAATATAGTATGCATTATTAGTGCTTCTCCAGTCACAGGAAAAAAAATATTGAAAGCAAGTTGATGGCCGGCACCACGGCTCACTTGGCTAATCCTCTGCCTGCGGCTCTGGTACCCCAGGTTCTAGTTCCGGTTGGGGTGCTGGATTCTGTCCCGGTTGCTCCTCTTCCAGTCCAGTTTTCTGCTGTGGCCTGGGAAGGCAGTGGAGGATGGCCCAAGTGCTTGGGCCCTGTACCCTCATGGGAGACTAGAAGGAAGCTCCTGGCTTTGGATTGGCGCAGTGTGCCGGCAGTGGAGGCCATTTGGGGGGTGAACCAATGGAAGGAAGACCTTTCTTTCTGTCTCTATCTCTCTCACTGTCTAACTTTGCCTGTCAAAAACAGAAGATTCTAGGTTTGACGGCTGTTTTGGGGGCCCTGCTTGGTATTACAGACAGTATGGAACTGGAAAGATACTCAGATGTGGAAATAGCATGTAGTATCTAATAATCTGAGTTTCGAGTATGTATACACGTTTGCAATAAGGCTATATAATAATTTGTAGACTGCCATTCTGAAAGTATTAAAAGACCACTTCTGACAATTTTCAACATTCTTAGATTTAATTTTAAGTGGACACTGCTTCAGAAGGAAATTGCTTCTCTTCCCTTAGATTCTCATTATATGATACGATACAGACTAATCACAATATTTCAGCAACAGTGTGTCCACTTCTGCACACTCTGTAAATATATGCTTTTCCCAAATATCATAGAATTATTTATTTAAAAAAAAAGGTTGTAGGTATCAAATGAGTCAAAATCATGATGATTTAGAAATTAACATACTTGGAAGTAGGTGGGGTACTGATTCCTGACTCATCTCTAGCCAGGGTGCTGCTCTAAATCTCATCACAATTACTGCAAATTTAATTTTTCAAAAGTCTGTCAAATAGGCCAGCGTTGCGGCTCACTGGGCTGACCCTCCATCTGCGGTGCCGGCACACCAGGTTCTAGTCCCGGTCGGGGCACTGGATTCTGTCCTGGTTGCTCCTCTTCCTGTTCAGCTCTCTGCTGTGGCCAGGGAGTGCAGTGGAGGATGCCAAGTGCTTGGGCCCTGCACCCGCATGGGAGACCAGGAGAAGCACCTGACTCCTGGCTTCGGATCAGCGCAGTGCGGTGCGCCCGCCACAGCAGCGGCCATTGGTTCACCATTGGGGGTGAACCAATGGAAAAGGAAGACCTTTCTCTGTCTCTCTCTCTCACTGTCCACTCTGTCAAAAAATAAATGGTTTTAACAACAAGAATCCTTAATGCTGATCTTTGTTAGTTCTGTGACATTGGGCAGATTTTTCTCATTTTTTTTTAAATTTGTAAAATGAGAATAATAGTGTCTTCCTCAAAGGAATATCGTGGCCGGCGCCGTGGCTCAATAGGCTAATCCTCCACCTTGCGGCGCCGGCACACCGGGTTCTAGTCCCGGTTGGGGCGCTGGATTCTGTCCCGGTTGCCCCTCTTCCAGGCCAGCTCTCTGCTGTGGCCAGGGAGTGCAGTGGAGGATGGCCCAGGTGCTTGGGCCCTGCACCCCATGGGAGACCAGGAAAAGCACCTGGCTCCTGGCTCCTGCCATCGGATCAGCGCGGTGCGCCGGCTGCAGTGGCGGCCATTGGAGGGTGAACCAACGGCAAAGGAAGACCTTTCTCTCTCTGTCTCTCTCTCTCACTGTCCACTCTGCCTGTCAAAAATTAAAAAAAAAAAAAAAAAAAAAAAAAGGAATATCGTAAGAACTAATAGAGATGATTACCTAATACTGTGACCTTAGAGAGTTGTGAGTCTTGAAGATGGCTCCAGTGACTCCTAGGCTGTAGGTGGTCACGTGATATAAGCATGGTGATGGTATTATGATGGCAGAGATTTGCATAGTTGTTTTTGAAATAAAACAATTTAAACATTTTAAAATTTTTTAGAGGAAATATGAATGAGAATACTCTCATTCACTGATTCAATTCCCAAATGCACACAAAAGCTGGGAGCCTGGGGCTAGAATGGACCTGCAGAAGGGCACCCATATGACTGGCAGCAACACAATTACTTGAATTATCACTACTGCCTTCTGGGTCTGCCTTAGCAGGAAGCTGGAGTCCGGAGGCAGCCTTCAGCCCAGGCACTCCAGTGTGGGACACAAAGTCAACTGCCAGGCTAAACACCCACTCAGATGTTAATGAATTTAATGTCCTCTAAATCAGCTATTTTTCAAAAAATTTCACATATTTGAGAGGCAGAGTTACGGAGAGGGAGAGACAGAGGGAGAGGTCTTCCATCTGCTGGTTCACTCCCCAAATAGCCACACTGGCCAGAGCTGGACTGATTTGAAGCCCAGAGCTTCTTCCAGGTCTCCCACATGGGTGCAGGAGCCTAAGCACTTGGGCCATCTTCTACTGTTTTCCCGGGCACACCAGCAGGGAGCTAGATTAGAAGTGGAGCAGCCAGGACTTGAACTGGCACCCATATAGGATGCTGGCGTCACAAGTGGAGGTTTAACCTACTATGCCACAGTGCTGGCCCCTAAATCAACTATTTGAGGGAAAAGTTTTATCCCCACTCGAAAGAAACAAAAAAAAAGTCAAGTATTAAAATGTAAAAACTGAAAGAATTACAATGAATTCCAGTGACTATGTATTAATATTGGAGAATGAGACCACAGTAACGAACATAACAAGGCTCAAATAAAAAGGAAAAGCCTATCCAATAGTCTTATATGATATTAAAGATGAAAGCTCCTGTAAATGATAGAAGACACTTTAATAAAATGAAAGACTAATTTCAAACAAAAAAGAGTATTTTAAAACTATAGAATAAGGCCGGCGCCGTGGCTCACTAGGCTAATCCTCCGCCATGCGGCGCCGGCACACCGGGTTCTAGTCCTGGTTGGGGTGCCGGATTCTGTCCCGGTTGCCCCTCTTCCAGGCCAGCTCTCTGCTGTGGCCAGGGAGTGCAGTGGAGGATGGCCCCGGTGCTTGGGCCCTGCACCCCATGGGAGACCAGGAGAAGCACCTGGCTCCTGCCTTCGGATCAGCATGGTGCGCTGGCTGCAGCTCGCTGGCCGTGGTGGCCATTGGAGGGTGAACCAACGGCAAAGGAAAACCTTTCTCTCTGTCTCTCTCACTGTCCACTCTGCCTGCCCCAAAAAAAACAAACAAACAAACAAAAAAAAACTATATAATAGATAAGGCGATAGCCTTTCCCCTCACTTGGGTCCCTGCCAAGCCCAGTCTCTACCTCCACACATGCCCGTTCATAGAAGACTTTGGCTTCTTATGGTTTTCATATCAGTTTCTCAGATAACAATCGCACATTCATTGCTTCTCTAAAGTGGCTACTGGGGACAGAATAGCAGCACATGCTTGTTCACCATCAGCAAAAGATGAGACGTCTTTGCATTTGCCATTATTTAAAAATCAACATTTTAGGGTTTTCAGTTATTTTATTCATTTGAGTTCATGATGTGACTCTTTTTTAGTATTCTGAACTTAGTATTTCTTTCACATTTTTATAGGGAGCATGTTTCTTTTCAAAAAGGAAAACTGAAGCAATAAATAATTAAGGAAAATGCTTCCAGAACTAAGGCTGGGAGAAAGCAGAGGCAGCTTTGTCAATTCCCCTGGGAGGCTGGGTCACAACACCACAGGCACCGCTTCTTCAGTTCATCCCAAGACTGAGGGAGATTTTTCATGTTGGCACCACACTCACCTCTAAAAGACTGAGGAGTATAACGTACATGTCTGCTGCAGAACTGGTTCAGAAGTGAGAACATCAGAACAGTTTCCAAATCTTTTTTCTCTCCTAAAAGGAGTAACACACTACCCACCTCATTCAGGGCAAAGTCACAAGACTGATCCACGAATGAGAACATGATGTGTGAACAGCTACATGTAAACTGGACAAAGGTACAACATTTCTGAAGGAACTAAGATCTTTAATTAGGAGTTTTCCAGAGGGGCAACAACGTTGCAAAGGAAAGAAAGCACTTTTGTGAAGTTGCTGTGTCAGCTTTATTATTAACATAAAAAGCTGTTAGATCAAATTCACAAATTGATTTGGCAGATGCAAATCATGCAGAAAACCAGAAGAGAAATACTGTAAGGCTTTAGTTGTTGGGAAAAAACAAAAATAAAGAATATCAAGTAGCCTGTTCTCTAGGGAGAAAGTGAAAACACTACATTTGCTAACTATTTCTAAGAGGATAGAACTACTCTCTTAGCTACTAACATGCAGAATTCTGGTCTTAACCAAGAGGTTTTATTTGAACCTTTTCCCCTCCTCACATGTTAGAGATAAAGTGAACTAGGTATTATCCAAAATCCATTCCTATTAAAAACCACAGTATCTTGTGGCCTACTATTAATCCCTGCAAAAATGAACATGATTTGCATGTCAATTTAGGGTCTAAAGCATTGCTGTATACTGTTACCTACATTCTGTATCTATTATCAGATATTAAACCTCTATATAAAAATTAATTTGATCTCCTGGCCAGAAAAGTAGAAATAATAAAATAGCTTTACTCTGGAATTGTGAGGACCACATATTATAGAACACATGTTTTGTTTTCCATAAATCTCTTAGGTAACCTGACACTTCCTGACTTCTGATTTTAGCATCAGAAACTAGAAACATTAAGACAGAAATTTCACTGAATCTATGGATTCGTCTAGAAGGTCTTAAAATAATTTCTAAAAATGTGTAAAAGTTAATAATTTTGAATTATCTGTAGTAGGCTTTGTTGCACCGTGGATTAAGTCTGTGCCATATTGGGGTGCCTGGAATCAAGTCTCACCTCCTCTTCTGAGCCAGCTTCCTGCTAATGTGCCTGGGAAGCAGCAGATGCTGCTCTAAGTACTTGGGTTCTTGATAAAGTAAAGATCTAGATAGATTCTGGCTCCTGGGTTTGGCCTGGCCGAGTCTGGCTTTAGTAAGCATTTGGGGAGTGAATCAGCAGATGGAAGGTCTTTCTTTATAATTCTTTCAAATAAAAGATAGCCTGGTTGACTATTTTAGTATGGGAAAAATGTTAATGGCTCTAAGTTTCTTTTTTCCTAGTTTCTAAATTGTCACCCTTGCTTCTTTGTTGCAAATGTTTAAATTTTTGAGAGGCAGAGTTATAGACAGAGAGGGAGAGACCGATCTTGCTTCTGCTGTTTCACTCCCCAGATGGCTGCAATGGCTACTATGGCTGTAGCTGGGCCGATCCAAAGCCAGGAGCTTCTTCTATGTTTGCCACATGGATGCAGGGGCTCCAGGACTTGGACCATCTTCCACTGCTTTCCCAGGCCATAAGCAGAGAGCAGAATTGGAAGAGGAGCAGCTGGGATATGAACTGGTACCCATATAGGATGCCAGCACCCAGGCAGAGGCTTAGCCTGCCACTCCACAGTGCTGGCCCCAGTGTTGCAATTTTTATCAGTTAATATCAGTATATTATCACAGGCGATAACACAGACTCTGAGAACAGACTATTTGTATTACAGTCTGCCACTTTCTTGTGTAACCATGGGCTAGTTACTCAACCGTTCTGTTTTCCCTTGTATAAATTGCTTGAGTAGTAATATTATCTGTAGAATGTGATGATTTTGATAAAAAAGACCCTTTAAATTGTGCCTGACAAGTGGTTAACACTAAATAAAAGTCAACTTTTGAAAAAGTGAAAGTTATCCAAGATGCAAATGCAATGTTGGACTCTGGGCGGTAATGGTTCTAGGAGAATAGACATAGAAAAAACCATTGCAAAATTAATAGGAAATAGTTTCTCCCCAGGTTACAGATAAGCTATAAAATCTGATAATGTCCTTATCTTTGAATGATTACAACTTTCTCATCTATGACTCCCTGAGACCCATTTACCTACTTGGCTATTTTGAAATATTCCTGAGGATAGTCAGTTGCTAAATCAACTTTGTCTCATGATCTGATTCCTAGTCAACCTCTGCTTTTCCTAATCCAGCCTCGGAAAAGGCAACCAAACCAGAACTTATGATTGCATCCCTTGGATCTTCTTCAAAGTCTTTCAATAGGCTCTCCAATCTTTCAAAAGACACTTCCCTCTTCCTCCTGACAGTGATGTGCATGTGTCCTGGATAGCCTGCTCTCCCTTTATTCAGTAAAATAAATCTGATCTAAAGAGCAGATGTTGCCTTGTGGTCTTTGATATGCTTTTGGAACTGGATTGTTTTCCTGTTCTTGTAGTGATGATAGTAATAGCAACAGTAGATCAAAGTGATCAGGAATGTAGAAGCATATTGCATATTTTACAGACACCATTCATTTAGGTATAAGATTTGTGTTTTGGTGTGCTGGGGTCATGGATTTTTGTTCACAGATTTAGCTTTCCTATTATATTGAAAAATACATGGTTTCACAGCAGTTGTTGTTAGATAAGTGAGGATGTGCAATGGAGAAAGCAAACCTTGAGGGAGAAAAGGAACTGTTGAACAGGCACATACTTTTTAAATGGAAGATAAGTTCAGGGGAACAGAGATGAAAAATGTCTTTCTTATTATTTTTGACAGGCAGAGTTGACAGTGAGAGAGAGAGAGAGAAAGGTCTTCCTTTTACCGTTGGTTCACTCTCCAATGGCCGCCACGGCCAGCACACTGCAGCTGGCGCACTACGCTGATCTGAAGGCAGGAGCCAGGCGCTTCTCCTGGTCTCCCATGGGGTGCAGGGCCCAAGGACTTGGGCCATCCTCCACTGCACTCCCTGGCCACAGCAGAGAGCTGGCCTGGAAGAGGGGCAACCGGGACAGAATCCGGCGCCCCGATCGGGACTAGAACCCGGTGTGCCGGCGCCGCTGGCAGAGGATTAGCCTATTGAGCCACAGCGCCAGCGAAAAATGTCTTTACGTTAAGCAGAGTTTATTTGTATAGCATCTTCCCTGGGCCCAGTGTTGAACAGTGGAAATGGGAGCACTGGCCTCTGCCATGGGATGATTGGGGACAAGAACCCATGGCACATAAAATCTCGTTGACTAAGGAAAAACTAACAGAATAAAAGATCAAAGTGACCTTTGTATGGAAACTATTAGAACCAATTTCCCAAAAGTAATATTGACAGTCTGCCCAGAAAAATCAATGGTCCCATATTGATGGAAGAACAAATTCACACATCAATCTAAAGAGAGACTAAAGAAGAGTAGAAATGAGGAAGCAGTACACAATCCATTGCTTGTGACTCCTGTCACCTTTTGAATAAGGAACACAGATTTCAAAGATGTGCTGTGCCATAATGTGTTAGGGAAAGAAAGCAATAAGGTAAGATATTGGGAAAGGCTTTGGGGAGAGGCAGATCCTCAAATGGTCTTTAAAGATAGGCAGATTGCAGTGGGCATGCTAAATTGGGAATATAAAAGAAGAGCAGTAGGAAGCTATGCTTGGAGTAGTGACTTCTATCTGGACGGTAATTGTCTTTGGAAAAAAGGGAAAGCAGTATTTTAACTTTGGACCAATTTTTATAAATTATGTTGCCTATGCAAGGAAAAAAGCTCAATAGTGGTAAAGAGATTAGAAACTGCTAATACTTGCCAGGATTTTTGTGTGTTCATTGTACCATCAGCTTTTAGTTGTTCAGGGAAAAAATATGTTGGATGAAAAAGCAAGTTTCTGGGACACTAATGGGACGTAGGGATCCAGGCAAGTCCACATTTTCCTTCGTTTCTGCAGCTAATTCACAGTTCCAATGGGCTGTTCCATGATAATGGGAAGATTTTAGGTTTATGCTATTCAACATGATAGCTTTGGGACTTTTGAAATCTTGCCATGTGACTAATGTACCTAAAGAAGTTAATTTTGGCTTAATTTTGATTCTAAATTAAATTTGCATAGCTGCATGATTGCCATATTGAACAACACAGAAAGTGTTGATGCACTTCTGAAGTCCATGACAGAAAGCTGGTTTGTTGTATGAATAGTCTTCCTTTTACTTAAATCAGTGTCTAGGAATAGGTCATCTTTATGAATCACACCCTTTACATTTAGAATTACAGATGACATTGATACCAAATTTGGAGTTATTTTGGACTGTTGCCAATTTCTGGGCTATGGTTACCTCTGATTGAAATTCTTGGGTGAAACAAGTAAAGAACCAAATCCAAACAACTAAAGCACACTTTAGAGCAGTAACTGAGCTACTAAGACGTTACCAGGTGATCCAGCTGATTATTTGGGCATTTATATCCAAGTGTCAAGTTTTAAATCCATCCTACAGTGGAATAATTGGTTACATATTAGATTTCATACTATTCATTAGTTTAGTCATTGAAATCTTGTTTGTTCATCAAATGAAGTACTCAAGAAATCTTAATTCCCACACAAATTTGATTGAGTTCTGATATTTTGTTTAAGGTGCAACACAAAACACAGTACAGGACATCCTAGGTTTGGGAGTCTGAATTAAATCAGGACATTTGTTTGCAGGATCAGTCAAGGCTCCAGTCTGCCATGGGTGTTACAAGAGGCTTTATAGCTTGTTATGCATACAATCCAGCATGGCCAGGTTTGGAAACCCTTGCTCTTCTCTGCTGACTTCCCTCTCAGGGTGTAGTGTGATATTTTGCAATCTTGCTCTTTTCTCCATAAATGCCAGACTGAATTTTAATTTTAACCAAGTAGACCTGAATAAAAATTTTAACAGCAATAGAATCCAGCTTTTGACTTACTACCATGTCTAGTTTTTCAAACCAGATTGCAATATACAGTATATCACTGGGACTGAAAATAATTCCTTTCCATACCTTGTGAATAGCTTGCTGCTTCTGATCATAGCTTTTTCTGGAAAAGTTCTCTAGTAAATATCAAAGGTGTATTATGCATGGAAACCTGATCCATTATTCATCATACTTTCTTGAGAATAACAAGGCAGAATCTTAGCTGGCCAAATAAAGCACTTAGCAGAATATACCTGTAAGGATGATATAGTACTGATAACTATAGCAAATTAAAACAATTGCTCAGGATCTTAAGATCCAGGAATTATCATTGTGGTTGAAAAAAACAGATTTCGTTTTATTTGTAAAGCTGCTCAGTATTATGTGAAGAGCAAAGATATATATTAGAATAGCTACCCCTCAATAAACCTGTACTCTACTGAGGCAGGCAGGTTATATCAGGGCTCCTGGTTCAGATTCAGTACTGTGCTCTGTGACTTGTATCAAATGTTATTTTAATGAGTGTGTTCTTCCTTTAGTTAGAAGTGCCTGAGCCTTAGTTCCATTTTTATTTAAAGAATAAGCTTTGGGTCTCAAAAATAGACAAATTCTAACCAATAAACTTAGAAAATTCATCTTATTTCCCTGAATTATTGTTGTATATTGATTTTTCTCTTTGACATAAAGAATTTTTGATTTATAAAAGGGACAAATTTCATAACTACAGTTTTAAGAACATAATGATAATTTCATAACTACAGTTTTAAGAACATAATGATAATTCCTACTTTGTTGTCCTACTTTGTCACTCACTCTTCCTCCTTTTCAATTTTTCTTTGATTTTTATAATGACATACTTTGATTTTTCATTATAATCACAAAGTTAATCCTCCATAAAATAAAGAATTCAACAAGCGATAAGTAGAAAAACACTGTTCCTCATGAGTATTTCACACAATTTATAAGAATATTTTAATATTCCTCGACACTTGGACTTTTTATTAAAAAATTTGTCATTGCTAAAAAATGATCTGTATGGTATCTGCCTTTCAATGTATTTTGAGATATTTTTGTCCGATAGTATTAATCGATTTTTATAAATGTTCCATGGACACTTGAAAGGGATACTTTTTTTTAAAGAACAGTGTTCAGGAAATGTTGATTCATTGTATCTTATCATGTACTTCAAATTATAAATGACCATGTCATGAACCATGAATATCTTATAAATTCTCCTATAATGTGTGTTTGGGTTACATTTTTTTCTTAATGCTTTAGAAAGCTACTTTATATATTTCAAAATTATGCCCTTTCTCACATAAAAGTTCATGTCTCATATTATTGTTATGAATAGGAACTATTAATTACTGTTACTTGTTTATCATTTTATGTTCTATTTGATCTAGATTACTATTTCTGTGACTGTTACTTTACATCTGCTTTTGCACATTTATACTTGCATTTAAAATTTTTCTCATAGTAATAACTTGTAAGCAACATATATTTTAATAAGCTGTTTGATGTTTAAAGTAGAGTGTAAGCTACTTAAATTATTATGATTTCAGACAGGTTTGGTTTGTTTCAATCATCTTACCTTTGTACTCTGATTTTTAGGCTTAATTTCTAGTTCTTGTTTTTCCTGATAATTTTATTATTTTCTTTCTTAAAGTTTTAATTATTTGAATGGCAGGATAATATTTCAAACTCTAGTTATTTTTAAGTTTTTATAGAATAATTGGATAAATCACTTGGAAATAAGAGGATTATAAATAAACCAAGAAAATAAGTAGTTTTGTAACCAAGGAGATCAATGCTACTTTTATTTTCTACATGGGTTCCTTTTCCTTTGATTCTAGAATTTTTAAAATTTTTGGATCCAGATTATTCTTATAACATGAAAAACAAAATACAGGACTATCTGGTAAATACACACAAATACACCATACATACCATACATCACAAAAGCCAAATGCATATATGTAGACCGTCCTTGACTAGTAGTAGTGTGAAACTATAAAAATGAATATACGAGCTGAAACTCTTCCAAAATATCTTAATAGGACAATGGTCTTTCAACATTTTTGATAAAAACATTAGCCTTGTGGTGTTCTTTATGAATGTATAGAGAAATGAAAAAATAGCAAAACTAATATTATATTGTAATTAAAATAGCTTTTTTGATAATTTATATATCATAAGTTTTCTCTTTAAAATTTTGAGAAGCAGAGACAGACAGACATATGGAGACAGGTCTTCCATTTCCTGACTGGAACTGGGCCAGGCTAAAGCCAAGAGTTAGGAAATCCATCCAAATCTCCCAGGTGGATGGCAAGAATCTGACTACTCGGGGCATCATCATCATCATCATCATTATTTTATTTATTTATTTATTTATTTTTGACAGGCAGAGTTAGAGAGAAAGGTCTTCCTTCTGTTGGTTCACCTCCCAAATGGCTGCTATGGCCGGTACTCTGCGCCGATACAAAGCCAGGAGCCAGATGCTTCCTCCTGGTCTCCCATGCTAGTGTGGGGCCCAAGCACTTGGGACATTCTCCACTGCCTTCCCAGGCCACAGGAGAGAGCTGGACTGGAAGAGGAGCAACCGGGACAGAATCCAGCTCCCCAAATGGGACTAGAACTCGGAGTGCTGGCACCGCAGGCGGAGGATTAGCCTAGTGAGCCACGGCGCCGGCCGGGACATCATTTGCTTCTCCCAGGTACATTAGCAGGAAGCTGGAATTGGAGTGGAGCCAGGACTCAAACTAAATATTCTAGTCCAGGTGCAGGTCTCCCAAACAATGTCCTAGCCACTCTAGCAAATGCTTTTCCCAAAATTAATCTTTTTAAAGTATGTAGTTGAGTAGTTTTTAGCATATTCAGAGAAATGTATAACCATTACCATTGTTAAATTTCAGAATAGCTCATTACTGTAAAAAGAAACCCCACTTCCACCAGCAGTCATTTCTATTTCTCTATAATCCCAAGCCCCAGTAACCACTAATCTTTGTGTCTCTGGATTTGCTTATTTGTACATTTTATAGAATCACACAATGTAATTTATTTTAATTGGATCTTTTTACTTAGCATACGTTTTCAAGTTTCATTCATGTTGTAGCATGCATCAGTATTTCTCCTTTATGGCCAAATAATACTGGTATTTCATTGCATAGATACACTATCTTTTCTCTGTTTGTAAATTGATGGGCAAAATTTAAGTTACCTAGTAAGGATATAATCAAATCTCTTACAACAATTTTGACATTACACTTCCAAGAGCAGAGATTAAATTCAGGGGGAAAAATCAAAGAGTCTTTTACAACTGAATTATTTTTTGGGTTTCTGGGAGAGTATTTGAAAACAGATTTTTATTTCATTTTATAATTTTGTTTATTATATATACTTTGTGTTTCTTAAAAGTGTAATACATGAAAGTACTACAAGTAGAATATCAAATATAAAGTGAAGCTCATTCTTCCCTATGTAAGTTCTGGTTAGTTTTGTTTGGATAAAAGTTTATTGTAATGTCAGCTTTTCGTTAGTAAGATGAAATGCCTAAAAGAAGCTAACTTCTTAAAGAGAAAATGTTTTATTTAAGGCAAACACATTTCATGTTATTCGTAAGTACAGATGTAGGAACATAGTAATATTTCCAACCTACTCTTCCTCCCACTCACATTCTTACCCTTCCTCCTCCTTCCTCTCTTATGCCCTCTTAATTTTTTATAATGATCTACTTTCAGTTTACTTTATACCCATAAGATTAACCCCACACGATGTAAAGTGTTCAACAAATAGACGAAAACAGTGTTCAACAGTAGAGGCAGGGCTGTAAACAATAATCACATCGTTACATTTGGTACTCTATTACCACAAATCAGGGAAAGCATATAATATTTGTGTTTTTGGGACAGGCTCTTTTCACTAAGTATAATAGTTTCCAGTTGCATCAATGTTATTTCAAAAGCAGGATTTCATTTGTCTTTCATGGGTGAGTGGTATTCTATTGTATATCTATCTATCTATCTGTATCTATATCTATATCTATATCTATATCTATATATATATATCACAATTTATGCAGTCATCAGTTGATGGACATCTGGGTTGACTCCATATCTTGGCTATTGGGAACTGAGCTGCAATAAACATGGGGTACAGATAACTCTTTCATATACTGATTTTATTTTGTTTGGGTAAATCCCCAGGAGTGAGATGACTGGATCATATGGTAGGTCTGTATTCAGATTTCTGAGGTATCTCCATACTGTCTTCCAGAGTGTCTGTACTATTTTACACTCCCATCAGCAGATTAGAGTACTTCTTTCCCATCTACTTACCAGCACTTATTGTTTGTTGATTTCTGTGTGAGACTGATTCTGGGGTGAGGTGAAACCTCATTGCGGTTTTGATTTATACTTCCCTGATGGCTAGTGATCCTGAGCATTTGTTCATGTGTCTGTTGACCATTTGAATTTCTTCTTTTGAAAAATGCCTGTTCAAGTCCTGTGCCCATTTCTTAACTGGATTGCTTGTTTTGTTGTTGTGGAATTTCTTGAGCTTTTTATTAAATTCTGGATATTAATCCTTTATCAGTTACAAATTTTACAAATATTTTCTCCCATTCTGTCAGTTGTTTCTTCACTTTGATGAGTGTCTCTCTTGCAGTGCAGAGCTGCTCAGCTTGATGTTATCCCATTTGTCTATTTTGGCTTTGATTGCCTGTGCTTCTGGGATCTTTTCTAAGAAGTCTGCCTATGCCAATGTCTTGTGGTGTTTACCTGATGTTTTCCTCTAGCAATTTGATGGTGTCATGTTGTAGATTTAGATCCTTGATCAATTTTGAGTGGATTTTTGTGAAAAGTGTAAGGTAGGGGTCTTGCTTCATATTTCTGCACATGGAGATCCAATTTTCCCATCAGCATTTATTGAGCAGACTGTCCTTTCTCCAATAATTGATTTAGCTCCTTTGTCAAAGATTAGTTGCTTATAGATGCATGGATTGATTTCTGGACTTTTTATTCTGTTCCATTGGTCTACATGTCTTTTTTGTGCCACTACCAGCCTGTTTTGATTATAAGTGCTTTGTAGTATGTTTTGAAATCTGTAAATGTGATTTTCTAGCTTTGTTTTTAGCTATTTTTTAGTGCCTTGTGATTCCATATAAATTTTAAAACTTTTTTCTCAGAGAAGAATGTCATTGATATTTTGATGGGAAATGAATTGAATCTGTAAATTGCTTTTGGTTATATAGACATTTTGATATTCTTCCAATCCATGAAAATGGAAGATTTTTTCATTTTTTGTGTCTTTTTCTTTCTTTAATATTTTGTAATTTTCATCATAGGGATCTTTGAATTCTTGGTTAAATTTATTCCAAGATATTTTATTTGCTTAGTAGCTAATGGGAATTAGGATTGATCTTAGTGGTTATTTCTCAGTCATAGAATTGTTTGTGTATGCAAAAGCTATTGATTTTTTTTTTTATTTGACAGAGTTAGTGAGAGAGAGAAACAGAGAGAAAGGTCTTCCTTCCATTGGTTCACTCCCCAAATGGCTGCAATCGGTTCTGTGCCGATTTGAAGCCAGGAGCCAGGTGCTTCCTCCTGGTCTCCCATGTAGGTGCAGGGGCCTAAGCACTTGGGCCATTCTCCACTGCCATCCCCGGCCACAGCAGAGAGCTGGACTGGAAGAAGAGCAACAGGGACTAGAACCCGGCACCCATATGGGATGCTGGCGCCTCAAGGAAGATAATTAATCAAATGAGCTGAGGCGCCAGCCCCTGTTTTATTTTTATATATCAAAACTGAATTCAATTTCAGAGCACTTTTTTATTCTTAGAAGGCTTATTGTCATATCTTTTGTTTGTTTGCTTTGTTTTGTTTTGTTTTGTTTTGTAGAACAGGAGAGGATGTAAAGGTAGTTAAAACCACACAGGCTGGCCGGCTCCACGGCTCACTAGGCTAATCCTCCATCTGCGGCGCCGGCACCCTGGGTTCGAGTCCCGGTTGGGGCGCTGGATTCTGTCCCGGTCTTTCCTCTTCCAGTCTAGCTCTCTGCTGTGGCCCGGAAAGGCAGTGGAGGATGTCCCAAGATTTGGCCCTGCACCCGCATGGGAGACCAGGAGGAAGTACCTGGCTCCTGGCTTTGGATCGGCGCAGTGCACCGGCCATAGCAGCCATTTGGGGGGTGAACCAATGGAAGGAAGGAAGAGCTTTCTGTCTATCTCTCTCATTGTCTAACTCTGCCTGTCCAAAAAAAAAAAAAAAAAAAAAAAAAAAACCAACAACAACATAGGCCTTGAGAAGGATTGAAATATGTGTGAACAGGGGTGGCCCAGGGTTGCACATTGAAGTAAGCACTATTCAAGCAAATTATATTTGGCAGGGAGGTCTGCAAGCATTAGCTGCATTTATATTTGTGTTTAAGAACAGCAAAAGCAAAAAGTCATCACTGTCATTCATTTGTGGTTATGAGATATTTATATATTCATATATTCATGCATTAACTGTACTATGCATGGTAAAGTTGGCCTTTAAGATGGAAGATTTTGTGAGGAACTAAGAAAAAGGACCTGGTGGCTCTGGGGAAGTCAAAAAATGCCCTACTTTATTTTGAAAACTACATGTGAATTAAAGGAAATATTTTATGTGCATTTCAATTTCTAACTGGAATTGAACTAGATTATCTTGACATTCAATTCCAATTATATCTCCTATGCTTATTTAAAAATATATTTTCACTGAGTGGTTACATTTTTTTCCAAGTAGACAACTTGCCTATTCCAAGGCAACTCCCAAATGCAGACAATCAGGAAATTAAAAATCCAGCCTGTGGAATATGAACTGTCAGTGTACCACCAGGTGAGGATGCACAAGTGTCTTCTCAGAGGTCAAAGAAAAGGCATTGCATGAGATTTCAGGAGCAGGAGGATGACTTGGGTTCTCAGTTAAGGAAATGGTACAACGCGTGTCTTATCACCATGTCGGGCAGGATTGTTGCTGTTGATCTGGCTTCTAGCAAAAGGCTGATAGCCAAGCAGGCAGTCAGTGGGCTCTATCCTAGACTCCAGGTTACCCAGCTCTTTCTGGGCAGAGTTCTCCATCTCAAATCTTATTATTTAAAAAGATGATGATGCTTATGTCATCTCCAACTCCCAGGAATGCCAAGAATAGAAGCCAATCAAAGAAATCAGTAAGAGCATGACTTTTATAGACTCAATGCAGGATTGCTGTGCTGAATTTTCAAATTGCTTTTAGACTAATTCAATAAATCACTTTTCTCATAAAGTTTTCCTTCCCATGCCAAGGAAAAGAAATGCAATCCATGAGGAATTGAGGCATCAGAAATATTATCTGCAAATTCTGTTTCTAAGTTCTAGGTGATTTGATTGGAGCACAGAGATGCACCCAATTTAGAATACTTGGTATGCTGTGCTTTCCGACTCTGTCTCGGGACTGATTATGGAGAGTCATTTCTTTGCATTGTAGTTTTCTCAGCTGTATGTTAAATCAAGCACTAAAACTGTTTCAAGTGCTTCACAGGTTTGCCATGCAGGAAAAGTATACATCACAATTTGGATCATAGTTGAACAAAGATGGTCAAATATTTTCCCTGCACATTTATTCTGTTCTATGTATATGCATGGGGCAAGCTCAAAGCTTTCTCCTAGGCCCAACAGTGGACTTGGAGCATTCCTAGGACCTAAGGGAGGTAGAGGGGGAGAATTGACTGGAAACTTACATACCCAGAAATATAATGAATGGCATAGGTGCTAATATCACTTCACTTCTACTCACACTGTCTTCTGGTGCCCAGGGCTTTGGGTTATAATTCTTGTTAGCTGTTGCTGTGCAATTGATAAATCATAAATATAGAGTCTGGAGCAATGGCAACCATTGTTTTGCTGTCTCCTGGTTTCTATGGACTAGGAATTCTGGAAGACCTTAACTGGGTGATTCTGACACCTTAACTTTCAGTTTATTAGTGACCACAGGCAGTACAATGGGAGGCTGAAGCTGCCTGGTGCTGGACAAGCACCTGTCTTTGTTCAGGTTGACTTAGGTCTTTGTACAGCAGTGTACTTGACCAGGCCTACTTGACTTGGTGGGCTCGGGTGAATGCAACTTCTTACTTGGAGGCTGAAGTCCAGCAAGGTACACCTGCATGGCCTTTCCTGACTCAGCTTCACAAGTCAATCAGCATCATTTCAGGTGCATTCAATTAGTTATAAGCAAGTCATAAGCACTTCGATGGAAAGGGGAGAGCTAAACTCCACCCTGTAATAAAGGAAATAGAAATATTCTAGAAAAATATGTGGACACCATGGAAGCTACTTTTGGAAAATGCAGTCCGCCAGAGACATTAGCACTTGTGGAAGGCTTTTACTACCAGGGACCTATGCTTCTTTTAGGATGCGCTCATTCTGTCCTTTCCTCGCCAGGCACTTAACCTCTGCAATATAAGCCGCTTCCAAGGTTCAGAGAAGCAAGAGAAGAAACAGAAATATGACAAAACAGAAGCTGGGTTCTCTCTCATCCTCTGGGCCCTGACAAGATGAAGCTAGGGCTGCGGATTTTGGAGAGGCAGATGCATTTGTTATCTACTCACAATCCAGAGTGCTTAATTTCTGTCTCTTATTCCCAAGCATCTGAAGCATATGGTATAGCTTGATTTAATTATTCCTGGATGATCTCAGTTTTGCTGCAGAGAACTAAACCCAGAGTTCTTCTGGGTAGGAGTTTAAAGGGTGACATCACCATCTTATGCTGACATGGGAGTTGCAGTTGTAATCTGAGAACCCCCAGAGAGAGAATGAGTGTCCTTTATTCATTCTAGTTTTCAGTCCAGACGTATTCATTGAGTGCTAACCATAGTGCCAGGTACTTTTCTAGTGCTCAGACTACAGCAGAGAACAAGATAAAACCAAGTCTCTGTCCTCATGGGGCTTCTATTTAAGGGGGAAGAGGCCAGACATATGAACAAATACATGTCTGTAGCAAGGCACACTCTGGAGAGAGCAGGTAATATGGAGCACAAGGAGCTGCTATTGCCCTCTGAAGAGATAACATATGAATAGAGACTTGAGTCCAGTTGACTCAAAATCTAGATAATTGCTTTCATCAATTTTTTAAAGTTCATTTATTAAAAAAGTCAATTCTCCAGATTTTTTTTTTCAGAATGTAGAGGTCTGGTGTCTAGTAATTTTTCTTTATTTTGGTGTTTTAAATATTATGGTTACTTTCGAACATTTATAGAAATCAACTAATTATTACTAATTCAATAATTATTTCCTATTTAAATATTTTTCCCACTTAAGCTGCTCAACTCCATTTTTTTTTTTTGGTGAGATACTGGATTTTCATCATTTTAAAAATGGACAAACAGTGATTTTTGTGGCATGGATTAGACCTAAATGGAAAGAGCAGTCTGATGCTCATAAAACAATGTGGTCATTGTGAGCCCTTTGGGACTGCTGATTCTGCCACTTACCAGCAAAATGGTCTTTTGAAAGTCATTTAAGTTCTTTGAGATCAATTTGCCTCATCTGAAAACTGGGGGTAATAACTATTGTCTAAACATATTGATCAGTAAGTGTTAATTCTCTCCCAATCCATACTAAGAAATTTCTGCCAACACAAAGTTAATATTTTCATTAGATAATAAGTTTACCTTTTGGAGGACAAAGTGGCACAACAGATAAAGATCCTAGTGATCTGACATCAACGGGATGTTGAGGAAACTTCAAAATTGGTGACTGTCTTTATTCCTCATGTTTCAGTTTAACTTGAGTCTGAGCTTCCCAAGTGAGTTTCTCCATGTGATATCAAAATGTGGCCGCTTAGAGTTCCCCAGAAACACCATCTGGGATGCCACATATGTTAGCGGAATTTGGGGTGTTATATGATATCACCATATGCTTATTAATAAGTCCCCAATATTAACAATCCCAAGAGGGTTCTTGCCTAATATTTAGAGAAGAATTCTAAATACCAGCGTAAATGAGCAAGGCAGCATGGTACATTTTAAGCCTTTATTTAGTGAGAAAGATGCATAGGAGATTGAGAGCTTTATCTAAGAGAGAGAGGGGTAAATCTGGGTTCATACCAAGCACCAGGAACCAGCCACGTGCAGGAGCATCTAGGCCAGGAAGCCTAGGGCGGGTGGCCTGAAGGCCATGTGCCCTGCAGGTGCAGTGCTACAGCCAGATGCCTCCTGGCAAGAGGCCAGGGAAAAGAGAAGAGAAGGAGACATACTGTGTCCCAGGCTTTTAGCCCACTTCCAAAGGGGAGTGGTTAATTAACCTGATTGGTAGTCACCCAGATGTGGCCAGGGAGAAGCATGAGGTCACACAGGGGCGTGGCAAAGGCGTGGTCTTCCAGCTCACAAACCCAATTGATTTTAACCTGTATGCCTGCCTACTTCACATGAGCTCATATTTAACCAAAACTACAGCATGTATTAGTCTGAGAAGTTGAGAGATTAGATAGAGTGCTTCAGCTTGTGGACAGTAGAGGTATGTCTGGAATCACCTTTTCTTTATTACATGGAGTACTTATCTTGTAGCTTAAGATCAAGTCCAAAAACGGCCTCTGAGAAGTGATTAAATTATCATGTAACTAATATTTGCTTTACAATATTTGGTCAGTGCCAAAAATATCTTATTTATTTTGAAGGAAGGACAACCTTGACTTAAGGTTGTCTAACTAAAAGGAAATTGACCTTTTAATTTCCACTTCTGAACAGGATATAATTGGTTCAACTAGAATAAAAGCATGAAGTCAAAAACAAGCTCTTTTCAATCTGACTTTGGACACTGATTTTTCTTTTTAGTATACAGAAAGCCACTGACAGTCTCACAGAGGGGAAACCTGGAGTAGCTAATAAAGGAAATGAAGTCAGTGCTCTCTATATCTTAAGGATGTTACATTAACTCATTTTTTTTTTTTTTTTTCCTGGAGAGAAGCACCTTTTGACTTGTGGGAGCACAAGCCTGCCAGAAATGCACATGCTGTGACAAACACAGCCACTGGCTTCCTCCTGTGTGGAGCCCTACTACCCAGTTCACTGCCAAGGAGTCTGGAAACCTGTTAGTTCACATTCCAACCAGCCTCATCTGCAGCAAATAAGGGCTTTGTTGGCTCTGGGGGATGTGCAGAGAAAAGGCACTTATTTTTTGTTTTTCCTGTAAAAGTACAAATGCTCTGCCATGCATTTTTTTCCTGATATATCAAAAGTCGTTAATCCATTGATTTCCCAGGCTGTCCGCACTGTTATTTCTTCATAGCAAGTGAATTGTCCAGTGTTTCACAGTGAATTGGAAGCAGAGTAAGGATTGAATCCTGAGACTCATTGACATTACTCGTATTTTAATTTTTTTCTCCAGTACACTAAATTGCTGCTTTATGCAATCTGCCAGTTCAGAAGTTCCCGTTCAGATTCTAGGTCACCATCTCATTTATTTTCTTTTTAAAAAGATTTATCTGCTTGAAAGGCAGTGATACACACACACCACACACAGGTACACAGAGCTTTCATCTGCTTGTTTCTACCTAAATGGCTGCAAATGACTGGGTTTGTCTGGGCTGAACCAGGAGCCTAGAACTCCATCTGGGACCCCCGTTTTGGGGACAAGGGCCATTTTCTGCTTCCCAGGTGCATTAGCAGGGGGTTGGATTGAAAGCAAAGAATCTGAGCCTGGAGCTTTCATTCAGATACTGCAATTGATAGTTTAACTTTTCATGCCACAACACTAGCCCCACTGCTTCATTTCTTAAGTGAGATGTTACACTTTTATTCTGGAAAAGTGTATACAAATGACACGAATTATTCTCATCTTTCTTTTGGAATTCCCCTCATTTGTGTATTTGGAAAACTGCCAAATGTTCTGAAGATACAAAGTAATGACAATAGTGATTGACTTCCTCCCTCCTTCTGTAGCCTGCATGGATAGTAACAACAATCTTATTTTCAAAACATGAAAATTCCCTCATACACTGTTAGGTTTGCACACACCTCCACTCCATTGAGACTTTTTCATACTTGCCTCTTGTGACCATGCTGATTCTTTGAGGGGTCTCAAAGGCTGATGTTGACTGGCCTTACTGTACTGATCATTTTTCCTAGCTACGAACCACCTTATCTGATGTAAGAGAAAGATGAAATATTGCAAATTACGTCATCAGACTCTGAAATAATCATAACTTTGGGACAACAGAGAAATACTCTTAGATCAGTTGTGTTTAGATATAATTCTCCAGGGAAATAGAACCAACTGGAGACAGACAGATGGGAGCAGATGTATTGGGAGAACCTGCTCAGGTGGCTTTTAAGGCATAGATTTCACACAATGTGCCATCTGCAGGCTGCAAGTCTAGGAAAACCAATCCTGTTAATAGGCTGGGAGGTGAGAAAAAGGTAGTGGTGTCAGTCCCAGAGGCATCAAAGGCCAGGGAACCTAGAATTCTGACATCTTAGGATAGTAGAAGATGATTTCCCACTACAGAAGAGGGTGCACCTTGCACTTTTTCTGCCTTTTTGCTCTATACTGTCCCCGAAAGTATTGGAGGTCTACAATTTCAAATGCTACTGATTGAAATGCTAATCACTTCCAGAAACAACCTCTCAGCAGCCAGCTACTTGGTTGTTTCTTAACCCAATCAAGTTGACATATACCCTTAACCATGACAAACATCAGGTCAACTTAGCAATTGCCTAAATTTATGCTTTTCAGTGGTATGCTTTAATGTTTTATATGAACTGCATGGGTATTCAATCTTAATTCATTAGAGTATCTCTACCAACCAATGTAGCAAAGTGCATGTTATCCAGATTGTAGTCTGAGTCCTTATTATACCTATCATAACTTCCAAAATGCACAAGCAGCTTGGTTTTAGAAAGGTAATACAGGGTAGAGGTTAGAAATCTCACTAAAGACTCCTTTATATTTTTTAAAGGACAACTTCATGTTCACTTTTATCTACTCTCTCCATTTCTGTCTTTTAAGTGGTGTACTTAACACAAATTCATCACAGTTTGTCTTTGATTTTTATTTGATTTGTTTTTTTTTGTTTGTTTTTTGTTTTCCTTATCTTCCTGTGAGTTATTTAAATATTCCATTTTGTTTGTTTATAGCGTTCTGAGTGTGTTACTTTGTGTAGTTTTCTTAGTGATTTCCTGTGGAATGTTGTGTGTGTATGTGTATACTTAAGAACGTGTACCTATGATTTATTACAATATTTTGATATCAACATTTTACCACTTTGAGAGTAGTATGGAAACCTCACTTCCACTTAGATTCCTTTAATATCCTCATTATTGAAATATCATTGTCTTGAGCTTCTGGTGTTAGGGACTAGATGTTTTTTTTCTGTCTCTAAACATATTAAGACCATGACACCCAGCATGCTTTTTGGAGAGAAAGCCTATAAACAGGTAATTAGGGTCTAAATGAAGTCATGGGCTATGGCCATGGCTGAACAGGACTAGAGCTCTCAAGAAGACACTAGAGAGCCTCTGCTTTTTCTTTCTCTCCCGCTAGCCCCTTGTGTGCTCACATAAAGGAAAAGCTTTGTGAGGAGCTGGACATCTACAACCTAGGGAGAGATCCCTCAACAGAGACTGAACCCTGCCAGCGCCTGAATCTTGGCCTTCCCAACTAACAGAACTGTGGGAAAGTACAGTTCAGTTGTGTTAGCCACCTGTATATGGCATTTTTTATGGCAGCCTGAGCTATGACTAATATAAATAGTGTTATCACTTTTGTTTCCTTCCCTAAGGTTCAGAAAACTTATCAAGAGAAGAATAGTTGATCATTCTTAGCTATATGTTGGTTCTTTCCTTTCATAATTTCTTTTTGCTTTGATGAATTGTCTTTAGCCATCCTTTAAGGGTACATTGTTAAGGGATACCTTCTCATACCTTTCAATCATTTGTGAATGTCTTTTTTCCCCTTTTTATTACTGAAATTCGGTTTTGCCAGATACAGAACTCATAGTTGACAGCAGTTCTTGAAAAATGTGACACTACTCCCTAGTCACTGGCTTTCATTGTCTCAGGTGAGAAATCTGCTGTCATTCACATTGGCATTTCTCTCTAGATAAGGCCGTTCCTCTCTGGATGCTTTCAAAATATTGTCTTACTTCATATTGTTTAGAAATATAATTATGGTGTGTCTTGGCCATAGATTTCTTTGGGCTTACCCTACTTAGATTATTTCAGCTTTTTAAATTTTTAGATTTATGTCTTACTCCAAAGTTTGGAAATGTCTGGCCACTATTTCTTCAAATACAGAACTCTGATATATTGGATCCTTAGTTATTGCCTGGATTATAAATATTTGTATTAAAATTTTATTTAAGTACTTAGTAGTGAAATCAATCTCCTTTAGCTTCATTTATTTACTTTTTTCTATAAAATGGGGTAAAAAACAAATGTTAGACTTCTATTGTTTGGCCAGCGCTGTGGCTCAATAGGTTAATCCTCTGCTTGTGGCACCAGCATCCCATATGGGCGCTGGGTTCTAGTCCCTGTTGCTCCTCTTCCAGTCCAGCTCTCTGCTGTGGCCCGAGAGGGAAGTGGAGGATGGCCCAAGTGCATGGGCCCCTACACCTGGATGGGAGACCAAGAGGAGGCACCTGGCTCCTGGCCTTGGATCAGCGTAGCTCTGGCCATAGCGGCCATTTGGAGGGTGAACCAACGGAAGGAAGGCCTTTCTCTCTATTTCTATGTCAAATAAATAAATAAATAAAAAACAAACAAATATTAGACTTCTATTGTTTTAATCAATAACTCTCCTGTCCTTGATCTTATATTCATAGGCACATACCATTTACAGGAAAAACTTCCCTTTCCCCACTGCGTTTTGTGATGCTGCCAATAATAACCATTGTTACCTGTACCACACAAGGATTAAACTTTGCCTACCCTAGAAAATAAACTGCATGGAACATTAGCATTGCCTTGTTCACCTCAGTGTGGGCAAATGCCTCATGCATTAGAGTTTAAATATTGTTGCATGTTTAAATAAATAATGACTAAATTATTTATGATTTTTCCTGGTGTAGTAAAGTGTACTTAAAGATCTGTAGTGAAAGTAAGCAGCTGGCTCTGTGATGTAAAGCAGGAATTGATTGCATTTACAATCTAATTTTTCTGGCTTTTATTGCTCTCTACATTTCTCCCTCTTCTTTTGGGCACATCTGTCTTATATAGACTATCTTGGTATTTTCCTTCCTAAATCTTCAAACTTCCTTATTTATCCTCTCACATTCTTGCTCTCTCACTCCCTCTCTCCCTCCTGGTCTCTTTTTTCCTTACTTACTTTGTTTGTATCTGTTTTGATTCCTGGTTATATGCTTCATAACCCTTTCATTATAATCTTCATTTTTGTTTCATGTCTATTTTTCTAGTTCACTATATTCTGCACCACATCAAAATGGTGCTATAATTTACATATATTCTAATTAATGTTTATTGATATTTTTCAATATCTATTTGCTATCATGGAATAAAGATTAGTGTTCCCTTTTATAACTGGAAGAAGAGTAATTTAACATATTAATATGTATATAGATAATTTAAAATGTAGCCTATTAAATATATTTAAGCTAAATATTAAAGTTAAGCTTATTTATATAAAGCAATTTCTGACTCTTGATTAATTTAATTTTTGTGGAGTAAGGACTTTAATAGAAAAGAACTCCTGATCCCTAGGTAAACATGAGTTGATTGTGGCTTTTATTGATCTAAGGCCATTTGTACAGTTCTGACTAATGTGCTTGTTCAACGTTCATCCATCACTAAGCACCAAAGACGCTGAGCTGGTACTGAGTGTTTCCTTTTGGTTTCCCAAAAGCCAGCTGCTCAGGCACATGGAGATTAATGAAAGTTACTGTCATCAGAGCATTTGTGACCAGTCATCTGGCTGTGCTAACAGACCTTTTTCTCTGACCCTTCATTCAGTCTATCTCCTGGACTTTAATTCTTCCTGCATCAATGAGCTGCCACAGAGCCTGGCCCCCGGTGGAGAAGAAAGAGGGAATGATGGTCTCCTTGTCCTTGTGGGAAGGATGGCAGGTGAAATGGCTGTGCTCACTCATATTCCCGGGTGCTGTCTCTGAGGCTCCGAGATGTCCCTGGACCATTTCTCCTCTGTGTGCCTCTCCTCTGTGCTAACCTATCCCAAGTGCCTAGTACTTTCTACATCACTATTCCAGGACATTTTTCTCTTATTGTGAATCAATGTGATAATCTCTTTTCCAATAACATTTTCAACTTTAGACATTAACTATTCTTGGGAATAAACAGACTTGTTTCCTGGTGCCCTGAAATACTTGAATACTTGATCCTCTCAATTTCTGCCTTACCCTCATCCCCATTCCCTTGACGATATGCACCCAAACATTACAAACCTTAAATTGTAAAACACCCTTGAATATTTTTCTCCTCCTTAGATTACTCTGTAAATATTGAAATTGGACAAGGTCTTTCAAAACATTTAAGTGACATTCTGGTGAACACATAGGGTGGATATATTTACATCAGATAATTAGGTTATGTGGCATTAAATACTTCAAATACTTATTTTTTAATTTTGTTTCCAGATACATCCCAATGCCTAAAGAAGAATAGACACCCTTCCCAAACTTGAAATGTGTTTGCCAGAGACAACTTATACAGCTGTAGTCACAGAAGGCAAACTCACTCACATCCCTCTGCAATGAGGAAGGAAAACAAATCTATACCAGTAAACAATAATTTCATTTCACAGAACCTGCGTGTGAGTTACTGACACTTCACTGCCATGATTTAATTAATGAAGTCAATTAATGCAGTCTGTGCTTTGCAGTGCCATCAATAGGAACTAAATTAGCCTTTTGGAAAGATGTTTATAGGCTTTGCTGATTTTAGGAAAAAGAGCCTACTGATAAGGGCAACTGCTTGTGGGAAATGGTTTGCATCCAAATAGCAATGAGGCATAAGATTGAACAGATGTTTCTCCATCTTCTTATTGCCTAGAATATGGAGTGGTGCTAATCACTTGCGTTCATACTAGTGAAGTCTGAAGTATAGTCACAAGAAGCTGTCACAAGCCTGCAGTGGCATTCCATGGCTGCAGGGCACATGTTTTTTTCAGTCATTGGCATCTCATATGTCTTAGTAATTAATTTAAAAAACAATAAATGGCCAATAGATAAAATTTAATCAACTTAGAGAATACATCAAAATCACTATAAAGCATCTTATAATTATTCCAGTTATTATTTTTGTTTGATATTGGGGAAAGCAAAAAACAGAAGGGAAATATAGGATCTCCTATTTTAGATGACAGAATTTTTAGCTGCAGTCTATCTAGAGGACATCTCTGAGTATTTTCTTCCTCTCTCCATGTTTTTGTGTGGCAAAACTATAGCAGAAATGACACAGAATGGCTTCCAATTAGGATGTCCTCACATGGGTTGTGTGACTTTAGGGAACTTATCTTGGGTGAGTTGATGAAGAGTAAATCAATATCACATGTGATAAATTTGTTGTAATGCAAAAGTTAAAGTACCATATAATATATTAGAGTCCATAAATTTACTAATTTGCAAGGAGTTTAAAGAGGCAGAAAATATATAGATTGGCTGCAAGACTGCTTTTGATTTTCTGAACATGATAATGTGAAAAGGAGAATCTGGGCCTTACTTTAAGAAAACACCATAGAGAATATTAAATAAATACTAACTTTCCTCCTTGCACATTAAGAAATCAGGCAGCAGAGAGCAACTCAGCAAACATTCAAGCAGATTGTAGATTCTTCATATTTATTTATAAGACACTTCCTTTCTAGTGTGAGCATGTAAAATCCAATGTACAAAGATCAAAACATCCTGGTCAGAGATATGTGTATATGTCCTGTGGCCTTTATTTCTTATGTTAGCTTTACAAATAAAATGAGATGGGTCATGGTTTCTGTTCTGTAATCCAGATACAACCAGTCTTGTTTGATGACATCAATAAAGAGCATATTGAAAAAATTATGTCTATTTGATATTAAAAGAATATTTCTAGCACAATAAAGAGTTAAACACCCAAGAAAACTGATTCCATATTATCACTATGAAGCCTATTTCAATTTTTACCACACGAGGCATAAGGTTTTGTAGAAACTTGTGCTGTTTGTTTTTAACAGGAAATGGAGATGCAGAGAGAGTTTTTGCAGTAATAATGTGCTCTACAGATGCAAAAATTATTTTCTTCCTAACATAGCTGTGCTAGTTTGCTTCATTCATACCCATTGGTTATAGCCAAAGAAATCAGTCAAATGAAAGCTGGTAGAGATTAGACTTAGAAATATGGAAATTAGTAGAAATTTAGGGTTTCTGAAGATAGTGACATGAGAAAATTATCTATTTAGATTAACAAATATTTTATACAATATACGATAGCTATTAATATCTTTATTTATAAATTACATATGCCCCAGATTGGGTGAAGTATGGGTACAATGCATAGATAGCCAGATAAATGATACAAAAACATTCTCTGTAGGAGATGTAAAATTTTGACCCAGATGGGAATGACTTTTCAGCCCTCCATATGCTTATCTCTAAGAATCTTCATTCAGGGATTCTTGGTATGGATGCTGAGACTTGCTTCTTAAATCTGAACCATGTTGAGTGTCTTTCCCTATCTATGGCCCTACTTTTGTGTGCTTCTTTTGTAATAAGTCTCTTAGCTCTTCCATTTCAGAATTCCTGGGCAGTCAAAAAGAGTTTTTCTTTCAAAATTATTGGAACATTCTTTGCCACAACTGTTTAAAACAATGTTAATTGTTTTTCTCATTAACAAATAAATGTAAATAGCAAAACCCACCATTGTATCGCACACTTCCTGTGTTTTGGGCAGGTACTTTAGTTAATTACCTCATTGGGTTTTCATCCCAATTTTAACAGAAAGATATTATTATGGCTGTTTCAATTGAGCATACTGAGATTATTGAATAATGTTATAGCTGTAGTGTTGTGACGTGGTCATTATTTTTTGAGTCTGGAAGGAGCTGGTCGGGGAGACTTGGAATGATTTAGTTTACTCCTTTATATAGAGCAGAACAATGTTTCAGAGTTAGAAAGTGATTTGACAAAGAGCTAGGTGGAGTATGTGTTGGGGCCAGGAACAAAATTCAGGACTCTAACTGCTGACCCACAGTCCTTCTGTGAAGCTAGGCTACCTCATGAAATAAAATGACAACATGCCTACCGCAATATGATCACCTTTAGGTCCCTGAGCTACTGATATTTTGCTGGTATTACTGTGGCTCCCTGTAACCTGGCCCAAGAAGAGGAGAAAGGATTTGAGGATATGGGGTTATCCTTTCTGGATTAGAGCCGACCTGTGCCTCTGCACCCAGGCCTCTCTGTCAGACAGAGGCTGGCTGATATCCCCACAGGAAGAATTGTTCAGAATAGCTATAGGCTAATAAATAGAACGTCTGGTAAAGCACATTAAAGAAAAGATATACAATGCAGGAGCATGTTAGGAAAGTAAGTGAGCACTTTGCTTCTCCATTTATCTGACCTCTTATCTCCCATGTTAATGTCTCAGCCTCCAGATTAAATGATGCAAATGCTAGATGCTGGACAAAATGTCCCAAACACTCTCACCACCATCCACTTGGGAGGAACTTGGGACTGGCGTCTGTGACAGGAAGACCGTGTGTGATCCCTGTCCACTTCTTGGGTCTAGATGTCTACACTAACCCACATTCCATTCTACCACCTTCTCATTGTTGGACCATCCATAAAATAGTTTTTTTTGGCTATTTGGACTTCAAAGGTTAGAGATCAGCAGGGTTCAGGTGAGAGCTGTGGAGGTAGTGAGGTAGAGAAGCGAAGTGGGAGTTGTTACACAAGGAAAGGAAAGCAAAACTTCAACATCATTTCCTCTGTGTCCCCATGACTGAAGCTGGATTCCTTCACACATCTGCAATTCACTGCCACCCCCACTGTGTTTAGTCTTTCATTCATCCCATAGACTGACTTTTCTTCACATCCCTTCATTTCTCTGATTATTATCCACCTTCCCTTGTTTTATTCTGCCCAGTTTGATTATATAGTTTTTGTTATATTTAAATGAATATTCAAAATATATTTCATAGTTTTATTTAAATTATTTCATAAAATTTACTAGTTCTGGAGTAAACTAATTTACTAGTTCTGGAGTAAAATTTGATTGTTATGTTTGGCTATAATATTGAAATTTCTTATTGTTTTAGAATTTTTAATTATGAGCTAATTTTAGTAGAACTAGTCCACTGAAAGTATTAGACTTTATGCAATTGCTAATTATTGATTTTTGTGAACTTTTATTTTTTTAAAGATTTATTTATTTGAAAGGCAGAGTGAGGGAGAGAGACAGGGAGAGACAAAGCAACAAAGGGAGATGTCTTCTATCTGCTAATTCATTTCCTAAATGGCTGCAATGGCTGGTATTGGTCCAGGCTGAAGCCAGGTGCCTGGAGCTTCATCCAGGTCTCCCACATGGATGACAGGAGCCTAGGTACTTGGGCCATCTTCTGCTTGTTAATAGGGAGCTGTATTGATGATGCAGCCTGGATTTGAACCAGCATTCTGATATAGGATGGTGGCATTGCAGGCAGCATTTGGCTTACTGTGCCATAACATCAGCCCTGCAAATTTTGGAATCCCTGTCTTCCTTATACTTCAAATTCTCTTCAGTTCTTTCTTTTTTTTAGGATTTACTTATTTATTGGAAAGTCAGAGTTACACAGAGAGAGAAGGAGAGGCAGAGAGGTCTTCCATCTGCCAGTTCAGTCCCCAGATGGCTGCAATGGCCAGAGCTGCACCAATCCAAAGCCAGGAACTTCTTTTGGGTCTCCCATGTAGGGGCCCAAGGACTTGGGTAATTTTCTACTCCTTTCTCAGGCCATAGCAGAGAGCTGAATCAGAAGTGGAGCAGCTGGGACTCAAACCGGCATCCATATGGAATGCTGGCACTGTAGGCAGCAGCTTTACCCGCTACGCCACAGTGCTGGTCCCATCTCTTCAGTTCTAACATCAAATGTTTGCTATGGTCCTATTAAGATGTTTCCATCCTTAAAAACCTACTCAGGGTCATTTTTCTTGGGCACATTTTCTTGTTGCCACCATCCATGAGGGTCTGTCTTCCTCTGAGCTCATGAGTGCCAGACATCTGTGTCAGTATTCTCCAGCTGGTAGTGGCTACAAATCTTGATGTTAATAAAATTCAAACTTCAAGGTCCTCACCTGCAGTGGTCCCTCTCCAGGCCACAGGTAAAATCCTAGCTATTATTCACATGGTCATACTTTTGTAAAACACCCAGTTATGAGACATTTTACCTACACACAGAAAAGACCATCAACCTTTTCCACTCTAACATCCCCTCTGTTTTCGGTCGCCTTGGATGAGTGGTGGACATCTTGGGGTTTTGACTGAGAAGTTGGGGATATGTTTAGTAGGACACGTTTATGTGATCTACAGTATATCGTTAATCTTCCCAGTGTATAAGTGGCTTTTGGCAGCACTCCTGTTAACTACTATGTTGACTTGCTTAGTGTCACAGATGCAGGGTCAGATGTTTTACTGTGATGTGAACATCACCTGAGGTGCCCAGCAATGTTAGAGAATCAAGAAAATCACAAATGATGGCTCCAGAGGCTAGTCTGGAAAATGCTTCCTATCACTATGTGTGTAAAATTTGAAGTAAAGAAAGGTGCCTAGTCAAATGAAAATTTTCTTCTATTAGAAATATATTTGATAATGCAGCAATGTGGTTATACATGAAAAATGTTCTTTAATTTTGATGAGTTATATAATTTCATTGGAATGTATTATAATTTCTATGTAGGGCACAAACTTATTGCAGTACTACAAACATAAAAAATCTATATATGAATTAAAGTTTATGCACGGCCTCTATTAACCAAGAATATAATTTTTGTTTAACTGCACAGAAGACTGAAATTTTTCTTACCAAAACATTATTCTACCAAACCATCACACCAATAAATTACCAAAGATATACAGTCATAAAATATAAGGGAAAAATAGGGACATGGACTGTTATTTAATAAAACTTGCTTGTAATATTTATGATTTTTGCAATATTTACAGTATTCTTTTAAAATTTATAATTTGTTATTCTAAAATATTTTCCTTTATAATTTTGCACTCTTATTTTTTAAAAGATTTATTTTATTTATTCGACAGGCAGAATGATAGAATGGGAGAGACAGACGTCTTCCTTTTTTGAGTTCACTCCCCAAATGGCTCCAGTGTTGGAGGCTGGACCTAGCTGGAGCCAGGATCCAGGAACTCTGTCCAGGTCTCCCACATAGGTGGCACGGGCCCAGACACCTGGACTATCATCCGTTGTTTTCCCAGGAGTGTCAGTGGGGAGCTGGAAGGGAAACGGAGCAGCCAGGACTTGAACCGCTGCTCTTATGGGATGCTGCATTGCAAGTGGCACTTAAGCTGCTTCACCACAATGTTGGCCCCACATACTCTTATTTTTGAAAAGGATCCTTAAAATAGAGCATGCCACAGTCCCATAACTCCTGGGTTGTACTCTGCCTGTCTGTTACAGTTCCCCTGTGAAATGCTGAGCTCCTGTGAGAAATGGAGGTGATGCTTTGGGCTGATGGGAATCTATTACTCCACTTAGTAGCTTGGGCATTTCACCAGCACTTGATGACAATGCACAAGGGACTCTCCTCATCTTGTGCAGTATTTGCTGCTGCTCCCTGAGTTGATTAGAATGAATCTGGAAGGTTTCTCTGTTTTCCATAATTTTTACCTTTTTATTTACAAAATTCCTACTAATTTTTTCATATGATTATGTCAACATGGGACAGTTTGCTAAGTAATTTTTAAAGATGTTCCAATTCTGGATGTATCTACATACAAGTGTATCCCTAAATGAATGTTAGAGATCCATAGATAAGTACTTTCCCAATATCCTTGTTGTTAACTGAGGAAGTATATGTATTCAATATATTAGATCACTTGGAAAATATAAATTTGTTTTGAAAGAATACTTGTACTAACTTCCTAGCTCTGTGAATCCTATACTCTATATCTTTCTACATGGACTCACAAAAATTAGCAAGGTTATAGCCTGTGAGGTACCTTTGCTTAGAGTAGGATATATTACATTGATAAACATTTCTGTTGAGCAAGAGGTTTCCTTGGGAGAATATAAGAGATATGCCTAGAAAAAAATAGTTTATTTACCATATCCCAAATGGTATATTAATCTCTGGATTAAGTTAACGACTGCTGAAAACACATTGTTGGCAAAGGATAGATGCTCAAGAATTAGTATAGTGGCTTTAATTTCTACTGCATTCTATTGAACTCATGGATTTACATACAGTTGTGTTGCATGTCCTATTTCAATATTCTGACTTTCCTTTTGGGTCTTTTGAATTATTCTGTTTGGTACAGGTGATGTATTTGAGGTTTTTCCAGTGCAACATGCAAACAATGCCAAATATACTAGTTGCATTCCGGGAGATCCAAATGCCTTGTCTTGCAAAGTCTTGATCCTTGGGTTCCTGTGCTTTAGAACAGGGCTTCATTGATAAGGACCTGAGCCATATAGTTCTAGAGAAGGACACTAGTGGGCAGCCAAACTCCTTCTGACTTCCCCCCATGGAGGATGGAAGAGGTCAGAATTTTAATGTAAAGGAGATGTTAAGGGCAAAAATTATTCCTGACACCGGGTTAAAACAATAAACAGACTTTACTCAGGATTATCACCATAGTTATAGGGACTACAACAATGATTCTTTGCATGTAGGGAGAGAGATTGGGCCCAACTCTGAATTCAACAAGGGTAAATTGGAATTTATAACAAAGGAATGGTTTGGGGCCTTTGGATGGGAAGTTACTAACAGGAAGTATCAGGAATGAGTGGAGATTCCAGTTAACCCTGACCAGCAGTATTCTTAGAACTGCACGCATGTAAAGGAATCCACAGAAGTCTGAAATTCAAGGCAAGCTGGGAAAAGGATTGAGAGGAGCCTGATGAAAGTTTGGTGAATGAGAGACTCTATCCATGCACTTAAAAATATTGCAATTAGCAATTCTGAGAGTTAAGGTAGAAAAAGATGTTTTAGGCCGGCGCCACTGCTCACTTGGCTAATCCTCTGCCTGCAGCCCCAGCACTCTGGGTTCTAGTCCCGGTTGGGGCACCAGATTCTGTCCCGGTTGCTCCTCTTCCAGTCCAGCTCTCTGCTGTGGCCCAGGAGTGCAGGAGGATGGCCCAAGTGCTTGGGCCCTACATCTGCGTGGGAGACCAGGAGAAGCACCTGGCTCCTGGCTTTGGATCGGTGCAGCGTGCCAGCCATAGCAGCCATTTGGGGAGTGAACCAATGGAAGGAAGACCTTTGTCTCTGCCTAAAAAAAAAAAAAAGATGTTTCAGATTATCCTGCAGTGGTACTGAAAGTTGGGATAGGGCCTGTCTGTGGGCTGGCCTCACCTGAGAATAGCAGGTTGCAGTTGAAGGTGTCTGTCAAAGGAAGTCCTTTAGTCCTTTCTCCTGCGTCAGTGAAGAAAGGGATGCTTTGAGGACAGGGAGAAGGCAGACCAGAATGGTTGTGATTTTTAATATTCTCATATTTTATAAAGTTAAACATGTTGGGTTCCATGTATCTCCTTTTTGTTGTCTCCCCAAAATGAAATTCTGATCTCTGTAGCAGTTTGAATTCTGCTTTGAAACATAGCCATGAGGTGTTGATGATATCCAGGGACCCTTTGTGCAATTCATGTATAGACATTTCGATTTCCTTGTGGGCCAGGAAGATGATTTTATTCCATACTATTTCTCATTTCTTGCAACATATATATTTTTTGGCTTTGTATCTTATTTCTACATCATCTGAATTTTCTCTGAATTTTAGGGAGGGATATTAGAGATCGAGAGAAAATCATTTGGACTTTTCTGTCCTGACCCAATGTCTTGTTAGAATGTGAACCTACATGTCTGTCCACTGATAAATGGATAAAGAAAATTTGGAACATATACACAACATTGTACTACCGAATATTAAAAATGAGCATACCTTATCATTTGAAACATTATGGATGGAATTAGAGGTCATTATGTTAAATAAGCACAGATAGAAAAATATTGTACAATGTAACTATGTGAGGTCCAAAATAATGGTGATTTCATAGAAGTTAAAATATAATGGTGTTTAACAGAGGCTGGGGACAAAAGAGGGGAGGGAAGAATGGGGAAATGTTAAGTTATAAGTACTAAGTCACAGATAGGTAAGAAAATGAAGTTCTGTTGAACAGTAGGGTGAACATAGTGGCAATATACTGTATATTTCTGTAGAAAAGAAAAAAAGAATTCTTGATGTTTTCACCATAAAGAAATATTAAATGTGTAAGAATATGGAAATATTTACCCTGTTTAGACATTACACAATGTATAAACATTTGGGGCATCAGATGGTGCCCCATAATTAGGTATAGAAGTCAGTAATTTGAAAAAAAAAGTGTGATCTAGGGATTATATCCTTATTGTGACCATTCCACGATGGTACTTTTTTCTTTGGAGTAGGTACTCCTTGTTCAACTTGATTTTTTTTCTTTCAACTGACTTATTGTTTTAATTTTGGAGATAGACATAAATTAAATAATTCTTGTAATTGTTGCTTAATGTGTATTCAACATTTTTATCCTTTTTATACATTACATATTTGGATTTCCCAATTTGTATGGCTTTGAGAAATCACAAGTATAGTGCAGAAGAAGAAATAGCTCACACTGTGTCTTTTGGATCACTGCCCCCCTTGAAACTGAAATATGTGTAAGAACAAATGCCATTTTATTCACAAATAAATACAAAGATGTGTTAAGTTTTTTGTAAAACAGAGACTGTTCATAGGATTTAAATGGATACAATTTACTGAGAAATTCTAAAGAAGATGTTATTCCCATGAAGTCAAATTCTTATCAAGGAGTTGGGGTCTGACCTCTATGAGATAGCCCATCATTCTAAGTAGGAGCTGTCCAGGCATGGTAATAGTAAGACACAAGTAAAGCCCAGGTTAATGAACAAGCCTCTGTGGCGTAAACACAAATACCCGAGTCCGTGGTCATATGAGTAGAGTCAGGCAGGAATCGGATTTGGAGATTCAGGAAGGAAACCAGTTTGCCCCATAGAGTTCCTAGTTTCCCCAGTTAAACGTTAAATAACCACATAGCTGGAGATGTTATTTAACTCATACACATTTATTCTACTCTTTGGAAATATATGTAACCATAATGAACATATCCCCATAGAAATCCTGATGAGTGCATGTAAAATTGGTCACTCATTCTGATTTTCTGTATTTAATGTTAATCCTCCTTTTTAAAAAATGAATGTGCACACTAATTTTATGTTTCCTCTTACCAACTGTTACCATATGCTCATAGATAAAATATAGCTATAAATCATAGTCACTGAAAATGAGTCTTCTTATCTCCCATAATCTATTTATGAGGATGTGTTTTTATAAATGCACATTATCTTTATGTTCTGTGTATTTTCAGTTTTTTCTAGATTAGGGAGATTGTAACCTTCTTTGCAAACATTGTAAGCCTAGAACATAGAGAACAGTAAACTGAAAATACAAAGATAGCCAACAGTTTTTAACCATCATCACTAATTTTTTGAGCAATTTCATTATGAGTTACCTAAAAATAAGTTCATTTATGAGGCTTTGATTTCCTCTTTTTTAGTAGCAGAGACTGACTGCTCATCATTGAATGGACTTTGAATAAGGCCTGATTCTGTAATTCAGAGTCTATGGTGTAGCTGAGGATCATATGAACCAGCTGATTTGGCTTGTTAGCTCATAATATTTCTGTCAATCTCTGCTTTATGCTTTGGACACTTTTGTAAAACAGGTATAAGATGGGAGTACGCATTTGGTCTGGCAGTTGAGAGGGTGGTATGCCATATCAGAAAGCCTGGGTTCAGTTCCTAGCTCTGGCCCTAATCTCCAGCTTCTCACTAACACAAATACTTGGAGAAAGTGGTGATGGCTAAATTGGGTTCCTGCCACCCATGTGGGAGACTTGGATTACAGTCCTAGCTCCTGGCTTCAGTCGCAGTCTAGCCCTGGCTTTTATGGGAATTTGTGGAGTGAGGCAGCAGATGAGAGCGCTTTCTTTCTCTCCTTGTTCCCCCTCCTCCTTTCAAAGAACTAAAAATATAAAAAGCAAAAAGGAAAAAGCAGAACGTTTTTTCTACCCTCACACACAGTTAACAGAATACTCAATACAACTCTGGTCATCCAGATCTGTGCAAAGGAAGAACCAATCCTCCAATGGAGTAACCTGTCATTAAGTTCAATTCTTACACTAAATACCTAGAGATAGGTCAGATCCTATAAGTTAAAGGATCAGTGCCTATATCAGATGCTAAATGCAAGTAGTAGGTTTTCACCTCTACATCTAACTGGCAGGCTATCAGTCTGGGCTCCTCCCTGAGTTTGATTAATTTGCTGGGACAGCTAACAGAACTCAGGGGAAACATTTACTTATGTCACCAATTTTGCAGTTCATTTCAACAGATATTACAAAGGATGCATACCACAGCCAAATCAAGAGATGGATAGAGCAGTTATTTGTGGACGGGGTGAGTGGTGCAAAAGGAGCCTCTGTGCTCTTTTGGGGAGCATCATTGTATAGGAATTTTCACAGATTCAGCTATGTGGAGACTCTCAAGCCCAGTCCTTTTTTTATGGAGAGTTCATACTTCATCATGACCAAAACATTGGCTGAGAGTGGCCAGTCCTTCTCCCTTTCCCAGAGGCTACATGATGGGGCTGGAATTTCCAATCTCATTTGTTGCTCTTCCTTGCAAGGAGGCACCATGCTGAAGGTATCTAGAGGTCACCAGTCATCTCATGCAATGTGCAAGAGCACTGCCATCACTCCAGATAAGGAGCCTGTGCTTGGAAATGGGTAGAAGGAGGAGAAATATGTGTCTTGTTATAAATCACAATATCACAGATTGCAATATGTGGTGCAATGCAGAAACAAAAACAAATGAACAACAATGGGAAAAATGATCCAGGATCATTTTGTTATGGAAAATAACTAGGTTTTATTCTACGACTAAAGTACAGAAGAAACATCAAAGGAATAAACTCTGTAAATTTATCATAATACCCTAAACTCTAACCAATAACTTGAAAACCAAAACAACATAGATAATTCATCTGTGCTCTAAATGATTTATAGCATAGCTCCAACTACCTTTGGTCTTTCTACTTTGGCTATTAGCAAAAGCACTGTGTGTTAGATTGTGAGAACTGTATAATTCAGCATGAATAACAACTTTACTTGGTGGGGAGCGGTGCTCAGCTTCAGTTTTCCACAGAGGCGTTTTCTCTCTCCTTCCGTATTCTGAATGGTAAAGGAATTATTTTTTCTCAACTTGCAGCATTCTGCTGTCACCTTAGCTGTGCTATAGTATTAAAAAATTTAAATCCCTCTGCAGAATATCCAATGATGACCTTTCTTTTTATGGAGGATGTATTCTATTTCCAGTTTTGCTTGGGCTGAAGCAGCTTCTAATGCAAATGAGAACATATCTTATAAAATGTCACTAATAAACTCCCTGTCATTTGGCATTGAAGTAAGATGTCACATAAAACTCATCTTTATGTTGCAACAAAAATCATCAAATGAAAACCTAGGTAAAATAATTTTATCTTCTGCTACTAGAATAGAATGTGCATGCCTAAGTGGTGATTTATTGTTGGAATTAAACGCAGAATGGTTTTATTTTCAGATTGGGAAAGGTGGTTATTACACTTAATTTTTATTTTTTGACATACCAGCAAAACACCAAAGGTAGGTATTAGACCAAAAAACTAGATGTCGTCTTGCTTGTCTAGTTAGATTCCAGAGAGCTAGGTTTTAACCCTAACCTTGCTTTTGCTAGCCAGTTCCACCTTGAGAAAAAAAATCACCCTTTCTGTGCCATTATTTACTTCTATAAGCAAGAGATAGCAATGATGGCTATATTTTATTAGGTTGCCCTGTGAGATAATATTCTTGGAATCTATGAAGTACTGCACAATAATAATTTGAAATTGTTTTTAAACTGAGCCAAATTATTTTTACCAAGCAGTTAAGTCAACAATTTAATTACTATTTATGTCAAAATACCCCTTTCTCAATGGTATCTATCATATGTGGATTTTTATCCATTGTGGCACTTAAAGAATAGCAGCAATATATAGGAATTATTTCAGACACATATTTTGCAGACATGCATGATACCTTGCTGACATGGTGATAAATAATAATAAAAGCACTCACTTACTGTCTCTTAAGTACCAAGCACTGTGCCAGGGGCTCAGTTTCTCACTGAATCTCTCAGAGCACCTGGCACTAAGCATTAACAAATGAGTCAGAGGAAGCACACAGGCAATGACTTGCTCACAGGGAATTCAGAGCATATATTAGAACTTATCTTTGGCAAATGACAGGGCAAAGTTACCTCTTATCATTAGTCACATTGAACGTGAATGGCCTGAACTGTCCAGTTAAAAGACACTGATTGGCTGATTGGGTTAAGGAACAAAACCCATCTATTTGCTGCTTACAAGAAACACATCTTTCCAACAAAGATCCATACAGACTGAAAGTGAAAGGCTGGAAAAAGATATACCATGCCAACAGAAATGAAAAAAGAGCGGGCGTAGCCATCTTAATATCGGACAACATAAACTTTACCACAAAAACTGTTAAGAGAGACAAAGAGGGGCACTATATAATGATTAAGGGATCAATACAACAAGAAGATATAACAATTATCAATGTTTATGCACCTAACTACAGGGCACCAGTTTATCTAAAAGATTTATTAACAGACTTAAAGGGAGACTTAGACCCCAATACAATAGTACTGGGGGACTTCAATACTCCACTCTCAGAAATAGACAGATCAATAGGACAGAAGATCAACAAGAATACAGTAGATTTAAACGACACTATTGCCCAAATGGATCTAACAGATATCTACAGAACTTTTCATCCTACACAGAAAGCATTTACATTCTTCTCAGCAGTACATGGAACCTTCTCTAGGATTGACCACATACTAGGCCATAAAGCAAGTCTCAGCAAATTCAAAAGAATTAGAATCATACGATGCAGCTTCTCAGACCATAAAGGAATGAAGTTGGAAATTAGCAACTCAGGAATCCCTAGAGCATATGCAAACGCATGGAGATTGAACAACATGCTCCTGAATGAACAATGGGTCATAGAAGAAATCAAAAGAGAAATCAAAAACTTTCTGGAAGTAAATGAGGATAACAGCACAACATACCAAAACTTATGGGACGCAGCAAAAGCAGTGTTAAGAGGAAAGTTTATATCAATAGGTGCCTACATCAAGAAATTGGAAAGGCACCAAATAGATGAGCTTTCAATTCACCTCAAGGATCTAGAAAACCTACAGCAAACCAGACCCAAATCTAGTAGGAGAAGAGAAAAAATTAAAATCAGAGAAGAAATCAACAGGATTGAATCAAGAAAAACATTCCAAAAAATCAGCCAAATGAGGAGCTGGTTTTTTGAAAAAATAAACAAAATTGACACCCCATTGGCCCAACTAACTAAAAAAAGAAGAGAAAAGACCCAAATCAATAAAATCAGACATGAAAAAGGAAATGTAACAACAGACACCACAGAAATAAAAAGAATCATCAGAAATTACTACAAGGACTTGTATGCCAGCAAACAGGGAAACCTATCAGAAATGGATAGATTCCTGGACACATGCAACCTACCAAAATTGAACCAGGAAGACATAGAAACCCTAAACAGACCCATAACTGAGACAGAAATTGAAACAGTAATAAAGGCCCTCCCAACAAAGAAAAGCCCAGGACCAGATGGATTCACTGCTGAATTCTACCAGACATTTAAAGAAGAAATAACTCCAATTCTTCTCAAACTATTCAGAACAATCGAAGAAGAGGGAATCCTCCCAAATTCTTTCTATGAAGCCAGCATCACCTTAATTCCTAAGCCGGAAAAAGATGCAGCACTGAAAGAGAATTACAGACCAATCTCCCTGATGAACATAGATGCAAAAATCCTCAATAAAATTCTCACCAATAGAATGCAACAACACATCAGAAAGATCATCCATCCAGACCAAGTGGGATTTATCCCTGGTATGCAGGGATGGTTTAATGTGTGCAAGACAATCAATGTGATACACCACATTAACAGACTGCAGAAGAAAAACCATATGATTATCTCAATAGATGCTGAGAAAGCATTTGATAAAATACAACACCCGTTCATGATGAAAGAGAACCTCCAGAACTATATTGAATAGCAGTGGTGAGAGTGGACATCCCTGTCTGGTACCAGATCTCAGTGGAAATGCTTCCAACTTTTCCCCATTCAATAGGATGTTGGCTGTGGGTTTTTCATAGATTGGGAAAGGGGAGGGTTTTGGGTGGGAGGGACGGTATGGGGGGGAAGCCATTGTAATCCATAAGTCGTACTTTGGAAATTTATATTCATTAAATAAAAGTTAAAAAAAAGATGTCCTTTTCATTTCATTTTTTTTAAAAGATTGATTTATTTATTTGAAAGTCAGAGTTACACAGAGAGAGGAGAGGCAATAGCTGGGTCACTCCTCAGTTGGCTGCAGCGGCTGGAGCTGTGCTGATCCGAAGCCAGGAGCCTGGAGCTTCCTATGGGGCTTCACACAGGTGCAGGGGCCCAAGGACCTGGGCCATCCTCCACTGCTTTTCTTGGCCACAGCAAAGAGCTGGATCGGATGTGGAACAACCAGCGCCCACATGGGATGCTGGTACTGCGGGCGGCTGTCCCACCCACTACACCACAGCTCCACCCCAAAAGATGTCCTTTTCTTAAATGGCTATGAAAATGGCTGCTTCCAGGTGTGGAAAATTGTGGGATTTTTTTCCTCCATTTTTTTACCCTTTATTTGAGCTTTATTTTCCAAGCATCAGTCCCATCCAGACACTTCTCTGTGTTGCTGCTGCCTCTAATCTTAGCTTTAATGAAATTGACTCTATTTCATTTTCAGAGATGAGCCTGTTTCTGTGATAACTAATTATTATGGATGAAAGTGTCCATTTAGACTCTGTTATTAGCAACTCACCAGCAGTAGCAAAGATAGAAGAGGACTCCACATAGGAACAAACTTGTTATCCATAATGCATGCTGAGAATGATTTCATACTCACGTACTGTTATCATTAGAAGTCAGCTAGGGCACCATCGAGGTGCCATCGAGTTGTTTAAAATCACAAGCAGGAGAAAAAAGCCCAGAAAGAGGAAGCGACTTACTGCTTTTGGTTGTACCAAAATTTTTAAAAACTATATACTGTATTTTTTACTTTCTGAGGCTTTTTTATTTTTTGCTTTACTTTAACTGAATCATTCGGCGTTAGCTGCTACTGCTCCATTTAGTAAAGAGACTGACAAATAGGCTTCAATCCTCAGCTTCCACATGTTATTGACTGTATCCCTACACTGTGTTCCCTCCCATATACAAGCACTGCTAGGACCTACTGGGCTACAACGGGCTCCTTTATGAGCTTCTTGTGCAGATGATCATGGTTTCACAGACCAGTTTCAAGTTTCCTACAACCTCACACCCACATACTGTAAATTAAGACTAATTGATTCTATCCCTGAAGAGTAGGTTTCTGTAATACAAAGCCTTTAGGTGACAATGCAAGTCTACAGAAAAACAAAATTTCATTAGTGTAAACCATGTTAGGAACTTCATATGTATTGAGCACATGATACTTGCTCCATAACATTTGTCTTCCTCAACCTTTCTACTTTATACAAAGTATTTGTACTATAAATAGGAACAAAATTTCTGTATGTTATTTAAAATATCAACCATTCATAGGTGAAACAAAAATAAAGAATGCAGGCAATTTTGCCTTATCTGACTATTCAGAATTGCTATCCTCTGATGTATATACTGTATTTTCACAAAATATCATGTTGCACATTTCCTTCTATGGCGGGATTATAAGGACAGGTGTCTGTGCTAAACAGCATGGAAATTTTGCAGTTAGCAATAATTAACTCATAAACACAGGCAGAGTGTCATCTGAGAAGAGAAAGAAAGCAATTTTAACATTAGGGTCCTGTATCT